>NC_132866.1:27146175-27807960 GCF_048164855.1 Canis lupus baileyi
AGAACTTTTTTTTGTTTTGGAGACTTGGTTTTTGCATTCATTCTTGGGTAGAGGTTATTGGTCTTAACAGGGGAAAAATGTACAGGTTTAACCTAAAAATGAGAAATAGGTTAGCTCTAACCAAGCTTAAGTGAATGGTAAAGTTATACCATACTTTGGGGCCAGGAAGAGATCTTATATATTAGACTCTTAAAGACTGATAGAAGAGATCACTTAGACCTAGAAACCTACAATTGTGAAGTATCTTCTTTCTGGTCAATTCTAAGAATGGCCCAGGTAACCTGAACCAGAGGACTAGAGCCCATTGAAATACTCTGGAGTTTATACAAATTCCCATATTTTGATTAAAATAAGAAAAGTTTAGCTCTTCCAAGAACCAAACATATGGTCATGTCTCCTCAAGGTAAATAACAGACAAAACCCAAGAAAGGTGGGTACAGATAAAAACCAGGGCAATCAGAAAATACCATGTAACTGGAGTATGTTCTCACACCCTGAACAATCTCCCACGGGTAGAACAGTGATGGATGACTCAAAGCAGAGAAAATGGTCTGTTCCTACTGTATGAGTTGTCTTAATCACTGCCAGCTCCTAAACTAAGGTAATGTAGTAAGGTAGTTTCTAATATTTAAAAAGCTGCCAAGATGTGAACTATAGCCTTCCACTCCCTCATGTCAGGCATCCTGACAAGAAGAAATAATAAAGAGGCCTTCATAAGTAAATACACTTTTATGTGAGTTTACTATGTGCTTAGCATTGCCGGACATGGGATCCATTCACAACATGAATGGATTTTAAAACCATTGGAAATTAGACCGAAGAAAATAAAGATTACTGAACTTGTCACTAAAATGTTAAGAGAAGTGAAGACAAGAGAGCTGCGCTTTTAGGAATTACTCAAAGACATCAAATTCAAGAGCCTACCACATTATGCCCCAAAGATACTGCCTCCAATATTTCAGTTTTATTAATAAGTCATTATTTTACACACATATCCTGGCATACTGTGTTTTCCTAGTTCTTTGCTTTATAGGTGAATCAAAACAGATGAATGCATAACTAAATAACTAAACTGTTAATGAAAATCACCAGGAAACAAGTGCAATTAAATGACTGGGAAAAATATCTTAGAAAAGTAAACAAAGGAGAGGGGAATACATAGATGAGACACAAGAAATATTGTATCAGATCCTTTCTGTAAAATCTATAATCTTTTAGAGTCAGGGAAATACTGTATTTAACATCCTCCGGTAGGAGGAATCAAGATGTACATTTTGTTTTTTAAACCCTGTTAGCAAACTCACCCATCATAGGCCCCACTGACTATCCTCTTGTTATCAAATCGAATACAACGCACCAGTTCCTCGTGGCCTTCTAACACTCGTAAACATGCACCACATTCTATGTCCCATAATCTGGAAGAGAAAATTGAGTCAAGTGAATTTTCATGTATTCTTTTCTAAGCTTGGCATGTTATAATACACTTCATATGTCTTCAAAAAATTCCACAAAAATAAAATCAATCAATACTCATACCAAATGTATTGCTTTCAATGTAATTTATTTCCTTTCTGCTGTATAACTCAGACAGAAAAATGTATGATTTAAGTTAAAATGAAATATATATTTTCAAAGCACAATGCTTTATATAAGTCTGTAACCAGGGTCTCCAAGGCATAAAAAGGATGAATTCAATGTACCCAGTTGCCTGTGAAGGAAATGACCAAGAAAAGAAAAGTAATGCTTCCTGAAATCACCAGTAAGAATGAGATACATGGGGTAGCCCGGGTGGCTCAGCGGTTTAATGCCTCCTTCAGCCCAGGGCGTGACCCTGGAGACCTGGGGTCGAGTCCCACATCGGGCTCCCCGTGAGGAGCCTGCTTCTCCCTCTGCCTGTGTCTCTGTCTCTCATTCTCTCTATGTCTCTATGAATAAATAAATAAAATCTTAAAAAAAGAATGAGATACATAGTGTCAGTGATATCCTGCCCTCACAAAGTATGTCCACCTCTGTTACTAATGACACTTTCTCTTTTCACCCATTGTCCAGGACAATTTTTCTCTATAATGGAAACAAAAGCAAGTTCTCAAAAATGCTTACATGCTAATTAAAAAAACTGGGGGCACCTGGCTGGTTCAGTCAGAAGAACGTACAACTCTTGATTAATCTCAGGCTTGAGTTTGAGCCCCATGTTGGGTATAGAAATTACTTTAAAAAAATAAAATCTTAAAACTATATGCTTTTGGACCAATCCAAATGAAATGAAAATTTCCTTAGACCTAACAGTAGCTCTGTTGTTTTCTAAAGGAGCCTTTTTATCTTCTTAGTACTTTTTGAAGGAAGGGAAAGGATTGATAAATCTTCCAAATTCTATTCATATCTCTCATTCATCTTTGTGAAGGGAAAACACCAAAAAGTACTTCAATCTGTGGATTCTTCATAATTTCAAAGGCTAGAAACTCCCTGGATAATTATGTAATGTGAAGAAAACAGTGTACAATTTCTAGTAGGGAAACAAATCTTTTTTCTTTCTTTCTTTTTTTAAGAATATTGGTGGAGAGAAAAGGCCTTTGGCTATTTATTAGCACTTTTTAACTGTACACAGGAGGAATTTAAAGAGGAAGGCCTTCAACCTCCATCTACTTATCACTCTTGTCCACTTCCTCGTTACCTTTAAAACAGGTAATAAAACTATTATAGAAAGGAAACCCATCAACAAAAGGCTTTGCTGTGCTATCTTTCTGCTTGGGGCAAACTTTATTTTTTTGTGGCAAACTTTTAACCTAGAAGAAGCTACAGAAAGGAAAAACACCTGGGATGCCCAGCTAGTGTTTGACTCTTGATCTCACAGTTTTAAATTGGAGTCCCATGCTGGGGTAGAGATTACTTGAAAATAAAAATCTTTAAAAAAGAAAAGAAAAACGTTATAAATATCATACACTTGAAAATTTGTTTCCTCTCTCTAACAATGAATGGCAGGGTAAAAGTGATCCCTTCTGGGTAAAGGCACTTGCTGCTCACCTGATAGTATTGTCAGATGAGCCACTCACAACCAGTCTGTCTCTGTACTGCAAACAGGCAATGCCACGTTTGTGTCCATTTAAGGTCCTTACAAATTCACAAGTACTTGTGTTCCATACCTAAAAGAGAAATTGCATTTGGCAGTAGATTTGATGCTTTTACTAGTAAGATCTATGGCAACTGGAGTCTTGGAGAAGCAGAAAACAGCACTGAGCCAACAGCAGTAAGTCAACTTCTCAAACCAAACCAAACCAAATCAAAAAGAGAAAAGAAAAAAAGGACAAGTTTAATTCACAATAACATAGGGCTAATTTGTACCTGGCTGCTATCACATGAGAATTCCTCAAATTAATTTACTCTTAGGGGGTTAGTCTGGTTGGCAGACAAATTTTCTTAAAGCTAAATTTACCCCTGCCCTTCTAAACTCACCATTATTTATAGGAATAGACACCAACCAAAATTTTCACACAGCTTGTCTCACTTGTTGCCTTTTTACACATAGACTAGTATCTGAATTAAATATTAAATTACTCTACACTGACATTTAATATGAAATTTCCTTGGACCAGATTTTTTTTTTTTTGGACCAGATTTTTACATGAACTCCCTTACTCTAAGTTGGGGACTTACTGAAAAATGCCTCATTACCTTTATAGTCCTATCTCCAGATGCAGAAACGATGTACTTGTCATCAAAGTCTACAACATTGACAGCAGCTCGATGTCCAACTAGTACCCTCCGGAGGGTAATGTCAGTTGGGGAGGCCATATCCCATACAGCAATGGAACGGTCTTTAGAGCAGGTCACCATCATGCCATTATTGAAACGTAAGTGCAGAACTGCTTCACAATGGTGAATTAGCGTGTTTAGCATTTCACCTGTATTTACATCCCACACCCTGGAACAAAGACATTTAGAAGGTTATCTGAGGTTTCGATGGTGTTCCTGGCTATAATCTATTTGACCACCACATTCCCTACCCTTCCAGAGAGCAGAGTGTACTTTAAGGCTGAGCTGAGGTGAAGAGTTTTGATGGCCAATGCGGAACTGATAGATAGAGGGCTGGACTAGGAGAGTAGGAAAAGGAAGGGATAGGATGTTGCCAATGTGAAATTCTTCAGACACACTACTGAGTGTGAGTTATGAGGGTTATGAATGAGGATGTAACCACCATCACCTATAAGTTGGGCCCAGATTTCAAGGTTATTATAAAACTTGACATTCAATCTGCTATCTTTAATGAGATACATTTTAAAATAGGAATCTGAGTAATAGCAGTAGCATTAGTGTCCCATCAATAGCCCTCAGGAAATAGAACTGACATAGGCCAAGAAGCTTCTGTAACAGACTGACGTAGTACTGTGGATTCGAGCTTAATAATGCTGGGTTTTCAGTCTCACCATACAGGTCAGCGCCAAGATGAGCTATACTCTAAATCTAAGGCCCCATTTCTGTGCCTTGAATGGGGGTAAAGATCAAGAATAGCCATCCCGAGGTTCTCTTACATCGACCGCCTAAGAGTCGCGCTGTAAGAAGCAACAACCTCTCCTCTTCTCCGCCATCCGCCCGGCAGCCGCCAAGCAGCAACCATGCGTGAGTGTATCTCGATCCACGTTGGCCAGGCAGGTGTCCAGATCGGCAATGCCTGCTGGGAGCTCTATTGCCTGGAACACGGCATTCAGCCCGATGGCCAGATGCCAAGTGACAAGACCATTGGGGGAGGAGATGACTCCTTCAACACCTTCTTCAGTGAGACGGGCGCTGGCAAGCATGTGCCCAGGGCAGTGTTTGTAGACCTGGAGCCCACAGTCATTGATGAAGTTCGCACTGGCACCTACCGCCAGCTCTTCCACCCTGAGCAGCTCATCACAGGCAAGGAAGATGCTGCCAATAACTATGCCCGAGGGCACTACACCATTGGCAAGGAGATCATTGACCTTGTCTTGGACCGAATTCGGAAACTGGCTGACCAGTGCACGGGTCTTCAGGGCTTCTTGGTTTTCCACAGCTTTGGAGGGGGAACCGGTTCTGGGTTCACCTCCCTGCTGATGGAACGTCTCTCTGTCGATTATGGCAAGAAGTCCAAGCTAGAGTTCTCCATCTACCCTGCCCCCCAGGTGTCCACAGCTGTAGTAGAGCCCTACAACTCCATCCTCACCACCCACACCACCCTGGAGCACTCTGATTGTGCCTTCATGGTAGACAATGAGGCCATCTATGACATCTGTCGTAGAAACCTCGATATTGAGCGCCCAACCTACACTAATCTAAACAGGTTGATAGGTCAAATTGTGTCCTCCATCACTGCTTCCCTCAGATTTGATGGAGCCCTGAATGTGGATCTGACGGAGTTCCAGACCAACCTGGTGCCCTATCCCCGCATCCACTTCCCTCTGGCCACATATGCCCCTGTCATCTCTGCTGAGAAAGCCTACCATGAACAGCTTTCTGTAGCAGAGATCACCAATGCATGCTTTGAGCCAGCCAACCAGATGGTGAAATGTGACCCTCGCCATGGTAAATACATGGCTTGCTGCCTGTTGTACCGTGGTGATGTGGTTCCCAAAGATGTCAATGCTGCCATTGCCACCATCAAGACCAAGCGTACCATCCAGTTTGTGGACTGGTGCCCCACTGGCTTCAAAGTGGGCATTAACTACCAGCCTCCCACTGTGGTACCCGGTGGAGACCTGGCCAAAGTACAGCGAGCTGTGTGCATGCTGAGCAACACCACAGCCATTGCTGAGGCCTGGGCTCGCCTGGACCACAAGTTTGACCTGATGTATGCCAAGCGTGCCTTTGTTCACTGGTATGTGGGTGAGGGCATGGAGGAAGGAGAGTTTTCTGAGGCCCGTGAGGACATGGCTGCCCTGGAGAAGGATTATGAGGAGGTTGGTGTGGATTCTGTTGAAGGAGAGGGTGAAGAAGAAGGAGAGGAATACTAAAGTTAAAAATGTCACAAAGGTGCTGCTTTTACAGGGAAGCTTATTCTGTTTTGAACATTGAAAAGTTGTGCTCTGATCAGTTAATTTGTATGTAGCAGTGTATACTCTCATATATAATTACTGACCTATGCTTTAAAACACGACGCTTTGTTACAGACTCAAGCTGTCCATTTCTCTGATGGGTTTGAATAAAGTATTCCCTGTCTTAAAAAAAAAAAAAAAAAAAAAAAAAAAAAAAAAGAATAGCCATCCCATTGTAAATGGGGGCTTCCAGCAGCAGAGTGTGGGACCTTTGGATAGCTTGAGAATTTTGTGTAATGATATATTTTACTTTGATTACTCTATTTTTGTATTTTTACTTTGATTTCATAACACATTTCCTTTTTCAATTTAACCCCATTTTTAGAAAATAATTTTGTCCCTTACCCTATAAATGATGTTAGTCTCTACAATGTTTTGGCTTCCTTGAGGCACTCCACAGCATCAATAAATGTTAAATGTCGATAACTCTAAGAACTGAGTTTGCTATGCCTTTAAGTCAAAAGATAAGAAACAGGAGCAGCCTTTCCTATTCACAGAGGATAATTTTGAATGGTAAACATTTAACTTCAGAGAATCTAACAATGCAGTTAACTGCCTTTTTTTCTTTTTTCTTTTTTTTAAGTTACTTTTGATGCATTATGTTTGCTAAATCCTTTGGCTTAAGGCAAAACTCCTAACAGAGGGTTCCAGCAGTGCTGCTGGTACCCAGAACTCAAGCTACACTGGACTCCAGCAGCATAATGGCTGCGTCATCAAGTCACTAACGCCTCTGGAAATTGAGGGCCCCTCCCTGAATAAAGCTTGCAATTAAAAACTGCAGGGATAACATGGGAGGTGCTGGCAAAGAGAGCGCAGTGCTCACCTGTACACATTTCAAAGGAGATAATGCATGCCTATACCACAGTTATAACCACCTAAAAGGAAGCTTTATTCCATTCACATCATTTCCCTGTGAGGTGGTTTTTCTAACAAATGCAAGGTTTACCAAGTTTCTATAATGGATGATTCCCCCAAATTAAAATAGAATATGTAGTTTCTTCAATGGGAAAAAAATGTAAACTTGCCTTAATCATTCCTAAATCAAGTTTTCTAGTTCTAGGTGGACAATGATGTGGAGAGCTGATGGTTTATTCTTCTTAAGTTATGAAGTTTCAGAACTGTGTTCAGGCAGCTATACACAAAATTACTAACTTTCTATGACAAAAAACAGAGGAGATATGGTATTCCAGAGTTCAAAAGATCATTTGAAATTTTCTACCTGACCGTAGAATCCGATGATCCCGTTATGATCACCCTCTCATCATACTGGAGACACAGGACAGAACCCGTGTGGCCTGTGAGAATTCGCTTGCATTCCAACGTGCTTTTATCCCAGATCTAGGATGGCAAACAAGATCCTTTTGATCAATGTGATAATGGGGTGCTGCTGAGACTTGTTGGCTCTATTACGTGTTTGATTCCCCGAAAGAATCAAAGCCCAGAGCAATGTGGAATGCATTCTTTTCTATAGGTATAGCAAAGCACCTATATATATGTGGCTTCAATACTAATGCAGACTTTATCCTTTTCATTAAGGAACAGAGATAGCCTATAATTATGTGAGGCCCAAAGGAGTAATAGCACACTCAGTGCACTTTAAGAAGAGAATTTAACCCAGGACGTGCTTCTGGCAAGAAGCAGGTAACTGTCCTTTAAGGAAATGATTCTGGCTTTGGGACTGAAAAGAACCTAAAACTCTCATTTACTTTCTTGAAATAATGCTTAGAGATGATGCTTGGACTGCTTTATTAATGTGGACACTCTTGCTCATTCGGCTACCCTCCCATAACTGAACAGACCTCACCTTGATTGTGTTGTCTCGAAGGCCGCTTACTATCTTCTGATCATCATACTGTAAACAGTAAACTCCTTTACTTGTTTCACTTCGGCAGTGGATTCTCTGTAAACTATGTCTTCCACATCTCCAATTAGATTCTATTGTCTGAGGAGAAGGAACAGTAAAGAGGCAGTAATTAGGAAAGGACCAGGACTAAATTCTTATCTGACCTTCTTGGCAACCAATGACAAATGTTCAATGCTTCACTCTATTAAATATATAAACCTTAAGGCAAACTAAAAATGTTTTTAAAAAGCTACTGTTTAAAACTGCATAACATTTTTCCATTTGCAAAACTATTAAAGATTTATTTTCTAGAACTCTCCCACATATAACTCAATTAAATGATAAACCTGGTGAAAAGAGGGCAACAGAGGGCAAGCTATATATGTACTACATGAGATTATGTACTTAGTGCTTCTCATACATATGTGGTAGCCATTTCTACTAGTGAACTTCCAAAGAGGCTCAATTCAGAAGATATTTGAATATCAGATAATAAGTGCAACTTCAACAGTCTTACTGCTATAACATTCTTTAAACTTTTAACCTGGCAATTTACTATATTTTACCTCCTCTATTTACTTAAATTTATTTTTAACCCACATTAATAAACCTTAATGGGTTTGCAGAAACAATGCTGTTACTGAAGAATGTTGATGATTCTCTAGTATTTGGCAAATACCCAAATATACATACATACATAGATTCTTACCTCAATGTCTTGTATAATTTTAGGATAAAGTGCTCTATAAAAAGAGTTGGGAGGAGCGTTCCCATCAGGAGGTTTGTTTTTGAACAAATACTGTCCCCTAAAAAAACAACAAATATTTCCCAATAAAAATCACAAAATTACACATTTACAGGGAGCTTCATTCATATTGCTTCAAAGTATTTTCACAGTTAAAAATCCATATAATCGCTATAACTAGCCTGGAAAAGTGTGAGGTTAAGCCTAATTTAAATACTGTCCCCTAAAAAAAAAAAAAACAAATATTTCCCAATAAAAATCACAAAATTACACATTTATAGGGAGCTTCATTCATATTTCTTCCAAAGTGTTTTCACAGTTAAAATTCCATATAATCGCTATAACTAGCCTGGAAAGGTGTGAGGTTAAGCCTAATTTTAGGAGTCCTATGTTAAGGAGTAACTTTCTGGGTTCTAAGGAACTTGGTCAATACTGATTGTCAACACAATGATTTGCAATGCAGCCATCAGAGTATAATGTTATTAAGGTAAACAAATAGCATACGTATAATCAGAATTTATCAACTGATCTATCAGACATCTGTACACAAAGATTCATTAGTCTTATCTTTTGAAAATTTTATTAGTGATGATAACTACTACCTCTGAACTGGGCAAATGCCCCACAGTTTGTTTTTCTTTCTTTCCCCCATTGGGTAAAGCTGTGCCCATGTCAGTAAAGCCTAGCATTGTGGGCAGTTAAGAATGCCTCTGTGTTGGGGATCATGTTTTCTAGTCTTCATTTACATGGGGTAAGGTGTAGTGGCAGCTCAGGCACCCAGGCTGATGGTTATTGGTGTAGCTAAGCTTTAAAGGAGCAATTCATTTTGACAGCAAGCGAAAGGAACAAAGGAGTACCCAGCAGTAGGTATAGAAGAAGATGAAAAGATGCCTAAGAGCACTGTGCTGTCAAGTCTAAGGCATGACATTCTTTCACAGGTGTGTTCCTGGCTATGTACATACATACATGCATTTTACTGCCTATCCTTGATTCCAGTGAGCAACATTTGTTACCATCTCCTTCCTTATGACAGCACATCTCTGTAATACTCATATCCCAAGCTAGATCTTTGCTACAAAAAAAAAATCAGTAAATGGCAATCACTTCCTGCTGGGTAAAAAATTTAATTCCTCATCCTGAAGTTAAGAACCCACCAAACACGGTGTGGAAGCTAGTAAACCCCACTATGGGTGTACTAACTGCTGTTCTCACTGGCACTGTGCCTTGCAAAGTGGAGATAGGCAGAAATGCCTCTGAGTGTAATCCTGGCACCAGAGAAATCATGTTTTCTCTGGGCCAGTCATCCACTCCTCCCTCTATAGCTCCATTACAATATAATTAATTGTTCAATGTCTCCAGGAGCGCTTCTCCCCTGCCCTCTTCCTATTATACACCTTGAAAATTAGTTGAGAAAATTTCCTGTCAGGAAGGTAACTGCCTTTCACTTCTATGTTAATACAGGAAGGGAAATTTACAATGGTGGTGACGCTAAAATAATAGTTTTTAAAGAGGAGCTAATAGGAGCAAGAAACATGATATATCAACATAAAGGGCAAACAAGACACATTATGAAATAATTCTGGGTCACAAGTACACTTCTCTGAACAATGTTTTTTTTTTTTTTTTTAAGATTTTATGTATTTATTCATGAGACACACACACAGAGAGAGAGAGAGAGAGAGAGAGAGACGCGGAGACACAGGCAGAGGGAAAAGCAGGCTCCATGCAGGGAGCCCGATGTGGGACTCGATCCCGGGTCTCCAGGATCAGGCCCTGGGCTGAAGGTGGCGCTAAACCGCCGAGCCACTCCAGCTGCTCTTCTCTGAACAATCTTATTCTGCAAACATACCGCAAGCAAACAACAGATTTTGAATTAAGAGATTTTAAATCTGGTTAATAATTATAAGTTGATCATTTCAATTCCAACATCCTTTCATGAGGTGAGAAGCACTACAATTATTATTATGCAAATAAAGAAATCAAATGTCACGGAGGTCAGGTAACCTGTTCAAGGTCACATATAACCAGCTGAGTAGACCTGGAATTTGAATCTAAGTCTGACTTCAGAGCCTATGTTCTTAACTATTTTATTGTCTTCCAGGGCCTACCATCCCTCATATATTCCTGTCCTCCTTTTTATCTCTGGCAGTTGAATACCAGCACCCCAAGATTTTTTTTCATATATAATGAAACTACATTCTAAGAAAAGAAAAACCATCTAAGAGTCTGATCTCATTTTTTTTACCCCAATGTATTTTTCATGCCTTGCTAAAGCATCTGAATTTTTTCTTAAGTTTCTGAATTTCTTTCAAATTAAATGTGCTACAAAAAAGGGGTGGCTAGGTGTTGAAAACCAGTTTTTCAGTCTAGATCTGTGTTGTAGGTCAAAACCTTTTTTGGATGGAAGCTCCTTCACAACATGGACCACTTCTATGCAAAATGCCTAATACCTTTGAGAATGTGAGTACCTGATAAGTGCTCAATATTAAATTCAGAATGTTATCATAAAACGTGATCTGCTGATTAAGAAAATGGAATTCCCCAAGTGATCTTTTATTATACTTTTAAGAGTTACCATTACTGAGCAGAGAGAGCACATTCAATATTATTGAAAATCAAAAACGACAGAGTTCTTGTCATGAACTGTCAAATTCATCTAGATACAAAATACAACAGTGGAATAGAAGTTAAACCCAAAGCTTCATTAGAGAATTATATTTATTTACTTTTGGTTGGAGGAAACTTTCAAAGCCAGCATTTGGGGAAAGGTAGGACAGATTTTATTGACACAGTAGGCTTAGTAAAGCAATCTGAAAGAAGATGAGAAAGTGATCATACATTAAAAAATTTTTTAAGGGGGAGGACACTAACACAAGAAGAAAGGCAAGATTTAAAAATAGAAGCAGCCAGAGAAAGTCAAGGGGATATTAAAGGAGGTCTTCATGGGGTGGACAGACACTTGTAATTTCACAGGACTCTATTAAGCTAAGATGGCAAATGTAGCTTAAGACAGGAATATGGTCTAAACTTCGAAGGATACTCAAAAGAACAGGAATGGGTTCCTGTGGTTGAATAGATAGAGGAAAGAGTGATAATTACTATGGGATTCTAGGTTATTTCTCAGCCATTCCTTTATATACTCCTCTTAAAAGGCCAAAAGGCCATCTTTTCAATGATCTAGTTTGTTTTCTTTCTTTCTAACTAATATAACAGATCTTGCTTCTTACTGCCACCCCCAACTAAAACTGTGGAGCCTACTCTTATCTTTGGCATTTTCACATGCATCTGTCCAAATCTGCCACCTATTCCTTGTTCTTCTTGCCTTCAAATAAAGAACCTGGAACTCCCAATGTCTGATAAAGGTTTATTGTTATTCACAGTCCAAATGGGAGCAAAGTATATTTTAACAGGAAAGAAAACCTTTATCACTATGGGAGTGAATCTCTGTAATAGAGATTTCAGGCCAGATGTTCCAATTTGGAAGCAAGGGTTTTTCCCTTTCCTTTTTTTTCCCCCATGAGGGATAGTGGAATATTCCTAGCTACCCTAAAATTCTCCCATGTATGTCAGCAACTGCTCTCTATCTAAGGCTGGTCCTGACACACTTAGCAAAATGATGAACTCTGAATCCTATACAACTATATACTTTTTTGCTTTCTTTATATTATAAGGAATTTATTTCCAAAGTATAAGGTAAGTTATGAAAGGTTTTGATTTTTCTATATAGTGAAATAAGTGAGAATAAGAAAAACATATTTGGGAAGAATAACACTGTGCTTTCATTTATTCATTTTTATACAGCCAAAGAATTGCCTGACATTTGCTTCATTTAACTGAATTTGAGAGAAATTTTTAAGTCTTCCTAATAGCCAGAATGACAGAAATTTCTTGAAGCATTTGGTATAATATTTAGGTAATTATGTTTATTATATATTAATGAATTTCAAAGATGCAAAAAAAAAAAAAGAAGCCAACTATATTTTAATGAAAATTGCTAAGAAAAGCTAATCCTTTTTTCTTAACTGTTTTGTATCTCTTTATGGTCCAAGATAAATAATTGATAAAATTAATTGCTTAGGATATCCCTGAGCACACATATGGCTGCTGGTGCATATCTATCAGCTAAAATACTTAATATGTCACCTTTATTTTACTTATGAAATATTCACACCTGACTTTCTTATAGTGACATTCTAGTAACATCCTCTAAGAGCAAAGTACATATAGAAGGTATCTTCCAGAAGTTTGAATGAAATGGTACCTTTATGTTAAAAGAACAACAGCAAAATTGGTGAAATCTCTTAGGTTGCTAACTATATAATGCCTTAAGGAATTTAGGATTAAGCAGTAAAATCTTGAGAAAATATGGGTGGGCCTTATGAAGAAATGGTGGCTAGAGTTCTTTCTCTAGTTGAGTATAAAAGTAATTTTGATTACAAAGGTGAGAAACCACCTTAGACATGAATTAAAGATAAGAAATTTTCTGAATGAGAAAATACTTATTTGTATTTGTCCGGAACTGTTTCAGGTATCTGATGGCTTCTGTGTGATTTAAAGTCATCTGTCTTACAAACTGCCAACAGCCCTTTGTCAGGACACTAGTTTCTGCTCAGAAAACAAAATGCTCTCAACAGAAGTCAGTTTTTACAAAGTAGTATTAACATATTATTATGTCACTTATGAGTGGTCAGAAGAAAAACTGCTAAGTACCTGTACAACTATTTTATTTTACATTTTGTGCTATAAACCAGGTAAACATCATATTAAATGATAAGCAGTCTCACTGGTTCCCAGTGTTATTCCAATGATTCTGAATGGGCAGGTCCTGAAGATGATCTGTAATAGTAAGAAAGTTAAAAGGCTCACCACCCTCTTCGTTCTGCCAGGCCTCTCCACAGAGAATCTGTCCTGACCATTCTCTCGATGAGCTTCTTCCATAACATGCCATCAGAGGTCACTCGGTACCATTCCTTACATACAAGTTCAGCAGCACATAGCGATTTGGCATCCAGGTATGACAGAATGTTCTCAGCAATGTGATCCAAACCCCGGGCTGTTGGTAGGGGGTGGAGGCAAAGAAGAATATAGGTGGTGAATGATTTTTTACAAAAAGTCCTTGAAAACAGAATAGCATTTATTCTGCTCTGAAGGCACATCACTGTCCCTAGTGTGGTCCAGTTTCTTTTTCAAACAGAAACTTGGGTAAAATGAGTGTCAATAATTTTTCCATAAGGTTACAGAAATGAACAGTATTTTCCATCTTCCTTTAGATAAGGAAGTTAAAGCTAACAACCAGCAAACCCCCCAAGACATTAAAAATAAAAAGGATTCCAGAAAACAATTCACATCTATCTATATGGATTTCAGCACTAGGGGATGTTCTATGGATGGCATCTCAAAGTCTGTGATTCAGACCCCCCCAAATCTCTATATTAGGTCCATTTCTCATTCTGTTTCTATTACTGCTGCAGTTCCAAAGCTGTTCAGTAAAAGAAATATCCTTTAAACGTACTAGGGGAGAGGCACTAAGTCAGAATGTGCTGGGTTATAGAATTTTGGGCATGCAGAAGGAGAGAAGAAGGAAATACAGATTGGTAAAGGAACATCCCAAGAGGAAAGACAGAGAGGTATGTTTAAGTTCGAGTTTAATTTCAGATGCTTAAAAAAAGTATGTTTGAGAGTAGTTGCTGTTATAAAACCTAAATGACAATTAACCAAAAAATGAAAAAGCCCAGACCAATAAATAATTTGGTTAGAATTTCAGAGACCATTTTGTAGGATGTCTGACGGAAAACAGTGCAACTAGATCTTGGACTGCCTAAACTGGATGAGCTTCCCAATTAAAATATTCTATCACCCAAATCTGTACTGAGGCCTCAGAGGAATAGACCCCATAAAATAGGATGATCATAGTAATAAAGCTTTTGGCTGATATTCTAATTCACAAGTGAGACAAACATATTCAAAGTTATTCCTCTTTCAGTTTACTGATCAAAGGTTTGCTAAAGATTTAAATAGTGCAGAAGGATTCCTTCATACTTTGACTCCCTGAGGCAAAAAACTTAACAAATAGGAAAGAGAATACCACATTTCATTTTGTGCCTTTCCCCTGAATCATGCAAAGACACACTTGGACGCGATTAGCAACAATCCAAATGTGCTTAAACATTATTCTAATTATGAAATTGTATGGATATCAGTCACATTTTTCAGCAGATTTAGAAAAAAAAAGCATTAAATGGATTTTGTTTGGCTGGCATCACATGTTCATATTTAAGCATAAGCAGATGGAGACATCCATCACCTAATTCTTATTAAAGGAAAATGACTATAAGCCAATTAAAGATATAATAATTAGTTCTTCATGCAAAAAAACAGCGATGGTACAATTCCTGCATGTTTAAATTTGTTTTTTTTGTTTTTTTAATGACAGGTCTTTTTTTTTTTTTTTTTAAGATTTTATTTATTTATTTATGAGACAGACAGAGAGAGAGAGAGAGAGAGAGAGGCAGAGACACAGGCAGAGGGAGAAGCAGGCTCCATGCAGGGAGCCCGATGTGGGACTCGATCCCGGGACTCCAGGATCAGGCCCTGGGCCAAAGGCAGGCGCTCAACTGCTGAGCCACCCAGGGATCCCCTGCATGTTTAAATTTGAAACTTTCTACGCTGTCAGAAGTTTCCAAAATCCATTCCTGTTTTTTTAATGGCTATCATCAAATTGTTCCTGATCTTTCACTATGTCCGTATAGTAAGTCTTTGGAAGTAATTTCACCTAACACTCCAAAGAAACCCATTACATTAATGGATTATAGGCATTTTTTGAAGTAGTTTGGTTTACTAAATGTAGCCAGATGGTGTAGGTTTATAAGTTAAAATGGCTGTAAAACATTAGACTGATGATTTAATATTTTATAAAATGGTCAGCAGACAGACACAGGCATCAGGATTGGGCAAAGGATACACAGGTCTAATCAACCCCTGTTCAATTCTTCATGGTATATGCTTTACATAGTAGCATGCCTTGGTTATTGGGGAGACCACAATAATGAGGTACACAAAGATTGTTCACACAATGAAAACTGTTTGCGTATGGCTAAAACAAAATCCAGCGAGTAAAGCAGGGGCAGAAGTCTATTCTATTTAACAAAAGAAATATAGGTATAAATTTAGCTTTATGTTTAATTTTTAAAAAAATATTTTATTTATTCATGAGAGATAGAGAAAGAGAGGCAGAGAAACAGGCAGAGGGAGAAGTAGGGTCCCTGAGGGGAGCCTGATGGAAAACTCGATCCCAGGACCGCAGGATCATTCCCTGAGCTGAAGGCACATGCTCAACTGCTGAGCTACCCAGGCATCCCAAATTTAGCCTTAAAATAGTTATTTATTTAAAAAGAAAAAAAAAGTTATTTCTAAGCTATACATAGGTACTTTTTGCTTTAAAGGGTGGTTTAAATTCCAATTTTGGAAAAACAAATTTTAAAAAAGAACTGGCAAAGATTAAGCAAAGTAGTAACACAGTTTTGCAGAGGGTGGTATATTTTTCGTAGGACAGTTTGGTGCAAGTATTAGAAGCCTTGAAATGTACAGAATTAATATAGGAATCCCACTGCTGTTATTTTTTCCTAGGATGCCCAAAAGATTAGTGAGTAAGAATGTCCACCACAGCAAAGTTTGTAATAGGAAAAATATTCTTAACTACCTTAAAAAAAAAGGGTTAAATAATTATGTTTGAAAGAAACATTTAGGAAAATACATTGAGAGAACATAGTAAGAAACAATGTTACAAACACTTATGATCCCAGCTTTAGAAGGAAACATACACAGCTAGAAAAAATATTAAGGCTACAGGCCAAAATATTATATGAGCAGCACTCTCTGAATGGTGGGATTCTGGGAAATTTCATTTTCATATTTTAAACTGTTTTGAATTTCCTAAATTTCTTATAAATTCTATAATCAGGAAACTGAAAAAATTAAAATGATACTATATTTTAGAGATTCACTCATCTTTTATACTCTATTTTCTTCTTCTTCTTCTTCTTCTTCTTCTTCTTCTTCTTCTTCCTTCTTTCTTCTTCTTCTTCTTCTTCTTTTTTTTTTTTTTTTTTTTTGTGAGAGAGTGCATGCATGCCAGCATGGAGGAGAGGCAGAGGGGAAGGGAGAGAGAATCTTAAGCAGACTCCACACTCAGCATGGAGCCCAATGCAGGGCTTGACCTCCCAACGCAGAGATCATGACCCAAGCTAAAATCAAAAGTTGGGCATTTAACCAACCGAGCTTCTCAGGCACCTCCACACTCCCTTTTCTTCTAAAATAAAGAGGACTACTTTAGGTTTTCTTGAGATAGTATATGCCCCAAATACTGATGTCTACAGAGTGTCCTAGGATCACTACCAAGCATTCAGTAAAATATCATATCATTTCCCCCACAAAAAAGTATTTTAAGTGTGTGTGTGCAAGTATATATTTAAACATATATAGTTTATGAGCTATTATTTGGTTACTAAGACCAGTGAGAATGCAAAGCCTGGAGTTTACATATTTACTGTCAGAAGGCTCCTGAGATATTTTGCGTTCTAAAATACTCAATTAAAAATGTTTCTTATTCAGTTCTATAATTAAATATTGTTGATAAATTCCTATAGAAATCCAAATCCCAAATACATGAGTTTGCATCTTACAAAACTTAGACATATAAAAAACTCAAACTAAAACAAAGACATGTTATTGATATGACATCTTAGAAAAAATATTATTTGCATCTCTCAGTGGGTAAAAACAGGATGACTAGAAGGGCATGAGATGGAGAAGACAGGGAAAAGAGGAGTCTCTATTTCCAGAGTGTAACTTTGGTTATTTATACCCCAAGAAGGCATGATAAAGGATGCAGTTTGTAAAAATCAAGCCAATAAAGACTCTCAAAAAAAAAAAAAAAAGAGATGAAGATCCAGTTCCATTAGCATTGTAACATATCTTCCAGGCAAATTAATGGCTCACAAATACCCACAGACATACCTGGCAGAGCAGTTATGAAATCCCTCTGCAACATAGGTTTAAGATATGAGTTTATGTGCCCATGTTGGTAATGACACATTTGGGATATAAGATGTTCCACAAATTCCACTTGATCGGACTCTGACCACTGCTCAAAATATTTGACACACAGTTCCTTTTCCTTCTCATAGCTTGCTGAGAGTTTTCGTTGCTTGGGCACAATCATACTGGAAGTGCCATTGGCAAGTTTTGTCTGCAGAAGGGGTGGATTAAGAGAAACATAAAAAGTAAGTCTTGAAAATGAGGGAAATCTATAATTTTCTGGTCTGGCAAGCTATGTTATGTCTATATGATGGAGCTCACTCTGTTACTCATTAGTAATCGGATTTTTGTTATTATATGGAAAGCAACACAAATACCACAGTAAGTTGGTAAATCAGGAATATTGCTGGACAACTACGCATCCACTGCTAAAAGTTCACAGGAAGGTATTATTTGGAGATCTATAGATGAAAACTGAAAGCTGAAAGCATGTTAAGTTATTATTACTAGCAAGCCAAAAAGCTATTTTGCTTTTCCTTGTATATACCAGTTACTGGACATTTATACGATTACTTATTCACAACTTATTTTTTAATAGTCAAATAAGAAATCTTCTATGCAAAGAAAGGCTGATGAATAATTTGAGACTCTAGTACCTTTCGAGATAAAGCTTAACTGTAACATTTATAGGTTCAATCTACCCTTTTCCTTCTAAAAAGGAAATCAAAATTAAAAATCTTTTTATCAATTAGTTCATTCAGTAAACATCAAATGAGCATCTACAATGTGTCAAACACTGTCCTAGGTGCTAGGAATACAACACTGAACAAAAAATAAGTCTCTATCATCAGGCATTATATTGTAGTGTGTACAGTAAGATAAAACCATAAACAAATACATAGAAAATTTAATGTAGATAGTGCTATTAAGAAAAATAAGGAGATAGAAAAAAAGTATGTTATTGCAGTAGGCAAAATTCTAAGATTCTAAGATTCTTGGCCCCTGGCGTACATACATCTTCTCTCAGCTACTCAAACAAACACAGTTATTTTGATTTAATTAAGGTGCCAAATTAGCTGACTTTAAGATATGGAGATTACTGTGAGGGGCCTGACCTATCAAATGTGCTCTTTAAAGATTTTATTTATTTATTCATCACACACACACACACACACACACACACACACACACAGGCAGAGACACAGGCAGAGGGAGAAGCAGGCTCCATGCAGGGAGCCCAACGTGGGACTTGATCCTGGGTCTCCGGGATCACACCCTGAGCTTCTGAAGGTGGCGCTAAACTGCTGAGCCACCCGGGCTGCCCCAAGTGTGCCCTTTAAAAGCAGAGAGTTTGCTCCAAATGGTTGAAGAAGGAGGATCACATGGTAAAGGACGTGGTCAGCCTCTGGGAGCTGCCAGTTAGGAAATAGGGACCTCAATCCTACAAAGGCAAGGAACTGGCTTCTGGCAACAACAATGATCTGATATGAGGATTTTTCCCCCAGAGCCTCCCCATGTGAACTCAGGCTGGTCAGCATCCTCATTTCAGCCTTGAGATACTAGGAGCAGAGGGCTTCCAGCCATGTTGTATCAGAATTCTGACTGAGAAAACCATGAGCTGATGAATGGGTGTTATTTTAACTTGGTAATCTGTTAAGTAGCAATTAAAAAAACACAAAAAACCAATATAATTATTTAAGTCCAAGCGGTCAGAGACAGTTTCCCCGAAGGGATGACATTTAAACTGAGACATGAAGGAAATGAGGGAACTAGACATTTTGCTACATGGGGGGAGAAACGTCTAGGGCAAAGGGAATTTGAAGGCAAAGGTCCTGGGTGGCAGTCAGTACATTCAAGGAACATTCAAGAGGCCCAGGATAGTTTGAAACAAATGAACAAGGAGAAGAAAAGTTGTAGTAATTCAAGTCAGCTCATCTAGGTCATGTAGGTGGTGGTAGCTTATCTCCAATGATGGTTGAAACAACTCCATCCCTCCCTGAATATGAATGCCATTCCTCCCATCAAAAGGTAGAGTTTGACCTAGTCTTTGAATCTGGGATTTGGCTCACAGAATATGGAGAAAGTGACATTCTAGGACTCCTGAGCCCAGGCAGCTTACTTCTTAGAGCCCTGAGCCACCATATAAGAAATTCAGGCTACTTTGCTGGAGAGGGAAGTCGGGAAGATGAGAAGCTACACAGAGAGAGAGGTTACATAGAAAATCACCTAGAAGTCTGAGACTAGCATGATCTGACACCTTTTAAAAGGATCACTGTAAGAGACATGAATGAAAATCAGGAGACTAATTGAGAAACTACTTTACAATAGTCCCTGGAAGAGAACAACCTTTTGAGTGGTAGCAGTAGAGGGGGTCAGAAATAATTGAGACTTAATGTATATTTTGAAGGCAGAGCAAATTGGTTTTGCTGAAAGATTGGATATGGGGTATGACAGAAAAAAGGAGATGAGGGTCATATACATATGAAGTTGGGGACAATATGGAAAGATTTAGAAATCAACTGAAACTTCTACTACTCTGAAGAAACTTGGCTTTCTTTAAAGGATAACCACAAAAGTGGTACAACAGGGTACTTTTCAAAGTAATTTTATAGATCTTCAGCATATTTGCCTGAGGCAATCCCAATCAGCAGGAAGGCCAATGTTACTATGGAGCTCATACCTGCCTGGACATATTGAATGTGCCATAAAACTATCAAATTTGGATAATCAATTTCTGTTATCTAAGGCATAGGCTGGCTTAATTTCTAAATGTTAAATTCCGCCCATAGACTTCTTTACAAATGATTCCTGATACACATATCTGAAAGTATATTTTCAAAAACGGCATTAGCCATTCTGTTTACACAGAAAGAGCTGTAAGCAGCAAGCCCTGGTGTATGGACTTGGATGTTTTCTAGCATAAATGCCATTGTTGTCTATGATATAGACTAAAAATGATTAATAATAACCTTGTTGGACACAGGCCCTGGGGGACTTCAGAGCTGCTTTTTGTGTAGGTTATTTGTTTGCATTTCAGAAAAGGAAAACTTGTGAAATATGGAGTAAGACTGAGTGAGCTAATGAATAAGTGGGAGTACAAGCTTGACCAAATGCCACTTCAAATCTCAACAACCCAAACCTCCCATTTCATCATCTTTTGTAAATTTGTCCCTTTGTCTTTTAAAGGGTGGAAATGGACTGGAGCTGGATGCTACCCAGGGTATTGTTTTCTGGCTAAAGACCAGAAATGTCAGTAACAGAGAACAATAATCAGCATGGTAATGAAATGATTCTATTTATAACCTTCAACAAACCAGCTGTTTCTACAATCACAGGGAATCGTGCTTTGATCAGTAGTTATTCAGACTATTAGCAGATAAATATGCCTAAGGATTTCACAAGTTTGGTTATCCTACTGCAGAAGCTAAAGTTCAGTCAGGACCTTCATATATATATGCATATATGTATATGTAGTATATATATATTTAAAAGATTTTATTTACCTGAGAGAAAGTGAGGGCAAGAGAGATCAGAGGGAGAGGGAGACTCTTCACTGAGCAGAGAACCTGACTTGGATCTTGATCCCAGGACCCCAAGGTCCTGACTGGAGCTGAAGGCAGACATCCAACCTACTGAGTCACCCAGGCACCCCAGGACTTTCTTATATTTTCAATTATTGAATCATAAATGGAACCTGAAACATTTGGCTATTAGAAATGAAGTATAAACTGAGAGTTCATGAATTTACTAACTGTCTGGGCTACTCTAGCTGGTACTGCATTGTAGTTACCACCCTCAAAACAGAGTATTTCTTTATGAAGTAGAAAGACACACAGCTCAGATCCAACATCACTTTGAATGAGTTACTTACTCTTAACGACTACACCACACTTCATAAAGAGCTTTGGTCCTACAGTACAAATACCTGGTTTCAAATTCTAGTTCCTCAATTTACTAGCTATGTGTCATGGCATAAAAAATTTGATTTTTTTTTCCCAGAGTCTCTTTTTCCCTCATCTGCCAAATTCTAAGATCTATTTCACTGGGTTTTTGTGAGGATCAAATAGAATAATCTAAGAAAAGCATGCTTAGCTCACCACCTGACACACAGTGAAGTGCTCAATAAATCAACACTCTTAAAGAACTTCTGACATGGCTGGAGTTGCACTTTCGCTCTCCTTTTGAAAATTCATCCTTCTTTCTTACTAGGTATTATATATTTTTTTCTTTCGTTTTCAAGATTTTATTTATTTATTTGACAGAGAGAGAGAGAGAGAGCGCGCGCACACACAAGCAGGGGGAAAGGCAGAGTAAGAGGGAGAAGCCTAGCAAAGAGCCTGATGCGAGACTTGATCCCAGAACCCTGGGATCACGACCTGGGCCGAAGGCAGATACTAAACTGACTGAGCTACCCAGGCACTCATAATATATATTTTTCTATCTTAATTTTCACTGCAGTATAATACACATAAAAGTGCATAATCTCAAGTGTTGATGAATTTTCAAAATGTCAACATACCCATGTAACTAGCATCTTGATCAAGAAACAGATTATCATGAGCCTTATAAACCTTGCCTTGTGTTCCTTTTGTTGGGTCACTAGCCCCACTCATTTATTATTTTTTTTTTGAAATGTACCTTTAAAAACTGTCTGCCTATACAATTTACCATAGCATTTGAAAAACTATAATACTTAGGAATAACTTTACAACATATGTGTTAATACCTATAAAAGTGAAAACAACAGAACAGTGCTAAGGGGAATTTTAAAAGTTCTAAATAAATGGAAAGAGATACTATCTTCACAAATGGGACTCAATATGGTTAAGATGTTCACTCTTTCCAATTAATCCACTGATAAGAGTCAATGTAGTATCAATGGAATTCAGCAAGCAAACTAACAAGTGGATTCTAAAATTTGAATGGAAATGCAAAGGACCTAAAAGTTAGCCAAGTGATCTTGCAAAATAAAAACAAAGATGGAGGACTCACACCATTGAACTTTAACAATAAAGTAATACTAAATAGGTAGTGTGACTTTGGTATAAGGATAAACATGTAGAACATCAATGAAACAAAAGACAGACTCCACAGAGACTTACATATGGCTAGTTGATTTTTGAGAAAGGTGCCAAGATTATTCAATAAGGACAAAATAATCTTTTCAAAAGATGATGTTGAAACATCTGGATATCCATATGGAAACAGTGGACTTTGTTCTTTACTTTCTTTAAAAAAAAAAAAAAAGATGAGAGAGAGCAATACACGTGCGTACATACACAAATTGGGGGAGGGGCAGAGGGAGAAGCAGACTCCTCACTGAGCAGGGAGTCCAACAAGCGGCTTGATCCCAGGACTCCAGTGTTCTTTACTTTCAACCATGTAGAAAAATTAACTTAAGTGGATTCTGGATTTATATGTAGGAGCTAAAACAGAAATGTCTAGAAGCAAGCATAGGAGAAAATCTATGTACTCTTGAAACAGGCAAACTTTTGGTACACAGGGGACAAAAGCACATGGCATGTGGCAAAAATGTAAACTTCTGGTTTCTAAAATAAACAGTAGGGCAGCCCCAGTGGCGCAGCGGTTTAGCATCGCCTGCAGCCTGGGGTGTGGTCCTGGAGACCCTGGATCGAGTCCCACATCGGGCTCCCTGCATGGAGCCTGCTTCTCCCTCTGCCTGTGTCTCTGTCTCTCTTTCTCCCCCTCTCTGTGTGTGTCTCTCATTAATAAATAAATAAAATCTTAAAAAATAAAATAAAATAAAATAAAATAAACAGTAAAATAAAAATACAAACTACAAACTAGGAGAAAATACTTGCAATATATATACATTTGACAAAAGACTTGAATCCAGAATATATAAAGAACTCCTAGAACTTAAAAAAGAAAACAAATAACCCTAGTCTTTTTTTAATGAGCCAAAAATTTGATTAGACATTTCATAAGAAAAGAATACGGATGGCCAATAAGCCCATGGAAAGATGTTCAACATCATTAGTCACTAGGGATATACAAATTAAAATCACAATGAGATACTACTGCACACTTATGAGAATGGCTAAAATTAGAAAGACTGATCATACCATGTATTGGCAAGAATAAGGAGCAACTGGGTCTCTCACATATTGCTGGCAGTAATAGTTAAAGACACAATCACTTGAAAACACAGGGAGCAGTTTCTTATAAAATTGAACACATACTTATCATATGACCCAGCAATTCTACTCCTAGACATTTACTTCCCTTGCAAAATGGAAATGTATTTTTTAAATTTATTTTTAATATTTTTTAAGATTTTATTTATTTATTCATGAGAGACAGAGAGAGAGAGAGAGAGAGAGAGACAGGCAGAGGGAGAAGCAGGCTCCATGCGGGGAGCCCGATATGGGCCTTGATCCCCGGCCTCCAGGATCAGGCCCTGGGCTGAAGGTGGCGCTAAACCGCTGAGCCACCCGGCTGCCCTGAAATGTATTTTTATACAAAGACTTGTACATATATGTTCATGGCTGCTTTATTCATAATAGCCCCAAGCTGGAAAAATCTCAATGTCCACCAAGAGTTGATAAGAAGAAAAAAAAAGAATTCATAAGCAAATTGAGATATCTATAAAATGGAATAGTTTGTGTGTGTGTGTGTATATATATACATATATATATATACACACACACACACATATATATGAATTATAAATCTCAAACAGATGCTGAACAAAAGAAGCCAGGCACCAAAACTCATATTTTACGACTCTATTTATGTGAAACTCTAGGACAACAAATCTAATTTATGATAAGAACAGATCAGTGGCTGACTGAAGCTGGATGTGGGGATGGAATTGATTGAGTAAGGGTGCAAGATAAGTTTCTGGGGCAATAAACATGTTCTACAGCTTGATTGTTACACAAGTGTTTGTACACATTTGCCAAAATTCAAACTGTATACGTAAAGTAGGTGTATTTTATTGTATGTAAATTATATTTTAATAAAAGTAAAACTAAGGATAGAGTATTCCTTTTTTTTTTTTTTGGATAGAGTATTCCTAAGGATAAACATTACTGCAATATTAATTTCATTTGTAACTAAGATATTACATTTATAGAGAGTTCAGGAGATAAAGGTCTTTGTTATCAAGCCTCTTCTCTCTATCATTCTCCCATACATATTTTTCTACTAATGGCTTAAGTAAAAGTAGCAAAATTTCAATTTGAGAACCTTTAAAAATCCACAAGGGCACAGTGAAAAGTTCAATTATTAAAAAATCAAAAGGCTGTATATTAGAGTGTATGGGAGAAAGGGTAATGGTTACTGGTGGCAATAGAATTGATTTGGCTTTCCCAACAAAAGCTTGATGACTCAACCACTACTGTTCAAATGTCTAGGAAAGCTGACAAACAACCTCTGTTTAATGGTAACACTAACTTTCTGTCACCCCTGCACATCTCTTCTGCTTTTCTGTTTACAATGAACAGTTAGCTCCAAAAGAAAGAAAGGAAGAAGCTGTCAGGTGACAGGTACATGAAATGACTTAAGTATTTATTTATAAGACTGTCCTTAGCTTAGTCCTCAAAGGCTAAAGGCTAACATTCCCCCCAACCTTCACCCCCCAAAACATATTATAAGCACCACTTTGAAATTACCATGAATTTATTTGAAGCTGCTGCCTGGGCCAGGAAGGATAAATATATACTTGCAGACATCAACTAGCTTAACCACCACCACTGCAATATCAAGTGTGCTGGCTTTGCTAACTGTATTGTGTATAGGTTGGAAGATGCAGTACAGACTGGCTGAACTTGATGGTGAAATGATAGATGTTTTTAGCTGGCAGTCAAACCCTGCTTTAACCACAGGGAAAGGTATGGTAAATAGAGAAAGAAAAACATTCCAGACAGACACCATTTGGAATTGGGAATGCAAGGACTAGATAAAGAGAGTAACAGTTATGACTAGAGAGAAGCAAATAATATTTAAAGATTCTGATGGTCCTTAATAAGGCCTTTGAGGAGGGGGGCTTGAAATAGTTAATGGGGATCAAGGAGTGCACTTGGTGGGATGAACACTGGAAGACAAAATAAAAACTTTAAAACAAGAAGGGCTTTGAGGAAAGATTCTGGCATTGAAACCATGGTAGAAGAAAGGGGATATAATGATTAAGATGATGAGTGAGTCTAAGAACAAAATGGGCAAGGGTTGTGCTGGGGATAAGGCTGTAGCCTAAGATGGGTAGGACAAGAACTTTGACTAAGGCTGGAACTTTAGAGTTATCAATTAACCAACAACCATTTACTGAATGACTACTCTGGGCACTTTTCTAGGTGATAGAAAAATTGTGGCACAGTTTCTTTACCTTCTCTAGGAAGGAGTGGAGGAAGAATATATAATAAATGTTAACTTCAGAAACCAATAAATATTGTCAAGATAATGAAATAAGGTAATATTAAAAAGGGAGGGAACAGTATATAACTGAGGTGGTCATGAAATGACACAGAAGGAGTTAACATTGGAGATGAGATCAGAATATGAGGGCCAGTCTAGTTAATATTTGGGGATAGCCCCTCACCCCCCACCCCAGACATGAAGGAGACAAAGGTATGTTCAAGTGAAAGACAGAAAGAAGTCTAGTATGGCATGAGCAGAATGAATGTTGGGAAATGAGGTTAGTCAGGTGGCCTAGGCCCAGATCACAAAGGTTTTCTGGGCCACAGTAAGAAGTTTGGATTTCATCCTAAGTCTAAAGGAGAACCCCTGGAGGTTCTGAAGTAGTCAACCAAGACATCATCTGATTTATCCTTTAGAAATATTTATACAGCTGCCAGGTAGAGAATGGTGAGAGGAGAACAAGAACAAATTAAATGAACAGAGGAAGACCAATTAGTAGGCTGATAAAATAATCCAGGCAAGAGGTCCTCATGACTAAGATTAAAGGAGGTAGATTAGGAAGTACTAGGAAGAGAGATATTTTATCATCACAAGGAGGACCTGTTGAGAATTGTTAAATTTTGGTTATAATACACATTTACTTCAGTGTAATAATTTACTTCCTCAATAGTGCTGATCCTTCAAATATTTGATCTAGCATATTAACCTGGAAGGGGACAGAACTAGGGTTCTTGTTCCTGTGGCCAGAAGAAACAAGGTAAAACATTCAAGAGTTTCGAGGGAGGAAAAGGAGGATTTTTTAAAGGTCTATAACTATACTTTCCATTGGCTATTGCCAAGTTTTAGTTAAATAAGAATCTAAAAGCACTGACTTTAAAGTTTTTTGTTTTTTCCTTGATTTCTTTGTAAAAATATCTTATGGAAGTTCAATACTGTCTTGATTAAATTCAAAGGAAATGGTATTGTCTGCATTTTGATAAGGACGGAAAGAGATTAAGTAAGTACACAGAAAGATGGGGACATGGTGATGGCAGAATGGCTCTGGAGCCCTCAAAGAGTTAGGATAGAAACAAAGAGGAACCCAGAAGGGTTAGGGCCCACTGGCATTTGGGTTATCTTTATTTAACAGAAGATTTCAAGAGAAACTCAAAGGACTTGGCCATAAATTGTACAGAATGAAAGGTAATGAGTGTTCAAAAGTGGGATCATAGCTTTTATTGTTCTGGTTTTCAGTTAAAAAACCTATATTATAACTTTCAGTGACCAAAGAAGTAGTCCATTATCCTATTCTCTTTTGGGAGGGAGGGTGAGGTGAGAGTGCAAATGAAAAGAAATTGGTGGCTCTACATATAGAATGGGACATGCATTTTAACAGAAGTAAACATCACATTTCTCAGTGGGATTATTATATTAATATTTTAACAGCTTCTACTAAATATGATTACATATTAGGTGAACTCATAAATATGTCAGATCTGATTAGTGAACATGGAAGACAGGAAGGGGTATATTATTCAGCAGAAGGAAAGTTCACATTATAAATCTGACTAGTTTCTAATAACCAACAAGAAAAAGCCTACAATCACTTCAATTCTTTCAAATAAAACTCACTAGAAACAAACTCACAAATATCTCAGTATATATGATTATTTAATGACTGGACACTTGACAATCTTTTTTCTATTTACTAAATATAGGAAAAGCCATATAAAAAATGCACAAGATCAAAACAAAGCCATTTTGATTATTTTCAGGCTCCTGGGGGGGGCAGTTAAAGAGATAAGACAGTTACTTAACATTGTTAGGTTTCAAAAGTGGGGCTCTTGTTTCTGTACTGGGTTCCCTCATGCAACTTCATAGCTTCCAGGGCAATAGGTTCTTTTGTTCTAAACCAAGAAACTCACAGCAGTTTAATTTACTGCTGCATTATTGTAGCTACTAACTACACACATCTTGAAGGCTGGTAAACCCATTGATGTAGGCAGCGCCACCTTAAAAGGATTTTTGGATGGGTCTTAGTGATGGGGGGGGGGGTAAGGACATAATGTTTAATTATAAGAAATGATTGAAATAGGCACAGACATACCCCGGGTGCCTCTGCACTGCAGCAAGCTCTAAACTTGTTATCGTTAATGGTTTAAATTTCACTGTGCTAATCATTTCAGGACACAAGCCTTTCTTGATAATCTAATGAATTATTCCAACATCCTTCAGCAAAAAAAAAATCCTCCATGACAGCACTAATTACAAGACGTTTTCCCAGAGCTTATGTAAAATATGACAGAGCAGCAGCTTAGGGAATTGCAGAAAACTGCTTCTAATTTCCACTGAGAAACTGACAAACACCTCTCTTTCATCTCTCCCAGCTCTCAAGTAAGATTTAACTTTCTCATTTAGTTAATTACCGAGTGAGGATCATCATTTCCCCGGATCGGAGCGGCACAGAGCCTTTATCGTGTTAACTTGTGAACTTGATCGATGGCTGCTGCTAAAACTTAATAACTTCACCCCCTGGCAAATTGTAAGATAAATATAATAGGAGAAACTCTGACAGTAAAAACCTGCCAGAAATGAGCGCTGTGTTTATGTTTCTTTGCAGGCAGCAAAAAAACAACCGACAGCTTATTACTGGTTGCGTGTTACTTATATTTAAAAGACTCCAGGCAGTTAACTTTCTATGTACTGTTAAAACTTTGCTCACAAGATGGGGAAAAATGGGAAAAAGCACAGTAATGCAGACTTGGAGAAGTGAGGAAATAGGAAGAAAACAATAAAACAAAAGGAACAAACCAAACAAACTGAGAGAAAGACAAGGAGAAAACAAATATACTGTGTAAAGTCTTTTAAAATGTCATGTTCATTGTATAAAATGTCCAACCTGCATATATAGGCATAAAATCCTTAAAAAGAATTCAGGACTTCTAATACACTGTATGAACCATATCTAGGAGCCAAGCAAGAGAATTTTGCTCACGCACATGTTTTCAAGTCCATGCCTGAAGAATTCAATTAACTGCATAATTCCTAGATCTCTTTTCGAAAACCCCTGCAGCTAGAAAACCATTCACGAACTACACCACCATTTAACCCTTTCTTAAATGAACACCCTATAGCTAGGAAATGTGTGAGTTTGTCTCAAATAGTTCATCTAATTTTACGTTCACCTTCCACACCTCAGCTAGCCAATGAGAAGGAAATCATCTGGAAGTTTTTCTTTTGGGTCAAACTTGAATTTGAACTTGGAATTTTAACATTTAAACTCTGTGAAGGGTTGGTATCACAGCCAGGTACAGCATGAAATTCATGCCTTTTATAACCAACAGTACTAAGGGCAGTAAACAAGGTCCAATAATGAGGTATTACAAAAATAGAATGGCTGTTCACCAATGCCAGTTCCGTCTATCCTCTAAAACTGGTAACAGGGCTGAAAACAAATCTATGTACAAATCAGCAAGTCTGTCACACTGATCACCCTCATAGCATAGAAGGAGTATGAAAAATAAAATATGAACTAAATTTTGGGGAGTGCAGAGAAAGGCAGAAAAGACTTAGGACTTAAAGTTAACCCAACTTGTGACAGTATTTACCATCCATCATGTGCTATGACAGTTGTCAATAACTGAAGGCTTCATGCTGCAGTCCAAGGGCCCACAGATTTGAAAGCTAAAAGGATTTGGAAAACTAAACATCAAAATAGCAAACCAAATTCATACTTGCTAGAGGGACAAATCTGATTCTTCATTGTTTTATTTTCCTTTTCATTAAATAAGGATGTAGTGGGGTCAAGTAGAGAAAGACTGATTTGTTTTTAAAAAACAGCATTTATAATAGACATATTAGACAATATGAAAAACAAAGACTCACAAAGAACATAAAAATTACCCATAATTGCCACTATCAACAAATAAAGAATGATTACATTTTGGTGGCTATGTATCTTTCTGGTTTTTAAAAATATATATACTAGTCAATTATTTGATGTATAGGGGAAGACCATATTTCTGTGTCATCTAGAGGATTTTTTTTCTATAACATCAAATTAATCAGGGCAGGCAAAATTTATCTCCTTTGCCTCAGAGAGGTCAAGATCTGATCCTGGAGGATACAGAATTACAGATCACTGTGACTGTGGAAAGGAGGAGAGAGATGAGGAAGAGGAAAACAGAAGAGGCAGGAGGGGAGAGAAGGTTGGAGGAAAGGGAAGAAGGGGAAAGAGAGAAGGGTCGTGAGAGAAGGGGGAGAGGGAGGAGGAGAGAAGGAAGAGGAATGACGACAGTGCCTGGGGACATAAGAAAGGAGAGAGTTGGGTGCTGGGAGGGGGGTAGGTGAGCCCTGAAAGAGTTGGGAGAGATAAGCAGGGGTAGTGAGAGATGGGAAGGGGGAGAAAGACAAGGGGCTACAGAAGAGATGGGGAGGTAAGTAGGGAGCAGGAGTGAGGTGGAGAGAGATGAGGAGGGACAAGAATAAATATAACCAAATGCAACAGGGACCCAGCATTACCAAGTTCACCTGCAATATGCTTGTTGGACAAACAGGTCCTCTCCCACACAATAAACAATAAACAGCAAGAGGGAGAAAAGATGAAAAACCATTTTCCTAAACCACTACTTAATGTTTCAGGCAGAGTAATAAAGTTTAATTGTCTGGAATCTGGTTGCTCTTTCTGTAAACTTCCTCAAATAAAGGTTGCTCATCTGGATGTTAAATAATGTTAATATTACCAAAATAAAATTTATGTTATGGAGAAAGTTTACACTAAGAGTCTTCTCCCCAACTTCCCCCTCACATTCTCCTCTTTATTTTAGCATTTGAAAGTTAAGTCCTACCACAAATAACAGGGAATGATGGAGGCATTGGTTGCCAGAGGAAAACAGCTTATAGCACAATTTAAAAGTACATGGGGAAAATATAGCCAGTTTTAAATAAAGAAAAAAACTGCTCCTCCTCTTTGTGCTCTAATCCTTACATTTTTGTGTCCAATAAAAAGGTCTCAATGACTTGGTAACACTTGCTTCTGAAGAAAGCCTTTGAGAAGGTATATCTAAAACCTGGATTAGAAAAATACAAGATTTTTGGATAGGATCTTAAGAAGCCAACTCAGCTTTCCAGAAGAAATTCAACTCTTTCCAAATGCTTGTTAATGCATGTTAAATGCAGCAGGAAATAATCCTATGAGGCAGCAGCACAGGCCTCTCTTAGCTGCAGTGAATGAAGTAAATGACTTGTAACTTCTGGAAGTATTGGTTATCTTCAGGTAAAACTTTAATAACCCTTGGAGCATCAAGGGACTAAAGACATTTCTCTCTAGAATACTTGGGTAATTGTTTTCTTAATTTATCCAGGAGAAGCTTAGTTTGGATGCAGCATCTGTTTTTTTAGCAGAGGTGATCAAAATAACTCGTGTAAGTTAGTTGAGTTCAGACTGAATTTCAAAATGCAGTTGTTATGTAAGGTGAACAGTTTTTCTAAAATGAAATTTTGGCCCTTCCTCTTTTTAATGACAATAAAGCTCCAAGTCAATGACTAAGACTAAATGTAAAAGACCAAGACTGCTTTGTACAGATGGATAAATACATTTTCTACAGTCAAAAGTGTTTTACATGAGTACCAAGACCTCAAGTGCCACACTGAAGCTAGTTCAAATGTAGTTTTGAAGGAATTTATATTTATGTAACGGAATATCATTAAAAAATGACACTGTAATTTGGCACTGATTCTATCCCAGCTCTACCATTTGCTCAATATGTGATCTTGGGTAAATTACTTAATTTATCTGTGCCTTAATCTCCTCACTTGTAAAAAGGGAATTCTTACAGTACTAGTTGGAGGGGTTACTGTTAGGATTAAAAATAAAATAATACATGTAAAGGCATTTAGAAGAGTACCTGGCACACAGTAAGGACATTGACTGTCATGCTTCTAACTAGGGAGGACTGCAATATACTTAGTTGTTGATTATAATTAGCTTAATGCTTTATCAAATACAATCTTCTTTGCTTTTACAATAATTTTATATTCAGAAATCTTCACTTTCACATTAGATTTTCAACTCTGAAAAATAGAAATTAACATAAAATGGAAGCTCAAAAATATTTGGTAGACTGAATTTTTAATCCAAACTAATATAAAGAGTAAATATCGCTTTTTGGGAGTACAGAGGTAAAACATATTTGGAGTTCCCCTGTCTCACCACAAAGATGCTACTATCAGTACACTGACACTTTGTCTATAAGTACTCTGATGTGGCAATCTTTAATCCATTGTTTTCTAAGGTTCGTTTCAATGTTTTTGTGTAGTAAAATACATAAAAAATTACTATGCAAAAATCTAAAAATCAAGGTAAGACTGAAGTTCCAAAAGGAATGACAATTGCCATTAGGTTGATGTTTCCATCAAATATAAGAGTTGGAAAGAAAGAGAAGAGCAAAAGAAAGACCTGGAAAAAAGTTCTACAATATGAATAAAAGGCATGTGCGCATGGATTTTTTTTTTCATTTCCAATCTTTCAGAGCAATTGTCAAAACATTCCCATAGCACTCCAATTTAGTGAGGGAAGAGCAATAAGGAAATTATTAGAATAGTAACAAGACTCTCAATACATTACTCTAATTTCTAAAATCCACTTTACTGGTATCTACCAAAGAGCTAACATCCTGTGTACAGAGTACATTTTGCTTCCTTCAGACTTTGTACTTAGTTTTAGTGATCAGCAAAGATAGTGCTAGCACTGAAACCAGACTGAAATTCCAGCTGTCATCAGCACCCACCCTCCTCTCTCTCAAAAACTGGCAGAAAGGGGTGCCTCAGTGGCTCTGTCAGTTAAGCAACCAACTCTTGACTTCAGCTGAGGTCATGATCTCAGAGTCATGAGACTGGGCCAAGTGCTGGGCTCCATGCTGGATATGGAACCTGCTTAGGAGTCTCTCTCCCTTTCCATCTGCCCCTCCACCACCTCAAACAAAACAAAACAAAACAAAACAAAACAAAAACAATAACAATAAAAACAAAAAACAACAACAACAAAAAACACGTGGCAGAAAAACTATTACCATGTAATTTTGTCAAAATAGTAGGGCTGCATGAAGAGTCTGCAAACAGATATGAAAAACCTATTGGGATCGTTCTCAATGCTTTATCAAGGTTATTGTGCTCATGATCAGGTTAGTTAACTCTTCCCCACCAAGGGTACTATTTTTAATGGGGTTTTGTGGGCCAGTGACTATAGATTTTTTATGTTTTTGAGGAGAGAGTCACAAAAAATTTCTTTTCAGAAGACGACAAACTTCCACCAAGGATTTTGTGTGTGTATTTGTTGGGGGTGGAAGATGAAAATGAACTCAGTAAGAAATGAAAATCAAGATAGTTACTTCATAATATTTATGTACTTGATTTAGAAATAGAAATCATATCCTTTCTTTGTAAAATGAGCCTTTCTTAAAGCATGAAATGGCTTCCTAGTTTACTACTCAACTTTTTAACTTTACCTGGGTGTCACACTCACATGGAACCTATAAATATGAAACTCAAGGGTACCAACTTTTTCTCACAAGATTTTTCTGTGTCAAATGTTCTGAAGTTACTCTATTTTTATTTTCTGTTGAAGGAACTGAACTTGGATGCTCTGGAAACAAATCATTATGAAAAGTTTTCTATAGTTGACAGACATAAATAGCCCCATAGCAACAGTGAGGCAGCATGATGGCTCAGCCCTATCACTAATTAGCTATGTGATAATGGGTAAATTTCTCCTGTCATGGGACCACATCTGTAATATGAGTAGGTGGACGGGATAATCTGAGGCTCAGTCTGGCTTTTAGATTTTGAGTCTATATGATTCAGTTCCATGGTAAATTAAAACAGAGATCCAGGGCAGCCCGGGTGGCTTAGTGGTTTAGCACCGCTTTCAGCCCAGGACCTGGTCCTGGAGACCCAGGATCAAATCCCACGTCAGGCTCCCTGCATGGAGCCTGCTTCTCCCTCTGCCTGTGTCTCTGCCTCTCTCTTTCTCTCTCTCTGTCTCTGTCTCTCATGAATAAATAAAATCTTAAAAAAAAAATAGAGATCCATTCTTTGTATTTTCTTACTAAAAAATTAACATATTAGAATTTAAGTGAATTAAATTCCCTCAAGTGAAAAGACATTATTTTCATAATATTATTTGGACAAGCAATATTTTCCAGAATCTGAAGAATGTCGACCTTTTCTTAAATGATTGAATTTTTAATGCAATGAAATGCTATCATTCTGAGTGACAGGTACACAGGTAACATTATTATCTTTTCAATTTTATACCTGCTAAAATATTCCATAATTAAGAAATTAACACTTTAAAAGGAATAACCTTTCTCAGGCTGACAGTAAAAACTGAAGACCTAATAATGTCATCTTGAAGTTTTCTGTGTCTTAATGTAACTTATTCTTTCATACTTACTCTCATTTCCTCCATCTACTCTCTCCATGGTTGCCAATATTTAAGGAAAGGTTTTCTAGAAAAATGTCAATAAATGAATGTATCTCTCTATTAAAAATCCCTTCATGCATTAGTAAAAAAATTTATCAATGTAACACACTGACTTGTCTTATTTAGGGGCAAATCAAAATAGTAGGGCTACATGAATAGATATGAAAAACCTATTGGGATCTTCTCAATGCTTTATCAAGGTTATAGTGCTCATGATCTGTTGTTCTCTACAAGTTTAATTTTCAGCACTATATAGCCCATAGCTCACTCTATCTTAGAGACCTTTATCTTTCAAATTCCAAAAGCCATCAAGTGTCCTCAAGGTCAAGGGGGTGTATTAGCTACTGTAATAAAAAGATAAATAAATATGGAAAAGAACTGGGCCTTAATTTCCATTTGAAAGATTAAGTTTCACTGGAAGTGGACAGCCCAGGTGGCTCAACGGTTTAGTGCCTGCTTTCGGCCTGGAGTGATCCTGGAGTCCAGGGATTGGGTCCCACATCGTTCTCCCTACATGGGGCTTGTTTATCCCTTTGCCTGTGTCTCTGCCTCTCTCTCTCTGTATCTCTCATGAATAAATAAAATCTTTAAAAAAAAAAAGTTTCACTGGAAGTTACAAACAGAATTTGTAGCACATCTTCCATGGAGATAGTATCTTTCAATGGTGAACAAACTAACAAGCATACATTGTAAGTTAAGTAAGGCTGTGAGAATAGGCTGGTATCAGAGTGGACATGGACCTACAGAATAGCAGTGACAATATGGGATGAGATAGGGAAAAAGACAGACTCAAGACATCTTGGTAGATACATTCTTAGGGATAACAACAAGGAGCCTGGGTTATTACTTAAGGACTAAGTAAAACAACTTACTATTTTAAACATAGTGTCAGACAAGCCTTAGAGCAAGCCTGTGTCTGCAATTCACAAATTATGTACATAGGCTTGAATGAGCTGGTTACCCTCTTTAAGCCTCAAGTTTTTTCACCCGCAAAGGGGAACAAATATTACCATCTATTTCCCAGGGTTATTAAAAGAAATAACAGGAGATTATGTGTAAAATGCTAAGCACAGGGTATAGCACATAAACACTCAATAAAGGCAGCTGTTATTGTTCACTAGCACATAAGAGCCATCTCAGCAATTCAGGTTGCATCAGCATCTGCCCACCAAACTTTGAAACTAAACTTTAATTTTTTTTTTAAAGATTTTATTTGCTTATTCATGAGAGACACAGAAAGTGGCAGAGACACAGGCAGAGGGAGAAGCAGGCTCCCCGTAGGAAGCCCTATGTGGGATTCAATCCAGGAACCCTGGGATCACACTCTGAGCCAAAGGAAGATGCTCAACTGCTGAGCTATTCAGGCATCTCTTGAAATTAAACTTTTAACCGAAACTCCATTATCAAATTCCCTAGGAAGGGAAATTATGAATTGGAATATTTTAAAACATGCTAACTTGTCTGGTCACCATTAGTTGATATGATTGGGGACAGAACTGTAAGGAAAGAACTAAAATTTAGATGTGATTAGATTGTAAGTGCAGCCCAGTAGAGCCAGGATCAAAGGCTCTGGGTGAAATCAGAAGAAACTACAATTCCAGGAATTTCCAAATGTACTGAGTTATCTTTTTTAAACAAATATATTAAAGACTTTCTATGTGTAAGTGCTCTACTAGGTGATGCAAATAGAGGGTAAATATTGACAAGTTGATTCTAAAATTTATATGGAAATGCAAATAGCCAATAATCATCAAGGTAATATTTAAGAATAACAACAAAACTGGAGGGCTTTTTGAATAACAAAACTGGAGGGCTTTGAACTTAGAGTTCAAGATTTGACAAGGACCTATACACACATGGTCATGTAATTTATGACAAAGGAAACTGCAGTAGAGAGGGAAATACACATTGTAATAAATAGTACTAGGTCAATGGATTATCACATACCAACAAAAAAGAACTCTTACCTCTACCTAATAATACCCAAACAAACAAAAATCAAATGGATCGTACATCCAAATGTAAAAGGTAAAACAATAACAATTTTAGAAGAAAACAGAGTATCTTCAAGACAGTGGAGTAGGCACAGATTTAAGTAGAACGTAAAAATCCTAACTATATATGGCAAAGATTGATAAATTAGACTATACTAAAGGACCTCTGTTCATCAGTAGACAACATTAATAAAAGTGCAAAGACAAGGCACAGAGTAGAAGAATATATTTACAACACAAATATCAAAGGATTTTGGATTCAGAATTTATATAGAACTCCTAGAAATCATTAAGAAAAATACATAAAACTCAATAGAAAAACGGGCAGAAAACCTGAACATCACTTCACATCTAAATGGTCAATCACCATATAAAAAGATGCTCAATTTTAGCTTTAAAGGGAAATTTAAATTAAAAAACACAATGTGACAGTATGCATAGACTTAACGCTACTGAACTATACACTTGAAAAAAATGTAGTTAAATTTTTTTTTTCATTTTTAACGACAATGGAAAAAAAATGAAAGAAGCCCACAACCAGATTCTGCTACACACTGTCAGAATGCTACAATGAAAAAGCCAAAAATCAGGTGTTGGTTAGTGAGGAAAAGGAACAATGGAACTTTCATTCACTATTGTCAGGAGTATAAATTGGTACGCCAGTTGGTGTCCTGGAAATTCCAATTCCACTCCTAGATACATACCCAAGAGGATACATGTATTCATTGTACATATTTACCAACAAATATACATAAAATTTTTGTGGTTGTCAAAATCTGAAAGCAAATCAAATGTTCATCTACGGCCAATGGGATAAATTTGGTATATTTATATAAGGAAATACTACACATCAATGAAAAATTAAAAATTACAACTACATACACTGTGACTCTCAAAAACATTATGTTGGGTGAAATAAGTCAGATAGTAAAGAATATGTGTTGTATGATTCCATTCATACGAGGTTTAAAAACCAGCAAAGCTAATGAATGATGTCAGAAGTGAGGATAATGTTACCCTTGGGAGGGGAGTGACAAAGAGGACAGAAATGGGCTTCTGGTAATGTTCTTTTTCTTTTTTTTTTTTTTCCTTAAAAAACTAACAAACTCAGGAAGCCTGGGTGGCTCAGCGGTTCAGTGCCACCTTCAGCCCAGGGCGTGATCCTGGGGGCCCAGGATCGAGTCCGCGTCAGGCTCCCTGCAGGGAGCCTGCTTCTCCCTCTGCCTGTGTCTGTGCCTCTCTTTCAATCTGTGTCTCTCATGAATAAATAAATAAAATCTTGAAAAAAAAAAACCCAACAAACTCAGTGGTAATTACCCAGGTGTGTTCACTTTGTGGAAATTCACTAAGCCAACTTCAGGGTCTCTTGAATACTCTATTAGAAGGAGATGGTTATATTCATAGGAAGAGGGATAAGGGTGAATAAAGTCCTGTTTGATTACAAATAGGCAGTCCTAATCCTTATTTTCTAATATAAAAGAAGCAGGGAGTTCTAATAAAGATTTAAATTTTTGCCACGTAATAGCCTTAGCCTCTAGCTTCACTTGCGACCCTATGGCCACATACAGACAATTGTTCCCATATGCCACAACTCTGAACAAGGTTAGAGCTCCCTCTAGCACTTTTAACTTAGGAAACACCACAGGCCCTTCCAGAGCTGACACAGTTTGGCGCTGCCCACAGTTAAATGCAATATGGCGATTTTTATTTTTAATTTGCTTTAATTGTTGCTATGATATGAATAATTAATAGGCTGCCTAAGCCAGTTTTGTAAAGTTCACAACACAGAAAGCCAGGAGAGAAATATCTACTTAGAAAGGAGGCTTAAAAATGGTTATAACTGCTATATTATTAGGGAATTCAGAATATTCATTCATGATTTGTGGCAACATTATGTCTAACCAACAAAGAAACATGCTACCAAGCACTTCTTACTACAAAATTCTTCTGGTCTTCATCTATTTTTCTCTTCATGGCTGCATAACCATTGTATCTACAGTACCGTATAAGAGCAAAGTAGGTCAGTGCTAGGAGAACCTTGCTCTTCAATGGAGAAGAGAAAGGTTTGGCTGTAAACACTTAACCTAGTTCCATCTATTCTAAAACAAGTATTTATTAGCATTAAATAAATCCCTGGACAATGGAGACCTATTCAAATTGGAGCCTGTACTTTTTTCCCATGCTTGTAAACTCCCTTCTCCACTGACACCTTAATCACTAGAAATTATGATATCAATGTTTCCACTTAGCAATATCTATTTCACATTTAAATACTGTCAGAAAGTATAATTTAGATATGATGTTGTAATCCTACACAATCCAGACAGAATGTGAGCAGGCTGTAAAAGTTCAGTGATTGTGATACACACAATCATCTGGGAATGCAGCCAGAAATGAAAGGGACTTCATTTTTCATTATTGGATTTCAAATCTTCCCCACCCTGAAACAAACACTGCATTTCAACATTCTTGTTAAAATACAAATATAAAACCTGCTAATGAATTAAGTTCCTTGAATGAAGGAGTGAGGATTAAAGAATGAAAGAATGTAAAGAGTCACCTTAAAAGTAAATTTATTTTAGCAAAGAATGTTATGTGTTATTCATTACTCTGCATTCTAAAAATTAAGAAACAGTTTTTTGAGTGATAATATGAAAACATTTCCTATCAACATTTTTTTTTCTTTTTAATTATGGGTTCCTCAAAAAAAAAAAAAGTGTGTCTATAATTAAAGGAGACTTTAGCAATTTCCAAGGGGATTTTTACCATTTTGTTTTTCAGCATTCTAAATAAAAATTAATACAAGTCAGTAGGATGTTCTCTCTTGTGCTCTGGTTACAGAGACAAGCACCTTTCAGCCAATGACAGTACACTATGGACATTAGCCTGGGCCTTTCCTGCACGTACCACAAAGCCATGATGCCACGTCACCAATTACTTTGGTTTTTGCATCACGTTATGCTGGTCACATGAACACAGCCACATTCATTCCAAGGGCAGCTCAAACTAGGGGTGAAATATTGTCTGAAAACAGTTCTTCATTAACCTACTGAGAGCCTCAGTCATGACTTGCGTTTTTCCTAAGACAAGATTCACTATTGCTTCTCTTCAATTCACCTAGTATCTGTTGGGAGCCTTATATCATGAAGTGAGACAAGAATGACAGATCTAAATTAACATGACAGAAAAGCTATTTGATGCTACCTCTTGGTTTCTACATTTCACTCTCTTTTGTGGCATCCAAAGGCTTCAGAACCCTGGCATTAATTAAGCAACAGTTTTATTACACACAATCAAAGCCTGCAAAGAAAAACCTAACAGACAGCAAGAGGAGATTACAAGGTTCAATTAACAGTTTTACTTTTTTGTGGTTGCTAATTGAGGTATTTTTAATTTTTATCATCTCGCATGAAAAGGAAAAAACACTACGTGAGAGAAGATTACAAACCTAAAATATATTACTATGTAATAATTTTATAGAACCAATTTTCATACTTCTGTGTTTTCCAAATCCTGACTACTTATTAGTAAATTGTTAACATTTTTTTAAAGATTTTATTTATTTATTCATAAGAGACACAGAAAGAGAGGCAGAGACACAGGCAGAGGGAGAAGAAGTAGGCTCCATGCAAGGAGCCCAATGTGGAATTTGATCCCGGGCAAACACTCAACCACTGAGCCACCCAGGCATCCCATAAATTGTTAACATTTAATAGGCACCACAGAGAACTTTTTTCAATTACCTACACACACACACACCCTAATTTCTGTGTACCACAAACCACAGTGGTTGAAAGTACACAGCTATAGGGCCGGTCTGGGTTCAAATTCCAGTTCTGCAACATGGGCAAGTTGCTCCTCTCTCTGAATTCTAATTTATTTGTATGCAAAATAGGGTTGTACACTTCATGAGACTGTTGTGAGGATTTTTTTTTTTAAGATTTTATTTATTTATTCATGAGACACACACACACACACACACACACACACAGAGTGAGAGAGAGAGAGAGAGAGAGAGAGAGAGAGGCAGAGACACAGGCAGAGGGAGAAGCGGCCTCCATGCAGGGAGCCCGATGCGGGACTCAATCCTAGGACTCGCCCTGGGCCGAAGGCAGGTGCCAAACCGCTGAGCCACCCAAGGATCCCCTGTTGTGAGGATTTATGTGAGAGTGTAATGCCTTTAACCCATCATCTGGCACATTGTAAACATTCAATAAATAATGGTGCAAAAGGCTATCAAATTTGAAATTACAATCTCAATACTAAAAAAAAACAATTTACAGTTTTGTTTAAAAGTCAATTAGACTCAACAAATAGAATTTGAGAATTGATCTTCTGCAAGTGAACATTAGTTCCATTCAAACTCTACAATGAAGGAAATTTACTTTTGCATACCATTTGCCTTTGAAAAGAACGTGTTTTGCACATTTTTCAATTGAGAGGAAGCAGAGAATATATAATAATCTAAGTCTCAAACTTCTGAAGTTTCAAGAGCACTAAATAATAATATTAATTGGCAATCCACAGCAACCTAAAGAGTTGATCAAAAAATTAGTTATAAAAAGTTCTCACAATTTACCCTTACTGCATGTTCTCATGTTACAATGTTCAGATAATAGCTCCTGTAAGTGTTTCAGTGTTTATATTACTCAGTACCCAAACCTTTCAAAACATCCTATATTCACAAAATTGTTATCACTGAAAATGGAATCTACTGCAATGTGGATACATGTGGAGCCTGTACCAACCCCTTAGTGTTCATAACAAAATATAAAAGATAGCTGTATTTCTTGGACTTAATTTCAGTATCAACCTCTTTCCCTTAAATATCACCCAGAGAAAAAGTTAACAAAAACTCCTCCAACCTATCGATTTTAAAGTCTAAAATGACACTATATTAATTCTACAAAAAACACATAAGGCAAGATCCAAGGAAACTAACTGATTTTTTTTTTTGAAGTTCCCTAATAAAACTGTCAGGTTTGTAAGTACTCCAATCATAATAGAAAATACACAAAATGAAAAAGAACCTCACACATAGATGTAAATAAAACCACTCTTTAGGTTGCCCATTAATCCACAAGTGGCATATTCATCTTATTTACAGTATTATACCCCCTGCCACGATATTCCATTACAGAGTCACGCTACACACTCCATAGTTAACACTGTAGGAACCATCTCTTTTTAAACATGTTTTTCTCTATATATTTCCCTTTTGGCTTGCTCTCAGGTTAAAAAAAACAAAACAAAACAAAACTTTACAATTAAATTCCTTATGCTATTAGATATTCTAAGAAAATATGTATAAAGTTAAAGAAATGATATCTGACATATAAAACATAATTACATTTAGTTCACTCTTCTAGAAGTATTTCGACATTCCTGTTTGTCATGGTTTTAGTGTTCCACGTGAGCAAGTACTTCTCACATATTTTTATAAGTCCAAGCATAAAATTTATGTCAATCATAACTATCAAAAACTTCTATTCCTTCCATTAAAGAATATGCAGGGATCCCTGGGTGGTGCAGCGGTTTGGCGCCTGCCTTTGGCCCAGGGCGCGATCCTGGAGACCCGGGATCGAATCCCACGTCGGGCTCCCGGTGCATGGAGCCTGCTTCTCCCTCTGCCTGTGTCTCTGCCTCTCTCTCTCTCTGTGTGACTATCATAAAGAAATAAAAAAAAAAAAAAAAAAAAAAAAGAAATTCTATGTGTGTGCATATGCTAATAGCCATGTTTGTTTGCTTTTTGTTTTCATTTGCTTTCAATGAACCTGTTTCTTTACAATGATTCATTCCTCTCCCAAGCTGCTTCTCTCTTCTCTGAAACAGGATTTTAAGGTCCAACTATTAATTCTGATACCTTACCATGTTTTGCAATCACCAATCTGTCTAGAGCATGCAAACAAATATAAAAATATTTACTGAAGTGTAATCACAGCCTGAGCTTGGAAGCCTTAAGGGACATTTTTTTAATTGACAAAATTAATTACCAAGCTTAGTCAGGAAAAATACATTTTTGGTATAAAAGGACTGCCAATATATACTTACAATGTAAACTCTAACACGGATAGTAGGATGAGATCTGTATTCTAAAATAATTAGGAAGGTGTGAGTCACCACCTTGAACTAGCTATATAGGACTCATACTGTCCCACTCATTTTATATGTAGAACAATGGATCATGGAGCCATGGAGCCATATGGTCATCTTAGATACTTTAAAGACCTATGTTTATAAGGTAGGTGATTATTGTTGAGTAACATTTAAAGTTACATAAGAGGATTACTGACTAGGTAGCCCAGAAGAGAGACACTTAAGTTTTCTGAATACAAGGTTTGGCTCAGTTCAGTCAGAACAACATTTCTGGGGCACCTGGGTGGCTCAGTGGGTTAAACGTCTACCTTTAGCCCAGGTCATGATCCTAGGGTCCTGGGATTCAGCCTGGTGTCAGGTTCCCCAATCAGTGGGGAGCCTGCTTCTCCCTCTCCCCCTGCTGCTCCCCCTGCTTGTGCTCTCTGTCAAATAAATAAATAAAATCTTTTTTTTTTAAATAAATAAAATCTTAAAAAAAAAGACAACATATCTTACAAGCAGTCAAGGAGACAGGGGAGATGAAGAAATAACATTTGCTAGATGTCAAAAGTGTTATAGAAATGAAATAAAAAAAAGCTATAGGTGCTTTGTAATATGAAGCCAAGTATAATGGTAGAAGAGATATAAAGGGCCTCCAAATACTATTTGAAAGGCAACCTGGTATAGTACAGAAGTGACTCTGTAGTCAGAGATCTGAGTTCAAACTTTGACCCTATAAATTAGAGATGTGAAAACTTGGGAAAAGGTTCAACTTCTATAAGTTTCAGGTATCTCATCTATAAAATAACGACTATGCATCCATCTTATCAGGTTCACTTAAGTTTTGAAATAGCTAACACAGCTAGCACTATAGTGCCTAAACACAGGTCTTAATAATTTTTTTTTAAGATTTTATTTATTTACTCATGAGAGACACAGAGAGGCAGAGACACAGGCAGAGGGAGAAACAGGCTCCATGTACGGAGCCTGACGTGGGACTCGATCCTGGGTCTCCAGGATCACACCCCTGGACTGAAGACGGTGTTAAACCGCTGAGCCACCCGGGCTGCCCACAGGTCTTAATAAATATTAACATATTTTCTCTCCTCCTCGAACTCTTGAGTATAAAGAGGAAGGGAAAAAAAAAAAAGATAAAGGTCTTCCATCCTGTAGATGAGTAAAAAAATGGACATTTTCCAATTTTTTTTTAAGATTTTGAGAGAGAGAGAGAGAGAGAGAGCATGAGCTGGGGTAGGGGGACAGAGAGTGAAGCAGACTACCCACTGGGCTTAAGCCCAGGACCCCAGGATCATGACCTGAGCCAAAGGGTGACGCTTAACTAACCTTACCACCCAGGCAACCCTTCCAATTCGTTATATAGGAACATATCCCTAAACTAAAAATGAGGCGATGGGGAACTTAGGAAGGATTATAACAGCATCAGAGATTCAACTGGTTCCATACATAAGAACTTTAAATAAGGGTGTACTGGGTGAGCTCCAAAGGAGTAGACTAATGAAAATTTCTCTAACATGAACCCTATTCATGAGATTTGGGATTAGTAGAATCTAGGGTGACTTGATAATTCTATCTCTGTTAGGAAACAAAAAGGAGTTTCTTGGTCATTCAGCCAGTTAGACTTCTCTGTAATTACTATATAAACAAAAAAAAGATGCCCTCAAAAAAGAGACATTTATTTTAACACTGATCTTAAAAGAGCCAATTTTACTGGAAAAGAACTCTAACAATAAGAACAAATATTGGCAAGATCACTAGGTCAGATGGAAATCCAGAATCATAGGGAAAAAGGGAGAAACACCAATGTTATTTTGTAGAAAGTTGATATAGAGTAGCACAGTTACTTAAATTCATAGATCATTTGCCTTACAAGCTGGAGTCATGACATAAGAATAAGATTTTACATGTATGGATCCTGAGCTCATGAGTACTGGGAGGTTTAAAAGGGAGAGCTCAAGTTACACTTGAGCTTTTTAAGTGATCTATTTACACCATATGACTAAGAATGTATTCCATGGAGAGCTTATGAGCCCAGGCTTCTGAAACTGTCAAACTAAGAGAAAGGAAAATGAACGGCCACAAAAATCCATAAAAGCTATAAGTATAAAAATCTCTCTTCCAGATTAAGTATTGTAGAAAAGTATCATGAAAAATTCTACAAGTGGGCTTTAAAATATTAATATGCACAGTAGCACCATTCCCTTAGAATGTATGTTTGGGGAGGTAAGGGCAAGTCCTACAGATTAGTACTAAGTCACTGATCCTAAAATACTGAATAGGAATATTTTCAAGAGAAGCTATCAATCAAAAATAAACAAAACAAAACCAAAAATAAGGTTTCTGACAGAATTCCAAAATGAATACTAAAGATTTTAGGGGCAAGGGGTAAGGTGATGGGTACTACACAGAAGTAAAGTACATTTATTCTATGAGTTTTGCACAGGGGTATAGTATTAGGGGCTTACCTTCTGTAAATATAGTATCTTAGGGCTGCAAGGATAGACTCTCCATTGGTTATACACATTTTGAAAAAAAAAATGAAAAAATTTCTATTAACTATGACGAGAAAAGATCACCTTACACCTAACCATAATATTTGATACTGTACTTTAGGCTCTTTACTGTTAATTCTGTACTCAGATGGGTACCTGATAACTGTTTTTTTATGTATTAGTATTTTATTTTTTTAAAAAAGATTTTATTGATTTATTTCAGAGAGTGAGCAAACGTTAGAGCATAAGCAGGGGAAGAGGGAGAAGCAGACTTCCCTGCTGAGCACAAAGCCCAACGTGGTGTCTTATCCAAGGACCCCAGGATCATAACTTGAGCTGAAGGCAGACACTTAACTCACTGAGCTGCCCAGGCATTCCTATGTATTAGTATTTTAAATAAATGCCTAAGTCAATTAATTATTAATATAAAAACCCCAAATTTATTTTACATATCTTTGGAAGATAACTGGATTCATTTACATAGAGTATATTATATTCTTGCTTTTACAGTGAGCAACAAAGCTTAAGGTATAAAGATTAAAATCCTGAAAACCTCATATTTTTCCCAAAGCTAGAGCCTATCAAAGTAGGTCTAGAAACAGACACTGATTTGGCAGAGAAAATCTGACTCATTAATGTCTTCCATAGCTTTATACCACATTTTCCAATATTACAGGGCTAATTAACAAGGTTTCAATTTTAGTATAACTGAGCTTTAAATGGATGAATCAGCCTTTAGTCCCAGTCACTGCATAGATTTCCACCTCCTTCCTCCTATAAACACTATACTTCATTGATATTCAATTCTTAATTATATAAATTGAAATAACACAGCCCTCAATACTAAGAAGTCAGGGACATGTGGGGGGAAAAGTGATTTTCCTAAAAAGCAGAATCGAGAAAGAATACAATTTAAATACACCACAGCTTACTGCCTGGACTTTGCTCCTCTTTTAAACAACTCAAAGTGACAAAAGTGCTCCAAACCAGAAAACTCTCATGCTACTTGCAAGAAAAACTCTATAGACTGGAGGGATTGGGTGGTGGGAGGCTGACAAGGCAGATCTTCTTAAAATTTAATTTCTTTACTTACTTGATTAAAAAAATTAAAAATTAAAACCCAATGTGCAATGCCAAAGAAAGTATACCGATATTCAAAACCCTGAATGACCCCTGAAAGAATTACAGCCTATAGATCACTAACACATCAAACATATTTATGACATTGTGTTGCAAAGTAGGCATTATTTGTTTAAAAGTCTATATGTGAGCTCTAGAATGGAAACACAATGCCTGTATAGAGCAAGAAAAGTATGATGTAAAACCCACAGATTTTTTCTTCTTTCTTTCCCCTTCCAGGAATTGTGCCTGGCATTGTGCAGCTGTGGTGCTGCCTTCATCACTCCCTGCTTCCAATCTTGCTAATTAAAAGGTTGATCACAGAACAATGCTCTTCTCATTAATTTCAGTGTTCCGATTGGGCAGGATCCCTGCTTACCCCACCTGATCTTTTCACACTGCTGAAGTTAATGTGACAGGAGCCCGAAGATGGATTACCTGCTGCCATATTGCCCATCGCCTCCAATCAGGAGCTATCTGTGTAAACTGATTGTTCTAATTTGCTCTCATTATTTTTACAATATCAGGAGAAAATAACGCACACAGCTCACTGTCAAAGCCATGAAAATCAGCCATTAGTTAAACCCAGACACTGAGTGGCTTTATTAGAGGCACTGCAGTTTATTGATGTAGCTCCAGTCAAACAAGGCAGCATTTGCCTCAGTAGAAGGAAATGTTTATACTGAAAGTAAATATTTATTGTAATAATACCCACAGAAGTATGATATTTTTGAGTGATTCTATTCTTATTTCAGAAGCTTTGTTTTGACACAAATTAACAACAATAAAGAGTTGGGTTGGCATAAGAAAGTAGATAACATTTAATACATATTCAGTAGCCTGAAAATCTGTCTATTAACTCAAATCTATGAGCACTCCTCACTTCCTATACCTTGTATAAATAAACTCTATTCTGTGAGCATAAATGCTAGTCAATCAATAAATAATGGAGGTTCTATTCTGCTCCACACAACAAATATTTTTCCAAAACAGAAATTTTATGACTTAGGAATCAAAATTATTTCTACAATGATCATACAGGTATAGTCTTAAATAAGAAAAACTGTATCCTTATACAATGTAAACATTCAACAAGAAAGATTACTAATCCTAGTATCATGGACATTCACAATATATTGTGGAATAGAAAATAAGCAATGAGTGAAGCCAGCTAAGCAAACAAGCTAGTTTTTAAACCCTCAGTAAGAGATGGTTTCAAAAACCAGAAGGCAGAACTCTACCGAAAGGTTTGCTATTCAGTGAGATAATATCTTTAAAAGATTTATTTGGGGCACAAAGAAAATCTATTTTCCTGTTGTAAAGAAAATGCTAAACTCTAGAAAAAAATAGATTTAAATCTGGCATTTCTAGTCTTACATGGCTATGGACATTTTTGTAAAAATGTTAGCTAAATGCTGCCCGAACAGCATTTTGGGGAGCTGGAGAAGGGGGTATAAATAATAGAAACTGATGCCTTTTAAATAAAGGAATTTAGTCCACATACTCTTCCCCCTCCCCCCCTTTAGTATTGAAGGAAACATGGCTTCCTCCTGTTTTCTTTCTACAGGAAGATTCCTAGGTAATGTGAAGGCATGAGTGTATGCCCTTCTTGCTGCTCCCCTTTTAATGGCCACTTTTCTTTTTCTAAGAAACGTGTGCCATGCTTTTCTCCTTAAAATTCCTGCACTAAAAGACTGCACCATACTGCACTCCGCAAAACGTGCTGATGGCGCCAATTACAAGCCCCCAGCCGAACGCTCCAGCCCCCACCATTCGGGCAGATTTATGCGGACTCTTGCCGACGTTATTACAAGTCAGAGTTTATTGGGAAATTGTTACATTATGCGGAGTGTCTAACAAATTGCTTATGCTGCTATAATTGGATTACAACAGCCGCTTGCTCCCACCGGTAAGATTAGGCAAGTAGGACTCCTGCCGATCTCTGAGCGTTAGCAGTAATTTTATTTGCCTTGCCTCTCTCTTTCCTAACAACATGCCTCTCTCCCTGCCAGCTGTCTGCTGAAAAGGCACAGGCTTGTTCCTTGGCCCTAACAATGCAATTACAGCCCCGCAGATCGCACTGTTTGTGCATTAAGTACAGAGCCAAAACGAGGCGAATTGATCGTTTGACTTTTGGAGAAGCCATGTGATCTCTCGATGCGGGTGATCCGACATGCATCAGCAGGCAATACTGCAGTCAATTCTTGATGAAGAACTTTCTTCCTTTACCCCTCTCTCTCCCAACCTTTCCTTTTTCACTGAAGAAAACACTGACTGGGCTCATCTCCTGCTAATCTGGACCAATCCACAAAGAGAAACTTAATCTTATTAGCTCCCTGGCTAGATAGAAATGTGAATAGGTTCTAGCATCTTGAAGTGCCTGAGTCAGATATACCAGTGATTCCCAACAGTTGAACCACTGCTGCTATCTTTAAAAAAAAAAAAAAAAAAAAAAGGTTCATAAAGAGTTCACTGAGGGGAAAAAAGTTTACAGAAACACTGTAGTTCAAAAGAACTACAGAAAGTTTCAGGTTTTGGCAAATAAAACTGCCTTGGAAAGGCTTTGTTTGAAGCTCTGTCTCTATTCAAGGGCCCATCAAGAATCAGCACGGAAGCACGTGTCTGCCTTTCTCTGCAGGTCTGCCCTGCTGGAAGATGCTAGCGGCTAACACGTAGAATCAACGCAGCTGACTTCAGGCTTAAAAGAGCCAGTCTGATCCTTACTTGTGGCAAAGTTTTACACATATTTTGTTGACAGCTTTCTGCTTATCTCTTTCTTCTGTTTGTTTAGCAATGAGTGCAGGTAGTAAGGAGACTGCGCAAGCAGTTCTCTCAATCAAGGGCATAATTCAAGAAGATTCTCACTGGGGTCTGGACTTCTCTTTTTTTCTTTTGAAATTAACTCTCTTGAAATGGTTGAAAATGACTTTTAATTTTATCAAATTAATACAGACCAGGATTCCTGTTCATACTGTTCTCTCCAATAGCATATGCTGCTTAGGGTTCCTGATGATGATTATACAACAAATGTGCAGTCAATCCACTGATCCATTTTGGTGTCCCACGTCTGCATTCCTAAATATCATACACATCTAGGAGGTTATGTGTTCTTGTATCCTTAATCTGACAACACACAAATTCTTGTTTATAACAATGGTCCTTGATTATTACCTCAAAGTGAGCTGGGAAAAGTCACTTTACCAGTACTTCTCAGAACCTCTCTATAACTCCCATTAGCACTCATTAAAATCATATGAACATATGAAAATGAAAGAAAAAATAGTACTTCTGAACTTTATTCCTGACTTTTTGAAATAGTGATATGCTAATGTGTAACAACATTATATTCCAGAATTTTTCCAACCTCACTGGCCTCGATGATATGGTTAAATCTTAATATATCCTTCACAAAGCTAATGTTTTGACCCGATAGAGAGGCTGGTGCAAAGAATGGCCCATCTGACATGCTACTTGTGGAAGAGTATATTAAAGAAGCCTGTTAACATGTAGTTTAAAACTCAAAAGAAACTCTGAACAGCTGAAATGCCTTATAAATAGCGCAGACCCAGAGGAAGTGCAAACGTCTGCATTGTGAATTGTAGATCTTAATTACCGACGATGGCTGGTACAGCAAGTAGCACAGAAAAAAAGTGAAACAGTTGCACTGTTCATGGTTGGCAATAATTCTTCAGGAAAATATTTACTATCAATCAGTTATGAGAAAAGGGACTCTGTGCTCGTAAAACAGCACGTTGCTTCTCATACCAGGACCATTTTGCTTCAGCATAATCTGAATTTAAACAGCTTGTTTCCTGCGGATATAATTTTGGAAATAAATAAAACAAGTCTTCTATCAAAATCTGGAGTGAGTGGAAAAGGAACATCACATTTTTCTGTCTCAGTCAGTTGCAAACAGATTATTAGTCTCAAGTAAAAAAACAAGAACAACAACCAACCACAATACAGACTATCTACAAAGGACTACTGAAGAGGTTTATTTTCCAAACATAAAGAGGCAGAACTTTTCCTATCTGAGCAGAAATCTAGGTAGATGTGTTCAAACAACTCATTTTTAATTCTGTGCATGTGCACACACACACGTGTGTGTGTGTAAAAAGTAAATTAGGAAAAACATGAAACCAAAATTTTCAGTAAATATTTAAATAAAGTCAGCAAAAAGATAACAAAAATTAATGCTCTTCATTTTTTTTTTTGCTCTTCATTTTTCTAGTTAGTTTTCTTTATGAATTAAAAAACATCATGAAGGTTGACAATTAGGTACAATGTGATTATTGATTTTAAAGACTAAGTTGGCAGTCAATAATGACTGTCTGTTTAAAGCTACAATAAATACAGAGCTCATCATGTTCCAAACAAATCTCATGAACCATGGGGCTATAATTAGTAAAAGAAAGGCTTTGGAAGAAAATAAAAGACATTTCAATGCCTCCAAATATTACTTGGACTAAGTTACACTGCTAAAACAATCCCTCCTGCACTTTTATTTTTAAATCCTTTCTTAGATCTCATTCTTCAAGTTAGAAATTCAGAAAATTATTATTAACCTAGAGTCTTACCACTTTGTTTTCTTATATTCTAAAGAGGACAAATGGCTCCCTTTTCATAGGCCTATTATAAAACATTTATGGTAAGGTATTTCTAGCAAAGAAGATTCACATACCATATACTATAGGGTCTGAACGTAACAACTTTGCTGTTTTTCAGGGAATGACTGGTATTAATGTCTTCTCTAAAACTCATAATAAACAATATTCAGTAATAATAATGACTATCTTCACCCAAACCAAAGTCACTCTTTCAGCAATTAGCTCCTTTAAACTAGAGGACAAAAATGTTATCATTATATTATAGTTGCTCTCACAATGGAGATGTTGGACATTCAAGGCCACTTTGGAGTCCAACCCGAATCAACAACAGACACTTGTACCAACTTAAAAGCTACTGCAGGCATATCAAGTGTAGCAGATGAGACTATTCAGGTAAGGGCTAAAGGTGGAGAGCAGGAAACAGGGACAGGCTTGCAGACCTACAAAAACAATGGCAAGTCATTACCTTTCAAAGGTCAAGCAATAAAAGAGACCAATAGAAACAGCACAGAATCATGAGATACATTCAATACATGTAAATAGAAAAGGGAAAACTTGTTGTCTATTCCCATGTTATTGGTACCTCACTGGAGGCTGTTACAAAAAATAATTTTTTTTTAGCTACGTATGTTTTTATTTGCCATTGTCCAACTGATTATTCCACTCAAATCTGAAGCAATGAACCAGAAGCCAGGATATGGACCAATAAAAGAAACCAAAAGTTAGGTGGGTTTCAAAGGAAATGATAGAAATCATTTTTAAATTAGGGTATTTAATGAGACGATGAAAGGATATAGGTGTCAGAATAGTGTTAAAATAAGCAAGAATGGGATGAGAGGGTCACCATCTGGGAGCAAAGGAAACAGACAGATGAGCAGCAATGAGCAAACTTATTTCCTCACCCAAGAGCATAGAAGAAATTATGCCATTATGCCAGATGCCAGAAGATTTCTAACCATGCACCACTGAAGTAGAGGGTGGGAGAAAAACAAAACACATCATACAGACACACACCAACATGACTATATAGCTTAGAGATCCTGGCTTACAAAGTATGGAGAAAACAAAAGGAACAGATGCTCACTTGGCCAGCTCTCAATGAAACTCATTAAAATTGTCACCCTGTCCTTGGATCGGTGCTCATGCTAAGATTTTACCTTGTTTAGCCAGAAGTCACCCACTTGTGATGAAACTAAGCAACACGGCCAAAAAGGAGAAAGATTATTTTTAAAAGCCCAAATAACTGGTCCCCCATTTCAATGTACAAATGCTGGGTACAATGAAAAAAAAAAAAAAAAACAAAAAACAAATGCTGGGTACAAAATAGGGTCAATTAGTACTTGCTAGTTGTGACTAAATGACTGCAAAAATAAATATATGTAATTTGCTATTTTCATATTTTACAGCAAATTGCTAAGACACTCTAAGAAACACTTAACCAACTCTACCTTTTTAAATTATAATTTTAAACAAATTTTGACATTTCTTATATGGATCATTTCTAATGGTTATAGTTCATATGATATAGTTTCATTGATTAAGTAGATCCAGGAACTACTGCAAGTTTTCAGAAATAAAATAAAAATAATAACAAATACTACTGTCCTTTTATTTTTGCAGCAAAGGATGGAGACTGCCTGATGACCAGCTCCAGCTCTTATAATAACAGTAAGTAACTGAGAGACTGAGTGTATAATAAAATAGACTAAAGTAGTTAAAGTTGGAAATGTTCTAAGTGACAAAACTGAATAGTTACTAAGGTGGTAATTTTGCATATATGCAAGGTAAATGTCTAGAAACAGAGCCCATACTGGAATTTTATACTACTCTTGGAATAATCAAAATTGCTATTATCTAAATTTAGGTCAAAGTTCCTACATAGTTAGAGATACTTGAAAGATCAGAGCCATAGTTTATTATTATTAGACTGGAAGATTTCTAATTATTAGACTGGAAGATCTCTAATATGTGATTACTTTTGCATCTATAGATATGTATCTATAGAAATACATGAGAAAAGGTAGCTCATATGCATGATAAAACATACTTGTCCACTCAGATCAAAATCACCAAAAGCAATATTTCTATCACTGACCACTCAACAAATAATAATAGTGATAGAATATTTGGATTTTTCTCTAGCATATTTCTCAATCCTTGTAATGGTTACTCTATTCTCAATTATATTTAAAATCCATGAACAACCTTATAAAAATAACTGTATATTTTCTTTCATGAATCTTACTTATTTGTAATAATCCATAGCTAGTGTCAAGTAACAAATGTGAATTAGATGGGAGTGTGACCAGAATGCAGAACCAAAAATTCTTTTGCAAATCAAGAGATGAAGACTCCAACTTACAATCTGCTTTGGAAATGATGCCTGCTGTATTCTACTTTAAATACAAAATCCTGTGATAATCTTTAATAGCAATACTAAGTGAAGATGTTTATAGATAAAGCATTGTTATGATGCCATATAATAATATTGATGAGTAAAATTACTTACTTTGGCCACACAATTTTCAGTCTTCATAGCAGTACTTGCTAGACATACTGTTTCTTGGTTTAAGCAGAGTCTGGCACAGCTGTTATAAGTCTGTAAAGAGAATTTTTTGGAAACAGATTTAAATACCGAAATGCAGTCATGTAAAGTTTTCAAATTATTCTGTCCTATTATCAAAATCAACACATGAATAGACTTATGTATAAATTCCAGACTTACGAGAACTGGAAACAAAGAAAGAAAGGTGGAAGCAAAGAAAGTGAGAGCCCACAAGAGCCACTGATGAGTTCACAAACAAGGATGTGAGCAGCAGTGGTCTCACTGTATGTATGGAAGATGGGGTGCTACTCAAAAATGTGCAAAGGACTTGAACAGACATTTCTCCAAAGAAGATATACAAATAGCCAACAAGCACATGACAAGATGCTCAACATCACTAATCACTTCAGAAATGCAAACCAAATCCACAAAGATACCACCTCATACCCACTAGGATGGTTACTATTACAAAACAAAAAAAAACAAAATGTTGGATAGGATGTAGAGAGACTGGAACCACTGTGCAGTGACGGTGGAATGTAAAAGTATACAGCTGCTGTGGAAAACAGCATGGTGGTGGTTCCTCAAAAAATTAAAATTGGAATTACCACAGGATCCAACAATGCCACTTCTGGGTATATACCCAAAAGAACTGAAAGCAGAATCTTGAAAAGATATTTGTATATCCATGTTCCTAGCAGCATTATTCACAATAGCCAAAACACAGAAATGACCCAAGTGTCCAATGACACATGAAGGGACACACAAAATGTGGCATAAACATCAAATGAAATAGCATTCAGCCTTAAAAAGGAAGGAATTCGGACATATGCTACAATATGGGTGAACCTTGAGGACATTATGGTAGGTGAAATAAGCCAGTCATAAAAAGATAAATACGAAAAAAAAAAAAAGAGATAAATACGGTATGATTCTACTTATATGAAATACTTGGAGTAAGCAAAATCAAGAGAGACAAAAAGTGGAACAATAGTTGCCAGAGATGGGAGAAGAAATAGGGTGTTATTGTTTGATGAGTATGGGGGTTTCAGTTTTACAAAATGAAAAGACTGAGGGATGGATGGTGGTGACAGTTATGTAACAATGTGAATGTATTTAATACACTGAACTGTACATTTAATAATGGTTAAGATGGTAAATGTTATGTCACATGTATTGTATCACTATTTTAAAAAATGGCTATACTTTATGGTAAGCAAACATTATTAACAACAATATAGTAAAACAATGTTTTTTTTTAATAATCAAAGTTTTCACTAATGGTATAAATCATGGTTCTCAAACTTTAGCATATATCAGAATCATCTGGAAGGCTCGTTAAAGCACAGATTGTTGGAGTGCCTGGGTGGCTCAATCGGTTGGGTGACCAATTCTTGGTTTCGGCTGGGGTCATGGGATGGAGCCCCATGTCAGGCTCCGTGCTCAGCATAAAGTCTGTTTGGGATTCTTTCTCCCTCTCCTTCTGACTCTGCACCCCCCCCCCCCGACTCCCTCTCTCTAAAATAAAATAAATAAAATCTGTTAAAAAAAACAAAACAAAACACCATACAAATTGTTAGGTCCCATCCCTAGGCTTCTGAGCTTTAATAATGAGCCCCCAGTTGATGCTAATGCAGTTTAGGAACACTCTTTGAGAACAATTATGTTGCAGAACTATACGTGTTGGAATTAAAAAGAAAAATCTTAAGACATAGGCAGGCAATCTCTTATAACCAACAATAGGAAAGAATCTATTTTTTAAATTTCTAGGTTACAGAATAGTTGCAAAAATGAGTTTCTGTATACCCTTCCCCCAGCTTCCCCTTACGTTAATGACTTACATAACCACAGAACATTTATCAAAACTAAGTAATCAACTAGGTAGAATATAAAGAATTCCTTTCGAGTTTCACCAATTTCCCTACTAATATCCTTTTTTCTGTTCAGGATCTAACCCAAAGATGCTGCACTGAATTTAGTTATCATGTCTCTGAAGTATCCTCTAATCTGTGACAATTTCTCAGTCTTGTCTTTTTATTTATTTTTTTTTTTAAAAAATCTACGATAGTCACACACACACACACACACACACACACACACACACACACACACACAGAGGCAGAGACACAGGCAGAGGGAGAAGCAGGCTCCATGCACCGGGAGCCTGACGTGGGATTCGATCCCGGGGTCTCCAGAATCACGCCCTGGGCCAAAGGCAGGCGCCAAACCACTGCGCCACCCAGGGATCCCCTCAGTCTTGTCTTTTATGACTATCACCCTTCTGAAGAGTACTGATTGGTCTATATAATGTCTCTCAATTTGGCTTTGTCTCATATTTTCTCATGATCACATGGGGGTTATACAATATTGGGAAAGATGTACCCTTCTCAATATATCAAATCAGGAGACATGTTAATAAGCATTTTCAGTGATGTTAACCTGTATCATTTGCCTAGGGTCCATGTCTGCCAAGATTCTCCAATATAAGTTTATTATTTTTTCCTTTAGGAATTACTAAATATATTGGGGGAAATAATCTGAGGCTACCCAAATTCTTGGTTTCTATTGCAACTTTTGCCTGCTAATTTAAGCATCCATTGGTTGATCTTGCCTATGGTAATTTTTACTGTGATGTTCTGATGTTTTTAAATTTCCCTCTTTCCTTCCACATTTATGAAATAGAATTTTTTTCTGTGAAGAAAAGCTATGATTTCTCTTATGTACTTACTTATGCTAGCAATGGATTCATAGATATTTTAAACTATTCATTTCTGGTCAATTATCATTCTTTGGAAAAACATAGGTTAAAAAAATAAGAACATGGAGAAAAAGTATTATAAAATTGATTTTCCATTTAGACAATTTAAACTTTTAAAAATTTATCCACTTAACTGTTTTATTCTTATATCATTTAAGTTGAAATTATTTCAAAACATATTTTAAAGGAATAAACTGGATCATTTGATCTCTGTGTGTAACAGCTACTGGTGCATTTATGTTCTGGGCTCAGGGTTCAGTACTTCTTTTCCAACTACTAATACCACAAACATTATTCATGTATAACAACATACAAGTTTTTAAATGAAACTTCCTATATTTTTAAAAGACACTTATGAAGTAATTGGTATATACTGAATAACAAAAAAAGTAAACCAAAGAATCCAAGTTCCAATAAAGGCAGAGATGCGTACATTGAATTAACCCTCATAACAATCATAAACCATGGGAAAAATTAATAATAACTATTTAAAGGCACTGGAGAATCACCTAAAGTACTAAGAAACTGGGGGGAGAGTAGCTTGAGCTTAAAAAAGGAGAAACACATGGGGTAACATCCACGTTTATGTGCTTTTTTCCTGAGGGTACTCACCAATCTACTTGGTGCAGGGTAACCGAAATTCAATTAGAAAACCAGTTTATTGGGGCAACTGGGTAGCTTAGTGGTTGAGTGTCTGCCTTTGGCTCAGGGGTGATCTCGGGGTCCTGGGATCGAGTGCCTCATCAGGCTCCCTCTGGGAAGCTTGCTTCTCCCTCTGCCTATGTCTCGGCCTCTCTGTGTTCCTCATAAGTAAATAAAATCTTTTTTTTTTTTTTTTAAAGCCAGTTTATTGGCTTGATATGCCAAAGGATGGACTTCAAGGCTGCCATAGTGGCTGGAGATTGAGAAGAGAAATCACAGAAAATAGAGAGAGCCATAAGTGAGGCTCAATTCTACTCTAATCCATGGCTAATACCCAAATTACATATATGAATGGGAGACTCTAAGGATTCCAGTGAGATTGGAGCAGGGATTCCAGCTGCTGCCCATGAGGGGAGACAGAATTTAGAACTTGATTAAGTTGGAACTTAAAGGTATCTCAAACTTTCACTGAAAACTTGGAATGACCCTGCAGTAAGAGTAAACAGGAAGTCTTAGGAGTAAGGGATCTACCTTGGGGGGCACGGGGTGTAAAATCAAAATGTACCTGCCATAACAAATGTAAAACCAACATTCTGTGAAGTCACAGTGATCAGGCACTAAGTTAATCAGTGAAAATAAAAGAATCCAGAGTCTCTGCAATGAGTCATTTATAATGTCTGCTATATAATGTAAAATTGCTAGGGATGCCCTGTGGCTCAGGAGTTGAGCATCTGCCTTTGGCTCAGGGCATGATCCCAGTGTCCCAGAATCGAGTTCCACATCGGGATCCCTGCATGGAACCTACTTCTCCCTCTGCCAGTGTCTCTGCCTCTCACTCTGTGTCTCTCATGAATAAATAAAATCTTAAACACACACACAAAACAAAACTGCTAGATGTAAGAAGAAGCAGATAAAAGAAACCCATAGTCAAGAGAAAAAAGAACCAGTAGAAAATGACCCTGAGATGATCTAGTATGGGAATCAGCATATAAAGGCTTTATAGAAGCTGTAATGAACACATTCAATATCTTAAATGAACGATATAGTCATAACAAGTAAACCAATAGAAATTTTCAACAGAAAAAATGAAAATCTAAAATGAACCAGATCAAAATGGAAAAGTATATTATCTCAAATGGAGAGTATATTATCTGAAAATAAAAATTTATTAGGTGGGCTTAAAAGCAGATTGGAGATGGTAGAAGAAAAGCTCAATGAACTAAAGACAGATCAACTGAAATTATCTAAACTGAAAGAGAGAATAAAAGAAAAAAAATGAACAGAAACCCAGTTATCTGTGGGATAAATGTTCAATGATTTAACATATGCATAAACTGGAAACCCAGAAGAGAAGTGAGGATGGGGCACAAAAAAGGTTACAAAAGTAGCAATCAAATATTTCTCAAATTTGGTGAAAACCACTGGTTTACTGATCTGAGATCAGCAAACTCTTAGGGAGATTAAATACAAAGAAAAGAACTAGGCACAAACAGTCAAAACTGCTAGAAATCAGTAACAAACACAAAACCTTGAGAGTAGCCAAACAAAAAAGGGATACTCCATACCTGACGTCAATAATATAAAGGCATGCATGAAAAGTTTCACTATAAACAATGAAGGCTAGAAGAAACAACATGTTTAAAGTGCTAAAAGGGAAAAAAATCTCAAACCAGGTTTCTTACTATAAGAAAAAAGAATTATAAATATGGAAAGGGAGAGTTTCTAAAAGAAACTCTATGGTACTGAATTAGAATTGCAGGTACCAATGTAAATCCATGGTTTTCAAAATATATTAATATAGATGTAAAATATAAGTTAAGGTATAAATCTTGGCTTCTAAATACCATTTTATGTTGAAAGGAACCATTTCTCTGGAGAAATGGCTGATTCTAAGATTGGACAGTGAAAATATAAGATGAAACTGGAGATATACAGGGAATGATGGAGATATGTCAGAGCGGTACAGGTGACAACCTAAAGGGGCTTGCATTAGCCCAATACAGAATAATCTGAGTACTAAAATAAAAAAAAATATGAACAGTTCACAATCTGTTGAATAAAATAGGGCACATTTCTTGAAAGACACAAATTACCCAAACTGACACAATAAAAAATAGAAAATCTGAATAGCTCTGTATCTGTTAAAGAAATTGACATTGTAAGTGAAAATTATTCGACATAAATTAAAAAAAAAAAAATCTTCCCAAAAAGAAAACTTCTAGTCCAGATAGTTTCACTGGTGAATTCTATTAAATATTAGGGAAGAAATAACACCCGGACCATACACAAACACCTTTAGAAAATAGAGGAGGAGAGGAAGACTTCTCATCTCATTTTATGAGGGCAGCATAAACCTGACACCAAAATCTGACACAGATATTAGAAAGAAAAATACAGGGGTGTCTAGGTGACTATGTTAAGGATTTGACTCAATCTCAGCTCAGGTCTTGATTTCAGGGTTGAGAGTTCAAGCCCTGCACTGGGCTCCAAGCTGTGTGTGGAGCCGACTTTTTAAAATTTTTTTTTAAATGTGGGAAGCCTGGGTGGCTTAGCAGTTGAGCATCTGCCTTTTTGGCCCATGGCGTGATCCCGGGATCCAGGATCGAGCCCCACATCAAGGCTCCTTGCAGGGAGCCTGCTTCTCCCTCAGCCTATGTCTCTGCCTCTCTCTTACTGTGTCTCTCATGAATAAATAAATAAAAATCTTTTTAAAAGATTTTTTTAAAAAGAAGGAAGGAAGGGAGGGAGGGAGGGAGGGAGGGAGGGAGGGAGGGAGGGAGAGGGGGAGGAAGAAGAAGGAAGGAAGAAAGAAATCTATAGACCGTTATCTCCCATGAACACGGACACAAAAGTTCTTAATAAAGTCAACTAATGTAATTCACCATATTAACAGATTAAGTGTGGAGGGGAGCATTTGACAAAATTAAACATTTATTCATGATGACAATAACTACAAAAGCAAAATCTCAGCAAGCTAGAAATAAAAGAGAACTTTCTTAATCCCATAAAGGGAATCTAAAAAAATTTCAACTAACACCATACTTATTGGTGAAAGACCAAACACAGTCCCTCTGAGACTGAGAAAAAGGCAAAGATGTTCTCTTACTACATCTATTCAACATTATTTTGGAGGCCACTGCCATTCAAATAAAGCAAAAAAGGGAAACAAAAGGCAAATAACTTGGAAAGAAGAAATAAAATTGTCTTTATTCACAAATGACAGGAAACAAGGTCAAGTCAAAAATCAAATGAAAACATTTACAATAGCATTGGAAAACAATAAATAGGAATAAATATACGTGAGAAATATACACAGAAAACTAAAAACCACTGTTTAGAAAAATTTAAAAAGGCAATTAAATGGAGATATATACCATGTTTACAGACTGGAAGACTCAATATTATTGAGAGGTTAATTCTACTCAAAGGAATATATAGTTTCAATAAAAGCTAAATCAAAATCCTGCAAACTTCTTAAAAGAAATTGCTAAGTTGATTCTAAAATTTATATAGAAATGCAAAGTATCTATGATAGCCAAAACAATATTAAAATTAAGAATGTTGGGGATTCCTAGGTGGCTCAGCGGTTTAGTGCCTGCCTTCGGCATGATCCTGGAGTCCCCAGGATCGAGTCCCACATCAGGCTCCCCGCATGGAGCCTGCTTCTCCCTCTGCCCGTGTCTCTGCCTCTCTCTCTCTTTCATGAATAAATAAATAAAATCTTAAAAAAAAAAAAAAAAGAAATGTGTATAGGATACTCAGGGGAACATTATATAGATTTAGGAAACCAGTTCTAGACCTGGAAGAGTTTCCAGTAATGATATACATAAGCTTTTATTTTCTAGCCATCCCATCTGTAAAATGGGTATATTATCTTGCTTACCACTCAAGAAAGTCACATAAATTAGTAAACTAAAACTTGTCACAGTCCTAAAATCACTCTGGAATAAAAAGTTTAAAAATTCAGTATTTTACGTTCAATATTTTACTATTACAAGACTCCTTCCAGGCTAAAATTAAACTAGTGAGTCTAATTGCCCCTGGCAAGATAGGCTCTGCCCCATGAAACATTTGAAAAGGTAGCTTACATTGCTGAACCAGAGGCAGAGAGTTTTGCGTTGGAGTACTTTAATACATTTTTATATTGCATATAAAGCACATAAGCATAAACCAGTAAGATGCCTTGCTGAAAACTACCTTCTTTGTGAAAGCAGGCTGTAATTCTGAACAAGTTTTCAATTTTCACAGTGCTGCTAGGGTAAAACATTTTAAAGAGTTTAATTTTTTACAATGGATTCAATGACATAGGATTATCTAACAAAGTAATGGCTAATCAATAGAAGGTTTAGTTGTCAGGTGAAACATATAACACACTAAAAGGGATTGATTGCCAGACTTCTCCTTATTTACTAGAAGGTATATATTTAAAATGACACAAACTTGTTACCAAGCTGCATTCTTTTAACCTTGCAAAAAGCTGCTTAAAAAATCTGTTCAGCAGCCCTATAGCAAAACAAGATACAGTATAATGAAAATGGCTAGTGATTGGGGGGCAAGAAGAGGGGGAGACAGGGACCTTCAGATATATGGTAACATCAAATCAAGTCCCCAGGAAGAATATGGAATAGAAAAAGCAAACTACAAGGCAACATCTAGGGAAGCTAGAACGGGGCTTTAAAAATGCCACAATGATGCTACCCAATCTCATTCAATGGATGCAATGCTACATCTGATCTCATTCCAAGTTACTCTTAGGGAAGATTTCTAAAAGACTCCTACAAAAGGGCACAATAGGACTTCCCCAACCCCATCTTTTTCTTTTTTCTTTTTTTTTTTTTAAGTGGTACATCCACATTAAGCACTGAACACAAAATGAGGTCTATATGGACTTCGACCAGCATATAAGCTGTTTCCTTTATAATTTATTCACAATATCTCAAGTCTCTATATGAAAATACACTTTTTATGGTCATTGCAACCCAGGAGTTCAATAATATTTTTTTTACTAAGTCAGTGATTACACAATTCATCAAAGAATGATTACACTGAAATAAAAATAAAACAAAACACCAACCCCCTATACAGTCTTCCTTCCTCAAAGTAATTTTAAGAAGGCTGGTTATTAAATTGCTTCTTTTTCAAGAAGGGTTTTTGTAGCTAGACACAAATTGCCAAACCATGTTTAAAAAAAAAAAAAGTTATTAGACTCTGAAGGATTCAGCCAAAGTGGGAAGTTAAATAAACAAATCACTTCATCAGACTTGGAAAGATCACTTTTGTCTTACTTAAGAGACCTACATTAATTACCTTTAAGGTCTTTTACATGGACTATTTAAAATAAGTACAATTTATTTATTTATTTCAAATGAGGTGCTTCTTCCAAAGTATTAAATAATGTCTACAAATGCAAAAGCATTTTTATAAATAGGTAATTAAAACAGATGACTAAAATTAAGTCAAGCTGCAAAACATTACCCAGGATGCACTGTGATTTTTTTTTTTTTTTTTTTTTTTAATAAACATCTCTGGCAATTTTTTTCCATCCAAAGCCCAAAGCACTTGTGGGGAGGGTGGGGGGGAGATAGGACGTTTCATAGGGAAAAAAACACACATATATAATGAAATAATGCCAAACCCCAAACTGAAGTATTTACAAGATAGTCCCTTAAGCATAGTTTGTCATATTGCAATTACACCTTGCCTACTGCCAAGTCAAAGTGCTTACTATTGCCACTAGAGGGAGAAATGTCTTAACACAAAGCAACAGCAGATAGGGAATCGGTTTTCTTGAGCAATTATCAGAACAAAGCTCCCCTGGCTGTGTGTACCTTCTAATTACTCAATACAATTAAAATGACTAACCTAAAACAAATAGGAAAAAAAAAAAAAAACTTGCCTGGCTAATATCAGAGACTTCATTAAACCCTTTCCCCTCATCAATCAAATCAAAAAGAAGGGAATGCCTTCATATACAAACATTATAGAGATATTAAAAGAAGTAAAATTTAGTGGGTTTCTTTTTTTTTTTTTTCTTTTTTTTTTCTAAGAAGAAAAGAAGTGTCTCTCTTGAAAAAAGAAATGTCGTGGTATTTACCCATCTGGATGCTGCCTGAAAACAAATTGTCCTCCAAAGAGCAGAAATACAGTGTGTTTTCTTTCAGTTCACTGGCTTATGAATGACTTGTTGTTGTTGTTGTTTTGTTAATACACACTATAATGTCATTTTCTGTCAGTGATGTGCTTTTTCCTCCTACTCATTCAACTGTATAAAGGAGCTATGCCAATCAGACCTCCATGCTTATATGGGGCTGTTTAAGTTCTTCACGGCTGTTTTTTTATGGATCTACTCTAAGGTAATGTTTAGAACAGCATAGGAATTTGGGGACATGGCGATAGGAAAGGAAAACATCTACTTATTCCTTCTACAAGGCTTATGTAGTTCCCTTTATAAGGCCCAGTCATTAACAGAAGATGACAACAGAGTCATTTTTCTTTCAGCTGACAATTGTGACATTTTTCCAGCAGCGTGCAAGGTGTTGAAAACCTGGCAGCTGTTACCTCCTGGGATGAAGATACTTTTTTATCCTCCCTTGACAGTTTAACTCAGTGGGTCAGCACCTTTAAAGACTGCAAAGTATCCTTGAAGAGGATGGAAGCTTGAATTACTGCTCCCTCCCTAATCAATGTAAACCCTCACTGCAGGTGAAGTCTCCATCTATAGAGGTGCATGGGGGAGGAAAATGTAATGCCCTGAGCCAGATGGTTTTTATCTTGTTTTTAAAGAATAAAGGAACAAGCTAACAAGGGAGACAGCTACTTTGTTAGCTTCTTGGCCTCTCTCATGGCTTTGCATCCCCAGGGTTCCAGCTACACAAGAGAAAGAATACAGAAAAACGTAAACACTTAAAGAAATATAACTAGAGGGCTGGCATCATGCTGCTTTCAAAGAGTTGAGAGAGCTCTACTCAATACTTTATTTATCACTGCCCACGTTCTCAGGATGGTAAGTGGACACATACACAAAGGGAATGGGGGATGGGGGAAGGATTAGACAGAGGTCACAATTTACTCAATTACAGAGAAAAGCAGGGCTGACAGATCCTATTAGCACCAATGTGAAGCAAAGAAGGAGTTGCATGTTGTAAGGCTACATTTTCAAAAAGTAATGAGTACTTTCATGTACCCTCCCAGGCCTTTGCCCTTGTTTGCAGATATGAATAAAAGCTATGAAAACAGTTGCTATGGTTTCCTTGGCTTCACATTTTAGAAACAAAAGAAGAAAGAAAATTGCACCCACTGTGTACATTCTTTAAACAAAAGTTCACACTTTACTTAAGGCAGGGAGGTAAGAAGATTATTCCAAAACTCAGAAATTTAAAAGGTTACATTGCTTCTCTCTCCCCAACAACTCTCCTGCCTTCTGATAGTGGAAATTAGATGGAAAGACAGGTATACAAAATGGCTTGGTGAGACAGAGTGTAGTGTCTCCTGACTTTTTCCTTCAATACTTTCTTTTTCTGCTAAATGTCTGTCAACCAGGTTTTGGAATTATGGTTATGGTGGCCTGCTTCACAATACAATCAGGAAGTGTTCTTTCCTTCTCTATTTTCTGAGTTTGTACAAGAGTGCATTATTTGATAGAATTCACCTGTGAAACCATTTGGAGTCTTTTGCTGTGATTCCTTTAATAAACATCAGACAATGGTCATTTGTTTCACCTTTCAGTAAGCTGTATTTTTCAAGGAATTTGTCCATTTCATCTAAATTGCCAAAACTGTGGATTACAGTTGTTTATAATATTCCCTCATTATTCTTTAAATGTCTTAAGAATTGTTTGATGACTCTTTTTTCAGCTTCTCCAATTTATCGATAAAATAACTCAAAGTTACCACGCACTGGTCACAGTCTATCATCACCTGTGAAACTATACTTAGTTAGAACAACAAATGTAAACTATAAAATCAGTTTAAAACAATACTAAACTTGTTAGAATGTAACCATGCATTTTAAAATCAATAGTGTAAGAGTTCCTGAAATCCCATTAGAAATCTGGGAAAAGAACCTGCAAAAGAATCTCAAGAGATTGGTCTATATGATGCAAATCCTACTCGCATCAACACTAGGTAAAAGGCAGCTTTGACATCCTTTTATCTGTATAACTTGAATAAAGTGGGGGAGGGGGGAATGGCCCTTCATTATTGTCATGCAACAGAGAAAAGAGGGAGTTTAAACAGCTTATATATTATGTCCTACATTTAAAAAATCAGCAGTGGGGTAATCAAGTTCAGGGCAGTCCTGGACAGCTGCCCTGTGACCTGCTTCTATTGACCCCTGCTATTCATCACTCTTCCCTAAGATTGAGAGGGCAAGCTCCTAGGGAGTGACCACCACAATAGACAGACACAAGCCAACAGTAATCTGGTTGGAGCAAAAAACCAGATGGCACTGCAATAAATTTACAAATCTGCATTCATGGGGCTGTTAAAACACCCAGAAGCTAAAAGATTCAGAGGGCCCCAGGAGGATCTCCTACTTCCCTGTTTCTAAAGGCCATTTCTCTTTCCAAGAACACCGAGTTCATGCTCTTCATAAAGAGAATAGAGATAAAACCCTTTACAAAGAGAGGAGGGGAAAAAGCCTCATGACCTAATTAATCTCCAGAGCCTGGATCTCAACACTGAATGACAGATATTAGAAAAACCATTTTGGAGCACTAAGAGGAAAACCAAAAACAAAAACAAAATGGTTGTTATATTAAAGTGGAGAGGGTGAAGTGAACCCTATAAAGGCAATGAAAAGGCCACATCAAATCTCTTTCAAATACTGCACACAACAGATCTTGCAAGTAGAAAATGATTCAATAATGTATGCATTTATTTTTAAAATGAATCAGATTAGTCCCATGTGTGACCTGCTGGTCCATCTGTATGTGCTGGACTTAATAGGCACGATTCTCTCTCTTGCTTCAGTTTGAAGTATGAGAGAGATAAATTTAGTTTAATTTTCAACAGATCAGCCTATCCATTTTCCAAATGGACCATCTGGATCAGCCTATTAAAATTAATTTATAACTTTGCAGAGTGAAAATTCGTTTGTTAGCTTAAATAAAGTTGCCAAAACTTTTTTTCGTGTCATTGTTTTCTGACAGTTGTTTCTGTATAGCGGGCATAGTCTTTCCACCTCTAAATTTATCTTACTCAATAACTGTTCTGTTTATTTAGACTTATAGATCAGGTGCTTGTCTCCAAATAGTTAAAGATGTAACTGCACAATGTCCATTACTGATCATCCAGGGTTCTTACAATGCTTCCTGAATGGATTCAATTCTACTTACTAAGCAATTATTTTTACAAAAAAGGAAAAGTGCCCATCCCCAAATTTTTAGCATACAGTAAATAAAAAATGAGTATATCAGAGTTTCACATATTCTTCCCCTATATTATCACTGTATACAAACTGGAATCAGAAGGAAGAAGCAGAAATGCTTGAGCTGAGCAACACTGAGATGTGGATTTTAAATCACTGACTACCTAATGAGCAAGTCATCCAACCTCCCTAAGTCTCCATTTTTTTCATCTATAGGAGACCCCATCTAGCAACTTTGTAGGGTGATTATGAGGCTAGAATGGAACAAATAGCGGGTTCGTGGTGGGTACTCTACCTCTTCTCCTTTTTCTTGGAATAATGCCATAAGTAAGGTAAATTAAAATTATTTTTGCTACTGCTGGTGCTCATCTTATCCAACTTTATATTAAAAGTGAAGAGGTGGTATACTTATTCTCTGGCAACACCGTACGAACCTGTTTCTATGTTACTGGGAGACAGAAGATGTAAGAGCTTGCAGCAGCAGGCAGTAAGAAGAGCAAATTTTTTAAACATAGTGTTTGGACCTTTTAATTTTAAAAAAGAGAGCACCATGGAATTAACCTTCCAAGTAAAATGTGTTACCTTTGGGGAGTGGGGTATGATGAGGAATAAAAATTTTTTTAAGTTATCATCAATAATGGCCTTTACTTTTTAGAAAAGGCAAACAAATACTGAGGTAACTTCACTAGAGGCAGATCCCTTTTGGTTAATTTTTTAAAAATGTATTAAGAATCTCAAAAAGAAAATAAGGTTTAAAGCCAACTATTCTACTATCTGCACTTAAGCACTTCAAGTTATTTTTCCTGAACAAGAAAACTTTTCTTTGGTGTTGTTTTCACTACTTGTAAGCAACCAACTTGTCCTACACTTGTACACCTAGGATATTTTTAAATGACTGGGAAAACAATGTTACCTGATTGAAATTGATGGCTATAGCCATCTCAACTTCAGAGTACTCTTAATTTAAGCTCCAGTGTTTAACGAATGGCAAATTGAGGGTTTCCTGTCTTTTGTTTTGTTGTTGGTAGCTTTTTATTTTAAGACAGACTGAATTTCATACCTGTCTAAGTGAATTCTTCTCTGGTATTATCTTCCTAGGGGGTTCGCCATTATTACAGTCTTCTCTCTCTGAGGAATTCTGTGAAAGAAAGTAAGCTTTAATTCAGTTCTCATTATCTTCAATCTTATTCTATGGGAGTAAACTGAATTACATTTATAATTCTGTAAGCTAGAATACCATGTATATTTATGCATTTATTCATTTGAAGATTTATATACATATAGACATACACTTAGGTAAAGGGAAAATATGCCCATGTATATAAATAAATGTAAGCAGGGACCTAGGTGCAAAGTATTTCATCTATATTTAAGCACTGCCCAGCAGATCACAGTCATTAGAAATTTAGTTTATTGCCCTTTGAAAATGCGGGTTGACACTGGACTCAACAAAGCTCCAGTTTATACTTAGCTGATAACAACTTAAACCATGATTATTATCTTCTCTTTTAAATAATTAAACTATAGTAAATATTTGGTCACTAGAAATTGTCAAAGTCTGGATCCTAGGGGGAAAAAAGTTCTTTCACTTCTTCCTCTTCTCATATTTGATTTTCTGTCATTAAGAATAACATTGGGGATCCCTGGGTGGCGCAGCGGTTTGGCGCCTGCCTTTGGCCCAGGGCACGATCCTGGAGACCCGGGATCGAATCCCACGTCAGGTTCCCGGTGCATGGAGCCTGCTTCTCCCTCTGCCTGTGTCTCTGCCTCTCTCTCCCTCTCTCTGTGTGACTATCATAAATAAATAAAAATTAAAAAAAAAAGAATAACATTGTACTTAGCTCAAAACAATATCATTTTATCAATGGTTTAGGATTAGAGACCATTCTTGCCACTATTATCTCAAACAGCACCTAGAAGACCAGTAGGGTTTTTTAAATATTTAAGAAGAGGGGAAAAAACAATCCAACTGAAAGAGAGTTCATAATTCTAAATATCAACAGAATAATAAGATAGCAACCCATGGGATGCAAGAAAATATTTGCAAATCATGTATCTGATGAAAGATTAATATCCAGAATATATAGGGGCACCTGGGTGGCTCAATAGGTTAAACAGCTAACTCATGATTTCAGCTCACATCATGATCTTGGGGTCCTGGGATAAGCCCAAATTAGGTTTCACGCTCAACAAGGAGTATGCTTTAGGATTCTCTTTCTTCCTCTCCCTGTGTCCCTCCTCCAGCTCATGAGTGCATGCGTGCACACACACACTCTCCCTCTAAAATAAATACATCTTGTTTAAAAATCCAGAATATATAGATAAATTGTAAAACTAAACAAACAAAAAAACCCCACACAACTCAATTCAAAAATGCACAAAGGACCTGGATAGACATTTCTCTAAAGAAGATATACAAATGGCCAACAGCACATAAAAAGATGTTCAACATCACTAACCATTTCAGGAATGTAAATCAAAACTACACAGAGATACCATATCACATTCATTAAGAAGGCTACTATCAAAAACAGACAAAAACCAAAATATAAATTGGCAAGGATGTTGGAAATTGGAACTCTTATGCACTGTTAGTAGGAATGTAAAATGATACAGCTGCTGACGAAAACAGTGTGGTGCTTCCTCAAAAAATTAAAAATAGAATTATCATATGATCCAACAATTCCACTTCTGGGTATATAGTCAAAAGAACTAAAAGCAGAGTTTCAAGAGCCATTTGTACACCCATATTCATAGCAGCATTCACCAAAACAGCTAAAACGTGGAAGCAATCCAAGCTTCCAATGACCGATGAAGCAATAGATAAAATGTGATGTATATACATCATGGAATAGTATTCAGCGTTAAAAAGGAAGAAAATTCTAGTATATACTACAAAATGGATGAACCTTAAGGACCTTATGCTGAAGTGAAATATACCAGTCACAAAAAGATAATTACTGTACGAATTCACTTATATGCGATACTTAGAGTAGTCAAAATCATACAGAAAGCAGAATGGTGATGGCCAGGGGCTCAGAGAAGTGGAGGAATGGAGAATTATTGTTTAACGAGTATAGAGTTTCAGTCTTACCAGAAGGAAAGAGTTATGGAGATGGGTGAGGGTGATGCATGCATAACATTATGAATGTATTTAATACCACTAAACTGTACACTTAAAAAAATGGTTAAGACAATAAATTTTATGTTATATGTATTTCACCACAATACAAGATAATTGGGGGAAATACTTTGGTAATCAACACAGGTAAGTCACTATCTGCAAGGCAAAATACAGAAAATACAAATACAAACTATTTGGGTTCTATTTTCTACAATTACATTTGTAGTGTTTAATATTTTAAAATTTGCAAGCTTAAAAATTTTTTGATATAGTCATTACATTACCTATATTCATCACATTCTAGCTGAGGAGCTACTTTATTTTTATCTATTTATTTATTTATTTTTAATATTTTATTTATTTGTTCATGAGGGACAGAGAGAGAGAGGTAGAGACACAGGCAGAGGGAGAAGCAGGGTCCTTGAGGGAAGCCCAATGTGGGACTCAATCCTGGGATTCCGGGACCACGCCCTGAGCAGAAGCCAGATGCTCAACCACTAAGCCACCCAGGCATCCCAGGAGCTACTTTATTTTTAGATCCAGAAATTATTTCTAACATGAGTTTATCTGAAAATTTTCATACAATTATGAAATTATTACTATAGGATCGTAACTGTATTTTAAGCTTAGATATATCTTTTGTGGTTTCTATCAAATTATATATTTTTAAATATTAAAGGATAAGTAGCATGAATATAGTATCATTTTAAGACCCTTGTACCTCTGTGGCTAACATTTATGTCCCTTGTATATTGCCAGTAGTTGGTGTGACAGGCCAGTACTATAAGACGTTCCTTTTGGGCAGAGATTTAACTTGATATTTTACATTTGTGATGACCACTTTAAGGTAATGGTTCCTAAAATTAAGACAAAGAAGAAGAAACATGCTATGCTACAAGCAAGGCACAGAGACTCAATAACTTCAGAGTTCTAGTGGTTTTTCTCCCCATTTTGGAAAAAAAATAATTTAGTCAATCTACAAAAAAATTAGAGAGAGATACAGTTGAATTAATGACTGTAAAGCAATCCAAAAAAAGGAAACTAGCAATATAATGTCACTGTAAAATAAACAAAGGAGGGAAAAGGTCAACATTAAACCCACAAAATCAACTTGTATATTTAACTTTTAAGAAAAATAAAGTACAAATCAATGTTTTAAATGCTAAAATTATTTTATGTAATACAAATGTAAGCCAGTATTCAACTATAAATTAAACTTAAAATTTGCAAGTAGCTACTCCTCAGTCCATGAAATTCTACCCCTATTTTATTTAAATAAAATATCATTTATAATCCAAACTGGCTTAATTCAATGTTAAAGTTCTATATTTCAACATCAATTACGTTTTGTTAAAATGTCATCATAATAAACTTGGAAGCCTTGTTACTTTTTGGTAGAAGTTTGTAATAGTGACGTTATTATAAATCACATTTTAAATAAATAAATAAACAAATCACATTTTTACCCAATAGGTGACTGGGTGAAAATTGATGGTAAACTTAGGTACTAAATTACATAGTGAAAACAGCAATGAGAAACTAATAGAGCGAGCAGCATCTAGCTCATAATCCACATTTTTCTTCCTTCCAACCCTCTATTTTATCTGATTTTGATGAGGAACCATTGAGTGGGTATCACTAAATTTGACTCTATTGTTACCATAAAATAGAGATAGGGAGGATAAATAGTCATGATATGTAAGGAGCAAGGTGTAAGGTACCCTCCTAACAATGAAGAGAAGAGCCAGAAAGCCAGCAAATAAGAGATGAACAGTTTACAGTCTTGAGGGTAGAGTGAAATAATGAAACATCCATTGTACTTAAGTGATCACGTCAGTGGTTCTCAAAGCCTGAATGCTCTCCAACACCCACGAGAGCTCAGCAGCACAGTTATCCCTTGTATCATATACCTATGATACATCCAATAAGCAATGTTCATAACTGCCCTGGGTCAATCAAGCTAAATTATGCCCAGTAAATTCTATTCAAGGGTCACTACCTGATGCAAGCAAGACTCATCCCACATATTGGTGGATTAAAGACAAATAACAGGATAATTACATAACCTTAAAATACTTCTCCAGAAGATATATAAGAATTACAAAAGGAAAAATAATAACCTCACAGTAGGAAGATCTGGTAGACACCACCTTAACATTATATGTCTCTTGATAGGTTGTACTGAGAACATTATGACTTCTGAGGTAACCTTGCCAAAAACATAAAATCTCAATTTGATCATAAGAAAACATGAGACTAAACCCCAAATTGAGGGATATTCTAAAAAAAAATTACTAGTCTGTGATTAACAAAAAATGTAAGAGTCATGAAATACAAAGAAAGACTAAGGATCTGTTTCAGGTGAAAGGAAACCTCTGATCTGAGATTATTGGGGGGGGGGTGTAAATCAAAATTGATGGTAATCTCCTCTGTACAGCATTCTATAGTGAAAAATAATGATCTGCACCTAACAAGATGAGTAGTGCCTCTCTAGCCCATACCAACAATTTTCTTCCTCTTGATCCTCAGTTTCATTTGATTTTGATGGGTAAATATTGGGTCAGTATCAGGACATAAAGGACGTTATTGGAACAACTGGGAAATTTTGAATAAGTTCTAAAGATGAGCTAATAACATTACAGCTATGTTAATTTCCTGATTGTTTCCCCACTTTTAAAACTTACATATAGACAAATTCACTTGTTTTGGTGTAGAACTATATGAGTTTTGGCAAAAAACATACAGTTATGTAACTATAATCTAGATGTAAAAGCAGTTATCATTTCCCATATTCTTTTACACTGCCCCTTTATAGTCAATCCCTTTCCCTTGTAATCAGATTTTTTGTCTCAATAATTTTCTTTTCACAAAATGGAATCATACAGTATATAATTTTTTGAGTATATAAATTATATAAATTTTTCTACCCAGCTTAATACATCTGAGATTCATTTGTGTTGTTGTATATTACCAATAATCCTTTCCTTTAAAAAAAAAAAAAACTTTTAAAAATCTTTTTTTTTTTTTTTAAGATTTTATTTATTTATTTTAGAGAGAGAGAAAAAGAGTAGTGTGCAAGCAGGAGGAGGGAGAGGGACAGGGAGACTCCACAATGAGTGCAGAATCCGACGTGGGGCTGGATGTCACAACACTGAGATTATGACCTGGGCCAAAACCAAGAATTGGATGCTTAAACCGACTGAGCCCCCCAGGCCCCCCAGTAGTCCTTTCCTTTTTATTGCCAAGTAGTATCACTGTATGGATGTACCACAATTTGTTTATATATTCAATTTCCTGATTTTGATAATTTGTACTGTAGTTATTTAAAAGAATGTCCCTGTTTTTAGGAATCATAAAACGAAACACTTAATGTCGGTAACAGGATATTATGTCTGTAACTTTCAAAATGGTTCAGAGAAAAGTAAATGGGTGTGAGCATACACTTGTATATATAAATAGAGATAAAGCAAATGTGGCAACATGTTAACATATGGAGAATCTGTGTGAAGAGTAGAAGGGGATGCTTTGCACTATTCTTTCAAACTGTTCTATAAATCTGAAACTATGTAAAAATGAAAATTAACTAGTAAAATAGATGAAATCTAGAAGAAAATGTCAAAAATGGAAAAACAGTGTAAATGAAAAATGAATAGTAGGGGGAGGGAATCCCCTCAAATATAAATAACAAAAGTCATATTCTACCACTTCATCCTGAGACAATTAGAAAACCCTGACTGCTTAGGACAACTCATTTGCAACACTCAGACTGAACACTTCATTATAGTAAATACATTTGCAGAATGTATTTGTAGTCCTAGAGTAACAATATGGTATAAATAGTAGCTTTATATTAAAAGATTTCTAAAAAAGATGCTACATAATTTGTTACCTTTCATATTAACTCAAATATTTCTCTCTTAGCCCAGCGTTTACTAGTTTAGAACTAAAAGAAGCAGAATAAAAGTCTGGCTGATAACTGAAGTTTAGCTTCAAACTGGACACATTTGGGTTGTAACACCTACAGACATTATAAGAGACGTCTGGGTAGGAAAAAGTCAATAAAGTGAAATAATGCTACAACTTGTACATTAGATCTCAGGGATGTATTTTGCACAAAATGTTTCTAGGAGTAACCTGGGAGTGAATAAAAAAGAAAAAGAAATCACCTCAAAGGAAGTATTCAGATAAATTTAAATAGTCTCAAAATCAACATATCTAAATTTAAAGTAGTCTTTTACCATTCTGACCCATCCTAAGCCATCCCCTTCCCTCCCAATTTTTCTTTCCATCCCAGACTTAAGTCCTCTGCCAATTTTTACTCTTTCTTCCGACCCCCTTCTGCCTTTTTTTCTTGGAATGTATCTAATCAATTTCAACTCTTCCATTTTTCCTTTCAATCATCTATTTTTAATAGATCTGACCCTCAGTTTGTATTTCCATAACCTCTACTCTAGTCTAGACCCCAACGCCTATTACACTACCAGTGCTGTTACTATTGAGATAGCTTCCTGATACCCCTGCCTAAATCCATACCTGATCCATTCTATATACTACTGTCCAGAATCATGTTCTTAAAAGACTTACTTCACCCTACCCCACACCATGCTCAAAATTTTATTATTTTTTTAAGATTGATTTATTTATTCATGAGACAGAGAGAGAGACAGAGACACAAGCAGAAAGAGAAGCAGGCTTCTCACAGGGAACCGATGTAGGACTTGATCCCAGGACCCTGGGATCACGACCTGAGCCCAAGGCAGTTGCTCAACCTCTGAGCCACCCAGGTGCCCTAAAAAATCTTTTATAGCTCTTTGTCCTATTAGATTGAGTCCACACTTCTTACTATATAGCACCCATAATCTGGCCATTTTGCCTTTCATCAGTCTGTGGAACCACTTATTTTAATATTCTTCAAAGTATGAAAAGTACTCTTTCATCCCTGTGCTTTTTCTCTCTCTTTTTTTTTTTAAGATTTTATTTATTTATTCATGAGAGACACACAGAGAGAGGCAGAGACACAGGCAGAGGGAGAAGCAGGCTCCCCGCAAAGAGCCCAATGTTGGACTTGATCCCAGATGCTGGGATCATGCCCTGAGCCAAAGGCAGACGCTCAAACGCTGAGCCACACAGGTGTCCCTTCCCTGTGCTTTTTCTTTTTCTTTTTTTTTAAGATTTTACTTATTTATTCATAGAGACACACACAGAGAGAGAGAGAGAGAGAGAGAGAGAGAGAGAGAGAGAGGCAGAGACACAGGCAGAGGGAGAAGGAGGCTCCACGCAGGGAGCCCGACGTGAGACTGGATCCTGGGTCTCCAGGATCACACCCCAGGCCACAAGCGGCGCTAAACCGCTAAGCCACCAGGGTTGCCCTGCTTTTTCTAATTCTATTTCCTCAATGTGTAATATAGCCCCCTTTCCTGGGACTCCTGGGTGACTCAGTTGGTTAAGCGTCTGACTCCTGGTTTTCGGTTTAGGTCATGATCTCAGTCAGGGTTGTGAGATTAAGCTTCATGGCAGGCTCTGCTCAGAGCAGTCTGCTTATGATTCTCTCTCCCTTTCCTTCTCCCTCTCCCCCTGCTCACTCATTCTCTCTCTCTCTCTCTAATATCAAAAAAAAAAAAAAAAAAAAAGATTCCTTTCCTGATCTCTTCATTATTACAATCCTGACTTGAGTCAACTAAAATGATACTTTCTCTGAAAAGCCTATGCATATCCCATCCCCTCTTCCACCTACTCCTGCCCGACTTACCCCCAGCTGGAACTGAATACTCTGAATTAGCGTTTTATTTCTATTTTGGCCCCAATGCCTTATATCTCTCTACATTTTATTTCTCTATGAACAAGCTTCCCACTCCTACCCTGCACTATAAAATTCCTTCTGGGCGGGGCTGGTTTCTTTTTCATCTTCATTTTCCAGTGGCTCAGCACAAAGTTTGAGAATGTAATATGAGTTTTTAAGTGTTTGTTGGATTGAATGCAATTGCCAGATTAATCTTTCTTAAATACCACTAATGTCATAGTGGTCTTTTTTCCTCAAAAACTTTTCATGACCCTTTCTAGATAAGAAATTCTAGGCCTGGTTTCCACCAGATAAGAAATTCTAGGCATGGTTTCCAAAACCTTCCAAAATTTTCTGCTATATTACATCAAGTTATTTGCATCTGCAAACATTTTCTGCCTTAGTTAAGCAAGTCTCTTCATACATAGTCTTATAAACGTGATACAATCTCAACATTTTCAGGCTGGAAGGATCCTTAATTTTAGTGTTGTTCACTAAACAATTATAAATACAAGAACATTTTTTAATCTATTCAAGCCCAACCATTCTTTTTTTTTTTTTTTTTTTTAAGATTTTATTTATCTATTCATGGGACACATAGAGAGGCAGAGACATAGGCAGGGGGAGAAGCAGACTCCCCAAAGGGAGCCTGATGTATGACTGGATCCCAGGACTCCAGGATCATGACCCGAGCCAAAGGCAGACGCTCGACCACTGAGCCACCCAGATGCCCTAGTCCCATCCATTCTTGAAATGAATTTTAAATGTCATATACTCTAAGAAACCATATAACTATTCCATCTTTCTCTCCTGGAAATTCCTTATCATTTTTATCTTGGCCCACACAATTTAGCAATTAGATAAATGTTTGCATGTTATTCTCAACTACCCAACAACACTGAAAGCTTACTAGAGAAAAGCCTTTGAGGCCCCCTCTACTTCCCAACATGTTACATAATATATGGATATGTGCTTAATAAATAATTGAAGCCCTATACCCACACTGTCCAACTAGTTTTTAAAAAAAGTTTTCAAAGCAAAAAATCTTCACAGTTATACCTCAACTACAGTCTACTATCCTATCACCTATATGCCATTATGACAATTTAGAATTAGTAAGCTCCTGCTCCAAAGAGTTTCTGCAAATAATATTTTCCTGAAACTTAGCCATCTCCACTCATTTACCTTTCATCTATGACAACCTGATACAAATGGCAAAGGTGAGTAATCATGGCAGAAGTCCTATGGTCCAGAAAGCCTCAAATGTTTATCGTCTGGTCCTATTTTACAGTTAAAGTTTGCCGACCCTTGATTAAGAAAGAAAAGTTCTTCTGTAGATATGCAAAGCATTACTAATTCTTCAGAGCTGGATTTTTTGTTTTTGTTTTATTTTGGTTTGTTTTGGTATCTAAAATAAGAAGTAAACAGATTTTGATGATAGCACACAGCAGGTTTATGGCTAGGGCAATATTCTCCATGACCTAGTAAGTGGCTTATTTACTGTTTTCAGTTATCTATCTGAACACACAACTCCTGATGACATGGATAATCAAGAGTTGATTATATAATCAAATGAAAAACTAAACTAATTTACACAGTGATGAAAAGTCAAGCCACTCATAATGACTTACCATAATCTTTGAATAAGCATCTTGCTCAAGGTTGGATGGTACAACAGAGCCTAAGCCTGTCTGAAGAGACATCTGTTATAAATAAAATAATCAGCTCCAACACTAGAAGTAACATTTTCCACCTATGCCACTTTCCTCACTGAGAAAATTCAAAAGGATTCTGTAACCAGGAAAGTTATACTATTTTAGTGAAGCAGATAAATTGTGGTTAATTATAACTCTGATTTGAACACATTTAAAAAATGGAGTCATTTGATCATCATCATGTAGAATGACAACCACAGGAAGAAAACAATTTTGAGACCAATTTCTAGTAGCTAGTTGCAAACATCATACAGTAGGCTTAACTGGTAAATTAGTAATAGAATTAATATTTTTTTCCCATTAACTGATTTTATCCTTTGGAGCTAATCATAGCCTCCAAATATATATACAATTCTTAAAAATAGGAATAATTATTCTTTTACAGGATTAAAAGTAACCTAACTACATGGATAAAAATCATTCAAACTCCTCAGTGAAAGGTGACTTAAATAAAATATTCTGTGTATCTAAACAAATTCTAATTAAGCCTTCTAGGATACTAAAATGGGGAAAAATACAGGTTAAGTTCAGAAGCTTACTGAAGAATCCTATTCAAAGACCAGTTTTAGGGAGGACCTGAAGTGTCCTCCTAAGATAATATTCTCTGGCATGTTTTCATGCACACTGCTTCTCCAGCACGTTTATCATTTGACATACTCGATTAAACCACAACCACATCAAAGCCTCCCCATCCTGCTAAACTTCAACAAGATCTACCAGTTAAAGCTTTCAAGCAGTGATATTTTGTAGTAGTATACCAATCCAAGCACAGTACTAAGAACCAGATATAAGGGAAAGCACTCTCAGACAACCAAATACACAGGACTTCCACTAGTACTGCCTTACTTTCTATGACAGAAGTAAAAAATAATAATAATAAAATAAAACAAAACAAAAAAACCCAACTAGATTTTTTTTTCCTCCTGCTACACTGTCCGACACTAATCATAAAACACTACAGATGCAGCCTTTCTCAAAATGCAAAGGGATTGTGTATATTTGCAAAGAACAACTATTTTTTATGCTTCCAAATTCTTAATCCTGTTTGGAGCTGTCAGTGGGGGTTAATGGAAGCCTTGGATAGGAGAATTCCAATCTGGTTGGCAGATGGATAGGTTGGTTATAGCTGCATAACTATGTCTTGCCTGCAGGCACAATTCAGAACACTGTTAAAGCAATATAAAGTCTCTGTCAAGCTGAACCATTTGGATCAGTAGCAAGGAGAAATAATAATAAAAAAGAAGTTCATTTCTGGGCCTTGTGCATTTATGCTAGTATGCAGAAACTGATTAATTGTCATAGTGTGCTGGTCTTCTATACTTCAGATTTCTACTTCTGGAGTAGATTTTGCATGCTAATATAATCATTCTCCCTCTTGAGACATTAGCAAATAATCAAATGAAAAACAGGATCATAATTTACTGAGATTCAAGCAATTCTCTATGCAAATTTGACTTGTTATTGCTGCTGCCTCGTTAATCTGAATGCCTTTGACAAACTCCTTTGATTTATGAACTCGTGACAACTCCAATGTGTATATATTTTGCTAGATTGACATTATCATTAAGAGTGGGTGGACTGAGCTCACATGAATGGCTGATTTTATTCGCTGGTGTCTGCTGCTCAACAGCTGAGCATCTCCTCCTCACAAAGCCCCTGAGCGTCAGGCTCTTCCCATCTTCCCATCCATTCATCATCTCGATGTTAATTGGCCCAGGCTTTAAGCAAATTTTCAACACGATTTAAAGGCACGATGACACTGATTACTGACCCTCTGCCATACGGTGCCTATTGATTAACCTGACAGAGATGATGAGCTTGAGGGAAACTAGGTGTGTGGGGACCTTAGGGGGAAAAATATATTGTCTATGCAGGCAAACACTTGTCATTACCTCACAAGCCAGAATTTGCACTGCACACATTCTTAAGACACACTACTGCTTTAACACCTACAGCTAACACAAGAAGTGCTTTCTGTATTCAGAGATATTACAGATATGTCATGTCAAAGCACATGACACATTCGGTATTTAGAAGAACTCCCCAGATAGATGGCTGCCTTTCAACCAATTATACTTGTGCTAGCCGATGTATATACTTTAGGTTAAATTCAAAGAAAGTGCTGGGTGGCTTGGTAGTGTTATATCATATAAGAAAAGAATAGAATAGGAAAATGAACTAGGTTCTTAAAATAGAGAAATGAAAAAAGGAAGGAGTAAAACTGCTGTCATTCCACCACTACTATAATAAGCTCCCATTCTATCACTATTAAAATAAGAGATACTCTAAAAAAAACAACAAAACAACAAATTCTATTTTCTGTTCTTTAAATACTGCTACCTTCACTCCAACTGTCAAAGTATTCCTGGCACAGGAATTAATCAATAACTGAGTATTTTAAAATAAACCTGAGTAATATTTAAGTCTAACAAACATTACCCTTAAATTCTTACTTGCCCATTTTCAACAACTGCTATCCAAACTGCTATGTTTAGGGAAATTGTGCAGGACATCTGAAGTTAAGCTTCATAAGAAAACTAAAATGCTTCATTATTTGAGAAAAAAAAAAAGTCCATAACTAATAGTTACTGAACTCACAGATTAGTCACAAAATTCTCCTTTAAAATATTGCTGTGTCTATAAATTTACACAACCAAAGTCATGCAGCATACCATCAGGGATCAGACAAAAACCACCTTTAGATAGGGAAGGTTCTTATTTAAAACAAAGCTAACAAAATATGCTCCCTCTGGCCACACATATCACCATGTTTACTTACGAGTCCTGGGGGGACAGCCAATATACAATTTTAAACACGGAGATTTTGGAGCAGCACTAACAGTTACTCTAAAGCTAAAATAACAGAAAAGCGAACAACAGCCCAACTGTAGTCTCTATTACAGTGACATGGGCTGTTAATGTAAGAGATCAAATGTTTTTCAAGTCAAACAGCATTGGTGCCTGTTATACTGGAACATGTAGCTTACTCCCTAAAAGCCTGCCTCCTGCTCTTTTAAGATAAACAAGCTCAACTAAGCACTGAGATACTCTGATAAGAAGAATGGAAGAGATGGAGCTGCACCAGGGAGTGACAAGGCAAGGGCATGAAGGAGCAGCAAGCATGCTTTTGTTAACTTTCAAGTTAAAGAATATATCCTGATACAGCATTTTAATACTTCACCATTAAAAGTATAGCTATAGGAGAAGGATACAGGGTCAATATGTATAGGGGTCAAAAACAAAAAAAAGCTAAAACAGTTACCTGTTTCATGAATAGAGAGATACCACACAGCGTCTGAACACATTGAGCATTGTGACTTAATCAAAGGTTTCCTCAACTTAGGAACTGTGAGTATGTAAGAGTTTGTAATTATGTTAATATGTGCCACATCAGAAGTCATAGTCTATTTAAGGTTTTTTATTTGAAAGGCTTGATTTAAAAATGAAAAACTTCATACCTTGCCCTATCAAGTAGTTTATGTGTTTGTTTTTTTACATTTTATTCTGCTTAACATCACCAAACCACATCTATTTGTAACAATATGGTTTAGTATTTTAAAAATCCAAACAGGGGAACCCTGGGTGGCGCAGTGGTTTAGCGCCTGCCTTTGGCCCAGGGCGTGATCCTGGAGACCCAGGATCGAATCCCATGTTGGGCTCCCGGTGCATGGAGCCTGCTTCTCCCTCTGCCTGTGTCTCTGCCTCTCTCTCTCTATGTGTGACTATCATAAATAAATAAAAATTTAAAAAAAATAAATAAATAAAAATAAAAATCCAAACAGCCTTGCAAGGGGGCATTTATATACTACTGTAGGTTGTTTTTCTTGACAGAAGACATCTATCATTCATTCAGGAAAAACAGGAGTTTCATGCATATGCTTTCATTTTTTAAAATACAATGACAATGTACAAAGTAGCTAAACTAGGACGGTAAAATAAAAATTCATCAGGGGATTTGGGATTAAAAGACACACATAATAAAAAACCAAACTCACCTGTCATGTGAACAAAAGTGTAACTAGCTTAATCTGTCTCTCTTACCTTTAAATCTACATGAATCTTAAAGAATTTTTTTTTCCTGTTCACCAAATTACCTTTATGATTATGTGTTTAGGACAGAGTCTTTCATGCCATAATTTTTCCAGCCGTATTTATACAATATTTCATCCAGAGATCCTCTGCATGTAGTTGGTGTGAATTAAGAGGCAAACATTTGCTTCTACTAATAAGGACATCTGGTTATTTTTGTAACCCAAAGACATCTGCATTCTGTAGATTTTTTTGATTTCTCAAAATGGGGTTGAGAACTACAGAACCCCTTAGGATGTATGCCAAAATCCTTTCTCTCTGCAGATTAGTTATTTCTGACATCCTTGTTCCTGATTTTTTTCTGCTAAATTTACTTTTGTTACCTTGGATGTCTTCCCTGCTTTGGTGTTCCCATTTTATAAAAATTCAATAATGTCATGAAAAAAATTAAAGCTAATAAACTATGATATCCCCAACATCTACCCATTGTGGAGTAAAAATGAAATCATTCCACATAAATAAGTAATTTCTGAAAACCAGATTGGACTGAGTTATTTCAATTGTGAACTGTCCCTTTAATCACTCTTCTTTTCTAATTATTATTTAAAAATTACTATTTTGTGGGCTTATCTTCTGGGCTTTTCCACTAAGTCTTCATGAATTTTCAGGTCTTTAAAATTACAAATATCATCTCCTCTTACATAGACTTATATAGATTTTTGGTTCCCAAGGGTGGAAAAACATGGTCCAACATAGGTCTTGAAGGACATGCCTTAAAGAACTTTAACATATCAATTAGAAATCAAAAATTACATTTTTATATCCCTTGCTTTCTTCTTAAAACTGCCAAAGGGACTAACTATATTCCTTATTCAAGATACTTGAGTTTAAGCTGTAACTTTTGCTTTTACTGTAAATTCTGCTTTCTTATTTTCTGCTTATCTCCACCACAGAGGTTTAAAAAACTACAATAAGGGGAAAATATGTTTTCAACAGAAAACAGCTAACATAATTTACACTGACTGCATTCTCATAGGTCTTTAAGTAGCTAAATACCAAGGTAGTACTGGCCTGAAGGGTTTAAAATTTAAGTGAGAGGGCTTCTATTTCTGAAGGGTCAAAGGTTATAAATACCAATTCACGTCTTCAATTTTTCATTTGTTAGTTAATATTACCAAACTACAAAATAAAAGTAAAACCAAAACAGATTAACTTGGGAGTTCTACCAGGAACAGTTTAACAAACTTACTTGGAAAGATGGCTAATTTTACTGCCCCAGGCATAAACAACCTTGTAGGTTTTGTTGTAGTTGCTTTAACAATGCTTTTTGGGATGCCTGGGTGGCTCAGGGGTTGAGTGCCTGCCTTTGGCTCAGGGTGTGATCCTGGGGTCCAGAAATCGAGTCCCACATTGGGCTCCCTATGGGGAGCCTGCTTCACCTTTTGCCTATGTCTCTGCCTCCCTCTGTGTGTCTCTCATGAATAAATAAAATCTTTTTTAAAAAAATGCTCCTTGATGTATAACAAATTTAAAAAGTTTTTTTCTCCAATAAAAGATTTATTTTCATAACAATGCAAATGTCTTCTACTTTTTTTGTCTTCTACTTTTAAAATATGGTTCTGTGTTATTCTAACAAAATTATTTCTCAAGCGTACAGTCTTAAATTATTGGAATGCTAGAGAATGGTTATATACCTTAAATTTTCCATTCTGCTAAGTACACAGAATTTTTTTTATGCATTGCTGACAAATCCTACAAATAATCTGTCATTACTTTCCACACTATAACTGTTCTTAATCTAAAGAATCACAAGAAATCTACATTATTTCCTCTTCTCACAATTACTTGAAAAGTCACTACAATTTTAGAATAGAAGTTTTACTATCATTTAGCAGTAAATGATAAAGTAAAGTTTTCTTTGGAAATATTAATGATTCTTTGTTGACTGAAGAGAAAGCAAGTGAGAAACATTAATCCAAATGTTTCAGAATTATTCAATCATGGATCAGCATCTTAATGTTAAAGTGATCTTTTTATCTAAATAATCATGCTAAAATGATAAAAAATTATAATAATTAGCCAATTAAATTAGCTAATTTAATTAAAATTAATTTTAACCAGTCATTTTTAAAAATATGTTATTAGAATCATCAATAGCATGTTGTTGTGTTATGGATGAAAAATTGCTTTACTGGGACACCTGGGTGGCTCAGTGGTTGAGCATCTGCCTTTGGCTCAGGGCATGATCCTGGGATCCGGGATCAAGTCCCACATCGGGCTCCCTGCATGGAGCCTGCTTCTCCCTCTGCCTATGTCTCTGCCTTTCTCTATGTATATCTCATGAATAAACAAAATCTTTAAAAAAAAAAAAAGGAATAAAAGAAAAATTGCTTTACTAACTTCAGAGTTTTGTAACGGATGACTGGTTTGACAGAGATCAAACATTAGTTCTAATACCATAGTACTTGGTCTTGCAGCATAGAACCTGTGAATACCCTAACCACCAACTTTGGTATTAAAGTTTATTTTGCCACAATTCCTTCTTGTGGGATCCAATGTACCTCTTGCTCCTGCAATGAAGACAATGAAAGAATAGTTGACTTCAATACCAGTTGCCTATCACTGACTGCTGTACAAAAGACATTCTGGGTAGTGGTTGGTAAAGAAAGCATAGCCATTTCTAAATGCCAGTAGTTCCCAGCATCTCTTTTCCTTCTGAGTGGAATGAAGTCTGCAAGCACTGACTGGTGGGTCATTCAACCCACGAGGGCCTGGAAAGGTTTCAAGAATAACAGAGGTCATGTAATTGCCAAAAGAGCATTAGCCACTCAATCATAATGGATAATTAAATGACCTACATGATTCCTGAAATAGCTGCTCTATATTTGGTCTATTACTTGCGTCCCTCAAGATAAGCTACTCGTCTGGTCTGTCTTGACCCGCAGAAGTCCAACCTGTGCCTGAAAACTAGCTGCATGCTTCTATTGCTTTGTAAATCCACCCCCCCCTCCCCGTCCGCACCTCCAATAGTCATGCCCCCACACTATGCTTTCAAGAGGACACACATAAAAAAAATCAATCTTGTATCCTTCTCCCTATTGTGCTCTCTAGAATACAAATGACTAAAGCAAAGAAAAAAAATTAGTAAATTCCTGGTTTTAGATCTTTAGAGGATAGAAGGAAGAAACATAAGAACCACAAAGAAGGAAAGTCGTGATAAATTTTTTTTTTTTTAAGTTTTGCCCAATACGCCTCCAAAGAATTTTACATTTGATTATAAAGCTAGTCAGAGCAGCAAGTCATTAAACTCCAACTGTCTGGACTGCATTTTTGATGGTGTGGGCTATCAGAATTTTTCCTGGCCTAATTTTTTTGTCCATACAGAAAGCAAACTACCTCTCAACAAAATGAAATATATCAAGAACCAACTGTTTATATAAAAGAAGTAGCAAAAGTAACAAGAATCTCTATGCTTCACGTTTTCATCTTTCTAAACAGTTCAACAATCTCACTATATTTGATCAGAACTACAACCAAATAGAAGCCAACAGCATGAAATGGCAAAAATTTACAGAAGTATATGCTTCTTTAGAAGAAAAAGGTCTGCCTGTGGCCTTAGAGTAGCTGCATATCAAGCAAACACAACAGAAAGAGGCAAGAAACAAGTAACCAAAGACAACTACACAATAATGGCAAGGAATAAGGCATGTGAGGGACAAAAGAGCTCACATTTAGAATACCTTGGAGGCTAGTGGGATTTTTCCGTTTCCACAGGAAATTATGTAGCTTGAGGCTACTGACTACCCTGATCTCTTACTAGTACATGAATGGCTTATTAAACCTAGAACATATCTGTTTTAGTTAACTTCTGGGCAGGGAGGGGGCTAGAAAGGGAGAAGAGAACAAAATGTACTTAAATGCTGAATTTTTTCTCCAGGCTGAATGCCTTTCATCCAATAAGACATTCAAAGCAGTGACCCAGCAAATGGATTGAAAAAGCAATCTTCCGTCCCAGTGCCACATTATCATTCCTATTCAGTATTCTCCATGAGATATCTCAATCAGCTGTGTGTAAGTGACAACGCAGCCCATTGCTGGGTTAATTAAACATTTGACTTTAACACCCTCCCCGTCATTAAGCAAATAAAAACAGATAATTCAAACTGCACTTCATCCTCAGGGTACACAACACACATGTCAAAATTAAGAGAGTCCAAGGCCTCTGGGGAATTCTGTTGGGGCTATAATCAGTTTAAATCTTATCTGGTTTATCAATTATTCTATTGATTAAACCAAACCAGTTATATACAACTCCTCTGCCACATGGGATTGATGTCAGCAGAGCAAGAAAATAACTCCAGGAGGTTCCAAACTGATTTAAAAAGAGACCAACAGACAGACCAATAACAGTCGATTATTACATACCAGTGATCCATACACCAAAAAGTTGATTCTTAGTTTCAGGCGGGTGAAGTGAACTGTTACCAATCACTATGTCCTCCTTGCTATACCTCAGAGTTGGCTTACATAAATTTATTTCTTAGAAGATCAACATATTTTCTACGGATTTAAACAGAAACTACCGTGCTCAGCAGCTGAAATATTTTATAGATACTAACCCTAAACTGTAACAGAATCTCAAACGAGGAAAACTAACATTTTTTCTCATCTTCTTACCTGCCTGCATGTGACCAGGAACACGCAAAGATGAAGAAGACATACTTGAAAGTTGATGCTTCTAAAAATATGCAATTACCCAACTATTTCAGTGTCCCCAAACACTATATTTTTTTTTTAAAGAGAATCTAAGAAACATAGATCTTTACCATAGATACAAAGACATGACTCCTTTTATTAATTCCAAAGGTAAACATCTTCAAAGCCGTTAATAACAATGAAAATACAGAGCTGTATTTTCAAACAAATTGTTGATAACTGAACCCCAACATACCAAGTTTCTACCAGATTTTTAAAAACACAATTTAGATATTCTCCTGCCCAATTCATCGTGTAATATCCTTCAAATGTCCAGTAAGTATTCTTACCACAAGGCCATGCCCTACTGTATATGAGAAAAGGAGTAATAAAACCTACTAGCAAAAAAGGAAGTTGGGGGAAGAGGCTACTATACACCTAATATTTGTACACTTGTATCTATGCTCTTCGAAACAAAATTTGTTTACTGCTATGTTGGCACCACATGTGCAATCAACCATAATTTAACTTATCTCCTTCAGATTTTTTGTTTTCAGGCAGACTAAGTAAGAAACCTGCATTAGCATGCTGTATTCTACACTCACCACTAGAAATACTGAGAGTGCTATTTGTAATTGTATTCTTTTTAAGAGGTTTGTTCTCTGCAGCTGTTTTCTGCTTGCAGTGTATTTTGTGTAATCAGCACATCATCATAAATACATTGGCTGTTCCCCTGAGGGTAGCTGTCAGTGTTTAATTTACAGAACAACCTGGCCAATGTGAATTTTAACACTACAGCACTATGGCAAGGAGTTACCACATTCTGTGAAAAACAGGTTTCTATGAATTTTTATATCAAGAGCTGGTCCCAGGACAATTTAGGTTCTAGAAATAGACTGTTTAAAGAAGCATTTTATACCTTGTATGCAATGGACTCTTTCCCACTTACAGCCTCAGAACCGGCCCTGAACTAACTACCAAACCACAGTTGGGCACTAGCCATTCTAGAGACAAGAGTTGTAAATCTATGATCTACCAGCAGGAGGCACTGTCATGTTACCCATCTCTTCTTAAGCTAAAACTACCAAAAACAATACTGCTCCCTTAGAAGGGATCTAAAGGCGGAAGGGAAAGCCATTTAAAAGACAGACTAGCCTGAAATATGCATATCCCTTTTTGCTGAGATGAGTTATATGTGATCTGAACATGAGTATACTGCTTCCTTAGGGCTGCTGTTAAGCCAGACCTCTAGCTCAATGAATGGGAAAAATACATTAAACTAATGGTTATTCACGGTAGTAGTCCCCTCAAATTATATGCACAGTGCCTGGTACATAGGTTCTCAATAAATGTCTAATAAATAACTATAAGCTCCTTGAGGACAGGATCTGACTCTTAGTTTATGCCTAATACTTTGTACAGTACCTGGCAAATAGAAGGTGCTCTATATATGAATTAAATGGAATTGTGTCTAGTTATGAATGGCAATGTTGTTTGTAAAGCTCTAGATCTATATGATGTCAACATGCATTTTCTGAACAAGTAAAATGGGGCAGCCCAGGTGGCTCAGCGGTTTAACGTCGCCTTCAGCCCAGGGCATGATCCTGGAGACCCGGAATCGAGTCCCGTGTCGGGCTCCCTGCATGGAGCCTGTTTCTCCCTCTGCCTGTGTCTCTGCCTCTCTCTCTCTCTCTCTGTGTCTCTCATGAATTAATAAATAATAAAATCTTTAAAAAATAAAATAAACAAGTAAAATTCCCTTAAAGCCTATATAGAGTGCATATCAGATATTTCATTTTCGTCAAAGCCATTTGTACAAAAAAACCTTAAGTAGCCCAATCTTTCAATAAAAAACAAACTCACGTACAAAAAACCTCACCTACTCAACTTTTTTATAATACTTTGTTTCTTTCATACAATAAAATTAAAAGATCATTTTAAATGCTCAGAAAGGTAACCAATAGCACATCTCTATTAGTGAAGTGGTATTATGTGCACATATACACATTCTATAAATCAAGTGATTAAACATAAGTATTTTTCTTTGAAGGGCTATTTTACAAGTTAGAATGCTTAAACTGAATCAAAACAGTTCACGCTGAGTTCTGTGTGTTTGCTTTTAAAGTTGTACAGAATTAAACTTTCATGGTGTTTTACAAAAATAATTAAATTGTAACTAACAGATTCTTTTCTTAGAAAAGGAAGAGAATTACCTACTTCACTTGAGAATTTCAAACTTGCCCAAATTTATGGTAAAGTTAAATTTTAAATGACAGAGCAACAGAGATTTGTAGAACTTGCTCTGATACTACTAAAATTAAAATGTTTTCCTATAACAATATTTTAAATTTTATGTAAGCACAGATTTGTAGAATTTTCTGATATTGCTATAATTAAAATGTTTTTCCTATAACCATTTTTTAATTTTACAAAGCATACTCATGTACCACAAAATTTAACACTCTTAAATAGACTGATCTCAGTATTTTTTAACCACAAATAAATTTTATTTAAGAACCCAAACCCCCCCCCAAAAAACCCAAACCCTCTATTATTCTTCCTTTTTTTAAAAAAGAAGATTTTATTAATTTATTCATGAGATACACAAAAAGAGAGGCAGAGACATAGAGGGAGAAGTGGGCTCCCAGGTGCTCCTTTATTCTTCTTCCTTTCTGTGATACTAAGATATTTCCAAAATGTAATTAATTCTTCTTTACATTTGTATCATATGAAAGGCTTAATAAGAAAGAACATGATCCATTAACTCAGTATATTTAGATTTGTTTTCACCCATTAAATGAGACATTAGAAGTTTTAAATTCAGCTGAATATTTACAACTTAATACTTCTTTAAAATTTTTGTGCCTAATAAAACCTATCTTAATTTTTAAAGGAGAAATTAATCACATTCTTTCTTCTTAAATTTACAATTACAAAAATACATCCTGAGACCTTTTGAACTAAAGTGGATGGGGTTAGACTGAGGTCACACCAGAGCAGAAGGCTGCATTCTCTCTTCCCTGGAGACCATGCGGTAATTCCATAGGCTGCCATTAGATAGCAGCACAGTACACACCATCAGTCACATCTCCCAAAATCTCTACCGAGAAGGCTGGAATTATCTCAGTTATACACACACACACACACACACACACACACACACACACACACAGATTCTAATTCAATTAGTGCAGTCGGCAACTCCAGAAAAGAGTAATTCAATTAGTGCATTGTGGAGCTCTACAATACCTCTAAGCAGATGTTCACCATCTTCAGGAACTGGAGCTAGGTTTAAAATACCTGTACCAGATATGCCACTACATTATGTCATTTTTCAAAATGCTTACATACGCTTTTCTGGCTTCAAAGAAAAGGCGAGGAAACAAACCCAGGCTAAGTTCCTAGAGATTTTTCTATCCCCTACACCAAAGAAGGATTTCAGTTTTAGGCTGCAGTAATTAAATTATAATCCAAATTATGTTCAAAACAAGATGTTTCCCTGTATACTACATTATTACCCACTTTTACAGCACTGTCTCTAGTTATGCATGCCACACTATAATGAGGACACTGTCAAGGTGGAAGTCACTCACAAGGAAGGACAACCAGAATGATAATACCCTCCACCAAAATAGGAGGTTGTAAAAATGGCAGGAATGAATACTGCTATTTTCCAAAGAAACACTAAAAGAACCAGAAATATTCACCCTGAGAACAAAAAATATAAACATGATAGTTATCCTCAAACATATAAATATATGAACATGAAAACAATTACTCTATATTACTACAAAAGTCAGAATTCTAATCACTAAATGAACAAAAAGTTTGACTCCTTGAGAGAACACTTGCTTATATAGAACCAACAGTGAAAAAGAAAACAAGATGCCTCAACAAGTTCAGCTTGGCAGTGATCAAGCAGAGATTACATGACCCCCTGCCAAACATTTCATAAAGGATTCCTATATGCAACAAAATGGCCTTCTATAGCCCTCCTTCAGAATGCTGAAATTCTTTAAAGGTTTTACTTATTTGTTTATTTATTTAAGAGAGAGAACAAGCAGGGAGAGCAGCAGGCAGAGACAGAGGGAGAAGCAGGTTTCCCGCTGAGGAGGGAGCCCGATGTAGGGCTTGGTCCCAGGACCGTGGATCAAGACCTGAGCCAAAGGCAGACGCTTAATCAACTAAGCCACCTCAGGTGCCACCCGCAATGCTGAAATTCTAAGGTTCTATGAATACACAGATTTTTGCTTTTAAGGCAAGCCTGGGCTTTAGGTAATAAAGCTAATCATTATTATGGAGGTGTGGCTGTATAAAAGCCCATGGGCTGAGGCATTTGCACAATAATTGATGCATTAATAATACACCAAGAGAAAAAAAAAACACACCAAGAGAAGAAGAAATTTTGTACAGTTTCTCTGTGTTAAGATTTAGGAGATTTCATAAATGTACATATTTACAGCCTTATTTCTTTGATAAGCACTTGCATACCTCTTATTCTTCCAGATTGAAAAGAATGGTTTGTTTTTATTCATCCTCAAGAAATCAGACAATGAGAAATCAAGTTCTGTAAGAATGATTTTTGAACTCCTCCACCTCAACTGAGTCAAGATAGTGGGTTCTCATAGCTTAAATGTAAATCTACATCAATATTTATGCTTTAAAAATAGAGAGCAATACTTAAAACAACAGTAACTAATTGTCAATATTCCTCCCTTTGGTCTTACACTGCATTTTGTAAATGAGGGCATAATTCTGGGCACAAGGGAGCAAGGCATTATTTTACAAATATTATCTCCTCTCCAGTATGACCTCAAAGGAGGGAATTAAAAAATGTCAAAAATGATTACCACTATTTTTCCAGTGCATTTCACTATTTATTTATGACAGAAAATAGCTCTCTGCCTTTCATATTTGTAAAGAGAGAGAGCTAAACGAAACAGCTGTCCTTTAAATACATCAATAGTGTTAAAACACCACCATCAATAGTGTTAATTCAAGTACTTTCAACACAAACTTCTACTTTCTCATTCTCCAGAAGAATTACAAAAGGTCATTCTCCCTTAAAACTTTACTAGTAAGGTTTATGCCCCCAAAATGGATTAAGATAATAGCACACATCTATCAATAGTGCTGTTTTCCTAGGAAGAAAAATTTTAAGGGGGCACCTGGATGGCTCAGCGGTTAAGCATCTGCCTTTGGCTCAGGTTGTGATCTCAGAGTCCTGGGATTGAGTCCCACATCAGGCTCCCTCTGCCTGTATCTCTGCCTCTGAGTGTCTCTCATGAATTAAAAAAAAAAAAAAAAAAAAAAAAAGGATACACTGCAATACACTTAAATAGCAATAGAAAATACGTTCTACTACTAGAAAATATTTACCAAGAAATCTATGGTTTGGCGTTTTCAACAAAGATTTTCTATTCATGTGCCATTAAGTTGCACTAATACAAACATAATGGTTCTTTCACATGACCTATTGATCAACCTTATTATAAATGTGAATTTTGCACATTAAAAAGGTTTTTTCTTGCTAAAACTTTAAATCTTACATAATGAGCCACTTCCCAAAGATACTGGATAATTAGAGCAATAAATAACAGAGTTGGGTTAATTTTGATGTGACTGACAAGTTTAACAAACATGTTATTCCATTTCTTCTCTTTAACCACTACTGCTTCCCCAACCTCCTGCCTCTACAGAAACAGCGGAGACGTAAACTGAGACTTCTTTACAGCAGAGTGTTCCATAAACCCCCAGATTAATGAACTAACTCAACTTTCATCTCCTTTTGCCCATGCCTCACAGCCTACACTTATGTTCCAGTGGTGAGTTTATTTGGCTCCATCAGCACCACTTCTCTTTAACATTGTCCCTTTTCATGCATTTAAGGCAACTACCTCCAACCCTATCAATGAGAGCAGACAAATGGGGGAGAAAGGAATGAACTGCAAACACCTCAAACAAGAAAGGTTGCTTAAAAAACCAAGTGTCACATTCTGACAGTTCAATATTTCATAGCCAATACAAGGAATGTGCAACGACACTGCAACTTTAAATCTTTTCCTCCTATGTCAGTCTCTCTTTCTCTCATTGTAATGCCAAAGGGAACAGCAATCAGAGTGGAGATGTTCAACGTGATAGAGGTCAGGACACCATCGGATCAACGTACCAGAAACACGACCTTGTTTATTTTTTTTTCCACAGTATTATTGTTTACAGGGTGCTTTGCTCATGTACCTTGTGGTTCTTAGCTAAAAGATGAAATTACAGCCCAGGATGAAGCGCTCAGGCACACATCCAATTTGTGTTTCCATCTCAGAAAACAAAAAGCTTCTAAGGCCCTCAGGCTGCCATTCAAACTTGGAGGCTGACATTTTTAACAGCATGAACCAGAGACTGGCAGAGAGAATGATATAATGCATTTCTGACTTGTCAATCAAAGACCTCACCTCTGCTGTCTTGTAAACAGTTGGGGGCCATCTAACTACATTCATAAACCTAGGGAGAGCTTACTGCCAGCTGGGGTGCTGGAGCCACATGCTCTGGCTTATATTCACCAAAACCATGATTCAGTTTTATAATCTCACTGTAAATAGTCCATAGGCGCATTTCCAGGACTACTGGAAAAGAACCAGAGTAGGGAATACAAAAGAGATTTTGGTCAAATACTGCGTTATTTTCAAGCTGTTGGAAACCTGTACCCATTTTATCCTCATTTTACCAATTCCCCCCAAAGGACTGCACTATGCTGCAACGGAAATGCTTAAAAAAATTAATGGCCTGCCAATTAACAAATCTAGGGGATATATACAAATATTATACTAGGAATTTCCCTTATGTTTTATCACCAGTAAAGAAGCAGGCACTCGCCTAAAAACATGGCTCATGTAAAGGGCAGAAACTATAATGAACAATAGCAACTATATTTAGTAAAACTAATCATGTTACTTTCTTTCTATATAACATTATATGCTATACAAAAGCTTTATATTTACTAGTTTGAAGTAGTACACTATATATATTTGTGTATGTGTGAAACATAAAAATGAGTACCTATCCTTCTACTCTTTCCCTTCTGTTTACGACCTCTAACACAAAAAAATTAGACCAAATCAGGCTAAGACTTAACTTTTTGCTGAAGGATCATATACAAAAATGCATATATGCTTTTTTAATATCAACTTTACAGGGCACAGAATTCCAAAATAATTCATATCCAGACACGGATACTAGCTTTGCAACAAAGGTCTTCAGGATTTGAATGGTACAGCTGAGAACTTTAAAAGGCAGATGACATATAACTCAGCAAGGGAAGGTACACTGCAACATGCCATTTCATAATGATGTACTACATCTTAGACCCAAATAACTATTTCAAAAATATAATAGACTTGGTCTCCAGAGGACTGGGCCAGAGAATATAGAAAAGCTCAAGGCTACTCAACATCACTCTTAGGAAAAACAAAACTCATGGGTATCACCTCCCAATGGTAAAGTATTACAATTCTTAAGAGGCCAATGCAGCTAAACAAGTGAAGAGATGCGTCTTTTTTCCCCCTATTAAGGCTGTCATAAATAACCTGGGTTTCTCTCTCTTGTCATGAAAAAGGACAAAAAAGTTTCCTAAATGCTGCTTATCTACCAAGATTGCACATCTTGACAGTCCACATAAAATACCAAGTCTAGAACTAACACAAGGAAGAACAGCAAAACAATAAAACACTACCACATAAAGCAGAACAATAGTGAAAGAAGGTACAAATGGCTGTGGCAGTCACAAAACAACCAACAATGACGCCTGAATAGCAGAGAAAGAACTCCTATGATACTCTGGCCTCTACTCAGCACAAAGATAAGAATAACAAGAAGGTAATCTTGGAATATAAGGAAAGTAATATGTACCTCAGAGGATACAGGTCTTAACTGCCCACGGTAACAATCTGTCCGATGAGGACAGTGCAATCACAGAAGTTCCCAATACCCTTCAAGTTTTCATCAGTTCCATTGTTCTGGTCTGTGCTTCCTACCCTGGGGCAAACTCCGGTCCCTTGGGGTATCTATATTCTCTCTCTTGCCACTAGGGCTCACATTGAATTTAGAGCAATTGGGATTGATAATCCAAGATTATTTAACCTAAACAAAAACTAAGCCCTATTTATGGAGTAAAGAGCTAAACTTCTCAGAACGATTAGGGAAAAAAAAAATTTTTTAAGGAAATCTGATTGGCTCACAATAAAATAATTTGGTTTACTCTAAACGTTAGATGACAATGCACATTGGCCTGTAAATGAACATTCCCAGCATCACAGATAGGCATGTCAAAATACTCAGCAATGGAGGAATCTATTATTACAAAACTTGAAATAACTGGAGTATTTAAATAACCCAAGTGGGCACCTTGAAAGATAAATCGGTCTTAATGATTCCTCCAAGAAAGACTATTTTTTCCAGGATAAGGTAAAATGCAGCAAATTCAGTTCATTTCTCCTTTTCTTAGTGAAATTCCTCTAGACAAACATTGAAAGGGTAGAAGCTGAACAATACAGTCCAATGTTAGTTAAATGTGTTTTTAATCTATAAAACTTTCTTTTTAAGAAATGATCTTCAATAATATACTTCCAACATTTTGCATGTACTTTAATTTTGTGCCTAATCAAGCCTAAAGGGTCACTTTCAATATGCTTAATGAATTCCATCTTTTCTCTATAGACTGTGTTTATCACTACTATCATCATTTTAATTTTCCCAGTGTCTATTCTTTCATAGAATAAGAGTAAAGGGCAATAAAATAGTCAAATAATTGGACAAACATACACTGCTGTGAAGATAAAGAAGTTGACATCATTGAAACTGAACTGTTAACTGGCTGGCAGTGCCACTATTAAATAGCTTGAAATATGCATTTGTTCATCAACAAGAGTCCAAATTCAGCACACAAAATCTAACTCAGAGGGGATCATCATAGTATGAGCTGTATGACAGCCAAATGTATAAAATTTGAGGACTGCCAATAAATCAGATTCAGCATGTTCTCATTTTTTCCATGTCAATGTGTGATCTTTGGAATATTTAATTATCATGACTTCTTTCTGAATACAGTATGTGTAGGCCTACACATACATGTAGGCATCATCAGCAGTTCAATGCTTGCTCTCCTCCCACTCTATGTATATTGAAAGTTTTCTTCAAATGATTTAAGTCTATTCATTCCTTCAGCAAAAATTCATCAAGTACATACTTTGTATCAAGCACTGTACTTGATACTGGAAATATAAAATGAGCAAAACATAGTCCTACTCTCAAGAAACTCAGTCTAGTGAGAGAACAGTTGAAATAGCAGATCAGTGCTATGACAGGGGTATCTATTGCATGCCCTGGGTACATTTGCTCTGATGAGGTTAAGGGGGAGGGTGAAAAGATCTGCGAGGACCTTTATCCTAGAGGTAAAACTACTTGAGTTGAATCATGGAGATGAGTAAGTAGCCAGGTAGATAAATGTGGGAGGTAGGGGTTAGGGAGGATAGGTGATTTCTGTAGGGTTTTCTGTAGGGTTTTCTACGGAGAACAAAATTTGCAAAGACACAGATACATAAGAGAACACAGCACCTTTGGCGAACTATAAATTTGAAATGGCTAGAATTACATGAGAGGGAAGTGGTGGCAAGCTGCTAATCAATTACATGAATGGTAAACCAAGTTCAAATTATGTTTAATTTACAAAGATGAGCGACTGGCCATGAGGTAAAGAGTGACAGAAATCAATGTAACTGGCTAATAATGAATGTAGAATTTGGACAAGAATAAGTCATAGTTAAAATTCAAAAGTATTAGTTTCAATAAAGTGGTAATATCTAGGAGGACACTTAAAATATTTCCTTTATTCTATTTGTCTGTATATAATATCAAAACTAATTTTTATATAATTTCATAATAAAATGGAATAGAAAATATTTTGAAACTAAACTACATTTGCCCAGACATGCCTGTGTGTGTATACACAGGCATGCACAAAGAGATGTCATTCTGGATTAAAGGAAACTAACATGATGATTATCTTAAAGTGTAAGGATTATGGGTGACACTTCCTTATGTATATATTTACCAAATAATGTATATATTCTACAATAAGCAATAAAATAGTTTTATAAGCAGGGGAAAATGTGTTTTCCCACACAACAAAATAAAAGCATTTTTTATTTGTCCCTAAATGTGAACTAATGTAAAGGCTATAGCTGGGATAGCATAGATCAAATGTCAACATATGCACAAAAAAGAACTGATATTTTATTAAACAGAAATTATGCTGTACTGAGATTATTCATGTACAATGGGGGAGTATTACCTAGGGCTTGATAAGCACTTTTGTAATGGGAAAATATTTCTTAATGATATTATTTTCTGATAAGATTTGAATGTTAGTTGATATTCAGTATGGTAAGCCATATTGCCCTAAAACTGCAAATGTAAAATGAAGATTTACATACATACATTCTGAATAATGCTTAATTTTTCTAGTATTGTTCCATTCTAACATTTCATTTAACAGATGGTTAAGATTTAGTAAACCTCTAAATATTGCTAAACAATAAAATACACTGTATTTCCTAAAGTCAACCCCCAACAATTTTAACCTTGGACAAGGGACCCTTGCTAATATTAAAATATTATATGGTTCATTTAGCTCAAGATTTCCCTAAAATACTATAGCTATACTTGACACCTATTCTAAGTGGTGTCAAGTCATATAAATCTAGTTATATTCTTACTGTTAGAATTTCTCTTCTCTTTCAGTGTCTAAAGAAAATAAAGAATCTTAATTACTCAGCTATTTTCAAGTACTTTCTCTCTATTGCTCATTCTCATTTAATATCAGACAATAAGATCACCACTTGCTGAGGATGAGCAAATGATTCTAAATACATCCACTGTTAATCAACAGAAATCCTCTTAATCACCCATATACTCTCCAGGACAAACTAATGGAATGATGAAAATGAAAATATATTCAAATTATCTACGTCCTTATCTAGGTCCTCACAGGATCTATTTAAACAATATTTTCAGCATCTTTTCTAAAGTCACTTGTTTAAAATGTATGGCGTGAAATACTAATAATCAAACCATTGCAATGTTAACACTTCATCTGAGTTACTGATGATAACCCAACAAACTCAATAATGAGTCCAAGGCTCTTCTTTTTCTATTGTCACAGAATTTTGGCTTTGAAAGTATTTCAAACTTATTAAAGAATGCAATAATTTCAAAGAAAAAAATACAAGGAAGCTATTACCAGTTCACTTCCTTAAACACATTTGACCATATTACTTAAAAGAAGTATTTCTTCTGGGATAACGACTTTGAAGAACTACTTGATGTCTCTCTTCTTTAAGTTTTTTTTTTTTAATTTATTTATGATAGTCACAGAAAGAGAGAGAGAGGCAGAGACACAGGCAGAGGGAGAAGCAGGCTCCATGCACCGGGAGCCCAATGTGGAATTCGATCCCGGGTCTCCAGGATCGTGCCCTGGGCCAAAGGCAGGCGCCAAACCGCTGCACCACCCAGGGATCCCTCTTCTTTAAGTTTTTATTTAAATTCCAGTTAGTTAATATACAGTGTAATATTAGTTTCAGTGTACAATATAGTGATTCAACACTTCCATATAATACCCAGTGCTCATCATAGCAAGTGCATTCCTTAATACTCATCACCATCCCCCACCTTCCCTCTGGTAACCAATTTTTCTCTATATATAATCTATTTCTTTATTTGCTTCTCTCTCCCTCTCCTTTGCTCATTTGTTCTGTTTCTTACATGAGTGAAATCATACGGTATTTGTCTTTCTGCATTATTTCATGTAGGCTAATACTCTCTAGCTCCATCCATGTTGCTGCAAATGGCAAGACTTCTTTTTTTTTTTAAGACTTCTTTTTTATAGCTGAGTAATATCCCATTGTTTATGTATGTGTATAGATAGATAGATAGATAGATAGATAGATATACTGAGGCAAATGGTAAGATTTCATTCTTTTTTATAGCTAAGTAATATCCCATTGTGTGTGTATGCGTGTATGCGTGTGTGTGTGTGTGTGTGTGTGTGGATAAAGAAGATGTGACCATTCATCAGTTAATGGACACTTGGGCTATTTCCACTTGACTGTCTCTTTAACAGTTAAAAATATACTTTATGACCCAGTAATTCCATTCTTAGGCATTTACCAAGAGAAATAAAAACACAGGTCCACAAAAAGATTCGTACAAACTATAAATAGTAGCTTTATTCATAATAGTAAAAAAAAATGGAAACAATCCAAATGTCTATCAATAAACAAATGGATAAACACACTGTGGTACAGTAATACAATGGAACATATTCAACAATAAGAAAATAAATTACTGATAAACCTAACAAAATGAACAAATGTCAAAAACATCTTGATAAAAAAAAGACACAAAATAATGTATCCTAATATGAGTTTATTTATATGAAGTTGAAGAATAGGTAAAAACTAATCTTTGGCGGCAAATCAGAATAGTCATTGCATAGTGGAGAGGAGTACTAATTGGAAAAAGTTACAAAGGAACTTTCTCAGATTATGAAAATGTTCTGTATCTTGAGAAAGAAGTTACATAAACATACAGATTTGTGAAACTCATCCAAGAGTACACTTTAGATCAGTGTATTTCACCAGGTGTAAATTTTACATTAACAAAAATCTAAATAGGTAAATAAAATAAAACCCAAATTAGAAAGATGTAAATGTACTAAGACTGTTGTAATTCTTGTAATGGGAACAGGAAAGAACAGATTTAAATCCTGTTACCTGCTAACTTAGCCAGGAATCTTGAGCATGTGTGCACACTGAACCTGACAGAACTGATTGAATTTACAGAATAAAATCAGAATATAAGCATTTCTTCCATTTTTTTAAAAGATTTTATTTATTTATTCATGAGAGAGAGAGAGAGAGAGACAGAGAGAGAGGCAGAGACACAGGCAGAGGGAGAAGCAGGCTCTATGCAGGGAGCCCAACGTGAGACTGGATCCTGGGTCTCCAGGATCACGCCCTGGGCTGAAAGCAGCGCTAAACCGCTGAGCCACCCAGGCTGCCCCATTTCTTCCATTTTTGCTACATAAGACATAATGATGAGAAAAATAAACATTCATACCTATAGCAATATTGAGAAAAGTAAAATTTTCTTATCAATACCTGAACCAAGAGTAGGCTTCCCTGTAACACAAAACTGGGGTACAAAGAATGAAAAAAATAAGACTTTATTTAATAGTATATCATTTTATACCAAGGTGAAAAACAGCCTCCAAACCTATCCTCTGTGCACTTTTCCAATAATGTAAAACCCATTCGTTGCCAGACACTATTCTAAACTTAAGTCATTTAATTTTAACAGCTCAATAAGAGATCATGCCCATTTTACTGACAAAAAAAAAAAAAACAACAACAACAACAACAAAAAACACCCTAGGTAGAAAGAGGTCAAATACTTGCCCAAAGTCATATCCAACAGAGCCGGGCTCAAATCTCAAGCAGTCTGGCATCAGGGCCCAAGCTCATAACCTCTACGCTATAAAACAGCCTTTGGTCTTCTTTTCTTTTCTTTTCTTTTCTTTCTTTCTTTCTTTCTTTCTTTCTTTCTTTCTTTCTTTCTTTCTTTCTTTCTTCCTTCCTTCCTTCCTTCCTTCCTTCCTTCCTTCCTTCCTTCCTTCCTTCCTTCCTTCCTTCTTTCTTTCTTTCTTTCTTTCTTTCTTTCTTTCTTTCTTTCTTTCTTTATGATAGTCACACAGAGAGAGAGAGAGAGAGAGGCAGAGACACAGGCAGAGGGAGAAGCAGGCTCCATGCACCGGGAGCCCGACGTGGGACTCGATCCCGGTCTCCAGGATCGCGCCCCAGGCCAAAGGCAGGCGCCAACCCACTGCGCCACCCAGGGATCCCCTGGTCTACTTTTCTAACATGTTTCTTAAGCACCTCTTTCCTGCCTGTGCAACACAGTTTCATTCCTGCAATATACTTCAAGGCCCATGTACCAAATCTATCCCTGATTTTTCCAGCAAAATCTCTAAACTGACTTTTCTCCAAATATATCCTAGAAGTAATAACTTACAAGGGGACTCAAAAACATTCTTAAAATAGGTATTTGTTGATATTTAAGACCAAACAGAGAAAGTCCTGCATTACAGGGACAAATTTCAGAATTCTTTCCTAATGACTTGAAATTTAAGATTGCTTTAGACCAAATGAAAATTTGAATTTTTTTTCATATCTTGGTGTTGAAGTCAGAGGAATTTGTACAATTTTTAATTGTATATGATTATCTTTACCACTGATCTAATATAGTTCAAATCATCAGTATTTACTGGGCCCCAAATACTAAAAAACACTCTACAGAACACTGTGCAGGTCGATTGATAAATACAAGAGATTGCTTCTTCTTTCAAGGAATTTTCTAGCACAGCATTTTTCATGCTAAGCTAGAATATGTTAACTACCTAGAGTCTACCAAATTTCCAGTCCCTACATCCCAGGGTGAAAAGAAGCATCTCACTGCGATCTGCCAAACCCAAAGTCATAATGATTTTTTTCTCCCTCATTTCCTCCTATCGATTTTGTAACTGTAGCTCATATGTAGGTCTATGATCCAATCTGAGTTAATTTTTTATATTTATGCTATGTACATTTATTTGTATATATATGTTATATAATAGTTGAGGTTCATTATTTTGCACATAGATGTTCCAGCATGATTTGCTGAAAAGATTGAGACCAATGCATTTTAATCTAACAGAGCACAAAATTTGATATGGTTTCAGATTCTATACTGCAACTAATCTTTAAGAATTACAAGATTAAGCCTCTGCCTACTCAGCAGGGACTCTGCTTCTCCCCACCCTACTCATGTGCATATGCACTCTCTCTCTCTCAACCTCTCAAATAAATAAATAAATCTTTATACATAATAAAAAAAATAAATGCAAATCTGATCAGGTCAAACTTGTGTTTAAGTCCAACTTTTCAATAGCTTACCGCTCTTCTTAGCATCAAGGCTAAGATGCCCCACAAATCCCGCATGATCAAGCTTCTCAATCTTTCCTAGCTCCATTCTCCTTCTTCTCTGAAATAATAGTATTTTTCCAGTAAAGTCCTTAAATGTACCAAGCTCCATTTGGCCCCAAGGTCTTTGCATTGCCTCTTTCTCAGGCCTGAAATGTTTCTCCCTTCCTCCCTTGTGCTTAGTTAATTCCTACTCATCCTGGAGATTTTAACTCAAACATTTTTTTTTAAGATTTTATTTATTCATTCATGAGACACAGAGAGTCAGAGACATAGGCAGAGGGAGAGGCAGGCTCCTCACAGGGAGCCCAATGCAGAACTCGATCCTGGGACTCCAGGATCACACCCTGAATCGAAGGCAGACACTTAACCACTGAGCCACCTAGGCACCCCAACTCAAAAATTTATTATCTGATCTTCCTTACTCCCACCCTTGGGTTAGATCAGATTCATTTATATATTCTTATGGCTGCCTGCACATTTCTCTCATAGGATTTTTCAGTTTGGGAGTTTATACTCTGGGTATTATGTGATTTAAAAGAAATATAGCGGGATCCCTGGGTGGCGCAGCGGTTTGGCGCCTGCCTTTGGCCCAGGGCGCGATCCTGGAGACCCAGGATCGAATCCCACATCAGGCTCCCGGTGCATGGAGCCTGCTTCTCCCTCTGCCTATGTCTCTGCCTCTCTCTCTCTCTCTGTGACTATCATAAATAAATAAAAATTAAAAAAAAAAAATTTATAAAAAAAAAAATAATAAAAAAAATAAAAGAAATATAGCAATTATACACATAACTATTAAATAAAATTTTGTCTATGTGTTATATGCATTTTTTTAAAGATCTATAGTTCTCATCAGATACTCAAAGGAGTCCCTGACCCCTGTGTAGTAATGAATTAACCTCATCCAAAGACAGGTCTGGTCTTTGTTTTGGCTAATGGAAGGTATATCTAGGCCTCTGGAACTTATTACCTAGGAGGACAGTCTTTCTTTCCCTGAGGATTTTGGCCACTGGACAAATTTGATTTATAGTGGGGGCCTTGAGCCATACTTTCCAGTTCCAATCTCAAGAGGAAATGAAGGCTGAAAGAATTAGTTGACCACAGAAGGGGCTAGAGACTAAGAGACAGCCATGCAGGCAGTTTGTAATTGGGCCCCCAAACAAAAACTCCAGACATCAAAGACTTGGGTAAATCTCCCTAGTTGGCTGTGCCCTGTGTGTACTGTCATATACTGTGGCCAGGGCATGAATCTATGGGGAGATAATGATAGGAACTTCTATATTTGGTCCCTTCGAAAATCTGCCCATATGTCTCTCTTTTGGCTAATTTTAACCTGTTTCTCACCCTGTAATAAGCTAAGTATAACAACTTTCAGAGTTCTGTTGAGTCCTTTCTAGTTAACTATCAAACATAAATGGGGTCATGGGGCTCCTGAACTTGCAACTGGTGTCTGAAACGAGGACAGTCTTGAAGTGACTGTTGTCTTAGACTTTGTAGTTTAGCTAAACTTATTACAACCCTAAAAAGATTAAAAACCCACAGGTTAGACCATGAGTTCTTCAAGAGCAGAAACTTTACCAATACAATATGCAGCCAAAAAATTTAAATACTTGAAATAAATGGATACTGACAGGATGACAACATTCTCTAATAACAACAATAATATTAATGATGATGAAGACAATAAAAACAGCAGCCATTTACTGCATGCCTTTACTGTAGTCCCCATGTACAGACGAGGAACATAAGGATGAAGGTGAAATGACTTGCTCAAGATCATACTAGTCACAAAGACAGTATAGAAGCTCTGATTTAACTAATATTAAGTGCATTTTCATATATTGTATCTCCTAAGGCAAGCAAAGGAAGTTTAATATCATGTTTTACAAAGGACAAACAGAAATAGGTACCTAGCATTATCACCACTAAATAGTATCATTAAAGACTAGCAATTGTTAGCACAGTTCAGGAATGTAGAATACTGAATTTCCTCTCTTTTAACTAAGACTACAGTCATAAGCACTCTGATGCTTGCTTAAAGCTTGCATTTGAAATTCTTCTAAATAGAATATGAGCTACATAGGTTAAAAACAAACAAAAAGTTAACTCGTGTATTATTATCAAATGCTAAAACACAAATTGAAATACCTCAGGTGGACAGATAACATTTCTGCCAAGAAAATCACTATATATAGACCCAAATCTGTAAACTATGGGCATCAAGCTCTTTCTTAGATTTTTCTCTACAAATGTTCCATTCTCTCTAAAGATTTCTCTCACAACCTAGAAATGTCCTAATTGCCTCTAAGAAAGGCTAAAGGAAACTAGAATCTGTCAGTTCATGTAAGACCAGCTGCACTATTTCAAGGAATATTGTACTCAAAGGTCTTAAAAGGCCTTTCTACCTTGAAACTAGACCTGTTAATTAAGAGACAAATAAATGCAGATCTTACCCCAAAATATATAAAGGAGGATAGTAACCAGGAAACACTCTGAATTAGAGCACTGTTTATTTTTAATAATTATAAGAAAAACACAAGAAGGTGTTCAATTAGTTGTGATTAATTAAAATTAATTACATTAATTAATTACATTAATTGGCTTTCTATAGATCCAGAGCAAACATTACATAATAAATGCTATTTGTTGAAATTATTTTAAAATTCACTATCATAGTTGTACTAAATATGAAAACCAATAGTCATGTTGTGCTATGTCAATTCTGGCAAACCAATTACAATAATAAAAACGTCTTAAGAGTGGATTAGTCCGGGTCTACATTAAAAAATGAATCATTAAAGGAGTACTGAGTGATGTGAAATACAGGCAATATGAAAGAGAAAGTGAACAGAAGTAAAGCATAGGAAAGAAGGAGGACACACTAATGAATTAGACATACACTAATGCCCGCAAATAACCCACAGAGACAGAGAAAGTACCTGGAAAGCTGTGAGTGCGCCAGTCCCTGGGTTATACAGGCATCGCAGCGAAGGCATGCTGTCCGCCAGGCTGGAGCAGCCCAGCCACAGAGACCTGGGCATAGAGCACTGCAGAGAGAGGACAACTATGAGATGGGACAGTATGAGACAGGATGGCACAGATTACAGGAATTTTCAAGGCTTGGCTGAATGCAATATTCCAGTTGCAGTTGGCCTTTCTGATAGAAACATATTCAAGAAACATACTGCTTACTAGTCCTAACCCCAGAGAGTACCTTGAAAGAGACACCAGTAGCCAAAAGGCAAAGGGAAAGAAAGGAGGTTAAAGGTCAAAAAAAACATAAATATTTAGTAAAAATTTTTGTCTCTGTTCTTTTATGTATGAGTCTAAAGAAAATCTACTTCTTAATCCAATTAATCAATTATTTTCCTCTGTACACTTCATCTCTCATAAATTCACCACAGGGTGAAATACTGTATAAACTAAACAGAAAAAGGAACACTTCACAGTAATTTCATTATTAGGAAGGTTAAATTAGAAAGTAAAATACAATAGGAAAGTTTTGTTTTGTTTTAGAAGGTGGGGAGAAGGAAAGAGAACGCGTTATACCCCCACAGTTTTGACAGCAACTAACTCTGCAGTTTGCATATGTTTTATGTATCTTGTTAGTCTGCTATTCATTAACCAAAATGCATAGTTACCAGAGCAGCTGCCTCTTCATCTTTCCAGATGGATTGGGGAGGGGGAGGGGGCAACCCAAACAGAAGGGAAAACAACAACAAAGAAAGAAAAAGTGACAAGGACAGAAAAAGAGAGAACCCCAAAAAGTTGCTGGTATTAAAATCTTCTAAATAAAAAGGTATGTGTGAGTGTAAGTATACATATAATGTATTCACTAGGGAAAAAAGGTAGGAATGATTTCTAGTAACACTAAACAGTTTTAGTGTTGTTGCTCCTATAATCTTATAAAACACTCCATCTTTTTAAAAGAATTTTTACATTCTTCAAGTTTCTCTAAATGTATCCCAAGCTAAGGTTTTTTTTTTTCCCCAAGCTAAGGTTTAATCCATCAACAATCTAAGAGTACCACATAAACTAAATACCTGATCAAACCACATATAAAAACAAGAATACATATTTTAAAACATAGCAGTCAATATACATAATATTAAAATTGAAATTTTAAGTCTTAAAATATTTAATATCATGATGGGAGTTTTTTATTCTTAAAATGTTCTAGTTATAGAAATTAATATTAGAAAACAAAATATGGTATTCATTGTTCATACTGTCTGTAACTGATATTAAGGATAGTGTGCTACAAAGACTCCAAAAAAATGATCTGGTCTAGATCCTGCTTTGAGGTCATTATTTCCTCATTTTAAGTTAAGGTGATTAATGCCCAGGAAAAATCGAAGTTTGTATCCGTGAACATGTATTTAAAAAGTAGAGAAGTAGGAACTGGAATGCTGGCCCATTGCTTCTTTAGTGCAGAACTCTTCTTCCTGCCTCCATGCATCCCTAGGTCATGATGTGGAGATATCAGACTTCGAAGAAGGCTATTTGCTGAAGACATTACTGGATAGCACACCAACCACAACAGCTACACTGCTTTAAACTACTACAACAACCTCCTAACTTTGTTCACTGTTTCCAATGTTTCTTCACCTCAAGCTATAATCCATTTTACAAACAGCAGCTAAATAGAATAATTGTGTTCACCTTACTATCATGTCACTATCACCAATAATTCATAATGGCTCCCTGTATCTATTGTATGAAATCCAAGCACTCTATTGATCGGATCTTTCCCTACTGCCTACATTAACTCACCTTCTCTGTCCTTCTAATTGGTCCTGGTGCTCTAGCTAATACCTAACTTGGTATCTTGTTTAAATACCCATCTTACTTCCATCCTGTGAACTTGTAATTTCCTTCTCCCTTTTACCCTGCCAATGTACGTCTCTCATTTACTTCAACTCTCCTTAGAACTATTTATACTAATTTCAGTCTTATTCAGTAGTTCTCAGGAGACAGTCTCATGTTGTCAGAAGGCAATAGGAGAATAAGAGAGAGTAGGACAAAAAATTGTTTTCCTTAAGAATCACTGTTCTCTGAAAAAAAAAAATAACTGTTCTCCTATTACAGCTCTACATTGGAAGCAAGTTCTTTGCTAAAATAATTTTTATAAGTAAACGATGTTAAAAATTTCTAAATCTAATGTTTTTAGTCATTCATTCAACAAGGATTTATTGAGCATTTTCCTTGTACTGTTCTAGGCATGAGGAATAGAACAATGAACAAGAGACAAAAATCCATTCTAGTGACATTCTCTCAAACTTAAATTCTTCTATGTTTAAAATCATTAATATAAAAAAAACAATTTGTTGTTAGTTCCTCTTGTGGTTAATGAAAGACATTGCATATTATTAAGCAGTTGGTTAAAGTTCTCTGGATGTTAGGCAGAAGAAAAGTCTCATTCTGAAGGTGGGACTGAATTTCAGAAAAGTAGGGGAGTGAATCGAAGTGAAAATAAATTTAAAAAGAAAATGAAAATACAGAAGAGGAAAAAAAGAAATGGTACAAAGAAAAAGCAATAGGCATAAGAAGACAGTTTCCCTTCCTCTCTTCCCTTCAAAAGAGGTAGATGGCTCATATACTTTTAGCCATACTGAAGCCATCTGCAAAATCTCTTCTTTTTATTAAATATATTTATATTTGTGAACACTCCTTGGTAAGTTTTTAAAATATTCCTCTTTGCAACATTTCATCTCCTTCATTTTATATTAGATCCTGTGTTATTGCTGCAGTATGTCCTTGATTAATTACTATGTCTTTCCTTACTATTGGTCATCTTTATGCTCTTCCTTACTCATTCATTCTATCCTCCATCAACACTCCTAACTAAGAATTTGAAAGGACTTACCTCATCCCTTAAACTAAAATTTCAAGATAAAACTATAATCAATAATGAGCCACAAACACCCAAGAAAGCCACTAGAAATACTGGTGTGATTTCTAAAATAGCATTAACTTGCAAACACCACACAGAGGATGCATTTTCGATTATTACAAGACAATTGGTGTGGATCTGAAAACTGCGCTTGCATATAGTCAGATCTGCACATTATCATAAGATTTTATATATTATAGCTCAATTTAAAAACCAATTTTCAAATTGGTTTGTATTGTAACAATTAATCTTGTCTATACTGGTAAATGTCACTTAAAAACATTGAGGAAAAAAATATAATCACAAAATTAATGGAATAGGCTATAACTCCTACACTACTACCTCTTTCCCTTCTACACATTTAGGAGCATTTTCTAAAGGAAGGGGAAAATCAAAAGAAATTTGGGCAAGAAGTAACAGGGTGGAAAGTAGTGATATTTTGGTTACTATTCTTATATTTCTATATATTTTAGGGACATCCTGATTCATCAATTTCTGACAAAGATCTACATCCGTTCTATTCTCCCCATGTTTAATACACAATCCCCTTTAAAACTTACCTTTAACCTGAAAAGCACAAATAGTTTTCTACTTAAAACACAAAAGTTGGGATCCCTGGGTGGTTCATTGAGCCTGGGTGGCTCAATGGTTGCCTGCCTTTGGCCCGGAGTGTGGTCCTGGAGACCGGGGATCGAATCCCATGTCAGGCTCCCTGCATGGAGCCTGCTTCTCCCTCTGCCTGTGTCTCTGCCTTTCACTCTGTGTCTATCATGAATAAATAGATAAAATCTTAAAAAAAAAAACCACACACACATACACACAAAAGTTTAGGCTGCAAAATATTTAAATTTCTAAGGTTTCCTCTCTAGATCTAAAAAAAATTTAATTAAAAAAAAAGCAGGTTCTAAACCAAACTGTAACCTAACAACTATAGTTTCATGTTTAAATATTTAACTTTTATTAACTGTTAAAAGACTTGTGAATGACCTATTCCTTAAATGTTTCTCCTACACAATCTCAAAAGCTACAACCAAGTTTATATCACATATGTGCCTTCATCCTATACAAATCCAGCCCTACACTGCATATAATCTGTCTTGTCAGCTCATTCCCCACTTGACCTCACTCCAAACTAACTCTACTTTGCAAAAATCAAAGAAAGTTGAAGACTATATTATTACAACTAAATTTTATTAACCAATTGAATACGTTTACTAGCTTTTGAAAAGCAGACACAGCATTTTAAAAAATGCTTGAACATGTTTTCTACTACTTGGAAGAATCAGAAAGAGATTGAAATGTTGCAACAAAGGGCCTCCAGTGCTTCAAGAAGAATATACTATCTAGTGCCCTTCAGGTTCAACAGTACAAATTCATTTTCACAGAGAACAGTTGAAAACCTTGACTCCTCCCCGCACTTGGCTGCCTGGAGAAAAGTCACAGTTCCTCTTCACTGACAGAGGGCCCTGCAGGCAAAGGGCTGGCCTCAGCATTTACTATATGAAAGCTGAATGACAAAATCTCCTAAACTCAGGTCCCTGTTGGTCAACTTCTAGGAGTAATAGAAGCTATAATAATCAACAATAAAAAGATTGCTGCATTGAGAGTTTATGTATCCTTAAGCCATGGAATAGAAGAATTCCCTTTTCACTACTATATCAACTAAAAGTCAGGCCAAGAGAACTATAGTATTCCATAGGCCATATAATATATTCAGACTCTATCTATTCAAATTCAATGATTGCCTCTTCAGAATCCCAATTTAGTTCACTTTAAAAATGAAACTCCCACCTGTCACATAGGACAGTCCTATCTGCCTAGCCTTATTGTACAAGGTCATGGTAAAATTGAAATAAGAATGCAAAAGAAAAAAAAAAAGAAAAAAGAAAAAAAAAAGGAAAAAAAAGAATGCAAAAGAAAAAAAAATGTGATGTCATAACTAAGGCTTCCATGAATGTCACTTGTACTTCAAAATGTTCGGGGACAAAAAAAAATAAAAATTAAAAAAAAAATGTTCGGGGAAGCCATTATGAACTGCAAGCCACAGAATCAATAAATTCATCCATCAAGTACTTACTGTTCTTTACCAGAATGGATACACATGGAGTATAAGGAGAAGAGAACCAAAACTTATCAGGTATAAACTGTGCTAGATCCGTTAAATACATTATTTCATTTAATGATTACAAACCTTGTCAAAGAGTCATTAATATTTTCATTTTAAAGGGAGAGTGAACTCAAGTTGGGAAGAGTTGTTACAGTGACTACATGGTAATGATGGAAGACCCCAATGTGTTTATCTCCCCCAAACACAAAGATTTACCTATATAAAGACTTGTTCTCAAGTAGTTTATAATCTATCTTGGGGAAATAAATTAACCAACACAAACAGTAACTGCAAGGAAAAATACAATAAATATACTAAATTGTGTTTAACAATAGCTGCTATATTAGTTTAATTAAAATTTAGAAAAGTTCAGGCACAGGCTTTAATTTTATTGTAGCACTTGTTACTGTATGTAAATTAATTACGTATTTGTTTCCTCCACCAGACCATATTCCTTAAATCTTTTTTAATCTCCAGTATATGGTCATAGTAGATACTCCATAAACATGAGCTTAATGGTGAGAGATCACTGGGATGCCTGGGTGGCTCAGTGGTTGAGCATCTGCCTTTGGCTCAGGGCGTGGTCCTGGAATCCCAAGATCAAGTCCCCCATCAGGCTCCCTGCATGGAGCCTGCTTCTCCCTCTGCCTGTGTCTCTGCTTCTCTCTGTATGTCTCTCATGAATAAATAAATAAAATCTTAAAAAAAGAAATAAGAGATCACTGAGAGCTACATACCAAAAAGAAGAAAGTAATTTTTACTTATGGAACAGTAAAAATACTGATAAAATAATAACAGTTACTTTATTAAGACCAATCTTACCAGACTGGAAGGTCTTACTAGAATGGTACTGGATAAAGCTCTTTCATAATCATCTTACTCACCTGTAAAACAATCTAGCAAGGTAAATAAGATCCAGAGAGGTTAGATAAACTAACAAAAGTTGATAGGCACCCAGCAAGCAATAAAGATGGGATTCAGAACTAGATATTCTGAGTACCTAGGACAGTGCCCAATACAAATGACACTTAAAAAGGACTTAACAGGACTTAACAACCAACTGACTATAAGGAAAGGAGGATGAATCAGAAATAATTGAGTTTTCAAACTTGAATGACTAGAAGGATGGTGGTAGCACTCGTAGACACAATGGGAGGAAAGTGAGCTAGATACGCTCAGAAATCATTAATGTGACATAATAATACAACTCTGGTATGTCAGTAAAAACTTAGCATGAAAGCTTGGATAGAAGCCTAGTGTATGGATTATATAGGTGTGAGAATCACTGGTTTCTGTATAAGGTGCAATGTACTAGGTTAAAAGCATTTGCTATAAAAATACTAGTGAGGGTTTTTGGTTTTTTTATTTGATTCCTCTTTCTTTGTGTCCTTTCCTACTTGAAAAACTCAATCTTGGGACGCCTGGGTGGCTCAGCGGTTTAGTGCCTGCCTTCAGCCCAGGGCCTGATCCTGGGGACCCAGGATCGAGTCCACATTGGGCTCCCTGCATGGAGACTGCTTCTCCCTCTGCCTTTGTCTCTGCCTCTCTCTCTCTCTCTCTTTCTCTTTCTCTGTCTCTCATGAATAAATAAGTAAAATCTTTAAAAAAAAAAATAAAGAAAAGAAAAAGAAAAACTCAATCTGACAGACATTAAGTGAGTATAGGCTAAGTACAGGCATCAAACTGAATGGTAGAAGTAGCTGCAGATTTTTTAAATAAATTTAAGAGGGCAGCCCTGGTGGCCCAGCAGTTTAGCGCCGCCTTCAGCCCAGGGTGTGATCCTGGAGACCGGGGATCGAGTCCCACATTGGGCTCCCTGCATGGAGCCTGCTTCTCCCTCTGCCTCTCTCTCTCTGTCTGTCATGAATAAATAAATAAAAATCTTTAAAAAAAATAAATAAAATTTAAGAAAAAGAAAAAGAATATACTATCCTGCCCAATACAGGCTTTTGGAGTTGAAGAGGTGTGAGAAAGGTGTCCCTGAGGAGGAAGAGGCCTGGCATAGTTTCAGAGCCTAAGCTAGGTGAGGAAAAAAATCTGCACAAGAGGGTGGCCTGGCATGGGGTAATACAGGCCTAGTGGAATAAGGATAAGGAAGGCTACCCCATGGGGGACCAGAATGGCAGTGAGCGGTATGATGAGGAATGTGATGAGGGGGCAGGATGGGGGTGGGGGGGGGGAGCAGGGCAGCCAGGGTTCCCAAAGTAAACAGAAGACATTCATTGAGAGTGGACATATATTGGCCTAGCACTGAGTTTCAGACCCAGTGGGATAAGCATGGTAGAGCAGCAGTGGTCCAACACAGTGTTTCAGATCCAGTGGGAGAGGAGCCCAATGCAAATAAATAGTCAGAAACCAAAAGGGTAAGGAAAGCATCCACATAGATGCTTAATGAGGACTTCATTCCCCACATAGAGTATGGGGTGGGGAATGACAACCACTCTACCAGCAACAGTAGATGAGTTACATAGGAGAATGGATCAAATAAGGGGATAGATCAAATACTGAGGATAATAAGAGCAAGATCTCACCTAAGCAAAAAAAAAAGTTACAAATACAGAAAGGAAGAAAAATAGAATGAATGCTATGCTACTAAACTAGAATTGAAGATAGTATTCTGAATTCAAAGCTTACAGTACACATAGAAGTTTCTAGGTAAATGATATATGTGTATTCATATGCACATATACAGGTTTCCCTTGCATTCCAAAAGTAGAGTGGTTCCTGGGGTACCTGGGTGGCTCAGTCAGTTAAGCATCCAATTCTTGGTTTCAACTCAGGTTGTGATCTCGTGGGTTATGGGTAGCCTATAGTCAAGCCCCCCACTCACCAGGGAGTCTGCTTGAAGATTCTCTCCTGCTGCCCCTCCCCTCACTAGCATGTGCAAACATATATACTCTCTCTGAAATAGATAAATATAAATCTTTTTTAAAAATACAGTGTTTCTATATAAACTTTCAAAATCCAAAATGGCATAAAGCAAGGAAGGAATTGCCATTTATTTATATGGAAACATTTTTTTAGTTTCAGACCCAAAAAATAACCTCTTAAGATTTTCTAATACCTTAGGACATATCTTGCTAATGGACACACAAAATAAATGGAGAGAAAGCACAAATGTTCACACACACATTTCAAGCTATGGAGACTTGATGCTGAGATGCTGACGGGAGTTCTAGAGAGAAGGAGCTTAGCAGTGCCACTCTAACTGTTCAGGGTGTATGCTGCCTCTACAATATATGACTACAAAACAAACACTAAATGCTATTTTCATTTTTCTCCTTTTTTCATAAAAAAAGATATCTTCAGATATCTTTTGATTAGTGAAAACAGGTACTATTGTAATAGTTCTTTCATAAAAGCAAAGTGGTATAAAGCAGAGGATACCTGTATACAAAACAAACTCCCCAGCTCTATCAACTGAGAAAGCCCAGTAACAGTAACACCCTAACAGCAATGAATACATTTAATGACACTAAATAACACTTTCTAAACTGCTTAGAACAATGGCTAATTCCAGGATTTGGGGAGGGAAATGTTTAAAATGAGGCCAGAAAAAAAAAAAAAAAAAAAAAAAACAGAAAAAATAAAATAAAATAAATGGAGGCCAGAACATGTTCTTGTGGTACTAAGGATGATGGAGACATAGCAAGATGACACAGGGGACAGCATGAAAGACTCTCACAAATCTCGGAGATGACACAGGGGACAGCATGAAAGACTCTCACAAATCTCGGACAAACTGAGTATCAAAATAAATAATGACAATAATGGATTAAATAATGACAATAATAACTGTGGTAGGCGGGATCCCTGGGTGGCGCAGCGGTTTAGCGCCTGCCTTTGGCCCAGGGCGCGATCCTGGAGACCCAGGATCGAATCCCACGTCGGGCTCCCGGTGCATGGAGCCTGCTTCTCCCTCTGCCTGTGTCTCTGCCTCTCTCTCTCACTGTGTGCCTATCATAAATAAATAATAAAAAAAAAAATTAAAAAAAAAAAAATAACTGTGGTAGGCAAACTCTAACATGGCCCCCAATGATCCCCACCTCCTGACATTCATAATCCTTGTATAATCCCATCCCTTGAGTGTGGGACAGCCTAATACGTTCTAAATTACACAAGATTGTAACTTCCATCTTGCTAACAGACACTATTACCATCTTGGCTTGGATATTTTAATGAGGCAAGTAGTCCATGTGGCGAGGAACTAAGGGTGGCCTCCAGCCAACAGCCAGCTAGGAATTGAGGCTCTCAGTCCAGTGGCCCTTGAAGAATAAACTCTACCAAAAAAAAAACCATGTTAAGTTTAGAAGTAGACTTTTCCTTGATCAAGTCTTCAAATGAGGCTCAGCTTTGGTCAACATCTTGATTACAGCCTTATGAGAGACGTTGTAGCAGAGGACCCAGATTAGCAATGCCCAGACTTCTGACCCAAAGAAAGTACAAGATAATAGACATATGTTGCATGTTACTGTTAGCCACTAAATCTGTAATATCTGGTATGCAGCAAAAGCAAACTAATACAGTAAGCCACTGAGCAAAATAAAAACCCATGACTCTATTAGTAATAGAATAAACTGAAAGTTTGATGAAAAACATGATACTTGAATAGTCTCAAAGTATCTCACCACATAAATACTTATTACAAATGAAAAAAGAGTAACTTCCAGTGTAAAAACCTGACTGACATCTTAACAAGTGGTCAGCATTAATATCACCAATACTGAAATAAATTAAAATCATATGTCATCTGATAGGATATAATAACAACACAGCATCACCTCTGTGATATTCCACGAAGATATATAATTTGCATCTAATCATAAAAAAGCATCAGAAAAACCCAAACAAAATAATGGGCCTATAGTCTCCAAAAATGTCAATGTCATCAAAGTCAAAGAAAGACTGAAAAACCATCCCAGACTGAAAGAGACTAAAGAGACATGACAACTAAATGCAACATGTGATCCTGAAGAAGATCCTTTTGCTACAAAGGACATTTACTGGGATTGCTAGAAAAACATGAATAGGGTCTACAGATTAGTTGACAGTCACGTATCAATATTAATTTCCTTATTTTGATGATTATTAACAGATTATGTAGAAGAATGCCCTTGTTAGAAAATACACATCAAAGAATTCAGGAGTGATGAAAAATCTTGTCTGTACCTTAAAATGATTTAGGGAAAAATGTTATTTGCATTCTACTTACAACTTTTCTGTAAGCTTGAGAATGTTTTTAAAATAATATGAAAATTTAATTAATGGAAATAATATTGGGATTTTCCTCCAGCTATGGTGTATTGTTATCAGACTAAATTTTATGCAGAAAAAAACTATAAAAACTGAATATAAAAAGCTGTTTGAAGGCATCTGAGAACAACTAATGCAGTTAAGACTTTAAGAGCCAAAATTCTAGGCAGAAGGGAAATGCATTGTGGTGAACCTGGCATTCTATATGCAATTTCCCCCTGGATATTTGCTGTTTGGTCCTATGTTTTGTATGCAGAGAGTCAGATCTGAAAAACCAAATTTAAAGCATACTTCAGCAATCTCATGGTACTAAGGTGCCAAAAACTGGAATATAGAGCCCATCAAGGACAAGGTACTCTGATGAAAAAAGGTTAGGCTTTCAGTTGACACCATGGGAAGGCATCAGAAATAACACAGCCTTAATCAAATCAAAGGGATATGTCTATGAAAATATTAAACCCTCTGAAGGAAGCTATCATCTAGAGTCTCCACCATTTTTATTTTTTTAAATGTTCAGCATTCAATACAAAGTATCAAGAATTCAAAGAAAAGGGAACAAATGTCACCCCACCCCACCCCCAAAAAAACCTTGGAAATAAAAACTAAAAACAGATCCAAATAGCCAGAAAGTGTCTACCAATAGATGGATAAATGTGATATACACACATAATGGAATACTATTCAGCCTTAAAAAGGAAAAGTTCTGATGTGTTCTACAATATGGATGAACATTAAAAATATTATGTTAAGTGAAATAAGCCAGTTAGAAAAAGCAAAATACTGTACGTTTCCACTCATAAGGTACCAAGAGTAATCAAATTTAGAAGAGTGCTGGTTGCCAGTGGCTAGAAGGGAGAAAATGGGGAGTTGTTAACAGGTCTAGAGTTTTACAAGATAAAAAAGTTCTGGAGGAAAAAAAAAAAAAAAAAAGTTCTGGAGACTGGCTGCACAACAATGTGAATGTAAAACTATTGAACTGTACAATTTAAAATGATTAAGATCATAAATTTTGTTATGTACATTTTAACATAATTTTTAAAGTCCCCAAAAGTGTTAAGTATTAGAATTCCTAAATATAGGCTTTAAAACAACCATGTTTAAGACATTCAAGATGAGGGGCACATGGGTGGCTCAGTCGGCCACCGACTTAATTTTGGCTCAGAGATCGATCTCAGGCTCAGAGATCAAGCCCTGTGTCAGGCTCTGCCCTGGGTGTAGAGCCTGCTTAAGATTCTCTCTCTCCCTCTCCCACTGCCTCTCTCCCCACAACTGACTCTCTCTCTCTCTCTCAAAAAAGATATTGGGGCAGCCCAGGTGGCTCAGCAGTTTAGCGCCGCCTTTGGCCCAGGACGTGACCCTGGAGACCCAGGATCAAGTCCCATGTCAGGCTCCCTGCATGGAGCCTGCTTCTCTCTCTGCCTATGTCTCTGCCTCTCTCTCTCTGTGTCTCTCATGAATAAATAAAATCTTTAAAAAAAAAAAGATATTAAAGATGAAAATATGAAGAATTCCATCAGAAAACTGAAATCTGTAACAGAAAATATTTAATATGGAAATTAATTTTAAAAATACAAGAGGTGAATTTAAGAATTCTTTATGTTGGTTTAAGAGAAGATTAGAGGGATGCCTGGGTGGCTCAGCGCTTTAGTGCCTGCCTTTAGCCCAGGGCATGATCCTGGAGTCCCAGGATCGAGTCCCACATCAGGCTTCCTGCAGGGAGCCTGCTTCTCCCTCTGCCTGTGTCTCTGCCTCTCTGTGCTTCTCGTGAATAAATAAATAAAATCTTAAAAAGAGAGAGAGAGAGAGAGAGAGAGAGAGAGAGAAGATTAGAAACAAGTGAGAATTAGTGAACAAAAAGAGGTCAACAGAAAAATCACTAAATTGAAACAGAGATAAGGATAGAAAAATACTGAAAAGACTATAAAACATATAAGTGACACTGATAAGTAAACATATGTATATTTGGATTTCTAGAAGAGAATAATAGAGAAAAAAATAAGGCATAAGGAACCTTTAAGGAGATACTAACAATTTTCAAAACCTGATGAAAATAATCAAGCCATAGAGTTAAGAATCTCTACAAACATGAAAAGCAAACATCATTTCTATGCCTTGGCAAACTGTCACTCTAGGTTTGATTAGCTTCAACCTTCACACTTTCAATGATGTGAAACATCCTGAAGAGCTCCTTTAATATAAAAATTTTTTGCACTTAATGTGAAGTTTTTCCTCTGGGACATTTTCATCTTTTTGTCACACCACTTTCCTCATTTAGGTTAATAAGTTCACTCACTAAGATCCTCTAGCTGCATATCTAGAGTCTATCAGATGGTGTCAGTATCAACATTTCCATGGTCAGCTGTATCTTTTGATTCCATAACTTCATCTCAAATTTCAATTAAAACTATTATTACTTTTTTGTTACTTTGTTTCTTCTTTGTGGCCAACTGCCCCTTTGATTATCCATTTTTGTAAAATATCTAGTGGATTTAACACTAGGAGAGGAGACAACACAACTATATTTCATGTTGTCCGTGCATAAACTTAATAGCAGATGTGCAGTGACTAATTAACAACAGACTTTGGAAGAAGTGACTGATCATGATGTGCATCTGTTTTGCCCATAGTGACTGGCACGCTGAAGAGCTAGCAATGAAGTTTGTACTTTACAAAAATCAGCTAAAAACCAAAAAGTGAAATTTGAGCTGTGTTTGGGGGTGGGGGAGGCAGTGTTACTTAACTGTAGTAATTGAAATTTGTGCATATCAGAACAATGTAAAGTGAGAACTTCCAGTACGTTAAATTTAAATAAAATTAGAACTCTTAGTAAAAGTATATTAGATTTCAGCTTTCACCATAAGGTAGTAAGCTAATATCAAAATTGGACAGAATATGCGAAAACACATATTTGAAGACACTGGACAACAGGCAATGTCAGAGTGTAATCCCTGAAAGACAGGAAATAATTGAGATGACCCTCATAAGCATCTTAAGTCTTATACTTAAAAGCATTTCCCAGTCTATAGCACAAGAAAGGGAGAATCCAAGCAGAGCAAAATAGGGCCATTTATTGAGGAAGTAGAGAATAGGATTTGGGGAGACGAAAGAGAAAAGAATTGGTGAGACAGACTACTGGAGAACGGATTACGTACAAAAAAGCTTCAGATATCTAAACATTAAGTCAGTTTCTGAACACTAAGTCCTGTTTGCATAAGGTGAACTTCTATAAGGCCAAGCAAAGAACTATAAAGGAATATAAGCTCAAAAACTCCTAGAATCCACACAGAGCTGGGGACCAGTCAGACTGCAGAAGCCTAGCTAAACACCTGGGACATTCAAACAGGAGACCCAGAAAGCTCACACATCACTTATGAGGATAAACGACACAAGTATAAAGGTTACATTAAACCTACCTTAATAAAAGTTAAAATCAAGCCACAGCAGCATCAAGCTGATCTGTAAGAAGCTTAACTCCCAGGGTGGGGGGTGGGGGTGAATGGGTGACGGGCACTGAGGGGGGCACTTGACTACTTGACAGGATGAGCACTGGGTGTTATTCTGTATGTTGGCAAATTGAACACCAATAAAAAATAAATTTATTATTAAAAAAAAGAAGCTTAACTCCCCACTGAAATAATGTAATGTACACAATGTCTAAATCTAAAATTACTAGATGAAACAAGCACCAATAAAATCTGACCTATAATCAGGAAGAATATCAATCAACAGAAACAGATCCAGAAAGAACACAGATGACATAATCAGCAGACCAAAATATTAAAATACCTATTATAAAATGAACGATAGTGAAAGGAACCGTAGGATATAAAAAAAAATGAATGAAATAGGACTTCCAGGGAAAAAAACTCACAATGTCTAAAATGATAATTTCACGAGATGGGATTAACAGCTATAGAAGAAAAGATCAGTGAACTTGAATTGAAGAAATAGCAATATGCCAAATAAAGCACTAAGAAAAAAAAACTGGAAAAAACTAAACATTTCAATGACCTGTGGAAACTAATTAAGTGATCCAACATACCAATAATTGATGTTCCATAAAGCAAATTGGGGGAGGAAGGAAGCATAAAATATATTTGGAAAAGGATACTAGATACAATCTATTAATGAGGACATGGAGGAAAAGGAACCCTGTGCACTGTTGGTGCAGCCACTGTGGAAAACAGTATGGATGTTTCTCAAAAATTTTAAAATAGAAAAAAAAATTTTAAATAGAAGCACCATATGATCCAGTAATTTCACTGCTTGGTATTTACCCAAAGAAAACAGAAATACTAATTCAAAAAGATATATACACTCCTATGTTTATGGCAGCATTATATACAATGGCCAAGATGTAGAAGCAACCCAAATGTCCATCGATAGATGAATGGATAAAGAAGATGCAGCATATACATACAATGGAATATTACTCAGCCATAAGAAAGAATGAAATCTTGCCATTTGCAAAAATGTAGATGGACCTAGACAGTATAATGTTAAGTGAAACAAATCAGGGAAAGACAAGTATCATAAAACTTCACTCATATGTGGAATTAAAGAAACAAAACAATGAATAAACAAAGGAAAAAGGAGACAAATTGGACTGCCAAAGGGGAGATGGGTGGAAGAATGGGTGAAAAAGATAAAGGGAATTAAAAGTATATTTATCTTGATGAGGGTGGAGAAATGCCCAGAATTTTGAATTATATTGTACACTTAAAGCCAACGTAACACTGTATGTTATCATACTTAAGTTTTAAAAAGTATATAGGGGTACCTGGGTGGCTCAGTTGGTTAAGCATCTGCTTACAGCTCAGCTCAGGTGATGATCTCAGAGTCCTAGAATCGAGCCCCACATTGGCCTCCCTGCTCAGTAGGGAGTCTGCTTTCTCTCTCTCTGCCCCACCTCTCCCTGCTCATGTGTGCACTCTCTCAAATATTTAAATAAATTTTTAAAAATATATGAAATATATTAAGTACATGAAAATTGCCAGGAATATTAAATATCAGTAAATATTTCATTTTTCTGTAATTAAATATTTTTTAAATCCTTCTTTAAAATTTATTTTTAGGGATCCCTGGGTGGCGCAGTGGTTTAGTGCCTGCCTTTGGCCCAGGGCGCAATCTTGGAGACCCAGGATCGAATCCCACGTTGGGCTCCCGGTGCATGGAGCCTGCTTCTCCCTCTGCCTGTGTCTCTGCCTCTCTCTCTCTGTGTGACTATCATAAATAAATAAAAATTAAAAAATAAATAAATAAATAAAATTATTTTTAAAATAATCTGAACAATGAATTATGATATTCATAATATGTATGAAAATAACAAGAATAGGAGAAGAAAATGGAAATACATGAGAAGTAGAATATTATTTCAGGAAGTGTGTAGTAAGTTAAAGATACCTATTGTTTTGCATATCACATACCTATAAGGATCTATTATCAATAATTTATAAAGAATTTTTGCAACTCAACAATAAAAACACAACCCAATTCAGGGTGCCTAGTTGGATCAGTCACTTAAGCATCTGACTCTTGATTTTAGCTCAGGTCATGATCTCTCGGTCTTAAGATTGAGCTCCACATCAGGCTCTGTGTCAGTCCAAAGTCTGATGAAGATTCTCTCTCTCTCCCTCTCCTTCTCCTCTCCCCTTGGTCTCTCTTTCTCTCTCAAATAAATAAATAAATCTTAAAAAAAAAAAAGATAACCCAAATCAAAAATGGACAAAAGGACTCATATGGATATTTCTCCAAAGATACATAAATGAAGAACAAGCACATAAAACAGGTGCCTAACATCATTAGTTATCAGGAAAATGAAAACCAAAACCACATGAGGTGCCCTTCACCTTAAAAGAAAACAAAAACAAACCAAAAAACCCAAAAAAACAAAAAAAAACACCAAAGCCACCTGGATACTTCAGAAGAAACACATGCCAGGAAATGCAGCTGCACTGGAAGGAATTTTATCATCAAAGTCCCGCCCAGTCTCAAAAGCTTTTGAAGCCTTAATAATGAAAACAAAACAAAACACAAAAAAACAGGGACACCTGGGTGGCTCCGCAGTTGAGCGCCTGCCTTTGGCTCAGGGCGTGATCCCATGGTTGTGTGATCTAGTCTTGGATTGGGCTCCCTCTGTGGAGCCTGCTTCTCCCTCTACCTAGGTCTCTGCCCCTCTCTCTCTCTGTGTCTCTCATGAATAAATAAATAAATCTAAAAAAAAACCACACAAAACCACACACATAGAAAATACAGGTTGTGTGTGGTGAGGATGCAGAGAAGCTGTAACCCTCATTGCTAGTGGGAATATAAAAAAAGGTCAGCCATTACAGAAAACAGCTTGGCAATTCCTCAAAAAGTTAAATTACCATGTGATCACTTCTAGCAATTCCACTACTGAGTATATTCTCAAAAGAACTGGACATAGGTAATTAAATAAATATTATGTACATGTGTTCCTAGCAACCTTATTCACAATAACGAAAAGGTAGAAACAACCTAAATGTTTATCAACAAATGAAGAGAGAAACTGTGGTGTAAGGGTGCCTGGATAGCTCAGTTGGTTGAGGTCCAACTTTTGGTTTCAGCTTAGCTCATGATCTCAAGGTACTGGGATTGAGCTTCATGTCAGGATCCGTGCTCAGTGCAGAGATGGCTTGAGATTCTTGTTCCCTGCCCCTCTGCTCCTCTCTCTCTGCTTGCTCATGCTCTCTCTAAAATAAACATCTTTAAAAAAAAAAAAAAAGTAATTTTGGTATATTCATGCCATGGAATATTATTCAGCCCTAAAAAGGAATGAAGTACTGGCACATGCTACAACATGGATAACTCTCAAAAATATTATGCTTAGTGAAAAAAGCCAGACATAATAGATTCCATTGTGTGAGTCTATATATATAAAATATCCCAAATAAGTGAATGTAGATTGGTAACTGCCAGGGGCTGAAAGGAGGATTAGAGAAAAATTGCTTGATGGCTAAGAAATTTTACCTGAAGTATATGTTTTGCAACTAGATTGAGATGGTGATTGCACAACACTCCAAGTATATTAAATGACACTAAACTGTTCACTTTAATGTGGTTAATTTTATGTCATGTGAATTTTACTTCAATAAATAAGCTGACTCTTGAACACAAGTTTGAATTGTGTGGGTCAACTTATACGCAGACTTTTTTTGATAACTACAATATAGTACTATAAATATATTTTCTCTTGATTTTCTTAATAAAATTTTCTTTTCTCTAGCTTACTTTATTCTAAGAATACAATATATAATACATGTAACATGCAAAATAGTGTCAATCAACTGTTTATGTCACTGATAAGGCTTCCAGTCAATAGTAAGTTATTAGTAGTTAAGTTTTGGAGGAGTCAAAGTTTTTTTGTTTGTTTGTTTGTTTTTTGTTTTTAATTTTATTTATTTATTCATAGAGACACACAGAGAGAGAGGGGGGCAGAGGAACAGGCAGAGGGAGAAGCAGGCTCCATGCAGGGAGCCCGATGTGGGACTCGACCCAGGGTCTCCAGGATCACACCCCAGGCTGCAGGCGGTGCTAAACCACTGCGCCACCAGGGCTGCCCGAGGAGTCAAAGTTATACATGGATTTTCAACTGTGCAAGAAGGGGTGTCCACTCCCATTGCCCCCTTGTTCAAGGATGAACTGCATTTTAAAATGCATATTGTAGAGATGCCTGGGCGGCTCAGTGGTTGAGCATCTGCCTTTGGGTCAGGGCATGATCCTGGAGTCCTGGGATCGAGTCCTACATCAGGCTCCCCACAGGGAGCCTGCTCTTCCCTCTGCCTGTCTCTGACTCTCTTTCTCTCTGTGTCTCTCATGAATAGATAAAATCTTTAAAAAAATAAATAAAATGCATATTGTAGTCTCTAGAGTGACCACTAGAACAAAACAAAAAAAGGCACTTACTTAATAAGGCAATAGAGGAGATAAAATGGAATAGTAAAACAAAACAAAAACAAAAAAGTAATCCAAAAGAGCAGGAAAATTTGAATCAAAAGGTAAAAAGAGGGCAGCCTGGGTGGCTCAGCAGTTTAGCATCTGCCTTTGGCCCAGGGCGTGATCCTCGAGTCCCAGGAACGAGTCCCGCATCGGGCTCCCTGCATGGAGCCTGCTTCTCCCTCTGCCTGTGTCTCTGCCTCTCTCTGTCTCTCATGAATAAATAAATAAAATCTTAAAAAAAAAAAAAAAGGTAAAAAGAACAGTTGGAACAGAAACAAATACAAAAAATGGTAAATTTAAATTTAATCATTCTAATAACTACATTAAATATAAATGGTCTAAATCCACATTTTTCAAATAGTGACCAATAGTTATATGAGGCCACTGAGCAACTGAGTGATGGCTAGTCCAAATTGAGATGTGCTTCACTGTAAAATCACAAGATTTTGAAGACGAAAAAAAATATCTTAATAACTTTATATTGATTACATGTTAACATAATACTTAAAATATACTGGGCTAAATCAAAAGCACTATGAAGATTTCTATGGTTTCTTTTTATTTTTTTGATATGAAAATTTAAGTGATATTCTTGGTTAAGATCTGTGGCTAACATATTTCTATTGGATAGTGCAAGTCCAAACACTGACAGACTGTTGAACTAAATTAAAAAGATACAACTATAAATTAATATATACAGATAAAAGTAAAAGCTTGAAAAAGATATCACAAAAGGTAATCATCATAAGGAAGCTGAAATGGCTTTACTAATATCAAAGTATACTTCTGAACAAGGAATATTAACAGGGATAAAGAGAGCCATTTCATAATGATAGCGGTCAATTAATCAAGAAGTCTTAAAAGTATATGTGCTTTTAACAAAATTTCAAAATATAACAAGCAAAATACACAGAACTAAAGGGTCAATACAATCTACAATCACAGTTGGCAGTTTTAACCCCTTCCTCAGCTACTGGATAGAATAAGCAAAAAAGTATTGAAGAGCATAATTAATGAACTTGACCTAATGACTTTTCTAAAACACTGTACCCAAGAATTGTAGTTGTTTCTAAGCACACTTGCTACAAAATAGAACTTAAGATGGACCATGAAGCAAGTATCAACAAATTTCAAAGGACTGAACTTGCACAGAGTATGTTGTTTACTAGCTATATAAAACAGTATCAAAAAGATAACAGGGATTCTAGCTCCAGTTAAAATGGAATAAGCACATTCCCTTCTCCAAATCCCATTGAATATAGCTACGAAAAATGGACAGACTGCATGGTACAACTATCTGGGGACTCTGAAAAGTAAACAATAGGCAGATTATGGAAGACTTCAATACACCACCAAATCAACAATGAATTTACCTTTTTTTTTTTTAAATTACTCTAATATCCACCAGCCTAGACTACAGCCTGAAACCCAAAAGGAAACAAAAATAGATCCAGGTGTAGGCAAAGATAGATCCAGGAAAAGCCCTCTAGTGTTGGCCCAAGGAGTGTAAAAGGGTATTTAACACTCAGAGAAAAAGGTGGAAAACTTCCATCTTTCTTTAAAGTTCTCTCTACTGCCTCCAACCAATCCCAGGATGAAAGCCATTGTAAAAGAAGGGGCCCTTGGGAACATAAAACTCTGAAGTAAGGAAACTCTCTTTGTTCAAAGGAGCTGTAATCCTAAAAGGCTGAGGTGAAACCTCATTGTTTCTTTTCCCTCTTTATTCTCCTATCACTTAGCCCCAGATACAGTGACATATTCAAGTTGCAAAGCAGATTTTTTAAAAGCTCCAGTTTTCTGGGTTTGAAATAGGGAATCTTAAAGAACTAGATAGTACTGAGGCGATCATGGAGAGGAAGGAGCTCAGGAGAGCAAGCCCATAAAATAGTTTATGAACTAAACTATGCTCACTCGCAAGCTTCACATATGTGGATATGTCCCAAAGCAGCAAGCCATAGACTCTAAGAACTGAACTACAAAAAAAAAAAAGGAAGAAGAAGAAGAAGAAGAAAGAAGAAGAAGAAGAAAGAAGAAGAAGAAAGAAGGAAGAAGGAAGAAGGAAGAAGGAAGAAGGAAGAAGAAGAAGAAGAAGAAGAAGAAGAAGAAGAAGAAGAACTGAACTACAAGATAGACTACCATCCAGATCACAGACTGGCCACTGACTGGCATACACATAGACTTCAATAGCAATGCAAAGGCTTTAAAAATGGAATAGACTTTGAGATCATACCCCCACAGAAGGCTGTTTGGACTTGTAGACTGAATTCAACTGGGTTGTGAGAGCCTACTAAAACAAAAACATATACATTTTCAATAGGATATAAACAAAATTCAGAGTCATATAATATTTTAAAATGTCCAGGATACAACCCAAAAATTACATAGTATACAAAAAAAAAAAGAGGGTAATTTCAGTTTATTATCAACAGATGCCAATTCTAAACTGACACAAATGTTGGAATTACCTTTAGAGACAAAGACTTCAACTATTATAAAACTGTTCCAGGGATCCCTGGGTGGCGCAGCGGTTTAGTGCCTGCCTTTAGCCCAGGGCGCGATCCTGGAGACCCGGGATCGAATCCCACGTCGGGCTCCTGGTGCATGGAGCCTGCTTCTCCCTCTGCCTATGTCTCTGCCTCTCTCTCTCTCTCTCTCTCTCTGTGTGACTATCATAAATAAATAAATAAATAAATAAATAAATAAATAAATAAATATTTTTAAAAAATAAATAAAACTGTTCCAATATCAAAAGGTAAACACTCTTGAAAGAAATATAAAAATAAAAGTCTCAGCAAAGAAACAATAGATGTACCATAGAACCAAATGGAAATCTAGAAGCCAAAAACAACCGAAATTCCAAAACTCATTGGATAAACTCAATAGCAGAAGATTACAGACCAATACTCCCTAAGAAATACAGGTAAAGGGATCCCTGGGTGGCGCAGCAGTTTAGCGCCTGCCTTTGGCCCAGGGCGTGATCCTGGAGACCTGGGATCGAATCCCACGTCGGGCTCCCGGTGCATGGAGCCTGCTTTTCCCTCTGCCTGTGTCTCTGCCTCTCTCTCTCTCTGTGTGACTATCATAAATAAAAATAGAAAGAGAAAGAAAGAGAAAGAAAGAGAAAGAGGAAGGGAGGAAGGGAGGAAGGGAGGAAGGGAGGAAGGGAGGAAGGGAGGAAGGGAGGAAGGGAGGAAGGAAGGAAGGAAGGAAGGAAGGAAGGAAGGAAGAAAGAAAGAAAGAAAGAAAGAAAGAAAGAAAGAAAGAAAGAAAGAAAGAAAGAAAGAAAAAGAAATCAATCAATCAATCTTGGGCAGCCCCGGTGGCGCAGCCCCAGGGTGTGATCCTGGAGACCCGGGATCGAGTCCCACATCAGGCTCCCTGCATGGTGCCTCCTTCTCCCTCTGCCTGTGTCTCTGCCTCTCTCTCTCTAGCTGTGTCTCTATGAATAAATAAATAAAATCTTTAAAAAAAGAAAGAAAGAGAAATCTTGTCATTTGCATGATGTGAATGGAACTAGATATTATGCTAAGCAGGTAAGTCAATCAAAGAAAGACAATTATCATAGGATCTCCCTCATATGTGGAATTTAAGCAACAAAACAAAGGATCATAGGGGAAGAGAAGAGAAAATAAAACAAGATGAAATCAGGGGGATCCCTGGGTGGCTCAGCGGTTTGGCGCTTGCCTTTGGCCCAGGGTGTGAGCGCTTGCCTTTGGCCCAGGGTGTGATCCTGGAGACCCGAGATCGAGTCTCATGTCAGGCTCCAGGCATGGAGCCTGCTTCTCCCTCCTCCTGTGTCTCTGCCTCTCTCTCTCTCTGTCTATCATAAATAAATAAATAAATCTTAAAAAAACAAAACAAAACAAGAAATCAGAGAGGGAGACAAATCATAAGAGACTCTTAATCATAGGAACAAACTGAGGGTCGCTGGAGGGGCAAGGGGATTGGGTGATTGGGTAATTGGGTGATAGACATTAAGGAGGGCACGTGGTGTAATGAGTACTGGATATTATGTAAGACTGATGAATCACTGACCTCTACCTCTGAAACCAATAAACATTATATTAACTAAGTAAATTTCATTTTTTAAATAAATAAATAAATAAATAAAACAAACAAACCCAGAAACATACAAAAAGGTTATACATCAATGACCAAATGGGATTTACCCCAGGAATGCAAGTGTGGCTACTCAGATTCCTAAAGGTGTTCTAACGCCTGTCTCCCTGTCTTTGTGGTACCTGATTGCACATCTTCCCCTTTAGTTCCATGAGTTAAGTTATCTCTGTGCCCTAAAATAGTTGCCTCTTCTTGCTTACGGGGGGACTGATACAATCTGTTACACGAAACAAAAAGTACTTGATGAAGACAGAAATATAATTCTAAAATTAGTACTATCCCCAGAGTAGACACCATGGGAAGCTTATTACAATGATGCCATCAATGCTTGAATTTTTTTTTAATTTAAGCCTTCCAAAATGACTAGATTAACTTTATGAAAACAAAACCAGTCCTGCCTTTAAGATGATTATAATTTAGTAAATAATTAGATTTAAAGATTTAGCTACCACATTAATATTTATAAAAACACTGGAAAACACTAAATAAATTAAAATTTGAAATGTAAAATATTATGTTTGCTATCATTATTGTTAGATCATATAAACTCACACTTTTTATATAATACCTGGATGCCTAGGCCAGTGCTGTACACATAACAAAAGTGCTCAAGAAATCCCTGGTGAAATGAACTGTTGAACTATCATGACAACTGAGAGGAAATGTGATACTAACCCAGAAGAAAAGACATCAGGTTCTGGTGCAGACTTATCTTCAAATCAATTGTAAGTTCTTGGGCAATTCGCTTAATTCATGCACCTCAGCTTCTCCACTGGTAAAATGGAATAGATTAAAATATTCCTGACAGTACCTTGCAGCAATTCCATAATTCTGTGATTTATTTAAGCCCATCAATAACACTTCTAATATTGAATTCTTTTTCTTTAATACAGATTTTTCTTAGGAATTATTACATTCACCACAAAATCTGGACTAAAGAGTTCAAAATCCCTTTTAACAGTAAGGTGAAGGGGAAGTAAGATAGTAGCTCCTGATGCTTATTTAGAACTACTAAAATTCAAACATGGATACTTTCTAAAATAATTTTTATTCATTATTATCTATTAAGCATGCAATTAGTCAAATATAACACTGATAAACTAGAATTTTGAACAAACAAATGCTTTAAAATTCTAATAACTATGCATAAGCAGTAAATTATTCTTACTTGAATTTCTACTGCTGTGTAGCACAGGGTTACTAAGTACATAATTACATAAGAGAATCACCCTACTTCCAAAGGAGCCATTCCAGTGAATTGTGTAAATAATATGCTTTAAAAAAACATAACCTCCTCACATACGAATTTAGATTTACCAGATATGGAGTAGCTGTGTACCTGTGAGACTAGAACATTGTCTTTAAAAGGCCTTCCTAATTATGAATTTACCAGAGAGACTAGAATGACCCAAAGCAAATTAATATAGACTTCTTTTCATAACTTTCTATAAAAACACTGTCACTAGTCTGTTTCAGTAAACAAAACAAAAGCTCTTAAAAGTCACTGGCTTGAGGGGATCCCTGGGTGACTCGATGGTTTAGCGCCTGCCTTCTGCCCAGAGCATGAACTGGAGTCCCAGGATTGAGTCCAGTGTCGGGCTCCCTGCATGGAGTCTGCTTCTCCCTTTGCCTGTGTCTCTGCCTCTCTCTCTGTGTCTTTCATGAATAAATAGATAGAATCTTTAAAAAAAAAAAAAAAAAAAAAGTCACTGGCTTGGGCAGCCCAGGTGGCTCAGCGGTTTAGCACCGCCTTCAGCCCAGGACCTGATTCTAGAGACCTGGGATCGAGTCCTACGTCAGGCTCCCTGCATGGAGCCTGGTTCTCCCTCTGCCTGTGTCTCTGCCTCTCTCTCTCTCTCTCTCTCTCTCTCTCTCTCTCTCTCTCTCTCTCTCTGTGTGTGTGTGTGTGTGTGCTCTCAGGAATAAATAAATAAAATCTTAAAAAAAAAAAAGAAAGTCACTGGCTTGAGAGAACTCCAGAGTAGAAGACTATAGTCAAATTTTTCTAACATTGACATTCTGGTTTTCTTTAATTACCAAATAATTTTGTTTTTCTCTCATTTATATCAATATAACAAATCTTAAATATTTGGTCTGTAGCTGATCTTACTGTGAGATTGCTGAACTTGAAACTAAGAACAATTTTGGGTTTTTTTTTTTAAATCACATAAAATATTCAACATTAGCAGGCAGCAGGGTATCATAATACCTAGATGCCACATGTTTTCTGTACTGAAAAAGTCATTTTTAATACCCATCTACAGGAAATCAACCAACTTAGTAAACAAATTTATGCATGCAGCCAGGTGGTATCTTTATTCTCCCCATAACAGAACAAAAAGTAAGGATGTTCACTTACATTTCTTACATTTTCTTTGCTACATTATTAAAAATCACCTTATGCTAAGTAAAAAGAATTCCTCTATTTCTGTAGTCCTCATTTACTCACTAAGAGTAAAACTGCAATTACCTCAGATTAAGTTTTACAAACTCCTCTCCTATACCTGTACTTAAAGACCTTTTAAATCATGCCACAAAGAAATTATTTGGTTATACTGGAATTCCATTGAATTGAATTAAATTCAAGTCAAATCCCATTGTAATTAACTCTTGAGACTGTCCAAATTATTTTTTTTGCCCTAGAATGTACTGCATTAAATATTATTTGAAATAACAGGCCCCCAGTTAAGGGCTAGGAATCATGGGGTTAACACAATTTTTGATGATGTGGGTTTGGCCTATACAAATTTCAAATGACTGCAGCGCTCACTGGAAGGGTTAGGCTTTATATATCTCTGGGAGAGAGAAGGAGGGAAGAATAAGGGAGAGGAATGGTAGGGGAAAGGGAAAAAGGGGTGGAGGAAGAAAGGAAAGAAAAAGCTTGATTGTAACTAGAGAAGTAAAGAGTTGAAGCAGTCTGCCATCTTGAAGAAAAACATTTGTAACACTTCCTTTCCAGTATGATCTATGACTCAACTGAGGCTGGTGCCATGTTAATAATCCACATATCAAGGCAGACTGGCTGCCATGTGAGCAACAAGAGCTCTTATCCCTCACTTGGCAGGCAAAAAAAGCAAAAGAAGCCACAGAGTAAAATCCTTTAATTGGGAGGTCAGGGGAGAGGAGACAAACCCTCACACTTCCAGATTATCCCCTTCTCTACAGATGTGTTTGCTCTAATAATGAGTTCAAAAGGATAACTATTTGGAGCTTTCTTCTTAGCTAAGAGGGAAACTCTGCTCATGAAAAGGGTACCCAGATACCAAACAGTATTTCAGTGACTGCAAATCAAGTATCCCAGCCTTCTTGGGTACTCCTTAATTTAACTTTTGTGTAGGGGTAGAGAAAAGAAAATTACTTGCTCATTAGAAAGAGAGTAAAAGACTACATAAATAAATGTAGGCATATTACACCTGACTTCCTAGGCACCACAGACCAGCAGAGAAGAAACTTGTTTTCTGCACTGTGTTTACTCCACTATTTGCAAATGGCTGGCTGATTGGCAGCTACAATATATGAAAATAAATAACCATTTCAAAGATCAAGTATCCTGTTCCCTGGTAAGTAACAAAAATGAAGATTATCTACCCTCCCCATCCAGTTTATGGAATTTAGCAGAATAGGTTTACTGGCTACTTGATTGCTTGATGTGTTATGAGGACATTTTCTGTGATGGTGTGGTTATTATTTAGGTAAGATCAGAAATTCCCCTTCCTCTCAGGACATCAGTATTAAGAATTACATATTCACAAAAAGGATCCAAAATGATATTTCTGAAGCAAGTGAAATGTGACAAGAAACTGTGAAATGGGGAGTGATGAATACACCTAATATTTTTTTTTCTTCCAGGAAAATAAAGTACCTAATCTTACAATCCAATTTATCACAAGCCAAGACACAAATCAGTAAGTCTCAAATGTACAACCTGATGGTACTGCCCACTTTAAGACACCAATCTAAAAATCAGTGCATCAGATTTTAATAGAATACATTTTACATATTTACAAAGAAACCTTTAAAAATGTCTGTTCCAAGATAAGTTAGGAGAAAGGGAGGTTCAAATTCATGGGATACCTCCCAGTGGTATTATGGTCTCTAGGCACAACGGGATATGGGCACTTATGTTCCACTTTCATTTTCAAACTCCTTTACGAAATGTTAGCTAACTTGTTGATGGAGTCATTAAAGGGCTTGCTATATCTGAACCATTTAATAACTGAAGTTGTCTGATCTATATCACATGAGTCATACATGACCTCCTACTATTAAGTAACAGCAGAAGGGGATGCGTATTTTACAAATCTTTCAAAACAAACAAAAAAACCCTAGCTCTCTCTTCTTTCCTGCCATCTTTTCCTGCTTTTTATTTTTTTTAAAAAAGATTTTATTTATTCATGAGAGACACAAAAAGAGAGACAGAGACACAGGCAGAGGGAGGAGAAGCAGGCTCCATGCAAGGAGACTGATATGGGACTTGATCCCGGGAATCCAGGATCACGCCCTGAGCCGAAGGCAGATGCTCAACCGTTGAGCCACCCAGGTGTCCCTTTTTCTGCTTTTTAAAAAGAGGTTCCTTCCATATGCCTATATGAAGGAACAGATTTTGATTAGTCAGGCAAAATTGGGCAATGCTTAAAGTACAGAGCTTATTTATGAAAACCAAGGAAATTAACATTAATATTTGGATTGTGACTGAAAATAATAGATTACTTATGGTCAATATTATCTCTCATAACTGACTTATATTCACACTACAACACAAGAACATTAAATATAAAAACCTCTACAAAAGGTCAAAAGGGTAATGGCATTAGTGTACTCAGGTTCAGGTAGTATTTGACTATTTGCAATTAAATATAGACAAAAATACGGGTATTTAGACACTGCAGTTTTTAGATAAGGCCCTTAGTTTTACAGGTATTTATAGCATGTGCCCAGTCTTGCAGAACTCCATCTTCCTGCACCTCATTTGTAACATAAACTGCTCTTAAACCACTTCAATACATTGTTACTGAGATACTTCTTTTACACAGTACCTACAACGCAGCAGATCGATACTCTAATACAGAGATGCCAATTCCATTACCACAAAAATCTGTGCAAGCAGCCAGATGCTGAACAAAGAGCATGGCTTTCCTCAGCTTTATTCCTAACATGTCTCCACTTTACCAGGATGAAATATTTTGCTATGGTGGGCAACTAGAAGTTAGGAAAGAAATAATGGCATTTAAAATAACAATTAAGAAGCTTTGATTACAGAGAAAGTTTGAAAGATATAGCTAAAATAAATTTCTCCACACCTACAGGATGCTTATCATGTATCATCAAACCCATCTGTTCATCTACAATCATGCTGCACTTGATGCTTTACAAACTGCCACGACATTAGGTGTTTATGCCACAGTTCAACACAAGACTAAAATGATACAGAGAGGGGTTATGGAAAAGGATGGAAATAAAGTCCTGGGTAAGAAACGGGGAAAAGGAACAAAACACCACTTTCGGTAACACAATTTCGACTTCAACTTCTAAATTTGCTACCAAAAAATCTTTATTCACAAGCTTTTCATATAGCTATTACATTTATCTTCCTTTAGACCATCATTATGATCTGAGGCAATAAAAGGGAGTTGAAATATCATTAGAAAGGACAGGTATCTGTCTACATGCAGTGGTACTAGCAACTTGTGGCACTAGAGGGATTTAACTTTTGTCTAAAACCAATTCTCGCTGTCTTTTCTTACACTATTTACTTCCAATGGACTAATGTTGCAATACATCCTTTCTAGACTAGCTTTAATCATTTTCACAACTATGGTTGCTATGACAACAGGATACAGCTTATCTGTGCTGTTTTCATTTTCCCCATCTGAGTTGCCATAACAACACAATTATTCTCCTTTTCTCCAATATGTGACAACTTTATTTTAGTATTGTAATCTTAAGAACACTAGATTTCCCCATGAAGAAAGTGAATAATAGAATTTATAAGAATTTTATTTAGGGATGCCTGGGTGGCTCAGTGGTTGACTGTCTTCTGCCTTTGGCTCAGGGCATGATCCCAGAGTCCTGGGATAGAGTCCCACATTGGGCTCTCTGCATGGAGCCTGTTTCTCCTTCTGCCTATGTCTCTGCCTCTCTGAATAAATAAAATCCTAAAAAAAAATTATTTAAATAATACCCAATTTTAAAATCTTTCGAGGTGTTATTTTGATATTTTTATCATAGGAAAACAAACAACATTAAAAACCTTGATATCTGCTGAAATCTAAAGACTGTCTGCCATTAGTAGTGACTGATTTTCATACAGACTTCCACAAAAAACAACATCATCATGATTATGAGCTGCAGGAAAGTGTCAATTAATACCTGTCCCAAGTAGATCAAGAATGAAGATAGTTCTACACCACCTACCTTGCTGTGGTAATCCCACATCAATTGGTATGAATACATCAGCTTGGAGTAGCGGGCTTTATACTATGTAAACTATACTTAAAAATCTTTTTACCTCTTATCAAAGGTTTTCTATGATAGTAGAATCCTGCTTCAGTTCAAATTCTTTTAGAGTATAAATTGAGTATTTATAAAAACTCACATTCATACAAAAGATAAAAACATTTATTGGGACACCTGGGTGGCTCAGCAGTTGAGCATCTGCCTTTGGCTCAGGGCGTGATCCCATGGTCCCAGGATCGAATCCCACATCGGGCTCCCTGCACGGCGCCTGCTCCTCCCTCTGCCTACGTCTCTGCTTCTTCTCTGTGTCTCTCATGAATAAATAAAATCTTTAAAAAGGAGGGGGGGAAACATTTATTATTCTAAACCAACAACGAAAAAATTTTAAGTATTTTGGCTAATGGGCCACCATCTCCATTACTAGGACCATCATGCTGGGACATGAAAGTATGTTTTTAAAAAACCCAATTGTTATAAACCCTTTGTTGTACTAGTATTTGCTATAACAGGACTTTGTATATGCAAAAGGTTATCTTAATTTAATAGCTTACATCACTAAGTTCAGATCTTTTAGCCCCTTGATCAGGTGACAAAATATACTAAAAAAACTTCTCCCACAGCATAAATATCCATGAATATCCATGAATATTATACATATTTATTGCTTACAAACAAAACATGGAAATATTACTATTTAAGGAGAAAATATGCAAATGTTACTAAATTCTCCTTTACTTCCCTACAGGCATATAAAAGATTATTTATAATATTATAGTATTTTTACAGGATAGATATCACATATTAATGTAACGACACATTTTAATGTTGATCACAGCTGAGATAATTTAACAAATTTTGTAGTTTGCGATGATCTAAAAGATAGAATTATTTAACTAAACCTGTGGATCAGAAGAAAACTTAGTCTTTCATAGTACAATCATTTTCTTAAGTTCATTTTTCAAAGGAAAAAATCCACTATTTACCTAAACTCTGAAATAACAATTTAACAAATTGGTTTTTAGCCACCTGTGTTTTTAAGGACTATAGGTGACAGAGTCTGCAAATGTTAAGAGCAAAAATGATTGGCTCAAGATCTTTCCTTTAAAATCCTTTCCAATAAGGAAAACTCCAAGACAATGATAATGAAAATAAAGCCACTGGAGCAACAGTGGGGTTACACTGCCTACAAGAGAAGTTCAAGAAGGGGTAGGAACAGCATAGAAGCTGAAAAAAAGAGAGAGACTAGCACAAAATAGATTCCAATCTAAGTGAACTGGTTAGACCCTCTAATGAAAATTAAACAAGCAAACTGGGCTAAAATCATATATGACATGCCATCTCTCCAACCCAGCTTTCTTATTTCCTTAAATTGTTTTACTGGTAGGGAACCTCAAGAAAATCCTCCTTTGCAAAGCCTACACAACCCTAAGACATGCTACCTTCCAATGACTTCCAAGTTAGCTGAAGCCAGTAGGTCCTAGGCTGTAAGCAAGATGATATAATTTTATTAGACTGTAATAATGTGAATTTAGGCACTAATGCTGTTCAAATTATGTGTCTCAAAACTGGATTGTTGTGATGCACTTTGACAGAATCAGTTAATTATTTGTGCATGTGTAGCCTAGCATTTTTGGCAAAAGCTATGACTCATCCAGAATATCCCTTAAAAGAAAGCCTTTGGCTTCATCTCCAGGGCAGTCGGCTATGAGCTGACATGCATTCAGATCTGTGCTACTGCTGTTACACCTGCTGGAACTCAGTGGTGGAATTGCTATTCCTGCCCTGATCTGACATGTCTAGCCATGTACTCCATAGGGACTTACAGGCTACTGGGACATGTCCCTACCACTCTTCTCAGGAATGTGTTGTACCCTGTCAAGAGTGGTAAGAATTTTAACCCTTACTCCGTCTGGGCTAGGGACTTCCTTATTTCTCCTCTCTGCTCCTAAAGAAAGAGGTAGTTTGCTTTTGTTTTACTCATAACTAAGTCTATGATCTCTATGTGTTTTGTGGAAAGAAGATTAGAGGAAGAACCTGCTTTTAGCTTTACCTTTGATACTAGGTAACTGAGTCTTTAAAGAGACAAAAGCTCTTATCTCAGGAATAAACTAGTGACCATTATTAGAAGCAAAGTGGAATTCACAAGCCCAGCCAGTTGTCTGATGCAAAAAGTACAAAAGTGTAAGTGTAAGAATTTCATATATGTGTAGGAGATCTATATGTACTCTCATGCTCCAAGATATAATGCAGTGATTTCTAAAGTTCTTCCAAATTGAACTGAGATGAAAATATCTCCCTTTGTCCCACTAAACAATGTCCATATTCCATAAAATCTTTAGAATAAAGGAAGACCTAGGTACAAAATCCTAGGCACACAGTTAGTTTTAGAAGGACATACTATACAATGTAGTATACTGGTAATGCTTCTTCTAAGGATTAGTTTTCTCATTCAAGTGCCTTTCAATGATGTATGAAATTTGAAGAGAATGTGAAAAAAGGCAAAGAACTCAATTCTGCCACAATTAGGCCAGTTGTGTTAGGCCAGTTGTTTCCCAAAGTGAGTTGTACACATGCCAGGTGATAAGCAAGATAATCCTTTCAGATCCCTTCAGAAGGGAAAGGTTTTTATTCAAATTAATTTAGCTTTAAAAAAATATCTTGATTTTTATAATATAGATTGACACTAGTTCCCTCATTTGATCTGATGTTAGATGCCCAAATGTAACTTGTAAACTGGGAAGGAAGGGAGACTGGGAGTCCACAACACAAACAGGTTAGAAAGAGCGCCCCCCCCCAACTCCCATTTATTCTTTTAACATACTGCAAAAAACTGTAGTGTTCAGGATTTAAGAATATAAGAAGAAAGAAAAGAAAAGAAAAGAAAAGAAAAGAAAAGAAAAGAAAAGAAAAGAAAAGAAAAGAAAAGAAAAGAAAAGAAAAGAAAAGAAAGAAAAGAAAAGAAAAGAAAAGAAAGAAAAGAAAAGAAAAGAAAAGAAAAGAAAAGAAAAGAAAAGAAAAGAAAAGAAAAAAGAAAAGAGAAAAGAAAGAAAAGAAAAGAAAAGAAAAGAAAAGAAAAGAAAAGAAAAGAAAAGAAAAAAGAAAAGAACCTAGTGTTAAATAAACTGTCAAGTAATCCTCTAATTCCTTGCAGGAGCCCTTCACTAGTCACTTTACAAGATAAAAATACTATACTAACCATACATGAAAAAAGCGAGCCAAAGACAATATCAAAGTAACCATCTAAAATATGAATTTATGTACACTATTTATATGCATGTATATACACTACTCACAATTTATATCCAGAAAGTATATATAATGCACATACCCTGCTGTAAGTATATATACTGTGCCTTGATATAATAGCTAATGATAGTAATGCATGAATACAATTTGCAATTTGTAACTTAACAAATAAAAATACCTACCGATGGGTACTCAAAATTATTTTCTGGTTAGGCCACTGTTCTAAATAACAAGATACTTGGATTTATTTATTTTTAATTGTGATATAATTAACATATAACATTGTATAAGTTTAAGATCTACAAAATATTGATGAGACTTTTTATATTGCAATATGACTGCCATTGTAGTGTTAGCTAACACCTCTCCTCACATAACTATCAATTCTCACATAATTATCATGTCTTCTGCAGAAGCAGGAACAATTAAGATCACTTGGATTTGTTTTTAAAGAATTTAGCAAAATAAGGCACATGTCAACCTTGCCATTTTTATAGAGTCCCTGAATCAGTTCCAACTTACACCTGGTGAACAAGAAGGGGTTCTACTTTGTGATGCTTGAACTAGGAGGGCTGAAATCATGCTAAGAAACAAAGGTAATTTTCCTTTTGGTATTAATCATAACAATTGACTCAGGACAATGTGGGCAGTACCATGTTTTAGTATTATAAATTCCATTTGCTAGCAAATTAGGTCTTTAGTTCCAAAGACGAGATGTTTCAAATGATTAGTCTCTAGTTCCAACGGGTAGTCTCTTTATACACTCCAAAATAATAAATTTCAAAAAAGTAGTTCACCCACTTGAATACACTTCTAATCCAAAGATATGTTCCAAGGGCTTCAAATTACATGATTTTCCAAACCTAATTCTTCAAGTATTACTTTAATCTAACCTAATTCCTCAAGTGTTATAATACTTTTTTAAAGATTTTATTTATTTATTCATAGAGACACACAGAGAGAGAGAGAAGCAGAGAGAGAAGCAGGCTCCATGCAGAGAGCCTGACGTGGGACTTGATCCAGGGTCTCCAGGATCACGCCCTGGGCTGCAGGCAGTGCTAAACTGCTGCACCACCGGGGCTGCCCAAGTGTTATAATATTTAATAGATAAAAAGGTTCCAGAACAAACAGAAACTAAAAAAACTTAAAGTATTTAATATTTTCTTAATATTTTATACGGCAGGAGCTATAGTTGGCATATAGGATAAATAGTGACTTCTTCAAGTTGTTTTAAATATAAATCAGATTGCATGCCATATCAAGAAATCCTGGTTATATACAGATAGTTTCAGGAAAATTTCTCTAGGCAAAATGTTCATTAAAACTTTAATAATCAGGGATGCATGGGTGCCTCAGATGTTGAGCTGAGCCTTTGGCTCAGGGTGTGATCCCGGAACCCCAGGATCGAGTCCTACATCAGGCTCCCTGCATGGGATCTGCTTCTCCCTCAGCCTGTGCCTCTTACCTCTCTTTCTGTATCTCTCATGAATAAATAAAATCTTAAAAAAAAAAACTTTAATAATCAAGAGTACAATTTCTCAATATGATGTAGAACCATTTATATTTACCTCTTTTCACACAAGCATCCAAATACACATTTGAATTACCCACATGACTTCAAAAGTATAAAGTTACTGTGTTCTACCTGATGTGATCACTTGAAAAATGTTTGGAAGTTGCTAGGGACAGAAAAATTAGAAAAGAGATAGTATATAAATCGTTACAAGTGTTTTATTTTTTTTTATTTTTTAAGATTTATTTATTTATTTATTTATTTATTTATTTATTTATTTAAGACGGAGGGGGGGAGGCAGAGACACAGGCAGAGGGAGAAGCAGGCTCCATGCAGGGAACCTGATGTGGGATTCGATCCCTGGTCTCCAGGATCACACCCTGGGCTGAAGGTGGAGCTAAACCACTGAGCCATCCGGGCTGCCCCCTTACAAGTGTTTTAAAAAATAAATAAATAAATGAAGTTCAAAAAAGTGGTCATGTAGGGTGACAGGATTTTAAAATTTTTACTTTCTCAAATCTGTTCTAATGCCTTGAAAAAAACAAAAGAAAGCTCAATTATTCAAAGTTATATGGGACATCAAAACTAAAGCAGTAATATCAAGACTTATTTACTCTGAGGAGTCTAAAATAGACTTCATGAGGTAGGATGGGCTATTTACCATTACCTCCATTTTGGAAGATGAGAAATATGGAAGATAAATGATTTTATACATATTTATTTGCTGCCTAACATGTGCCATGCACTGAGATATACTGGAGAGCAAAACAATTAAAACTTTACCTGCATGTAGTTTATTTTCTAGTTGAAACAACAGTGGAAGAGTATTTGCTTTAGTTAGGATAGTCTCTAAGGAGCTGACATCTGAACTGAGACACAAAAGATACAATAAGGATTTAAGTAAAAAACCAGGGTCAAAGAAAACAGTAAACAAAAACGCTTTATAGTTGTCTTGCCAAGAGTTTGGCAAAATGCCAGTGTAACTAGACCATAATTGAAGAGTGGGAGTACTGGCATTAGATAGTGAAAGAGGTAGGAAGAACCAGATCTGCCTGGCAGAACAAAAGTCAGGTTTATCCTGCGTGGCCTAAGTGCAAAGAAAAGATAATGAAAAGTTTTATATTTAGATTTTTGAAAGATCACTAGGACTCCTTATGGAAATTGGATTTAATGATTATAATAGTTAGAAAAATATTATACATTAAAAGTAATGGAGTGCCCACCTGGCTTTGACGATAGAGCATGTGACTCCTCAGGGTTGTAAGTTTGAGGCCCATGTGGGATGTCGGGATTACTTAAAAATAAAATCTGGAAAAAAAAAAAAAAAAAGGAGGCACACAAACACACCCCCAACCAATAAAAATAGGTCAACACCCCCAACATATAATAGTGAAACTTGCAAATCTCAAAGAGAAAATTCTGAAAGCAGCTCATGACAAGAGGTCTGTAACCTACAAGGACAGAAACGTTAGACTGGCAGCAGACCTATCTGGAGAGATCCACCAGGCCAGAAGGAATGGCATGATATATTCAGGGTGCTAAATGAGAAAAATATGCAGCCAAGAATATTGTATCCAGCTAGGCTGTCATTCAAAATAGAAGGATAGATAAAAAAGGTTCCAGGACAAACAGAAACTAAAAGAATTTGTGATTACTAAACCAGCCCTGCAAGAAATATTAAAAAGGATCTTTTAAGCAAAGAGTGAGCCCCAAAGTAACACAGACCAGAAAGGAACAGAGACAATATACAGAAACAGTGACTTTATAGGTAATACAATGGCACTAAACTCATACTTTTAATAGTTACTCTTAATGTAAATGGGCTAAATGCCCCAACCAAAAGACATAGGGTATCAGACTGGATAAAGAAGCAAGACCCATTGATATGCTGTCTGCAAGAAATCATTTTAGACCCAAAGACACCTCCATATTTATTTTTTTTTTGACACCTCCATTTTTCAAGTGAGGAGGTGGAAAACCATTTATCATGCTAATGGACATCAAAAGAAAGCTGGGGTGGCAATTCTTATCAGACAAATTAGATTTTAAACCAGAGACTGTAATAAGAGATGAGGAAGGACATTATATTATAATGTAAGCTGTTTCAAAAAATAGAAATGGAAGGAAAACTTCCAAACTCTTTCTGGGGCCAGCATTACCTTGATCCCAAAACCAAAGACCCAAAAAGGAGAATTACAGACCAATATCCCTGATGAACATGGATGCAAAAATCTTCACCAAGATACTAGCCAATAGGATCTAACAGTACATGAAAAGGATTACTCAAAAAAAAAAAAAAAAAAAGGATTACTCACCACAACCAACAACTAAGTGGGATTTATTCCTGGGCTGCAAGAATGGTTCAATATCCTCAAATCAATCAACGTGATACACTACATTAATAAAAGGACAAGAACCATAGGATCATCTCAATAGATATATGAAAAGCAGCTGACAAAGTATAGCATCCTTTCCTGATTAAAACTCTTCACAGTGTAGGGATAGAGGGAACATACCCATATCATAAAAGCCATATATGAAAAGCCCACAGCAAACATCATTCTCAATAGAGAAAAATAGAGGGCAGCCCCAGTGGCGCAGCGGTTAAGCGCCACCTGCAGCCCACGGCGTGATCCTGGAGACCCGGGATGGAGTCCCACATCAGGCTCTCTGCGTGGAGCTTGCTTCTCCCTGTGTCTCTATGAATAAATAAATAAAAATCTTTAAAAAAAAAAAAAAGAGAGAAAAACAGAGCTTTTCCCCTAAGATCAGGAACACAGCAGGGATATCCACTGTTCTTCAACATAGTACTAAAAGTCCTAGCCTCAGCAATAAGACAACAAAAAAGAAATAAAAGGCCTCCAAATTGGCAAAGAAGTCAAACTCTCACTCTTCACAGATAACATGATACTCTATGTGGAAAACCCAAAAGACTTCACCCTAAAATTGCTGGAACTCAGCAAAGTGGCAGGATATAAAATCAATGCGCAGAAATCAGTTGTATTTCTATACAATAACAATGAGACAGAAGAGAAATTAAAGAGTCGATCCCATTTACAATTGCACCAAAAACCGTAAGATACTTAGGAATAACCCTAACCAAAGAGGCAAAGGATATGTACTCAGAATACTACAAAACATTCATGAAAGAAATTAAAGAAGACACAAAGAAATGGAAAAATGTTCCATGCTCACGGGTTGGAAGAACAAATACTGTTAAAATGTCTATGCTACCCAGAGCAATTCAATGCAATCCCTACCAAAATACCACCAACTTTTTTTCACAGAGCTGGAACAAACCATCCTAAAATCTGTATGGAACCAAAAAAGACTCCAAATAGCCAAAGGAATGTTGAAAAAGAAAATCAAACCTGGTGGCATCACAATTCTGGACTTCAAGCTCTATTACAAAGCTATAATCATAAAGACCGTATGGTACTGGCACAAAAAACAGAAAAGAAAACCCAGAAATGGGCCCTCAACTCTATGGTCAACTAATCTTCAACAAAGCACTAAAGAATATTTAATAGAGAAAAGACAGTCTAGTCTTTTCAGCAAATGTTGAAATAATTGGACAGCCACATGCAGAAGAACAAAACCAACCATTTCCTTATACCATAAACAAAAATAGACTCAAAATGGATGAAGACCTAAATGTGAGACAAGAATCCATCAAAATCCTAGGGAACATAGGCAGCAACTTCTGTGATCTTGGCCACAGCAACTTCTTGTTAGACATGTCTCCAAAGGCAAGGGAAACAAGGTAAAAATGAACTATCTTGATTTCACCAAGATAAAAATCTTTTGCACAGCAAAGGAAACAGTCAACAAAGCCAAAAGACAACTGAAAGAATGGGAAAAGATATTTGCAAATGTCTTATCAGATAAAGGGCTACTATCCAAAATCTATAAAGAACTTACCAAACTCAACACCCAAAGAACAAATAACCAAGAAATGGGCAGAAGACTTGAACAGATATTTTTCCACAGGAGATATACAAATAGCCAAAAGACACATAAAAAAAAAAAATGTTCAACATCACTTGGCATCAGGGAAATACAGATCAAAACCACAATGAGATACCACCTCACACCAGTCAGAGTGGCCAAAATTAACAAGTCAGGAAATGATAGATGTTGGCGAGGATGCATGGAAAGGGAAACCCTCTTACACTGCTGGTGGGAATGCAAGCTGGTGTAGCCTAGCCATTCTGGAAAACAGTATGAAAGTTCTCCAAAACTTGAAAATAGAGCTACCCGATGGCCTGGCAGTTGCACTACTGGGTATTTACTCTAAAGATACAAATTAGTCATCTAAAAGGGAATCTGCACCCCAATGTTTATAGGAGCAATGTCCACAATAACAAAACTATGGAAAGAGCCCAATGTCCACTGACTGATGAATGGCTGAAGAGTGACATATGTATACAATGGAATACCACTCAACCATCAAAAAAAATGAAATCTTGCCATTTGCAACAACGTGGATGGAACTAGATAGGGGGTATGATGCTGAGGGTAATAAGTCAATCAGACAATTATCATAGGATATCAATCATGTGGAATTTAAGAAAGATAACAGAGGATCATGCGGGAAGAGAGGAAAATATAAAACAAGATGAAATCAGAGAGGGAGACAAACCACAAGAGACTCTTAATCATGGAAACAAACTGAGGGTTGCTGGAGGGGACGGGGGAGAGGGATGGAGTATCAGGTGAAACGCATTAAGGAGGGGCATGTGATAATAATGAGCACTGGATATTATATAAGACTGACGAATCACTGACCACTATCTCTGAAACTAATAATACATTATGTTAATTAATGGAATTTAAAGAAAAATTGAAAAAAAAGAAAAACAATAATTTATAGTAAGTTGATGGTAGTAAATGCAGAGAGAAGTGGAAGATTTTGAGATCTATTTTGGAAATGACTATGCAACATTCAAGTGGATAGTAAGTTAAATATATAAATCTAGGGGTCAGAATAAAAGGATGAGTTGGTATCACTGGTATATTAGGAGTCATCAGCACAGATGGTATAGTAGCCCCCGCCACTTACCATGGTGAAAACATTCCAAAAAAAAAAAAAAAGAAAACATTCCAAGACCTTCAGTGCATGCCTGAAACCCTATCTATACTATGCTTTCTCCTATACATATATACCTTTAAGTTTAGTTTATAAATTAGGCATAGTAAGATATTAACAAATAACTAGTAATAAAATAGAACAATTATAACAATACACTATAACAGGTATGTTAATGTTTTCTCTTTCAAAACATCTTCTTGTACTGTACTCACCCTTCTTGTGATACTGTAAGAGGACAAAATGCATATGTGATAAGATGAAGTGAGGTGAATTATGTAGGCATTTTGAGGTAGTGCTGGGCTACTACTGATCTTCTGACAACATATCAGAAGGAAGAATTGACCACAGGTAACTGAAACTGTGGAAAACCAAGGAAACAGATGAAATCACCTAGGAAGAAACTATGAGAAGAAATGGGAGAGGCCCCAGAACTAAGAACTAAGAAACGCTAGATTTATCTAAGGGTCAAATGCTTATTAAATGGTCTAACTCAACAAGCAAAATGTTCTTTCATTAAATCCCATTGCTATTAACATAAAAAAAAAAAAGCCATTTCCCTGGCCAAAGGTTATCAAAATTTAGTATTTAACTAATTTTAGGTGTCTCTAGTTGAGTCCTAGAAAAATTACTTTAAAAACCTTGCAAAAGGGGATCCCTGGTTGGCTCAGCGATTTGGTGCCTGCCTTCAGCCCAGGGCGTGATCCTGGAGTCCTGGGATCAAGTCCCACATCGGGCTCCTTGCATGGAGCCTGCCTCTCCCTCTCTCTCTCTCTGTGTCTCTCATGAATAAATGAATAAAATCTTAAAATAAAATAAAATAAAATAAAATAAAATAAAATAAAATAAAATAAAATAAAATAAAATAAATAAAATAAAATAAAATAAAATAAAATAAAATAAAATAAAATATAAACCTGGCAAAATAATAAGATATGAGAAAAAATGGTAGCCTCTGGGGAGGGAAACTGAATGATAAGAAATGGGTAAGAAAGGGAAGCCTGGGGATGCCTGTGTGGCTCAGTGGTTGAGAGTCTGCCTTTAGCTCAGGGCATGATCCCGTGGTCCTGGGATCAAGTCCCACACTGGGTTCCCTGCATGGAGCCTGCTTCTCCCTCTGCCTGTGTCTCTGCCTCTCTCTGTCTCTCTCATGAATAAATAAATAAAATCCTTAAAAAAAAAAATGCAGATTCTTGAGACCTACCAAATTAAGTGGAGGGAGAGGAGCTGCCTATGTCTCTGCCTCTCTTTGTCTCTCATGAATAAATAAATAAAATCTTTAAAAAAAATGGGTAAGAAAGTTTTCTGATATATATCCTTTTCTACTTTTTAAATTCTGTATTATATTACATGTTTCACACATCCAAAAATAAATACTTTTAAAATAACTTGATATTTCAGCTTCTATCAATAATTAAATCAAACATCAGTGGGTTTATTACTGTTTGACTTTATGTTGCTGTTGTTGAACTTGACATGTTATCTAATATTTATGAAGGTATAAAAAGCCACAAATAACCAACTCCTGAAGAAACACAAGGTATGAGAACTTAACTACCATATATCACAGCTTATTATAAAGCTACATGAATAAGGCTGTATGATTCTGACACTGGGATAAATACATAAGAGAACAAAATAATGAGTCCAAAAACAAATCAATACATGTAAGAACATAAATTATGATGGAGGGAGCACAGCAGATCACTCTTCTATTGGAAGAATATGTAGATAACATATTCTTCCAATAGATGGTGCTGGGGGGCATTGGAAATCCATATGGATAAAAATGAAATGGAACCCCTTCCTCACATCAAACACAAAAATCAATTCTAGAGAGACTAAAGTTCTAAATATAAAAGATAAAACTATAAAGCTTCTAGTTGAAAATATGAGATTCTGCTCATGACTGTAGAAAAGGTTCTCTTAAGTCCAAGAAGTACTGACACACACACTTCATCTATCAATCATAATCCCTCCAGTGGAGGAAACAACAAATAAGTCAAAAGAGCACCAACTAGGTTTGGATAAGGAAAACGAGGGCTCTAATACCGGCTGTCATCAACTGTTAAATTGGGGCAAGGCACATGACCTCTTTGGGTCTCTGTTTGCTAGTTTTTAATAGGAAGGAGTCATACTTTATGATCCAAACAAAGTTTTTACCCAAAGTAATCTAAAATGATAATGAACTAGTTTCTTGAATGAGCTAACCAAGTGGACAGCATTACCAATGCTGATAACTTAAGGGAATGAAGAAAAAGAGAAAATGATGTTTCCCAGTCCTCCCAGGACTGTACAGTATAAATAACTGAACATGGTGACAAGTGTTTACAGCTGACCTTGACAGAAAAGTGTTTTCCAAATACTCTTAGATATAAAGTGCACTCATTGGGGTAAACTGTCCTTGCTGGGCATTTGCTTTGTCATACTATTTCTTTTTTATATATATATACTATTTCTTTAATAAAAGTAATAAAAATGGAAAGATCTTGGAAATATCAGTAAGGCCAGCAATCAAAGGCTTTAAGTGTATCTCTCCATATATCCCTGACAAGTAAAATTCCATCATCATAGACAGGGATAAATTATGGCTGCTTGCCTGGGTGGCTAAGGGAATGAGAAAATTAAGAACAGGACATCCTGTGGGATTTTTGATAATCACTAGCCAAGTCATTTCGGTGCCATTTTTCCTAACACTACAAAATAACATATTCAACATTTCATTGGCTTCTCAAAATGACATTTTATGATAAACCTCAGATCTGATAGTCATACTCTTATTAAAAGTCAGAACTAGTTATATTGAAATAATGACCAACCACAGAAGATTTTTCATTAAAATATATTATATAATAACATTAAAATAAGGCTCGATCAGGGTCTCAATCGAGGATCCAGGAATAGGATTCATTGATCCCTGAACCTCATAAAATTGTGTGTGTGGGGGATCCCTGGGTGGCGCAGCGGTTTGGCTCCTGCCTTTGGCCCAGGGCGCGATCCTGGAGACCTGGGATTGAATCCCACGTCGGGCTCCCAGTGCATGGAGCCTGCTTCTCCCTCTGCCTATGTCTCTGCCTCTCTCTCTCTCTCTCTCGATCTCTCTCTCTCTCTGTGACTATCCTAAATAAATAAAAATAAAAATAAAAAAATTGTGTCTGTGTTTTGTACACAATATGTAGGGAGAGTATCTCATGACATACAAAAGATTTTTAGTGAGGTCCATGATTAAAAAAGATTATGAAATCTTTAATTAGATGATACCTGCAGACTCTTAAAGCCTATGACCCCACACAGATTTGATATTTTAGTTAAGGCAAATAATTGGCCCACTTATGAAGGAAATAGAAATTTACCTCTGATTCATCACTCTTTCTTAATCCAAGTACAACAAAAGTCAGTCTCACTTTAAAACAAATAAAAATAGGGACACCTGGGTGTCTCAGTGGTTGAGCATCAGCCTTTGGCTCAGGGCATGATCCTGGGGTCCAGGATCCAGTCCTGGGTCGGGCTCCTTGTGAGGAGCCTGCTTCTCCCTCTGCCTATGTCTCTGCCTCTCTCTCTCTCTCTCTCATAAATGAATAAATAAAATATTTTTAAAAAATAAAAATAAGAATAAAATTAAATAAATAAAAATAAAAACTAAATTAGGGATGCCTGGGTGGCTCAGCAGTTGAGCATCGGCCTTCTGTCCAGGGATCAAGTCCCACACTGGGCTCCCTGAGAGAAGCCTGCTTCTTCTATGTCTCTGCCTCTCTCTCTCTCTCTCTTATGAATAAATAAATAAAATATTTTTTTAAAATAGATAAATAAATACTAAATTAAATTTTTAAAGATAAAAAATTTTTAAATGGGGGGCACCTGGCTGGCTCAGTGGGTAGAGCATTATGACTCTTAATCTCATGATTGTGAGTTCAAGTCCCACATTTGGTGTGGAGCCTACTCAAAAAACAAACAAAATAAATAAAAATTTAAAATTTAAAACTTCATGGCTTCAATTAAAAAATTAAAAATTGAGTTCAGGGATGCCTGGTGGCTCAGCAGTTGAGTGCCTGCCTTCAGCTCAGGGCGTGATCCCAGGATTCGAGGATCGAGTCCCACATCTGGCTCTTTGCAGGGAGCCTGCATATGCATCTCCCTTTGCCTATGTCTCTGCCTCTCTCTGTGTGTCTCTCATAAATAAATAAAATCTTAAAAAAAAAATGAGTTCAATAATGTACTATCTCAAAATCTTCAGTTTATCTCCTTACTTTTAAGCCTTTCTATACACTCAAATTTTAACTACAATATATTCCATTTCTCAGTAAGAAAGATAATCTATTCTTTGATCTTTTTCACCAAGCATCACTCTTCCTAGGTCCTGAGTAGATTTTCACATTAAGTGAAACCAAGATCTCACTCTTTCCTACTGCTTTACATAATTAATTGGGACTGTTCAAATTCATCAATCCTGGAGCCTTTGAAAAAAAGCTATTAGTTCAATCCTAGACCAGCCAAAATATGGTGACTGATTCCCACTCACTTCATAAATACATACTTAAACACACACACACACACACATACACACACACACAAAACTTACTAATGAGAACTATAATTTACCACCAACTACTCATAAGAAATTATAGCTCTGCTGACTGGCAAGTAATTTGCAAAAGCAGATCAGTTTAGCTGCATAAAATAAATATCCACCTGCACATACTAGCACTAATCAGGGCGTGAAATTAAACTTTTTATTCGGAAGGAAATAACTGCTTCAAAGCTGGGATTTAGCCTGGAAAGCAAATATTAAGGTCATCCTTTTCTCTCTGACGTTTAAAAGTATTTCTAATGGAAGCAAGGGAAGAGAGCTGACTGGCCAAATTCCGTAAAAGTGAAAATATCTCTATGACATAACAAACATTCCACTTACTTTACTAATTGCACAGACTTAACAGACCAAATTGCTGAAATGTATGCAGAGATCACTTAAGATATGAAAGCCCAAACAGACCACTAGTCATCTAATTCCATCAAAACTAAGGGATCAGTGTTTCATTAAGTAAAATAAAGAAAATTCAACAACCATAAATGTCACAATAAGCTTTTAAATAGCCTATAGCCTTTTTTATTACAATACAGTCAATACAGGATTAGCCAGGTTAATGAGATCCTATTCAGTAATAGTAGCCAATTATAGCCAATAGAAGCCAATTCCCACAATTCTTCCAACATTTATCAAAATTAGCTAATACTTCGGATGCCTGGGTGGCTCAACGGCTGGGGCCTGCCTTTGGCCCAGGGTGTGATCCTGGAGTCCCAAGATCGAGTCCCACACTGGGTTCCCGGCATGAAGCCTGCTTCTTTCTCTGTCTGTGTCTCTGCCTCTCTCTGTATGTGTCTCTCATGAATAAATAAATAAAATCTGGGATCCCTGGGTGGCGCAGCGGTTTGGCGCCTGCCTTTGGCCCAGGGCGCGATCCCAGAGACCCGGGATCGAATCCCACGTCGGGCTCCCGGTGCATGGAGCCTGCTTCTCCCTCTGCCTGTGTCTCTGCCTCTCTCTCTCTCTCTCTGTGACTATCATAAAAAATAAATAAATAAATAAATAAATAAATAAATAAATAAATAAATAAATAAGTAAATCTTTTAAAAAGATTAATACAAACTTCCTCCTGAAGCCAATATTACCTGATATGTATGTAACTAAGTAGAATTTAAATAGAAACTTGAAACAAAAAAATTAACTAATGCAAACTTCAACTTATTCCACTATTCTATATCCACACTACTCTCATGTCTACCAGAGAAACCTAACAAGTGTAAAAGAGCCCAAATTATTATGAGCAAAATGCTGACTTGATTGGCCTATAAAAGCCACCATAGCACTCAACCTGTGGTCCCACAACCAGCAGCAGCATCTGGAAACTAGAAATGCAAATTTTCAGGCCCCACCCCAGGTCTACTGAATGGAAAATACAAACGTTCCAGGAAATCCTGATGCAGTTTGTACTACCACAAGCCTTTAAAAACTGAACCTAATTCGCAGCTTTAGACTTTTCTACTAAAGATAAAAATTATAAAACATATAACTTGCAAATTAGAATATAAAATGTACATTTAATTAGTCTAAGTTCAAAAACAAAAATAAAAGTAAAAGTGATGAAGTCTACACAGTATCTTCCCCAAATATAAAACAGTCACCATGGGGCAGCCCAGGTGGCTCAGCAGTTTAGCACGGCCTTCAGCCCAGGGCCTGATCCTGGAGACCCAGGATCAAGTCCCACGTCAGGCTCTCTGCATGGAGCCTGCTTCTCCCTCTGCCTGTGTCTTTGCCTCTCTCTCTCTCTCTCTCTCTCTCTTTCTCTCTCTCTGTCTCTCATGAATAAATAAATAAAAACTTAAAAAAAAAAAGTCACCGTTTCAGTCATGCAGAAAGAAAAAATGATTTGGAACGGCATAAGGATAAATGGGCTAATTTTACAACTACCACAGAAGAATCATCATCAATGGATATTAAAACTATAGGGATAAACAGTGCTAAGAAGTAGGATATTTACAGTTTCCAAATTTCACTCCACTAGGCACTTATTAATTACAAATACACCTTAATAAAATGATCAAACCTAGTATCACCAATAAAGGAACAAATTGACATGATGTACCTTCTCATGGAATGCACTGAGAAAGAAATCACAACATGTATTCCTGCCAAATTTTTTTAACCTGCATCTAATAATGATGGAGAAATAATTAGACAAATTCAAAAGAGACATTCTGTAAAAACTAGCCTGCACTCTTCAAATGTCAATTTCACGAAAAAAAAAAAAAAAGACTAGGGAACTGTTATAAATTAAAAGAGACTAAAGAGACATAACTATATATAATGTCATTGTATCCCACAACACACATACAAAATGGAGTTTAGAAGAAGAAGCTATAAAGGAAATCACTGGACAATTAGGGAAATATGAATATGAACTGTATATTGAATAATAAAATGTTATCACTATTAAATTTCCTGAGTGATATCTTGCACTGTGGTTATGAAAGACGATGCTCTTATTCTTAGGAAATATATGTTGAGGGATCCCTGGGTGGCGCAGCGGTTTAGCGCCTGCCTTTGGCCCAGGGCACGATCCTGGAGACCCAGGATCGAATCCCACGTTGGGTTCCCGGTGCATGGAGCCTGCTTCTCCCTCTGCCTGTGTATGTGTGACTATCATAAATAAATTAAAAAAAAAAAAAAAAAGGAAATATATGTTGAAAGTGAAATAAAGATGTCTACAATGCTCAAATGATGTAAAAATACAAGTACAGTCATACAGAGAAAGAAAACTCAAGGTGGCAAGATGTAAACAACTGGTCAATCCAGGTGAAGAGGTATATCATTATGTTTTTCTTGCTATTTTTCTATAGATTTGAAAAAAGATTGATACCATCCTTACCCTCTTCAAAACCATATTCCTCAAAAAAAAAAAAAAAAAAAACCATATTCCTCAACTGCATGATCTTGAGTAAATAACCTCTTTGTGCCTCACTTTCCACATTTATAAATCAGGGATAATAATAATACATACCTAATAAGATGAGAGGATCAAATGAGTTAATAAATGACAAATGCCTAGGAAACTAGCTTGGTACATATTGAGCTTTAAGTGTCTGCTATCAATATTACTGCTGTTACGACTACTATTACAATCACCACCCAAGGTCATAAAGAATCATAGCTTGGATGTTCACAGTCCTATAGAATTTCTAAAATATTTTCACTACAATAGTTTAAGTTAGTCTCCATAACAGCTCTTTGAAGTAGGAAGAGCATTATTATCTCTGTTTTCCAGATGAAGAAAATGAGACTTAGAGAAGTTAAGCAACTTGCCTAATATTATATGACTTCTACAAAGTAGTGTGAGATGGGAACCAGGTCTTGTTTTCACTGTAGCACAACATAAAATTTACATTCTAACCTACACTGCTTACAAGTATTTCAAGGAAAACACACCAAGAAGACAGGTAGAACTCCTGTACTGTTATAGAAAAAAGTAATCACTAGCCCATTCAGTAAAACAGATGTCACTTTGCAGAGCTTTGATATTTTTCTTAAATACCCTTGAAAACAAGGATCAAAAAATATGAACTCTTATAAAAAGGGATTTATTGTATTTTTATAGCTTATTACATACCTTGTAACAATCATTTTGTTAAATGTGAATGTCAGTTTTATTTTCGGTCCCTTTTTCCCTGGCTATTTACAAGCTTTGTAAGAATCGTTCCTTAATTAAGTCTAAACATAGTTTTATATAAATGGATTCCTGGAAATAAAACGTTCAGACTTAAGAAATGATTGTTACAGAGACTGTAACAGGCCGTAAAAAAAGAATGCCACTTTAAACAAAGATTTCTCATTTTAATTAAAAAGATAATCATCAGAACATTCCTACACTTAACAGAACCATTTAAAGAAGCTTCTTTGAAAAAAAAAAAAGTAGCATCTTATGCAGCTTTCCATGTATAATTTATAATATATTTAAATCAAAGTCTCAGTTGATCCTCTACGCATGAATTCTTATATACTGTGCCTACACTTTAAGGACACATTGCAAGAGAAATAGGCCCAAATGAAGTTAACATCATTTCTAATTCTTTTTAACATGAACACTTTCAAAGATTATATTTTTCCATAAATATTGGTAAAACACATTTAAGAATACTTAAGAAACATTTAACAAGGGCAGCCCCGGTGGCGCAGCGGTTTAGCGCCACCTGCAGCCCAGGGCGTGATCCTGGAGACCCAGGATCAAGTCCCACGTCAGGCTCTCTGCGGGGAGCCTGCTTCTCCCTCTGCCTGTGTCTCTGCCTCTTTCTCTCCCTGCATCTCTATGAATAAATAAATACAATCTTTAAAAAAAAAAAAAAAGAAACATTTAACATGACCACCTATGAACAGAACAAGGATCATATAATTTACTGATGCAGTAAAAAGCTAAAAGTGTTGGGTAAAGGGATATTCAGAACATTACCATATAATCAAAGATGACACATACCTACATAAAGAGTTTCTATTCTCAAACTCTGATAAAAACTGAAGCATCATTCTCATTTTCAAAATGTCAAAGCTGGATATCACTGGAGGGTGTGAAAAACCTTTACAAGTATGATTTGATAACCAGGATTCTTTTCAACTAATTCACTTGGATAACTTTTAAACTGTCCATTCTTGGGACACCTGGGTGGCTCAGTTGGTTGGGCATCTGACTGATTTCAGCTCAGGTCATATCAGGGTCCTGGGATGGAGCCCCATGTGGGGCTCCGTGCTCAGCAGGGAATCATCTTGAGATTCCCTCTCTCCCTCTGCTCCTCCCCCAGCTCTCTCTCTCTCTCAAATAAATAAATAAGGGTGCTGGGGTGGCTCAGTCAGTTAAGAGTCCAACTCTTGATTTCAGCTCAGGTCATAATCTCAGGGTTCTGAGATTGAGCCCCTGGCAGACTCCCCACTGGGCATGGAGCCTGCTTAAGATTCTCCCTCTTTCTTTGCCCTCCCCATCTCATGCAAGTGCATACTCTCTTTCAAAAAAAAATAAATAAAACAAAATAAATCTTTTTAAAAATTGTCCATTCTTAACTCAAATCTCATATAAAATTTGTATATGTAGGCAAGAGTCCAAGAGAGAATGAAGTAGATCTTATAAGCTGTCATTATAATTAACTGCAATTTGAAAAACAGATGCATCAATGTTCTTCTACTTTAAGTCACCTTTTCTAAATTACACTGGAGCCATTACTTGACAGTCTATTTCTGCAGCAATATATTACTGGAAACTGCTTCAAAGTGGACTATATTTTCCCAGGAAAATAAGTTATAATCAGGAAGCTATTTCCTAACTGAGGACTTGGTAACAAAGAAAAGTACTCACATGCCTACTAACATCAAAACAAAGAGTCAGTAACTGTAAACTTCTACAGTCATTAAAAATAAGGAAATTACAGGGCAGCCCGGGTGGCCTCAGCAGTTTAGCGCCACCTTCAGCCCAGGGCGTGATCCTGGAGACTCAGGATCAAGTCCCACGTCGGGCTCCCAGCAAGAAGCCTGCTTCTCCCTCTGCCTGTGTCTCTGCCTCTCTCTCTGCGTCTCTCATGAATAAAGTACTTTTTTAAAAAAAAATTAAAAAATAAGGAAATTACATTCCAGCTTCAAGAAATAGAGTAACATACCAAAGATCAGCAAGCATTTGTCCAAAGTGTAAAAAAACCCATAACTCTTCCATATTTACTCATGAAACAAATTTGACCTCAAGCTAATAATCAACTAAAATAAACACTAACCATTTAATTAGCAGTACTTGGTTTGCTTCTTAAAATACAGACTGCTGCTTGAGATGATTTATAAAGAAAAGAGAAGAAGCAGGAGAGGGTCAAATATTATTACTCAAGGGAATATCCTCCTTTCCTTTATCTAAGTTATTTTTCTGAATAAGCAAGTTATTAAAAATCATACCACTGACCTATGCTACCAGAATTAGGAAATCGGTGAATGTTGATCATGACGACAAGTGTTTCTCACTTATTTTGCTTTATTTTAAAAATTATAGGTTGACCAGATATTTTTATTTTTCATTTGCTTATCTCCTCAGTTTAATAAAATCTACAAGTGTTTTATAGAAGACCTAAGGCCACCAGAAAAAAAATACTCTCTCATTTTGTCACAGGGCTTACTTGAGACTTTATAGATTTCACAGTATCTCACTCTTAATTAAGAACCACGAAGATTTATTAGCACAAGCTCCTTTTTAAAACAATTACAGAGGGGCGCCTGGGTGGCTCAGTTGGTTAAGTGTCTGCCTTTGGCTAAGGTCATAATCCCAGGGTCCTGGGATCGAGTCCCGCATCCAGCTCCCTGCTCAGTTTGCCTCTCCCTATGCCCTTCCCCGCAGCTCGTGATCTCTGTCTCTCTCAAATAAATAAAAATCTTAATAAATAAATATTCACAGAATATCTTTCATAGAATGCTAAATGTAAGGCATATTCTGATGACCATTCTTCTGATTCTTCTTTTTTTTTTTTTTCTTCTGATTCTTCTGATGGGGACTATCTTTTGTATTTGATCCCAACAGATAAAATCATCAAGAACTGAGGCATTCATTAGGGAAATGCAAATTAAAACCGCAATAAGGGGCAGCCCCATCTGCTCAGCTGTTTGGCGATGCCTTCGGCCCAGGGCATGATCCTGGAGACCTGGGATCGAGTCCCAGGTCGGGCTCCCTGCATGGAGCCTGCTTCTCCCTCTGCCTGCCTGCCTCTCTCTCTCTCTCTCTCTCTCTCTCTCTGCCTCTCATGAATAAATAAATAAAATCTTTAAAAAAAATAAAAATAAAAATAAATAAAACCGCAATAAGATACTACTATACGTCTATTCAAATGGCTAAAATAAAAAATAGTGAGCAACCATAACTTTCATACATTGCTGCAGAAATACAAAACAGTACAGCCACAGATGAAATAGGGGAAGGGGATTAGGTACAATCTTCCAGTTATAAAATAAATAAGGCAAAGGGATGTAATGTACAGCAATAGGGAATATAGTCACTTAAACTATAATAACTTTGTATTGTGACGGACTGCAATTAGATTTATTGTGGCGACCACATTGTAATTTATGTAAATATCAAATCACTACATTGTACACCTGAAACTAATATAATTTGTATGTCAATTATTCTTCAATTTAATAAAAATGGTATAGTCACTCTTGAAAATAGTGTGGCAGTTTCTTATAAAGTTAAACATACGCTTACCATATGATCCAGCAACTCCACTCCTGGGTTATTTACCCTACAGAAATAAAAATTTACATCACACAAAACCTATACACAAGTATATAAAGCAGCTCTATTTATAGTCCCCAAAAACCAGAAACACTTCACATGTCCTTCAACAGGTAAATGTATAAACAAAATGTGATACAATCCATTCAATGGATTCTACTAAACAATTCTACTAAACAATAAAAAGGAACAGGAAATACGCAACAACTTGAACAAATCTATCTCAAGGGCATTGTGCTCAGTGAAAGAAGAGCAAAAGATTACATATTGTATGATTTCATTTATATAACATTCTCAAAAAGTTAAAACTAAAATAAGGGAGAACAAATCAGCTCCTACAAGTTAGACACGGGGTGGGGGAAATATAGTACAAGGGAGTTCGGGGAGGGGTAACGAACTGTTCTTTAACCTGATCGTGGTAGTAGTTAAATATAATTACATCTATTAAAATTCTGAGACCTATAGACTAAAAAACCCTCAATTTTACTGGATGTTAATAAAAAGTCTGAACTTGCAACAGCAAGCATAAATAAATGTACATGTAAAAAGTAAAATGGAATAAGGGTGGAATGCCTATTCAATAAACCTTGGAAGTCTGCTTAAACTATTCTATGTTAGAGATTTGTTGTAAAAGTACCACCACCACCACCACCACCATATCCTTATGGCCTAGAAAGCACCATCACATTTACCTCATTTAATTGTATCAAATTATGTCTTCTATTTTAAAGATGCTGTGGGGGATGGTAATGATGATCCAAGTGATAGAGATAAAAAGACATTTTCAGGGCAGCCCGGTGGCTCAGCGGTTTAGCACCGCCTTCAGCCCAGGGCGTGATCCTGGAGACCTGGGATCAAGTCCCACATCAGGCTTCCTGCATGGAGCCTACTTCTCCCTCTGCCTGTCTCTGCCTCTCTCTCTCTCTTTCTGTGTGTCTCATGAATAAATAAATAAAATCTTAAAAAAAAAAAAAAAAAAAGACAGAATTTCTAACTGACCAGACAATCTGTGCCTGTGTGACTGTCACTTGCGGTCAGGTTGAGGCCCTTGCTTAAAAGAACTCCAGACTATGTAACTATAACAGAGACTAATCTTTCCTCATAAATTTCCCTCCATTTAGTTATGCCTTGTTGCTATAAGCAACACTTCACTGATTCCTCAAAAATTTTCCTTCACTCCTTGACATTACTTCTCCTTAAGAGGTCTATAAAGCAACTGGTGTGGGGCACCTGGGTGGCTCAGTTGGTTAAGCATCTGACTCTTGATTTTAGCTTAGGTCATGATCTCAGGGTGGTGAGATCGAGCTCCAAGACAGGATCCCTGATCAGCCAGGGGTCTGCTGGAGATTCTGTGTTTCCCTCTCCTTCTGCCCCTCCTCAAACTCATGCTCTCTCTCTAATAAATAAATCCTTAAAAACAAATAACTGGTGAGGTTGTCTGTTGTCTTTTATTCTCAAATATGTGATAGGGTCATAAAATATTAACAATAAAAGTAACATCAGAACTATCCACAGTATTTTCACAGCATCAGGAGGGACTACCAGTTGTACTGTGATGTAATTTTAACATACCTAGAATGTCCATATTTTGGGATGTTGCTATTGTTCTTCTACTAGATATACCTCTTGTAAATGGCATACCTTATTTTTCTGGCCCCATAGGTCACCAATTTCTCCAACTGCAAACACTTAGCCCTCAGAATAAATTCTTTTTAGAAAGCTACTACTAATCCTTTAGAATTCGAAGAAATTCCAAGCCTCTGCAATGAAGTTTGTGTCACTCTGCTTTCACTCTTTTTTCCCCAGCTCTACTGAGATATAACTGGCATATACAATTGTGCAAGTTTAAGGTGTACAATATGTTTATTTAATACTTATATATTGTATTATAAAATGATTACCATCTGCCTTCACTTTTTTTTTTTTTTCAGGTTTGCCTTCACTCTTGATTTCAGTTAGCTCAGCTCCTTCCTGCTATGTTCCCCAGGTACAAGGCTTCACTTTTTACATTGGTTCTAGCCACAATATACCCCCACTCCCTCTTTGCTGATACATTGGCCAGGACACAGTGGACTAGACATTTTGTCAAACCTAATCTGAGAAATATCTGTATCAGAAACACTGAGATGCTTGTTAAACATGCAGATTCTTGGGATGCCTGGGTGGCTCAGGGGTTGAGCATCTGCCTTTGGCTCAGGGCATGATCCTGGGGTCCAGGATTGAGTCCCACATCAGGCTCCTTGCAGGGAGCCTGCTTCTCCCTCTTCCTGTGTCTCTACCTCTCTCTGTCTCTCTCATGAGTAAATAAATAAAAACCTTAAAAAAAAATGCAGATTCTTGAGACCTACCAAATTAAATGGAGGGAAAGGGGCTGAGAATCTGCACTATATTTTAACATGTTTTCCAAATAATTTACAATAGTAAAGTATAGGACAACTGTAGTGGGCACTAATTACAGGCTGAATGATTAAATGAACTGAATGAATGAATTCTTTAGTTCCTTGCTGAGTATTCCAGTTTGATTTTTGATCCCAAACTTTAATCAGGGTCCTTGCTACCTGTTTTCAGTACTTACTGATGCTGTCTGCCTATCTGGATCTCCCCAGAATATCTGCACCCAGACTCCTTGTCACTATTCTCCCCCTGAAAGAATATCTTGCCCTTGCAAAACTTCCCTGAGTCCACAAATCCGGTTGAGTTGCCAATAAATGCCATGTTCCATCTGCCTAGCTAAATTTCCTCCCCTTAACTCCTAGCCACATCCAAGCACTTAGCCTATCTCAGCTAGCATGAAAAGCCTCTGTAGCTTTGAGCTTCCTTATCTGGCTAATCTTGATAAAACAGTGTTCCCAATACAAGATAGTGACATGAAATTACTCAAAAACCAAATACAATGTTTAGAAGAATCCTGATCTCTCTATCACATATGAAGTGGAGCTGAGTGGTCCTGAGAACTTCAACTTGGCTCACTCTCTAAGTGGATAATCTTTCTCTTTTAACCTGTTATTATGGATACTTTTAAATACACAGTATAGAAGAGTACATAATGAATTCCCATCAGCCAGCTTTCCACCTTCCAAATCCCAAGGCAAATCTCAAATATTATATCCATATGCCCATTTTTATCTATATGAATATATCTTAAATTTAGTCTCCTTGTTAAAATTAGGGACTATTCCAATATCTTTATCCACCAAATATTCATTTTTCCCTATGCTATGACAACCTTCTCTTTAGGTAATTGCCGCCAACAGTCTGATGCCTTTTTTTACTCTTTATTTCTCTTATTCCACTCCAGGCAAACCTGATTCATTCTATCTCAAGAATATTCCTTAAATGTCTTTCCTTCTTTCATACTTACCGCCCTGGCTCAAGCCCAGATGGCTTCTTGCCTGGACTATTACACAGCCTTTAAGTGGCCTCTCTGCCTGCCTCTGTCTATTCCATCCTCCCTAGTTCAATCCACTCTAAGTGAAACCACTACAGTGGTCTTTAATCTTTGCTGTTATTGCCCTCAATGGGAATCAGATTCAGATGAAAATTATAGATCTTTCAGAAAAAAGTACTTGCATGTATCTATATCTTGAATGGGGACCATGGACCTCAGATTAAAAACCTTTGCACTATCAGCAACAAATAGAGTATTAAAATTTTAAAACATCATCTAGGGGCAGCCCCGGTGGCGCAGCGGTTTAGTGTCTCCTGCAGCCTGGGGCGTGATCCTGGAGACCCTGGATCGAGTCCCACATCAGGCTCTCTGCATGGAGCCTGCTTCTCCCTCTGCCTGTGTCTCTGCCTCTCATTCTCTCTCTGTGTCTCTATGAATAAATAAATAAAATCTTAAAAAAAAATCATCTAAACAACAACAACAACAAAAAAAAACCCAACATCTAAAAAACCAAATACCTAGGAATAAACAAAAAATGTACAAAGACCTCTACACAGAAATTAAAGATCCTAATAAATGGAAAGATATACCATTTCATGGCTACACCATTTTCTAATTGTAGAACTCAATAGTGTTATGATCTTAATACTTACCCAAACTCAGAGATTCAATGCAATGCCAATAAAAATCAGAGCAGTATGCTTCATGAACAGTGACAAAGCGGATTCCAATATATATAGAAATACAAAGGGCCGAGAATAGCTAATGCAATCTTAAGGGGGGTGGGGAGCTAAAGGACATAGACTATCAGATATCAAGAACTGGTATAAAAATATAGTAATTAAGAAAGTATGATACTGGCACAAGAATAAACAGAACAATGGAACAGAAATGAGTCCTAGAACTGTCCCATGGATATATATAAACAGGTGGTACATGGCAAAAGTGACCCTACAATGGATAAGAGAAAGAATAATCCTTTCAATAAATGACATTGGATCAACTGGATTTAAAAAAACAAAAACTGAATTCTGTCCTCTACCTCACACCAGACATTAATTCTACATGGACTATAGATCGAAATGCAAAAGGTAAAAAACAGCAAGGCTTGTCAGGGTCTTAAGATATTTAAAGACTCATGTTCATAGTATTATTCACAATTGCCAAAAGGCAGAAGGATCCCAAGTGTCTGGCAAGAGATTAATGGACAAACAAAATGTGATGTTTAAATATGACAGAATATTATTCAGCCTTAAAAAGTAAGGAAATTCTGATACATGCTACAACGTGGATAAACCCTGAGGACATTATGTTAAGAAAAGCTATTCACAAAAAGACAAATACTATATGGTTCCACTTAGATAAGATATAAGTAGCCAAATAACCAAACTCATAGAAACAAAGTAGAATGGTGATTGTCAGGGGCTGGGGGGAGAGGGAAGTGGAAAATTGTTGTTTAACAGGTACAGAGTTTGAGTTTTGCAAGATAAAAAACATGTATTCAGTTTAGTTAGGGCCAAGCAAAACAGGTGTTTACACAAGATAGGGTGGTAGAAACAGCAGTGATCTACGGCAGCCAGTCAGCGCCCTAGCAGGATAAAAAGAATGTCCATACAGGAATATGGCAGCCTTGGCAGTCATGCATAGGATGCTGGAGTCCAAATGAACTGAGAAGAGCAACATAGTGCAGGCCAAAAGATCCTGAAGTGAAAAACGATGTTCAAACGGGAGCAGGGGCAGCAGCCTCCTATGGGATTTTGGAGCCTGAATAAGGTGAGGATGGCATCCACGTGGTAGATGTCAGGAACAGCAGCAACAGGACTGGTCACATCCAGGAAAACTGGTTAATAAAATATGTTGATGATAATGAAAATCAAGTTAATGTCAGAAAAGGGAGTTATAATTATGGAAAGGGAATTAGTAAATGAACCCTGTGGTATTAGACTAGAACTGGAGTTATCAGTGCACACTCATGGTTTTAAAGAAATATCTAGATAAAATTAAAATAGTGATATAAATGCATGTGTACATGTTTATATACATACATATATTCCCTACCTCTATCCAACAAGAGGACCTGGGAACAGTGACACCCCAATAACAATGAGCACACCTAAGACCCAGATCTTGACTTCTAAATATCGTTCTCTATCCAAAAAAAATAAGGCTCCTTGGAGAAATCAGCAATTCCAGGGTTGAGGGGAAATACAAGATGAGACTTTTTAAATACAAGAATGTCTTCTTTAACCAGGAAGTAAGAAAATGCTCAAAGAATGAAATAAAAAGATAAAGCAGCCTTAAAGCACTGGCCAAAGAGGGAATAATTTAAGCATTAAAATAAATGACAGGATTGGATTATACTCCATCAAATAAAACAGGAATTCCTAAGCCCATTCTATGATAATAGATTGAAAATCTGATGAGGAACAGGATAGTGACCTGGTTTCAACGTAGCTTTCCATAAAATATGTATTACAAAAAGAAAAATGTGTTTTATTTTTTTTTTGAAAAATGTATTTTAAAAGAAACTGGTAGGTGCCACCTTAATCAAGTAAACAAACGATAACAAAAACCATGTGTCACCTGATAGGAGGCAATGAGCAAAACTATAGTATCACTTCTGTGATATTTCTGCCAAAAATACATAACCTGGATCCAATCATGAGGAAAAAAATCGATAAACCCAAATTGAGGGACCATTCTACAAAATAACTAGCCTATAATGTTCAAAAGTGCCATAGTCACAAGAGTCAAAGACTAATGAACTGTTCTACATTGAAGGAGACTAAAGAGATATGACAACTAAATTCAATATATGATTCTGGATTAGATCCTTTTGCTATAAAGAACATTACTGGAACAACTGGCAAAGTTTAAATGGGGTCTGAGAGTTAGATATGTAATTATACTATACATTAATTTCTGAATTTTGAGGGTTATATTATAGTTATGTAGAATGTCCTCATTTGTAGAAAATACATACTGAAGCATTTAGTGATGTGACAACTTACACTCAAATGAATCAGGAAAAAATACCATTTGTGTTTTACATGAAACTCTTCTGTAATTTCGAGATCAATTCAAAATAAAATGTTAAGAAAAAGAAAGGACTGCACTAGTGGTTACCAAACTCTAAAAACAAAGATACTGATATTATGTATGTGTGTGTATCAACATAAACACCCCAATTTAGGTGTAACTATTTTCCCTGGACAAAGACTATATATTAGTTTTCCATGGCTGCTATAACAAATTACCACATACTTAGTGGCTTAAAATAACATCAATTTATTATTTTAGGGGCTGCCCAGGTGGCTCGGGCTGCCTTCAGCCCAGGGCCTGATCCTGGAGAACTGGTATCATGTCCCACATCGGGCTCCCTGCATGGAGCCTGCTTCTCCCTCTGCCTGTGTCTCTGCCTCTCACTCACTCTGTCTCTGTGCCTCTCATGAATAAATAAATAAACTGCAGGCGGCGCTAAACCGCTGCGCCACTGGGGCTGCTCCAAATAAAATCTTTAAAAAAATATATTTTATAGTCTGTAGTTCAGAAGTCTGAAATGGTTCTCACTGAGCCAAAAATCAAGGTTGTTGGGATTGTGTTCTCTTCGGGAAGCTCTAGCTTGTCCTATCAAACTTCTAGAGGTTGCTCACATTCCTTAGCTCTGTCTCTCTTCTCTCGTCTTCAAAGCCAGGACGGTGGATTGAATTCTCACGTGGCATCACTCTGAACTGTTGTTCTCCCTTCCTCTTACACATTTAGGGTCCCTTGTGATTAACACGGGGCCCAACACATATAATCCAGGATAATGTCCCTATTTTAAAGTCAATTGATTAGCAATCCTAATTCCATCTGTTACTTTAACTCCCCCATATAATATAACATATCTTGGGATTGGTGAGGCAGGAGGTGCTTAACTCTGCTTACCCCAAAGAGTTTTTTTCCTTTATACTGAGATTATATCCTTGCTACTTTTGTGGCATTAGAGTGCTCTTTCTTCCTTTTATAAAATGATGATGCTAACTGCAATCATTCTTTTTAAACTATTGCTATATAGAGAAAAAGGAAAAACAACCTGAATGAATGGTCTTACAAACAATGTGGGACTAAGGAAGGCAGACACCAAAGTGTATATACTAGAAGGATTCCATTTATATGAGGCTAAATACAAATAAAAGTAAAAACTAACCTATACTGATTAGATAAGGCTTACACAGAAGTGATAACTAGGTAAAATTTTAATGAGCTATATACTTAGGATTTGTACACCTTTTTGTATAATTTTACTTCTTTAAAAAGCTTACATACACACACAAAATACACGAGAATATGATTTTTAAATACAAGGCGGATTCAGTCCAAACTCCCCAGTCCTCAGTCTCTTTTTTTTCTTGTCTGCTATGCACTCAATGTTCAAGTCATATCTATCTACTCAACCCATGCCTGCCCATCTCTTGATTTTCTGGCCTTTACCCAAACTACTCCCTCTTCCTGGAACTGTCCACCTCAAAAACAACTCTGTCAAAACCTATCTATTCTATAAAATCCAATATGAAGCTTTCTTCTTCCACAAAGTATTCAAAGATCTCTCCAGTTAAAAACTGATTTCCAAAAAAAAAAAAAAAAAAATGATTTCCCTTCTGACAACTTCTATAGCACTTTATGCCTCTATTTTGGCACTTATTGGTGTGCTTTAAGAAATATAAATTCCAGGGATCCCTGGGTGGCTCAGCGGTGTAGCGCCTGCCTTTAGTCTGGGGCGTGATCCTGGAGTCCCGGGATCGTGTCCCGCATCAGGCTCCCTGCATGGAGCCTGCTTCTCCCTCTGCTGTGTCTCTGCCTCTCTCTCTCTGTCTCTCATGAATAAATAATAAAGTAAAATATTTAATAATAATAATAATTTTGTATCTTCATCCCCTCCTACCCCCTAACTACCTCTCTCCACATATAACACAACGTTTTGCAACTCAGTTTATGTTCACATTTTTATCGAATCCCGTTGCAAGCCAACTATCATTATGGCCTCATCTTCAGTTGTCAAGCCACTGATTTTGCCAAGTACTATTTAAAAGGAAAATGCAGTTCTCCAGCACAATTTAGGAACATATAGTCCTAAATTTCCAATGAAAATCGTGGATACAAAAAGGAGTTTAATGGTATAAATGATCAATTAACACATACGTGGCAATTCACAATTTAAAATGAACTGAGAAGGGGGAAAAGAGAACCTTTTCAAGTAGGTAAGACTAACAATTGCCCATTTTCCAGTTAAGAAAATGAGCTTGGGGGATCCCTGGGTGGCGCAGTGGTTTGGCACCTGCCTTTGGCCCGGGGTGCAATCCTGGAGACCCGGGATCGAATCCCACGTCAGGCTCCCGGTGCATGGAGCCTGCTTCTCCCTCTGCCTGTGTCTCTGCCTCTCTCTCTCTCTCTGTGTGACTATTATAAATAAATAAATATATAAAAAAAAAAAGAAAAGAAAAGAAAATGAGCTTGGCTACACTGCAGTCCATGATCAGTGCAGGTCTTCATTTGGGTACTTATTTTCTAAATATATGAACTCAGTATACTAAATTTAAATTTTTCAGATTAAAAACAATACAGGGATCCCTGGGTGGCGCAGCGGTTTGGCACCTGCCTTTGGCCCGGGGCACGATCCTGGAGACCTGGGATCGAATCCCACATCGGGCTCCCTGCATGGAGCCTGCTTCTCCCTCTGCCTGTGTCTCTGCCTCTCTGTCTTTCTCTCTGTAACTATCATGAATAAATAAAATCTTTAAAAAATAAAAAAATAAAAAAATAAAAAATAAAAATACATATTTGCTACAGAAAATGTAGAAAGCATTAAAGAATGCAGAGAAAAGAAAAATCACCTAAGTAATGCTTTTGTGTGTTTACTAGCATATTTTCAGATGCTGTTAAATATTTTGAAATATTACCCATAATCCAACAATCCATAAATAACCACATTAACAGATTAGTGTTACTGTGTTAGCTCCTGAGTACAAGGATTTGTACATCTGTGTTGCAAAAGTATTATCCACATGCTATAACTCCTGGATTTCTGCTTCCATGACTTTTCAGTGAAAGCCTGTATACCCCCCAGACATCTGAAGATATCAGTACCGTATCTTTGCAACCGCAAATTTTGGTGCAGAAGGGATTTAAGAGCTCTAAACCTGCTTCCAAAGGAGTTGTCAGAGCATTATGTATGACCTTGATTCAAATTCTGTTATAGTTCAAATTCTGTCACAAATGCCATGGGAATGACATCAATTTTATCCTTCCCAAAGATAGAAGAATAGCTTGTAATACTGATGAACTTTTCAGGGCATCACTGTGGATTAATGTCAATAATCTAATTTTCTCTTTATGCCTTTTTTTTTATTTCACATAACATGATGCAAAGATACCTGCTATATTAAGTAATGATTCTGAAAGTATCTAACCCAGAGGTATTGTTCAGTAACCAAAGTGAGAAGTGCTAGTCAGGGCAGTACAACAACAAACAGAATGAAAGCTGTCACAGTAAGCATTTCATCGTTCCTCTATAAATCAAGTATCCTAGAGTATATTATAGACTGTTACTGTAGTACATTAATTATGCAAGTTACTCCCTCCCCCACACCTTCTATGGGCAAAATATACTTTCCTGCCCTTTGACTCTGGGCTTGCCCATGTGGACTTGCTTTGGTTAATGGAATACTGGTCAGTGTGACACAACCAATAACTGAAAGGTACTTTAATAATTTAATAACTGGACTTGCTCTTTTGTGTATTTGCTATAAGAGCTTTGCCTGGTAAGTCACCATTTCTTTAGTCTGAGTCCCAGAATATCATATGTAACAGTAGTCCTCAGTGAGCAGCCAAGTCCAGTTTCCCAACTAAGCCCAGTCTATACTATCCAATACTCAGCAAATCCACATATTCGTGAGAATAAATATATATCACTGAATGCCATATTTTGTGGTTTTATTACTCAGCAAAAGCTGACTGATGCAATGATACTATGACAACTATAAAGTACTATTCCATTTCCTCAATAATTCAAATGATTAGAAAATCTACATGGAAGTCTGGACAGTAACTCTTCCACTCCAGCCATCAAGTGACTAGCAAAGAAATATGCCATCATATTCCATTGTTTCTCTGCTCTTCAAGGATTAAATATAGTGTAAGTCAGGGTACTGGGTGAGACTGCATGGGTTTGATGTCAGGCTCCTTGCTAAAGTGTGATTTTGTACAAGTTACTTATTCTCTCCAGAATCAGTTTCCCTACCTGAAAATGGGAGTAACAACAGTACTGAATCTATTATTGGAAGAATTAAATGAAATAATATATGCAAAGAATTTAGGGGTGCCAGGCTGGCTCAGTCAGAAGAGCATGCTACTCTTAATCTCGGGATCATGAGTTCAAGGCTCAGATTGCGTATAGAGATTTTTTTTAAAGATTTAAAAAAAAGAATCTAGAATTTGAATAGCACATAGTAAATACTAAATGATAACTGTTAGCTATTTGTGGCTAAGTATATTTTAAAAAAAAAACATTTAAAAAGCATAACTCTCCCACTTCTACTGGTTATCCATTATTGACAGTCTGGTCAGGTAAGAACACAAGCTTGGAAATAAGAAGGCAGTATCGTGAAGGGAGAGCCAAATCTCAGGAAGGAGCAAGAAAATTCCAACGCAGAAGGTTCATCTCAGCAGGAAGGAATCCTCTCCCAGCTCTGTGGCTTTTGTTCCCTTGCTTCCCATCCCCACCCTGGCCACATTATGAAGGCGATCCAAGAACTATGATGGTAGTATCCCAGGGAACAAAAATCACAGTCTTTTTTTTTTTTTTTTTAAGATTTTATTTATTTATTCACAAGAGACACACACAGAAAGAAGGCAGAGACATAGGCATAGGGAGAAGCAGGCTCCCTGCAGGAAGCCTGATGCAGGACTGGATCCTGGGGACTCCAGGATCACTCCCTGAGCCAAAGGCTGAGCCACCCAGGTGTCCCCAAAATCACAGTCTTAAGTCAACTTTACTCTCAGTATTTACTTCACTTGTTATCTCTGAGCCTTCAAAGATAGTTGTTTTGCTCTGTCTCAGTTGGGCTTTGGAGAAAGTAAAGGGAATTATCCAGAGATTCTCAAAGTACAAGGTGAATCTTGTGGAATACTAGTCAAAATGGTAAGATCCAGTGGAACTTTCCCACATTTTTTCCATCCTCTATTCCAACTTAAGGATGCTGGATTATTAAGCAAAGAAGCAGTTTTCTTTATAGTGACCATTAAACATTAACCATTAAACATTGAAAAATAATTCATCTTCAATGAATTATTATACACTTAGAAAGCACTTCCTGTGCTATATTAAAATATTGCTACAAAGTAGATGAGATTTGGGGCACTTGAGTGCCTTAGTCAGTTAAGCGTCTGCCTTGGGCTCAGGTCATGATCCTGGGGGCCTGGGATGGAGTCCTCCTCCCTGCTCAGCAGGGAGCCTGCTTCTCTCTCTTTCTCTCTTTCTCTCTCTCTCTCTCTCTCTCTCTCTGTCCCTTCTCCTCCTCAAGAGTGTGCATGTGCTTTCTCTCTCTCAAATAAATAAATCTTTAAAAAAAAAAGTAGATGGGGTTTAAGATACTTCAACAGCATAGATCTCTTTTTTCATTCTTTTATATTTTAATGCATTTCCCATAAAATAATATTTTTCTATACATGATCAAGATCTTATATATGTCCCACCTCCCTTTACCAAGGGAAAAAAAAATTCCCATCTGCTTCCTTTCTTTCAGGATTTAAGCACTATACAAATAATGTAGAATAATAAGTGGTCTCTTTTATAATTTCATTTTCTAATTTAGCAATAAAAAATTTCTGACAATCATTCAAAGTAGAATTTTCTCTACATCTAATAATTTCACTTCCAATGTTATGTACAGCTATTAAAAACGTGAATTTTAAAAATTAGCACAAAGAATTATCACTAACTCCTAATTTCATACCTTAATACCTATATAAGTATCCAGAAAAGAAAGTGAAGGCTAATTTAAATTGAGAACAGGTAAGAGATACATAGAAACTCTGACACCTTAAACTAAGAACTTGTTTCAAATGTTCACCCAACCAGCTGGTAATCAATCTCACTGACTCAAAGAAAAGCCCATCAGAGTGAAAAATCTGAGTATTTATTTTAAAATGCAATTTCTTGCTTTTAGATACATACACTTCTCGAGCAAATAAGAAAAGTTACTGAGTCATATTAATTCACCAAGTATTATCTCTGCAGTGACATTAAGGCAAGTCATGCAGGAGATCACATTAGTTCCTTAAGAAGTTAACCTCAAAAAAGAGATGCTTCAAAGCTAAACCTGGTGTTGTTATTCACAAATTTGGCTTATTCCATTTGTATTTTTAGTGTGAATCTCTAACTAGAATAACATCCCTGGTAGCCAGTCTCAAAAGGGCATGGCCCCCAACAATTTCCCTGTTTATGGATGTTATTCTTCTGGTCTACAGGTAGATTATTTCCTTTCCCTCTAACTCTGGCCTGGCCTTGACTGTCTTTGACCAAGAGGGACACTCTCAGACTTCCAATCCAAGGACATAAGAGAACTGGCTGAATGCCTTCTATTTCCTGTCTCTTGGAATACTCCTTCTTAGAATCTAGGCACCAAGCATAAGAAATCAAAAGGCCATGTGGAGAAAGGAGGCCCACATAAAGCAGGACTGAAGGCCTTAGGATAACTAAACTCTCAGAAAGTGGTCAGCTATGTGAGTGTGGCCATTGTGAACATTCCAGCCATGCTGGCACCCCAACCAATATCAAGTGTAACAGAAAACCCATCAGTCAACCACAAATTTGAGAGAAATAATAAATTGTTTAAGCTACTAAATTGTGGGGTGGTCTATTACACTGCCAAGTTACCTTTTACAGTTTCACTTATCAATTCTATTAAAAACTATTTTATATGCCCTAAAATTATTCATACAGATTTCAAATGTTTCCCCAGATTTAATATTCTGGGACTGGTTTATCCTGTTCATTTTTTTTTTAAGATTTGTATTTATTTATTCATGAGAGAGACAGAGAGAGAGGCAGAGACATAGGCAGAGGGAGAAGCAGGCTCCCTCTGAGGAGCCTAATGTGGGACTCAATCCCAGGATCTTGGGATCACGACCTGAGCCAAAGGCAAATGCTCAACCACTGAGCCATCCAGGTGCCCCCATCCTGTTCATTTTTAAAAATAAACTTCAAATTCATCCCTCAACTCATCTTTCTATCCCCCATATATATTTTTCTAATATCTGCTTATAAATGATACCTACATTCCCTCAATCATTTTCATTTTTCTTTTCAGATCCTCTTCCAGTTCCCATTTATCTTTTCTGGATTATAATTTCGTTGACCAAAGAAGTATTAGTTAAGAAGGTGCCTGGGTGGCTCAAGGGTTAAGTGTCTGCTCTGGCTCAGGGCGTGATCCTGGAGTCCCAAGACTGAGTCCCACATCGGACTCCCTCCATGGAGCCTGCTTCTTCCTCTGCCTGTATCTCTGCCTCTCTCTGCCTCTCTCTCTCTCTGTCTCAGTGTCTCTCATGAATGAATGAATGAATGAATGAATGAATGAATAAATAAATAAATAAATAAATAAATAAATAAATGAAAGGTGCTTGAGGCCCTACTATGGCTAAACGAGATATTTGCATACCAGTTACTTAATGTAAACTACTGCTTTAATATCATTTGCTTCTAGGGACGCCTGGGTGGCTCAGCCTGGGTGGCTCAGCAGTTGGGCTGCTGCCTTCCACTCAGGCGGTGATCTCAAGATCTGGGGTCAAATCCCACATCGGGCTCCTGCGAAGGGCCTGCTTCTCCTTCTGCCTGTGTCTCTGCCTCTCTCTCTGTCTCTCTCTGTGTCTCACATGAATAAATAAATCTTTAAAAAAAAATCATTTGTTTTTAGAAATTAAGCATTCTACTTCAACTATTTTTCATAAGTATCCGAAGGTAAACTTTAAATCTAGACTATGTGTGAACCATGGTCAACTCTGAATTAGCAGTCTTGTTAATAATATTTTATTATAAAATTCCTAATCAAAGCACTATACATTAATGTTGTGATAAGCAAAATTCATGAAAGACAGTATCTTTTTATGTTGGCATTTTTAATAAATTTTACATTTCTTTAAACCATGGAAATCAGGGCATCCGAACAAAAACTGCCATTCACAATTGAAGGAAGCAGTTAAGGTCAAAACAAAGCCAAATACTATACAAAAATCTTAATTTGATTAAGAGGATCATTCTTCCATGTGTACTATGCATTAATTACTTGATGCAATCACAAATAAAACATCTTCCTATCTCAAAACTGAGTAAAGACAGACGCATATTACAGCAGGGTAAATGGGACCAAAGGTATTTGTGACTTACTCAAATTCATAGTAAGACTGTGAGTGGAAAAATATGAAATCTCTAACTCTCCATTCTCTGTTTCAGTTATTAAGGTGTCCTTCTTAGTGACTCTCTTCCAGTTGGCCCTTTCCCAAACAGTAGCCAAAATAGCAAGCAAAGTCAAAAATAAAAGTAACTAAAATTAAAGAAAAAAATTGGTTTCTCCCTACAGAAACTGACTCAATATTTAATAATGTGTGGTGCCCTAAAAGCTGCAAACTACTACATAGCCATCTCCAGGTCCACTTTAACTCAATCAGGAGATCATTATCTATCCAAACATTAACTCACTTGTACAAAGCAGGGATCAAGTTCCAGGCTGAGGTCTAATGAGGAGTAAAGAAGATGATTTCATGTCTCTTTATGATCTATAAGTCACATTATTCCATAAATCTGACACAAGTATCAAGATTAGGACGCAGTCAACCTCTAAGTAGAAAAACAAAAATAAGCAGCTGCCAGTTTTCTGACTTACACGTAGAGGCTGGCATACAGGTTATTTAACATAGAGATTATGCAAAATAACGTAAAATATAAAGCAATTTCCTCTTATTTCTAAAGTCCAAAAAAATTTAACATTTTATAATTTCAAGAACCTTCTTCAGGCATAATGGTATTTTGTTAATGATATATTCAAACTTTAGTTAGATGTTTTTGAAAGCACTAATACAAAATAAAATTTTAGTAAATTTGACCAGTTTCTGAAGAAGTATTTTTATAAATGTGGTAGTTTAAAGCCAAATTTCAATTGGGATAGTGTCCATGTTTATTTGGATATGTTTTGGTATTTCAAGCAAAAACAAAAATAACTATCAAAGAAACAAGATTTGGAGTGACAAGTTACAATTACTTCTGAAAAAGCAAGATTCCACTGCAAATAATATCCCCAAGGCCACCTGTTAAAATAGCACTCTATGCATTCCATCATTCTTTAGCTGTAACCACAAAGACTGGTTTTACACCTAGGATATACAAGAAGCATCAGATTAAAAGCATCAAATACCAGCCTATACAAATTTGCCAAACAAGCATAGCAAAAGGAAAGCATGACACAAAGTTAAAAGAACTGGGCTCCAAAGGGAGTTAAATAAGCCCAAACAAATTCCAATCCAAATTCATACTGTGCTTCAACCTAAAACTGGTAAGAACCACCAATTCTGACATCTCCTATTTCCCACTAGTTACATCTCCCCGTTGCCTCCTGAAATTTCTCCACTGATCCCATCACTTCTTAGGAGCCTTGCGGTTGTAATCTCCATGGCCCTTCTTTTCTCAGAAAGTTGATATAGCACCAGGTCCCCACATTTTACTATCTTTGCAATTTAGCACTATGTTTTGTTCTACCCTATTATATATTAATTTTTCCCCAATCTCCTGTACCCAGGTCTTCCTGATGGATCAACCTCTTGCTCTTTATCACTGTGTCCTCGCTACAATATTTAGCTTCTCCTTTCAGAGTAGAGTATCTCTTTTTCTGACATTTGTAATTCTGGCTCACCATCAACACCCCCTTCCTTCCCTAGAGATTACCATAGTCCCAGGTCTCCATTCCTAGCCCTTATCCTCCTAAGTTAGACCTCTTCCTTTCCAGAGTTTGTGAACATTAGTTTGGCCAAACTGGGATTGTACCCTGAAGGCACAGGCTGTCTCCCCTCCTCCCCACCCCCACCCCACAAAACTAAAAGTCTCTCACCGGCGCTGGCCTGATCTCCACCCCCTTAGATCCATCTGCACCCCTCCCTGCCCGTCACACCAGGCCCCCCACCCCGTAGCTCTCCTTCCACTATCCCGCGCTCCTCTTCCCCACTCCTGAACGCATCTCCTAAGCTGGGCCTTACCCGTAACCCTGACACCGAGAAGGCCCTGCCAGCACCCCCACGGCGTCTCTCCTCCGGGCTTCCTCCGCTCCTCAGTAACTGTCCCCACGCCCCTTTCCCTCTAGGGCCCCGCGCGCCGTCCAGAGCCCCCTCCCCGATTAAGCTCCCGCTGTCACTTGGCCTCTCATCCACAAGATGGCGGAGCTGTTGCCCCCACCCCCGGGTCCTCTCCGCAACCCCTCCCGCCTCCCCGGAACTCCCGTCCGGTCCCTTCAGCAGCCCCCGCCGCCAGCCTCGGCCCAGGGTCCCGCTGCCCCTTCCTCCGGCGGGCGGGCGGCCCAGGCCCGAGCCTCAGCAACGTCGCCAACGCCACCGCCTCCACCGTTCCCCGGCCTGCGCCTCCTCCTCACCATAAACTTGAGCGCTTTTTCCTGCAGCACCGCCTCGGCCGGGTCCATAATCACCGGGGGCCGCTGGGTCTGCACTCCGCCGGGGCCGCCCCCTTGGTGCCAGGCCGCAGCCAACGCAGCGCCCGGATCCGCCTCCTCTTCCTTGCCCCCCGCCCTCCCTTACCTCTCAGCCACCGGCAGGGGGCCAGGGACGACCCGCTGTTCCGTGCACATGCGTGATCCCGCTGGCTCACGGGATTTGTAGTGCCGGAGTTTCCCGCGTCAAAAAATGAGGCCTCGCAGCGAACCGCAATTCCCGCGGTTCACTGCGGCACGGTCGCGGTGGCCGAGAGCCACATCTAGACAACTCGCCATCAAATAGGGAAAATCGGCTGATGGGAATCGTAGTTTACTGCCTCTACGGATGGGAAACGGGAGGGGGCACGGGTGTCTCCGTGGTTACCGAGCGACGCTAATGGCTGTTTGCCTGGCATTTGATATCAAGATGGCGACCATTGCCTCACCTGTAGCCCAAATACTGGAAAAAACTGAGAGGACTTAGAGGTCCTGGCAGCACCTCACAGGCCAAAGCAGAATTCCAGGGTCCTTCTAACCTATTATCCCACACTGCTCCTGAGGACCTTATTCTACCCCCACAAGAAGTCAGGGCCAGAGAGAACTCCGCTCAGAAAATTCTTAGGTGTTTAGTACTCAGAAGTCATGGCCTGTTACTGCTAACCCTGGGATTTAAGCCTTGCAGTAACGGTCAGAAAGTGCTTACAAAAGGCCTTCAATGATGGGATATAATGGCCATCCAGCAAGTAAAGCTTATAAGTATTTATTTTGGTCTTGAAAGAGATTGGTTGATTGTGTTTTGAAGATGGGATCTACCCTAATCTCTCAACACTAGGGTTGGGCTAAAAGTGATAGACTAGTACAGAATATCTAAATTGATAAAATAAATGGATTGGGGAAATGGCTTTTCACTTACAGGAAAAATTTCCATTGTAAACTATTTTATTCATCTATTCAGTGAACAGTAGGCACATAACTGTGTCCGGACATCATCCTAAGAAATGGGGATTCATTGGTGAACATGATAGATCCAATCTTGTGGACCTCGCATTTCTAGTATACTGATACTTTATTCTAGTCATCTCTATGTCCACAGAACTCACCACAATATCTAATACATGACAGGCTTTCACTTAACAAAAAAAGTTTTACTTTTTTTTTTTTTAAGTTTTACTCTTTAATAAAAAAAAGTTCTACACAAGTGCAAAATGGAGAACTTCAAATTCATAAACGTGAAAACTACCTGGAAGTTTTCATAGGACTAAGGCGGTATGTGACTCAATTGCCAAAAATGCTAACAGGGGGTGGGGGCAGCCTGGGTGGCTCAGTGGTTTAGCACTGCCTTCGGACCAGGGTGTGATCCTGGAGACCCCGGATGGAGTCCCACATCGGGTTCCCTGCATGGAGCCTGCTTCTCCCTCTGCCTGTGTCTCTGCCTCTCTCTCTCTCTCTCTCTGTCTTTCATGAATAAATAAATGAAATCTTTTTTAAAAATGCTAAAAGGGCTGTAGGCAACTTGAAGAAGTGTCTGGAAAATAGAGGCTTATGGTCTTTGTTTTGAAGCAGTCAGACCACACCTGGAACATTTTGTTCAGTTATGGGCACCATGTCTCACAAAGATGGTATGCAGGAGCATAGCCAAGGCCAGAATGAGCATGGGAGAAAATACTGATAGATGATTATTCTAAGAAAAAGATCACTTAGGAATACTGTGACAATGAAATTCAAGTGTTTGAAAGTATTTGAAAGGCATATGACAATAATAACAATTATCACTATATTAGCTCTTTGTGCCAGGCATGTACTAGGAATTTTATATTCATAATCTCAAATATGGGGCACCTGGGTGGCTCAGTCAGTTAAGTGTCTGCCTTTGGCTTAGCTCATCATCCTAGGGTCCTGGGATCAAACTGCATGACAGGCTCCCAGCTCAGCAGAAGTAGGGAGCCTGCTTCTCCCCCTGCTCATGCTCTCTCTCTCTCAAATGAATAAAATCTTTTTTAAAAATTTACATAATCTCTAATATTCATAATTACTCTGTAAAATAGGCATTACTATCCCTAATTTACAGATGAAGAAACTGATAGATGATGATTTGCACAGGTCATACAGCAAGTCACATTGCAGAATTCTAACCCAAGTCTGCTGGACTCCAAGGCCTGTGCTATTTTCACTGAACCACACTTCAGTGGCATAGGACTCAGACTCAGCTTTCTAGTAATCAGAGCTGAACTGACAAAGGAATGGACCATCCCATTCCTGAAAACATATAGAGGCCAGGTGACTATCTGTAGGGTAATGTGTATAAGATATTGATTTGGGTGGGAGGATCTTTTAAACCCTAAGATTCTATTCTGCTGAGAAGTCATTCAATTTATTTTGTTATCCAAAGAGGAGTAGGGATCTCTGGGTGGCTCAGTGGTTTGGTGCCTGCCTTTGGCCCAGGGCATTATCCTGGAGTCTCAGGATCAAGTCTTACATCAGACTCCCTGCATGGAGCCTGTTTCTCCCTCTGTCTCTCTCTCTCTGTGTCTCTCATGAATAAATAAATAAAATCTTAAAAAAAAAAAAAAAAGAGGAGTAAATAAGAAAACACTGCCAGATGAGGCTTGTAGTGACAATCCTCACTTTGTCCAGCCATGTAGAAGTAAGGATTTGTAAAACAAATCCAAGTTTTTGTTTGAAAGCTCAACCAGCAAGACAGTTCATATGCATATGGTTTGAAAGTGAGCTGGCAGAGACTGGGTACAGAAAGGGTAAATCCTCTTTTTTGAAAATTGACTACTTAAGGTCAGGCAAACTGAGAAATCCAAGTATAAACTGCTTTGATTTTGAAGCCTCTCATATCCAACAAAGTTTAGGAAAGTTCATTGTTAAGAGGTCTAGTTCTAGCCCATCCTTTCTCCAGTTAATTGGTTGACTCAACAATTAATTGAAGCTCTCTGGTCCTCTCTCTTGTCATCTGGAAAACAAAGATCTCTGCCAACTCTAAAATGGATACACTCATGAGCCTGTTTATAGTGCAGTTGCTCGAGAAGAACACTGAATCATTAGAACCTTTTAAAGCTTCACTTTACTGAAAAATTCTATTTCTAGTATGAGAAATCACAGCTACTATTGGACCTAATTTCTTCCCAACCTCCTGGTTTAAGACCTCAACGTACTCTGACTCATCCTTGTCTCTTAGTGTCTGTACTCAGCTGATAATCTCTCAAAATGTCTCTTCCAGCCTCTATCTCCAATGCTAGTCTTTCCAGACTATCACCTTCTTTTTTGCTTAGTTCCCCATATTTACCTCCAATCCAGTTCTCTGACTCTAGGCTATCATTCCACTTCCTCAGATATTGTCTTTTAGACTTTATTTGCATCACAATTCTTCCCAGCTCAATCCTAGTTTGGCTATTTTATCTCTGTTATCTTTGTTTAAATTCTCTTGTCTGGCTTTCCAGAACTTCACAATCTTATCTAGTTCCCTCTCAATCTTACTTCCCACTTTGCTTTAATATGTCCCTCTGCTCCAATCAAACATTTCTCCTACACACCTGTTCAGCATACTCCTGCCTCCTGGCTTTAGCTTGTGGTATTCATTTCTGACTTCCAGAAGTCTTTCCTTTTCTCCCTCTTTCCTACTCATCCTTCAAGGTCTGATTTAAATCTTAAAAAAAAAAAAAAAAAATCATCTAGGGATGCCTGGTTGGCTAGGTGGTTGTCTGCCTTTGGCTCAGGGCATGATCCTGGAGTCCTGGGATCGAGTGCCACATCGAGCTCCCTGCATGGAGCCTGCTTCTCCCTTTGCCTGTGCCTCTGCTTCTCTCTCTCTCTCTTTCTCTCTCTCTCTCTCTCTGTCTCTCATGAATAAATAAATAAAATCTTTAAAAAAATATTACGTAGGGGCACCTGGGAGGCTCAGTCTGTGAAGTGCTGGACTCTTGGTATCAGCTCAGGTCTTGATCTCGGGGTTGTGAGTTCAAGCCCTACATTGGGCTCCACGCTGGGCTTGGAGCCTATTTAAAAAAAAAAGTTGTCTAGTTAATTATTCTCTTTTAGCACATAGCTTGTTCCCTTCCTTTATCTTTCCCCCATAGACAATTTTTACCTTTTTGATTGTATGGTTCTTGCAAAATAGTTATTCATGTGCTACAATTTTAATTCTATTAAATGTTGTTTGTATATCTCATTATATATCATATTATATAATATTGTTTTTATGTCCCATTATGTTGCATATTTTTTCACCCAGCGCCAATGGGGTTTTGTTTGTTTGTTCTAAGATTTTATTAATTTATTCATGAGAGACACAGAGAGAGAGGCAGAGACATAGGCAGAGGGAGAGGCAGGCTACCTGTGGGAAGTGGCAGTGCTGATGCCAAAAGAAAGCTCTGGAAGGATGCCAGGAGTCAGCAGTGCTCTGTTCTGGGAGGGGACAGCATGCCACCCATGGTGGCCCCCATGGCCCTCTTAGCCTACCCCGCATGTCCTCAATGGCAGTGACCAGACACTTGGTCCCTGAGAGCATCTTTCATCGACCTGCTGTCCAGGTTGTCTCTATGCACATTTACAACTGTCCATCAGCTGTAACATCATACCTTAGGCAGGGGTCCCATGTAAGTGGACTAGATCCGACATCTGAGAGGGGGACAGGACATAGATATGCAAAGTCGCATACAATTCCACGAGACCTAAAATAGCAAGTTGTTCACATAGCATTTGTGTAAGGAGATCTAGTCACAGTAAGATGGCAGATGAACCAGAGCAACCCCAGTCTAACAAATAAAGGATTTCAGGTATGGTAAAAAACAAACAAATGCGGGACTTGATCCTGGGGCACCGAGATCACGACCTGAACCAAACAAACCAATGAGCAGCCCAGTGCCTATGGTTTTAAGATCCATTCATGTTGCTATGTGTACATCTAACCTGTTGCTTCTAAATGCTGCATAGTAGCTTGATGATGTGTATGCCCCATGTTTTACCCATCCACTGTCCCAGCGAAGCCTACAGTTCCCAATCACCCCTGATAATGCTGCAGAAGAAATCAACCTCCTACATACCCCCTGAGTAAGAATATCTTTGGGAATACATATCTAAGATTATACTTGCTGGTTCATAGGCTATTAAGGACACTTAATTGGACATGTAGTGCCAAACTGAAGTACAGAAAGACCAGAACAGTCTATACTTCCACCACATTATCCCACCACACTTGGCATTATCCAGCTTTCTACACTTTTTTCTCCCAGTCTATACATCTTACCTTCTTTAAGAAAGCCCACAAGGGGGGCACCTGGGTGGCTCAGTGAGTCTGCCTTTGGCTCAGGTCATGGTCCCAGGGTACTGGGATTGAGTCCCTCATCAAGTTCCCCACAGGGAGCCTGCTTCTCCCTCTGCCTGTGTCTCTGTCTCTTTCTGTGTGTCTCTAATTAATAAATTAATAAAATATTTAAAAAGAAAGAAAGAAAGCCCACAGGGGCAGCACCTCTTGATTTAGGATCAGGTCATGAGATCAAGCCCTGCATTGACTGGGTGTGGAAACTGCTTAGGATTCTTTCTCTCAGGTGCCTGAGTGGCTCAGGGGTTGAGTGTCTGCCTTTGGCTCAGGGCATGATCCTGGAGTCCCAAGATCAAGTCCCACATCAGGCTTCCTGCATGGAGCCTGCTTCTCTCTCTGCCTATGTCTCTGCCTCTTTCTCTGTGTGTTTCATGAATAAATACATAAAATCTTAAAAAAAAAAAAAAAGATTCTCTCTCTCTCCCTCTGCCCCTCCCACCCCCTCATACACCCTCTCTAAAAGGAAAAGAAAGAAGATCCGCAGGGATCGTGCTCATCTTTAAGCACACTGCTCTACTCTTCTAATCTTTATCCCCGTAATGTGTGATCGTAACACATAGCAGGCTGGAGCCAGAAATAGACCACATATGCCTTCACTTTCTTTCTCATTCCATGGCATTCCCTTCTACTATACCCAATAGGGGTCTCAGTCCTGATTGCACTTAAGAGTCATTTGAAGGGTGAGGTGCCTGGGTGGCACAGTCAGTTAAGTGTCTGACTTTTGATCTCAGCTCAGGGGCTTCATTTATTTGTTTGTTTGTTTATTCTTAAGTAGGCTACATGCCCAGTGTGGAGCCCAACACAGGGCTTGAACTCACAACCCTGAGTTCAAGACCTGTGCTGAGGGGTGCCTGGGTGGCTTAGTCAATCAAGCTTCTGACTCTCAGTTTTGGCTCAGGTCATAATCTCAGGGTTGTGAGAGCCCCATGTTGGGCTCCACACTCAGCACAGAATCTGCTTGAGATTCTCTCCCTGAAAAAAAATTAAAAAAAAAAAAAAAAAGAGATTCTCTCCCTGTCCTTCCCTCTCTTTCCCTCTCCCTGCTTGCTCACATGTGCTGTCTCTCAAACTAAATCTTTTTTTAGGGACGCCTGGGTGGCTCAGTGGTTGAGCATCTGCCTTCAGCTCAGAGCGTGATCCTGGAGTCCCGAGATCAAGTCCCACATCGGGCTCCCTGCATGGAGTCTGCTTCTCCCTCTGCCTGTGTCTCTGCCTCTCTCTCTCTCTCTCTCTCTGTGTGTGTGTGTGTCTCTCATGAATAAATAAAATCTTTAAAAAAAAAAAAAAAGCTTTTTTAAAGAAAAGACCTGAGCTGAGATCAAGAGTCAGCTGCTTAGCCAACTGAGCCACCCAAGCAATCCAGCTGCTGAGGGGCTTTATAAAAAAACATTAATGTCCAAGCTCTCTACTCCCCAGGTACCTTGGCAATGGTAATTGTAAAAGGTGCCCAGATGAAAAAAAAAAAAGTGCCCAGATGGATCTAATCTGTAGCCAGATTTGAGAGCACTCACTGCCTTGGAGTTTAGATGCCCAGTGCCTTGCTGACCTCTGGCCACCCAGAGTCTCCCTTCCATGCCTAACTTGTCTTCAAAACTCTAGAATTACTTCTCCCACCCTCAACCCCTGTTTTCCATGGATAGCCAATCAAAGCTCAAAGTTGACTGGAAGCAAAGTGATAAATTGATTAAAACCCCAACAATTATCTGATATCTGATAGGCTTATCCTTAAGGTCAAGACCTCCAGCGGAGGTGGGAAAGATTATTTGTATTTCAGTTGGCAGGAAAGACACAGCTTTAGTTGTGGTCTAAAGAAACTTCCCAGTTCCCCTCACTTCCTTATTCTTATATAAGAGGTCAAGAGTCAGTGACTTCTGAGTCTGTTGGCCTCATTGGGGTTCTATAGTCTTATACCTAAGTGGAAATAGTCCCTATTAAGAGGGATCCAGGGGTACCTGGGTGGCTCAGTCAGTTAAGTAACTGCCTTGGGCTCAGGTCATGATCCCAGGGTCCTGGGCTAGAGAGCCCCACCTTTGGGCTCTCTGCTTAGTGCGGAGTCTGCTTTGTTGTGCCCCAGATTGCGAATCCGAGAAACCACCAAGGAGCTGACACCGATGCAAACATACGAGGGTTTATTTACAAACTCAAGGTTGGGTCCAAGTATACCCAACACAGCGAAGCAGGGACTTGGACCCCGAAGTGGGATACAGCTAGTTTTTTTATAGGCTGGTCTAGGGGATTTTCAGAAGGGGTGGAGGAATTTCTCAAGTTCTGTTTACATTGATATGGGGCTTAAGGGCATTGAGCTCTGTTCTCATTCTAATATGAGACTTTCTACCATGGGCATGGCCTCTGTTGTCTTTCTGATATGGGATTACCTGCTGAGGACATTGAGGACATTCTGCAGTTTTTCCCATAAAGTTCAGCTCTTATTCACAGGGGCCTAAAATGGCTGTACTTGTGCTAATGCTAAATGGCCTTAATTTTTCTCGGCCTCCACAGCTTCTTCCTCTCCCTCTGCTCTTCCCCCCACTTGTGCTCTCTTTCTCTCGCTCACTCTCTCAAATAAATAAATAAAATATATATATTTTTAAAAGTGATGCAGATTTGGTTCACAACTGTTATCACTATCACAGTCTTAGGCCATCCTTATCTAGACAGAGCAGTCAGTCCACTTCATGGCAGTTCTGAGGAGTGGGGATGGTGGCGGTGGAGCCACCAGAAAGTGTTCCAGACAAAGGTAACTGCATTTTTGGGCAAATGCAACCACGCATTCTGAGAACCCAGACAAGGCCAGGTGACTTTAGGGGAATCGTGCCACTAGATGAGACTGCAGAGGACAGTAGCATCGGCTCTACAGGCAAGCCATTACTCAGCCAACATATTCTGGTCAGGTGAACCAGCTGACATCCTTTCAAACTGAGGTCATTACCTATGCCCTACCAGCTATAAAATATTTTGACTTTCACCCTAGTTTATAGGCCACATTAAGGTATTTAGACTTTATCCGGAGGGCTGTAAGAAACTGATAAATTTTAAGCAGGGCTGCAGCATGGTCAAATTTGTATTTTTAGAAAATCATTTATGGCTGGAGGCTGGGAAAAGGATTATGAGGTTGCTGGAATCTTCCTAGGAGAGATGATGGAGGCCTGATGAGGGAGATGATGAGAACACAAAGAAGTAAATAGATTCCAGAGATATCGAGGAGGCAGAATCTGTAGGACTTGGTGATTAATTGGATATGTCATAGATGATGTCAAAGGGATATGTCAAAGATGACTTCTAGGTATCTAGCTCAGGAAACAGGATGAATGAGGAGTGCCATTATTTGAGACAAGGAACACAATAGAAGGAACAGGGGGTAGGAGGATAATCCGTTCTTTTTTGGACATATTGCTTTAAGGTGCCTGTGAGACCTATACATGGATTCAGATGTTGAGGAGGCAGTTGAATATTTGGAACTGAAGCTGGAGCAAAGGCCTGGGCTACAGATAGGGATCGTCAGCATATATTGGTAATTGCAGCACCTGCCCCCCACCCCCACCCTTGAAAGGATGAAATCACCCAGGTAAAAGTGTAAGTGTAAAGAGTAGCAAGTCCAAGAGTCCTGAAGAACTTTGAGATTTGCAGGATGAGCAGAAGAGGAGATGGCAAAAGAGCCCAAGAAATGACCAGAGAGGCAGGAGGAAAAACCAGTGAGTGTGGATCTTCTTAGTGGGAGGCAGATACCATACTGCAGTGAGTTGAGTGGCTCTCAAGAGAAGAGATAGCATAAAAGAGGTAGAAGTTGAGGACCTAGAGAAAGTGTTCATGTTTTGTTTAAAAAAAGGAAGACTTGGAGCACCTAGGTGGCTCAGTTGGTTAAGCATCTGCTTTCGGCTTAGGTCATGATCCCAGGGTCCTGGGTTTGTGCCTCATGTTGGGCTTCCTGCTTAGTGGGGAGCCTGCTTCTTCCTCTCCTTCTGCCTCCCTCTCCCTCTGCCTGCACTCCGCCTGCTTGTGCTAGCTCTCTGTCTGTCAAATCAAGAAATAAAATCTTAAAAAAAAAAAAAAAAAAGGAGACCTTAGTTCAACGGAAAACTGAAGAGGTGTGACGACTAAATGCAATGACTTCTCTCTGATTGGACCATAGAATAGCATACACACACTGACACACAACAGAGAAAACCCCTATACAAGATGGTAGTGGGACAATCAGGGAAAACTGAATATAGGTTGCATATTAGTTAATAGTATTATACCAGTGTTACATTTCCTGAGTGTGAGGATTTTATTGTGAGAATCAGAAAATCAGAAGATACCCCAGTTCTTAGGATATATGCTAAAGTATTTAGGATGAAATGCTGTGATGTCTGCAACTAAATCTCAAATGGTTTAGGGAAAAAAGCATGTGTGTGTGTGCGTGTGTGTGTATGTGTGTATGGAGAGAGAAAGAGAGAGAGAGAGAGAGAGAGGAGGTAGAAAACTAAAGCAAATGTGGCAAAAAGTAATTTGTGGATCCAGGCGAAGGGTTATGGGTTTTCACTGTACTCTTCTTGCAACTTTTCCCAATTCAGGCTCTGCACTGAGCACAGAACCTGCTTAAGATTCTCTCTCTCTCTCCCCCCCCCCCGCCCCCATCCTGCTCGTGTGCATGGAACCCTCTCTCTAAAATTAATAATAATAATAATAATAATAATAATAATAATAATAATAACTTAAGGGATGCCTGGGTGGCTCAGCCTGCCCAAAGCGTGATCCTGGAGTCCCAGGATCGAGTCCCACATCGGGCCTCTTATGAATAAATAAATAAATTAAATCTTTAAAAAACAATAATAATAAGGAATAAAAAGAAGTGAGAATTGAGCATATTTAAATACTGATGGAAAGAATCCATTAGAAAGGTTGAGGGTAAGAGAAGGGATAATGATAGAGTTAGGTCCTGAGCAGATAGAGAAAACAAGATCCAGCGGGAGGGATTAGCCTCCTGTGACAAAAGGAAGGAGGAGAGTATGGGTATCTCATTTATTAACAATTATCTGAAGAAATCAGGTTGGGTATGGAGCTGGAGGAAAGAGATTAAGGAAATGCCCTTCTGATGGATGTTGGAATAGGCACTAGTAATCTTTGCCACATAAAGAAATTAGATTTTTGCATTTCCTGCTTTTCTAGATTTTGTTATCCCCTTTCTTTCATTCATTAGCACAATCAAAAAGTAGCTTTTCTGAGATTTTTTTTTTTTTTAATTTATGATAGTCACACACACACAGAGAGAGAGGCAGAGACACAGGCAGAAGGAGAAGCAGGCTCCATGCACCGGGAGCCCGATGTGGGATTCGATCCTGGGAGCCCAATGTGGGATTTGATCCTGGGTCTCCAGGATCATGCCCTGGGCCAAAGGCAGGTGCTAAACCGCTGCGCCACCCAGGGATCCCCTGAGATAAGTTGAACGCTCTTCTAGACTAGTGGTTCTCAACTGGGGGCAATTTTGTTCCCTAGAGGACAGTTAGCAACATTTGTGCTCCAAGCCTATATAGCAGGAGGATGCCGTGGAGGACACAGGATATCTGACCCCTTTTAAGGATACATTCTAGACATCCAATAAAACATTTCTGCTGTATCTCAATTGGTAACTGTGTGACTTTGGACAAGTTACTTGACCTCTCCATGCCTCAATCAATAAAATAGGGACCACAATACCTCCTATCTCATTCGGCTGCCCTGAGCATTCATAGAAAGTCCTTAGAGTATTACCTGGCAATAATATGTATTCAATAAATGTTAGCAACTAATAGGGCTAAATTTCACAATTTGCATATCCAGTACAATCAAGATGGGCTGGATTTACTTGCACCTTCTTCCTCCTGAACAACTTAGTTTTAAAACCCTTACATTATGTAGGGCAGGACAAGGTTGATATCTATGCGTCATCCATGTGGAGGAAGAGACTAGCAGCAATGACATAAGATTGGCTATATGCATACATACATTCCCTAGTTCTGCCCACTGAGAGGGCCTTGGAGCAGGAATACCCAATAACAATGAGTACATGTGGCATCCAGATCTTAGCTTCTAAATGCCATTCTCCACTAAAAGAAATCAATACTTCTTGGGGAAATGGCTGATTCCAGGGCTAGGACAAGGAAAGTACAAGATGAGTCCAGAATATTTTGTGCCAGAACACAAGAAAGTGCTCAAAGAATACAGAAGATATGTCAAAGGATATTGTTTCATAGTATTTCCTCTGCAAATACTTGATGATTTGAAAAAGAAAAGGGTGGGATGCCTGGGTGGTTCAGCAGTTGGGCATCTGCCTTCAGCCCATGGCGTGATTCCAGGATGCCTAGATGGAGTCCTGCATGGGGCTCCCTGCATGGAGCCTGCTTCTCCTTTGCCTATATCTCAGCCTCTCTCTGTGTGTGTCTCTCATGAATAAATAAATAAAATCTTTTAAAAAATGAAAAAGAAAATGGTAAGTTCACAGTGAAGAAGACTGGCAGACAAAACTTTAAGTGATCAAAGTGAACCTCAGAATGGGGCAAATTGAAATTTTGTGCCCCAGATAGAATGCAATGAGAAAAACAAAGATGTGTTGGTTACCTCCAATAATTCTTGCCTCCTGGTATTCACATCCCTCCTATATTGAATAGAGTTGACTTATGTAACCTATAAGATATTCCAGAAATGATGGAGGGTAACTCTCAAGGCTAGATTATAAAAAGCTCTTGTGTTTTCTGCCTTACTCACTTGAATCCCTTGCTCTGGAAGAAATAAGGTGCTGTGTTGTGAGGACTCTCAAGCAGCCCTATGGAGAGATCCACATGGCAGGGAACTAAAGCCTTCTGCCAAGAGTCAGCACCAAATAGCCAGTAATATGAGTGAGCCATCATACAGAGGATCTAAGAGCCCCCGTTAAGCCTTCAGATGACTACAACCCCAGCCAACACCTTGACTACAACATCATGAGACACTAGATAGAAGACTCAGCTAGAGCTGTTTCTGAATTCCTGACCCGTGTAAGATAATGTTTGTTATTGTTTTAAGCTCTTAAGTTTGGGGGTTATTTGTTATGTAGCAATATATAACTAATACCCATTCTCCCATAGATAATCCCACACCAGCACCTAAATACAGTGATAGTATCTCATTTATTAACAAGAGTATCCAAATCAGGAAACCTTGTCTTAGACAAAAAGAGTATTCACTTTAGTTATAAAAAGATACTTCAGGGGGATCCCTGGGTGGCTCAGTGGTTTAGCGCCTGTCTTTGGCCTGGGGCGTGATCCTGGAGTCCCGAGATGGAGTCCCGCATCCGGCTCCCTACATGGAGCCTGCTTCTCTCTCTGCCTGTGTCTCTGCGTCTCTCTCTCTCTGTCTCTCAGGAATAAATAAATAAAATATTTAAAATAAATAAAAAGATACTTTATATATTTGCTGCATATTTTTCCCAGTTTGGGAGTTAATCAGACTTTTGTGTCAACAAAGCTATCTTTACCATGATCTCTTTGCTTAGGTTTGTTAGACATTGACCAATAGTATTTACCACACTTCACTTTGTAGTTTTCAGCTGAAGTTTATACAGGCAGGTTTTTCCTTCATTGGTTTCTGTCCAGATCCCCTCACCACAATTCCTTCAGCTTGAAGATTTCCTTTAACTGGCTGCTGTCATTTCCCAAACATTTACATTATCTGAAGCTATTTTTCATTTGATTCTCTTCCCTTCCAAAAAAAATGCCATTGAGAAAAAGTGATCAGGGCCAGGATTAGTTCAATCAGTGAGAATTAAACACTCCTTATCCTTTATCACTCTGTAGATGATAAGAGGTGGGCCCTGCCTTCAGAAGTTTTCTGTTTTATAAAGGAAACAGGGACACCTGGGTGGCTTAGCAGTTGAGCATTTGCCTTCGGCCCGGAGTGTGATCCCGGGACTCCAGGATCAAGTCCCACATTGGGCTCCCTGCATGGAGCCTGCTTCTCCCTCTGCCTATGTCTCTGCCTCTCTCTCTCTCTCTGTGTCTCTCATGAATAAATAAATAAAATCCTAAAAACATATATAAGGGAAACAAAACATTAAATATATACTAGCCAGGGCTCTCTTGCTAACAGTGTGGGTCTCTAACTTTCAGGGTCCTGGCACATATAAACCTAATTTGAGGAGGGCTTAATTCAGGGCCTATTTTTCCAAGGTGTAGGCAGGATTTAGGGAGACCAACAAGGGATAGTGTACTCCTTGGATGTACACTGCAAAGCAGGGACCCTACCACTCCTAGGTCTGAAGGGTTGAGGGGAGGGAGTGGTTACCTAGATACTAAGAAGCCAGCTTTAGGTAAGGACCATTGACAAGAGCCGAGGCCCTCACAAGGGGAAGCAGCCCTTCCAGTGACTCAACAAAGAAGGATATGGAATGATTTATACTTAGCATCACTCTCCTCCCACCCCCTAATCTTCTTATATCTCCTGTTGGCCAAACAGGAGCCAGAGGGCAAGATGCAGTTCATGAAGGTTGTTTCCCAGGGTCCAGAGCAGGGTGGGAAAGGATGGAGAAGGTGTCTGGAAAGAAGGACAAATGGAAGATTTCCTCATGGGAGTCCTTTAGGGGTGGATGAGATCTAGGAACAGGACAGGGCAGATCATTCAGGGAGGCCCCAGGAAAAAATTCAGGGGAATTTTCAGCTGGAAGGAACTTCCACACCGGGCACATTAGTCAGTAGGCTGACTAGAGAACAACCCAGACGGCCGGGCTGATAGCCTCAGAGAGATCTGGGAGCACACTAGGACAGAAGGTAGGGGACAGGCAGAACTTTAATGTCAGGAAATCTCCCCTTTAATCAGATACAGTCTCCTTTATGCATGAAGAGATCATTTTTCAGGGGAGCAATTCTAAGAAGGGGTGGGAGTGTAGCGGAGGATTCCAGGACAGCTCTACGAAAAGGTCTGGCCTATCTCAGACTTTGTGTCTTCTTGGGGTTCTGCCACAACCCTCCCTTCTATCATCACTGCATCTGGATCCTAGGAGCCCTTTTCTCACTGGCCCAAATGCAAGTTAAACCCACTTGACTTGGTTTGTCCTTTCCACAGCTATACTAGACTGACATTTAAAATAAAATTTTAGGGGGATCCCTGGGTGGCTCAGTGGTTTAACACCTGCCTTTGGCCCAGGGTGTGATCCTGGAGACCCGGGATCTAGTCCCACATCGGGCTCCCTGCATGGAGCCTGCTTCTCCCTCTGCCTGTGTCTCTGCCTCTCTCTCTCTGTATGTCTCATGAATAAAAAAAATCTTTAAAAAAATGAAGCTATATAAATTTTAAAAATAAAAAATAAAATAAATAAAAATTTAAAAAACCCACATTACTTCAGAAGCAATAACAAAACAACTGAGAAATAGAAAACACCCATAAGTAAACACACACACAAAGAAAGAAAAGGTGGAAAAAATATAGTATAGGTGTATGTATGTGTGTGTGTGTGTGTATTTAACTTTCAATTATGTAAACTTTCAAACCTATACAAAGGTAAAAAGAAGAATACAATGAACTCTTCTTACTCATTACTCAGCTTCAAAAATATTGACTTATGGAAAGTGGACTTTACCTCCATTTTGACCTCAAACTTTCTAGTTCTTCTTCCCAGCTTATCTCTTAACTCAGGCCGAAGGCCTTACAGGCAAAGCATGTGATGGGAACTGAAACTACCCCTCAAGCCTTAAGAACTGCCCTCAGCCAGCGATACCCTGCCCGTGATTGACCCTAAGATAATGATTGGCCTGGCCTTTACTGCCCACCTGCATGTACCCACCCACCTTTGTCCCACATTTTCCTTATATAAACGCAGTAGTATTTTCAACACTCTGGAGACAGTCTTTGAGATGTTAGTCCATTCTTCTCAGTGTTGGCCTCACTGAAACAGACCCTTTCTTATTTCACCATCATTCATCTCTCTGCCTTTGGATTTTGTCAGCAGTGAGTGGGTGAACCTGATCTGTTTGGGAGCCCCCAAACCATGTGCCCTTGCACCACTGCACCCCAGCTACATGTGACCAATTTTGTTTCATGCGTACTCCCCCTCCTCCCCCACTTCTTTCCTCTGTCCTCTGGATTGTAGTGATGCAAATCTCAGATATATCATTTATTCATGAATATGTTAATAGCTTGCAGTAAATAAGATCATAAATCCTCTGTCCTGATTTCTGATCTCAGGGCTTTCCTGAGAATAGAACTCCTTTATCCTAAGCTAGTATCTTTCTACATAGTTATTAAATGGACTCATGATTGTATGCTACTACTCTCTAGTCTCTGTCAGGGAACTGTTGCAAAACATGTCCCAACCCTCAGAGAACAACCTATCTATACTTTGTCCCCAAGCCCTTGGTTCCCCCTGCTCATTCCAGTGCTGGCCTGAGGGTCTGCCTCATTCACAGCAGAGCCCCGGAGAAACACTATCCTGGTTCAAGCTGAACAGTCCAGGCTAGCTGGACCAGGGGGAAGAGATGCATATATAGCTCATGCTGGGGACTTAGTAAATGTTGGAGGGTGGTGCTGGTAATGGTGATGACAAGGACCTAACAGAATCCTGTCAAGGATTTAGGTCCAGAGAAGACTTAACAAAGATTCATTTAGGGACACCTGGGTGGCTCAACGGTTGGGAGCCTACCTTCAGCTCCCATCATGATCCCAGGATCCAGGATCAAGTTCCACGTCAGGCTCCCTATGGGAAGCCTACTTCTCCCTCAGTCTGTGTCTCTGCCTCTCTCTCTGTCTCTCTCTCTGTCTCTCATGAATAAATAAATAAATCTTAAAAACCAAAGATTCATTTACCATAATTCAGCTTTGAGGACTTAACTTGAATCTAAGTATGACAGAGTAATTTTTTTGTTGTTGTTTGTTTTAATTTATCTTCTCCAAAAGATGAGGAATTTAGCAGAAGGAGATGCTCTATCACATCACACTGGAGATGTGTGAAGGATTGTACAGCTGGGTTTTTTTTTTAAGATTTTATTTATTCATGAGAGACACAGAGAGAGAGAGAGGCAGAGACATAGGCATAGAGAGAAATAGGCTCCATTCAGGGAGCCCGATGTGGGACTCGATCCTGAGTCTCCAGGATTATGCCCTGAGCTGAAGGCAGATGTTTCAGTAACACTGAAACATCCAGGCGTCTCACAGCTGGGTTTTTGTTATGAGGGCTCACCTCCCAATGTTCTCTCCAACTCAATCACCTGTCAGGGACTCTGACTGATTACAGAAGGGGTCAGACCCTGGGAAAAAGGATGGCAAGAGGTTCTGAGGATGGGCTGAGGGTGGAGGTGGAAAGGGCAGAGAAGAGGCAAATAGAAGGACATGTTCTGCTTCCTTCCAGGGTCACAGAACATTTTGGCCTCATACTGAGTTGGGCAGGAAGAGAAACTAGATAGATGACAGAACCATTGAGCCACTCCGGAATCTTCAGGACTCCGCATTCCTTGTGGTTGTAAAACATTTTTATTCAAGTTATTAGAACTAGGTGAGAACTCATTCGTAGCCAAACTCTTCAGGGCGCAGATTGTGTTGCCCCCCCCCCTCCGCCTTCAATCCTGGGGTATCTCTCCATGGAGCATTACCTCAGGAACAAAGCAGTTAGCTGCAGAAACCACCCATGAGATTTCCGGATTCCAAACTTCTGAGCACCTGAGCAGAACTCCTCTGTGATGCTCCCAGTGATAACTGTAAGAAACCAGAGGAAGGAGGCAACTCAGAGGCTTCCTCTGGACTTAGTTTAGGGACAAACGCCATTGAAGATGGACTGAGGATTGATTCCAAAGAGCAGGTGGATAAATCCTACCCAAATATTTCTGTGGGATCAAAATCAATCAAACAATCAATCAATCAATCAAAATGCAAGTTCACATTCTTTCTCCATTCTCTATGCTCCTAAGGCACTGGAGTTTGTGTTGATGAGCCTTTATTATGCTAAGAAAAATTAGTAAATTGTTCTGTGTAAAAAAGGCACACAGAAAAAAAAAAGGCACACAGGGTAGAAAGGGTCTGGTGGGAAAGAAGAGATGCTGAAGGTGGGAGGAGGGACTGAAGAAAGGCCACCAAAGTCAGAGGAGAAAGGAAAGAGTTTCTCTAGAGCCAGAGTGTGTCCCACCCCAGAGTCTTTGCTCATTTCTCCCGCATGAGATTGTAAGTGCCCCCCCACCGAAAGCAGGACTCAGGGGATCTTGTTTGGCATTGTCTACCCAGTACCCAGTGTGGCAGATGCCAATGAGTATCTGTGAAAGGAAAGAAGAGAAGGGAAGAAGGGAGAAAGATTTTGATGGGGAGAAGCTTCTGTAAGGAGAGGACTTTAAGCAGTGATACATAGTGGAATTTCCCTTTTTTGCTGTTCCTTTAAGAGATTTAGACTTAAATTACTTTTCAGTGCTATTTAGAGTCAAATTTGTGCTCAAAAAAAAAAAAAAGAGAGAGAGAGAGAGAGAAAGACTTCATGCTGGCTACACGGGTATATTCACTTTGAAAAAATTCATTGAGCTGTAACCTTATTATTCGGTGCACTTTTCCGTATGCATATTACACTTAAATAAAAATTACATTAAAAAGGAAGAGCGAGCAAGGAAAGAGGCCATACCAGGCCCAGGTGCGTAAAACCCAAATCCAGGTGAGGAGTGGAGGGGAAGGCATTGATGAGAGTGAGGACCAGGGTGAGTTAGAATGAAGACAGAAGAACATAGCTGGCAAGTATGAAAGACATGCATGGAAAGATCAGGGACAGTAGAGGTGAGGGCCACCTATAGTCCTACTGGTGGCCTGGATGCCATGGTGGGGGCTTTGAGTCTGTTTAGAAAATATTGGCGGCCAGTGTTCAGTTTATCGCATGTTTGGATGCATAATCATCTGGAGAGCTTGTTAAACAGCAGACTCATGAGACCCTTATTCAGAGATTCTGATCAAAAAGATAGGATGGGGGTCATGAACCTGTATTTTAACAAGCTTCCCAGGTGATTTAGTTAAAGATTGTCTTTTGGTCATAATTTGAGAAACACAGGACAGTCCCTCACTCTCCCATTGGGCCCAGGATCCTGGGTCCTTGTCAGATATTTGTTGATTCTGATGAAGATCAAGCACAGTATCAAAATGAGCATAAATCTGAGGTTAGATGTCCTGTTTCTAGCTTAGATCATAATTTAGATCCTGCTGCAGAAAGACCCTTTTTTTTTGTACTTAGAATCATTTGGCAGTTTTCATTGGTTTTGCAGTTAATAGCACAGGCTCTAGAACCCAAACTTGGGTTCGATCCTTGGAGCTGTTATTAAATTCTCGAAGTTTCTTCAACTGTAAAATGGGGATAGATAATGGGCTCTACTTCACAGAGGATGAGGATTAAATAAATTACCAAGTGAAAGCACTTAATCCAGAGCCTGGCACATGATAAATTCTCCTTCAACAGTAACAACAATCCTTATTCCCTTTACAGTCTTCCTCTCCCAGCCCTTCCTCCTGCAGTCTTCTTCTCCAACACTGATAATAGAAATAACTGGAGCAGACAGGGCCCCAGATATCTTGCAGCTTCCTGCCCTCACTAGTGCCAGGGCAGCCAGGCAGGGAGAAGTCTGGCCTCCACAGACCTCTATCAGCACCTGTGTGGGAGAGCTTTACCTGCCCCCCAATTTTACTAGTGCTAGGTCTAGCTTAGGCCCTGGATTTGTGATTCCTAAGTAGTTAATGAGTTTATATAGTTTTGCCCCAAGAGAATATAGGCCTCCTGGATTTTCTCGAACAGGAGATTGAGAAATCAGTGAAACCAGGAAAATTCTCCAGAGGTAGCAGCAGGGCAAGACGATAATCTTTTTTTATTGTCTTTCAGAAGCACACCTAGCACCCATTCCTCATCACCCCTCCACCCATGGGGCTTGAGTGCCAGTGCCCCAGCATGCTAGAACTCAAGGGCTGGACTTCGCAAGCAGGCAATGGCTGGACTTCGCAGAAACCCCCTCCTTCCCATGGCGGGGCTTCAGCTAGCGGATCTGGCAGTTTATTTGTCAATATTATTTTTTGTTAGCTTAATTGTAGGAAAATTGAAAAGTGTAATGCATAGCCATGAAACCCTTAAGGCTGGTTAATCTTTTTGGATTGTAACCAAGGTAATTTTTTTTAGCTGATCCCATCTTGATTATAATATGTAGAGCCCTGGAAAAGTTGCTGAAGACTCCAAGTCATGATGTGCACAGGAAAAGACAGGCTCCATCATCTGCATTTTCTGCCAACGAGAGAGAAGGGGCAGAGGTGGCTGGGTTGAAAGAACTGGGTTTGGGATATCAGTGGGAAGAGAACATCTTCAGCATCGATGCAGAAATGATCCTGGCAATCCCATGAGGAGAGAGGCGAGGCTAAACCCCGTTAGGTCCTGTGCCTTAAGCAGTGCGCTGCCACGGGAACATTCCCCTAAGGGCTACGGCTCAGAATTAGGAGGAATAGGAGACAAATCCAAAAGGCCATCAGCATTGGTTTATTTTTGATTATCTGAAGAATCTTTCTTCAATAGTTCAAGTATGGTGGCCTCAAGAATTGGAATGATATCTACAACTAATAATTTGAAATGTGTCAAGGTTGATGCTAATAGTCTCTGGTCCCCCTCTGGACTTTGATTTTCTGTGCCAGAGACATTCTTGTCCATTCTACGGCCTCTTCTCAGCTCTGCCATACAAGGAGATCTCTTTCATGGCTTTGGCATCTCCAGAGAAGGAAGGAGTCTTGCATTCTCTTGGGTACTTCTAAATACCCAGTCTCTCACTGATCTCCCTTCAGAAGGTGAAGTTGCAGGCCAGAAACACTGGGATTCTACTGACACTTGACTGATGCCCCTGACCTCCCAACCACACAGTAAATGATCCAGCAACCTATTCTAAACAAATGGGGAGCCTAGAGGCAGCACATGGGCATTTTTTCCCCTTAGCCCTTTTATGAATATAAATATTTAGTGCATGGTGTTTTGCAGAATTAAATCTGAGCCTAGATTAGCCTGGTAATATCATTATGTAGATACCAGGGATGAGCTACCTGTGACTGCTGTGTGTCTTCTCATTCGAGGATGCCTGTGATGACTTGATGCACTTACATTTGCCAGGGCACTCATTAATTGCATATGAAACAGTTGGCGTTTGGCTTTAAGGGGAGCTGATTGGGTCAGTCACCGAGTGTTTGGCTCAGTGATCTACAGCTGGCTCTTTGCTCCTGAGCTCCTGCTTTCTTTTGAAAGCATTCTCACTCTGTTTTGGGGACCCCCTGAGGAAGAGGCAGTGAAACATAGGGGGGTTTAATCTGTGTTTTCCTTTGGGCATTATAGCTTTAATTTTAATATTTTGGATAATAAAGAATGATTTTAAATTAAATTTGCGAGTCTGCCATCTGTGATTGTTTGGACTTTTTCCTCCTTTCTGGCGGGTGTTTTTATTCCATTCTTTCCAAACATTAGCAAGAGTGGGTTGAGGGCAGGTAAAGCAAGAGGCAACAGAGTAGCAGGTGAGCCCAAAGAACTTACAGAAATGAGGAAAGTCTTTGATCCTTGGTCTCTGGCCCCCAGGTGGTGGTGGGAAAAGCTCGGTGCCTTGCATCAGAATCACCAAAGTTAACTGGGATGGAGTTGCAGCTTCCTGTCATTTCCTCTTAATTTGACTTTGAGAAGGTAATTTGCCAGAGTTGTGCCTCAGTTGCTATAGTTTTGAGACAGTTCTTTGAGAAAAGCTACTGAGACCCTGTCATTATCACTATCTACCGAAGGCTAAAAGGGTCTGAGGGGTTCTGTATGTTTCCATAATTAGAGTTAAATCCAAGAGATCTCTATCTAGAAATAGGTTCTTAATCTTGTCAGTGAAATCCAGGAGGAAGAATTTTTTACCCTTTCAAGGGGAGTGAGGACACATCACCCTCACCACTGCAGACTATGGCATTAATGAGTCAGTGCCACAGAACACACATATGCTGAGCGAATGCCAGAAAAAAATGAAAAAGCTCCTGCCAGGGGACGGGTTGGTACGATGAGTGGGGTTGGCTAAGGAAGGTGCAATGAGGGATCCCTGGGTGGCGCAGCGGTTTGGCGCCTGCCTTTGGCCCAGGGCGCGATCCTGGAGACCTGGGATCGAATCCCACGTTGGGCTCCCGGTGCATGGAGCCTGCTTCTCCCTCTGCCTGTGTCTCTGCCCCTCTCTCTCTCACTGTGTGCCTATCATAAATAAATAAATTAAAAAAAAAAAAAAAGGAAGGTGCAATGGGGGGAAAGGGGCAAGGCAGGTAACTCCTTTTTTAACAGAAGGTGGCTTCTTGGAGGGGTCACATTTTGCATTTGGGGGAAGAGAGTTTGAGAAGCAGTGCAGGGAGGGTATTCCGGGCAGAGAGTGTGGGCCGGGCTGTCTGAGCAGAAGCCTTACAGAGAGGAGAGTGCAGAAGGCCTGAGAGGTTTGGGGGGTGGGGGGTGAAGGGAAGGAGATATAAACCCGGATGGGGAGGGAGGGAAATGACCAGGAGGGTGAGGAAATCTACCTTAAGTGCTTTCTGGAGTGAAAATGGGGTCTAAACAAATTACCAGGAAGCTGCTAAAGGCCTGAAGTCCTGTGTAGGTCAGAGGCTTTGTTAGCATCAGAGTGGTTTCCTTTCCTTTACCCCAAACTCTGCTTTTATCAGATCCAGATGGGGCTCCCAGCCACTTCCCTACACAGAGGAGGGCCAAAGTCACTGCTGCACGGGTCAGAAAACAAAGGTTCATGAAATGACCTTGAAGGTCAGAGAGGCAATAACCATGGCTCTGAGCAGGATGGAAGCTCAGTAAACAAGTATTTGTCATGTTTTTAAGGCTTCTTCACATGAGCATCCTTTGTCCCACATGACGCCTAGACTAAGAGATAAGCTTAGAATCTCAATCAATCTCTCTCTCTCTCTCTCTCTCTCTCTCTCTCACACACACACACACACACACACACACACACACACATATTTTCTCCCACTTCCTCTTCCTCTCCCCTCTCCAAAATCCCTGGTTCTCCTAAATCCAACCTTGGTATCCCCCCAATAGCAGAAAACAACCCCAACAAGTGCCTATGAAAAAAGCCTTTAAGATTCATGAATATTTAGCTCGTCCTCATGTAAAATATATGACTTTGTGTAAGGATCAGGCGAACGAGGTGCATGATTTTTTTCTGATTTATGGGCCTGGAGACGGATTATTCATAGCAGAGCAGCTGTGTGGAAAGATTCATCCGCTGCAAAATGTGATTGTACATCAGGCAGTGTGTGGGAACGGGGCTATGACTAATGGCTGCTTTACATATAAATGAGAAGGTTTGTGCTAGGAACTGTAAAAAAATACAATCACTCAGCTGCCGGGCGGGCTCCTTATCGTGGGTGCAGGAGAGGGACCGAAGGAAAGGCAGGCAAATGAATGCCTTGCCCCGAAAGCCAGGTGGGGGGGTGGGGAGGGAGGAAGAGTCAGGAGCAGGGAGGGGGATGTCAGGAGTTGGGAGAAGCAGCCAGGTCTCCCGATCTGGCCTCCGGCCCTAGTCAGTCTCTGTGTTGGTGACTCTATCTTCCAGGCCCCTGCTGTGACCTCTGAGAGCCTGTCAGGGCAGAGCTGTGGGCCAGCGGAAGTAGTCGCATTGCCAATACATCCAGGGGTGATGACCGGGTCCCGAACTCTCCGGAGCTTGGCGTTAGTCTGCTGAAGATTCAGATCCATTTCAGAAGTCAGCACAGGATTCATCTGGGTAAAACCTCAGACAAGAAAAATTGTGCAAATCTGAGATCTCTCCTTGCCACTCCTCACGTCTCCCTTGCTTTCGCCTGTTCATCTCTCTCCTCTCTTGTAGCTGAGACAGGCTGTCTAGACACTGCAGATGTGGACAGATGTTGGGTCTGTAATTTATAACAACGGCCTCCAGAAGGCAATTCCAATTTGTTTCGGTAAGGCTTTGAGTTACAGGCAGAAAAAATATCCTGTAAATACCGTTGACTTACATGGTAAGTACACCAAGGGTTTACTTAGTGAACAACCACTAACTACAGCATAATTACATATCCCTGCAGATTACTGGAGAATTTAACAACACTGAGCAGGTAATGACCACCAAACCGGTTTTGGCAGGGTGGGTGGACCTGGAGAGCAAGGGAGTTAAGGCATACTTAACAGGAATTTATGCCTGTTTCTTCAAGTCATCAATTAGTCTCCATTTTGAGGGCCTTTCAGTTTTATCTACACATTAGACATCCCCTCACTATTCCACGGATCAACCTGAACTCCTGGCAGGCTGGATCCTCTTTGCTGCTTTCCACGGACGCAGTTTTAAACCGTGTGGTATCTGGAGGTACTCACAAAGCCCTCAGACAAGCTAGGAGGCTGGAAAAGTACCTGTGCTGTTATCATCATGAGTCGTGCACTCAGCAGCAGGGCTGAGCTGTACTGACCCACTCTCTCTCTCCTGCTGGCCCATGACTACACAGCTGTCCAGGCCAACAGTGAAGGGGACCAGCCCACCCAAGATCAAGCTGATCCTCGTGGGGACTAAATTCTGATTGAATAATTGCAATGGGAAATGAAAGGTGAATTTCTAGTATAGTGTTTCAAGAAATTCAGGGTGCTTCCTACTATCACCTGAGGTGGCGTGTGTTCAGGGGGAGCAGGAGGCTAATATTAAGGCCAATGCACGGAAAAGTTTGGTAATCTGGCCAGGATTAGTCTGTTGGTAGCAGAGGCCAAATTTGCACTTGGGGTCTGCCGTCCCTGAGAACTCTGACCAGCTGGTCCCCCTGAGATTAGAGGATCAGAGTTGGCCAGCAGCTGGGGAGCTCAGGCTTCCCTGAGCATATAGGGTTGCAGCTGAAATAGCCATCAGGGTATCATTTATGTCCATCTGGGGGAAGGGGAAAGAGGAATGGGAATAAAGGAGGTAGGAAAATGTGGAAATCAAATGAACGCATTGGCAAGATTGGATTCCAAGTTTTAATCCATCACCAACCTCTTCTAGTTTATCTGTGCCATAGAATCTTCCTCCCCTCTTTTGTCTGTTCAAAGACAGTCAAACAAAACTTAACATACCCCTAGGCATAGACTCCTGGGTTTTCACAGACCATGAAAGGAAAAACTGATGCCAATTTAAGGACAGATACCGTCTGGAGAATCCGCATTCTTTGTGAGGGTTGCTGTGTCCTCCCCTTCTCATTCTTCCTTTGCCCTGGCCCTGCTTTGTATCCAACCAACTTCAGTGATATCTGGCTTCACCTGAAGAAGAAGTATGTCCGGTTTAGAATGTCAGCTCCTGGCAGAGCCACAACACTGGGCCAAAGGAAAGCGGTTAGGAGTATCAGGCATCACAACTGAAATTGCTCTTGTCTGGAGGGCATTGGCCAGGGGGGTTCTGGCCTCAGGTCCCACCCAGGAGAAAAGGTGTCAGCTGCAGAAGAATGGGTTTAGGAAACAATATTTGTCTTAGGAGTTTAAGGTTTTAGATGCAATATCTAAAGAGACTCTTGAGACTTCTTTTATGGAGACTTTAAAAAATATGAGTGACTCCTACTTGCCAGGAGTGTGTGAGATTTTTGTCCTACTGAGAGATATAGATGACAATGGCCCGGAGCCCTCTAAACCCAAGAGATCCTTGTAAGTGCACCAAGCTTCACACCACTCCCTGGCAGGAGTGGATAGGGATATTTGAACTTCCAGCTCTGGGAGGGCTATGGAAAGAAGGAGGGAACACCCTCTGGTCAGGGAGGACAAATGAGCTATAATAATGTTAATATCTGACATGAATTGAGAGATTACTCTGTGCCAGGCATATATTTTCTCTTTGATAATACATCTATGCATTAGCTCTTTGAGAAAGAAAACATTACCCACTGCCAGGGAGCAGAACTTCTTCAAAATAAGAGGAAGCACATGGCACACAATCCCACCCCGTGGCTTGCCAGCATTAGCTGGAGGGTTACATAATCTTGGGGTGGGGGGGGGAACAGAAGAAAGAGGAAAAGTCAGCTATAGAGACATATATCCAAAGACATCTGTGGAGAGGGAACTTCAGGGTACAGATTCAGGGGTCTGTATACTGGGACACTAGATATCATGGGACATGAGAAAGCTAATGAAAGAACAGGATCACTGACACACGCATATATACCTCCATGAACACATATCCACACACAGCATGTACGCATAGATACATATCTTCTGGTGAGTAAATATCTCTGAATCCATAAGAAAGGATCACATAGCTTAGTCAAAAGGGACATATTACAAGCCATGGTTAATTCTATGCACACAGGAATAATGTTCCATCTCCCACAAAGACCTTTCCAGACTTCTTAGTAAGCTAACACTAGCCGGAGGTGTTAGAGGAAGGACAGGACAGGATGGGGAAGGGTTCACCTTATGAGCGTCTCCCCAGAGAGATTCAGTCTGGTCTTCTCTAAACCTAATCTTCCTGCTGGCCAGGCCTGGAACCTGATGTGTCATGTGGGAGGCTGTGGGTGGACAGACTAGGGTCTGGGTCAGGGGAAGCATGGGTCTAGAGTGCAACTTCTGTTTATTTCTCCAGTACACACCAGACCCTGAGAGTCCAAAAATTGCTGCCTGAAATAAATAGTAAAAAGACCAGGGGCTTTGGAATCAGAAAGTCTAGCTTTGATTCCTCTTTTACTTATTAATGTCTCATTCATTGATTAATCCACTCAAAAAATATTTCTTGAACATCCATTGTGTGCCAAGTGTGTGAACTTTTTTGGGCAAGCTATTTAAACTGAATTGACTTCAGGGCACTTGGATGGCTCAGTCACTTAAGTGTCTGCCTTCAGCTCAGGTCACAATCCTGGGGTCCTAGGATCGAGTCCTCTGTCTGGCCCATAGGAGACATTCAGTAGATGTTTGCTCAATCAATGAAAGAAAGCAGGAGCAGGGTTTCCATCCCTGTAGTGGTTGTGAGGGCCCCTCACTTCTTCATTCAACAAATATTTACTGAGCAGCTACAATGTCCCCCAGTACTCTGCCAGGTGTTGGTTATATGATGGTGAGCAAAACAGACATGGTCCCTGCCCTCATGGAGCTCAGAGTCCAGGGGAAGAATACAGATTATAATCAAAAAGTTGTATGAAAATCAGGGGGAGAAAGAAAGAAAGAAGAAAGAAAGAAAACCAGGGTCTGGGCAAGCCGGGTGGCTCCGTGGTTTAGCACCTGCCCTCGGCCCAGGGTGTGATCCTGGAGACCCGGGATCAAGTCCCACATCAGGCTCCCTGCCTGGAGCCTGCTTCTCCTTCTGCCTATGTCTCTGCTTCTTTCTCTCTCTGTCTCTCAAGAATAAATAAATAAAATCTTAAAAAAAAAAAGAAAAGAAAAAAGAAAACCAGGGTCTTACAATGTGTGACCTGTGTTGGAAGAAGAGGTAAATGATGCTAAGAATGTATATCAAGGAAGAAAGAGCTAACCAAGTCTGGGTAGGCACAGAGGGCTTCCCCCAGGATGCAGCATTCTGACTGACACCTGAAGTGGGGGTAGGAGTTAAGGCCATGCTGGGGTGGTGCTGCTGTCACCAACAGGAATCTTCCAAGGAGAGGCTACTTCATGTGCACAGCCCCAGTGGCTGGTCAGAACATGAGGCATTCAGACAACAGGAAAAGGCCAATGTGGCTGGAGCATGGCTTACAACTGAGAGTGTAGAGCACAGATGTTAGAGTCATGGGTTCCAGTCTTCATCTAAAGAGCAATCGGAAACCATGGCAGGGACAGCAGTAGTGACCTGACCACCACCCGGCCCGGCTGAGGGGGCAAGGCAGCATGCATGTGGGGAGACTACAGTTGGGGGGTGGGGGTGGGCGGTGGTTTGAGTCTGCCAGGCAACAGATGGTAGTGGCCTTGGACTGAAGTGATGGAGAAAGGGCAGGGGAGGAAAACACTCTCAAGTGGAGGCAACAGGGCTCCCTGACAGTCAGACCTGCAGTAGTGGATGAGGGGGGTAACTCCTAGGTCTGTAAAACTTGCTCCTAGCATCGGTCTGCTCCATGTTTACTTCTAGAAAAGCCCTCCTCAATTTTCCACCCAAGAGTTTAGTTCTGATAGCCTTCGGAGGTGGATGGATTTCCACTTCCAGAGAATGAGAGGGACTGAGAGGTGCCCCGTGGTGTCTGGGAGGCACCTAGAGGGTCATTTTCCCAAGCAAGCCCCTTGCCACCAAGGCACTCATTTATCTGCCCAAACTCACCCAAACCCAAACATACTCTCAGATTCTCTGGCTCCCCACACTTCCACAGACCTCCAAACACTCCCTCCAGACCACTTCATCCTACACTTATTTATCCTTGCCTCCCAACGCCCTCCACACCCCTCCCCCTGCTCATCTCCCTAGCCCCCCGCCCCAGCCCCTACCTCCCTCAGCCTCCACTTCACCCTATTAAGAAACAACAACCCCCCAGAACGCCTGCCCCCGGCTTCTGCTCCCTGAGCCCCACCCGCCCTCCCTCCTCCTGCTCCTCTCCCTGACAGATGCCTCAGAGCCCCGGGCCGCAGTTAAGGTGACGAGATGCAGCAATTCTTTATGAACATTTCATTCCTGCTCGCTACACGACGTAAATTAGATGGTGTGTTACATTCGGGCAATAAGAGAGATATGTCACCACGACGCTGGCCCATTGGATGGAGAGGGTAATCCTGCCGTGAATTTCATTACTGCTTTTATATAGACAGAATTAGCTCGGTGACAGCGAGCCTGATTGTCTTTCACTAGGGGTTTGGAGAAGAGCTGAAAGGATTTCACCCTGATGTGCACACTACTGAGTGACCCCGCTCACCAGCGGCTCCGCTGATTGCTTTGCACCTTGCAGACCCGCGATTGGCTCAGCCTCGCCGCCGCCTCGCCTCCCTCCCTGGTCCCAAGCCCTCCCTGCCTGGCTTTTTCTTGAAGCAAGAAGAAAGGAGACCTAATGGAGGAGTCACAAGGTCATGAGGGGAAATTTGTGCATGGGCAGGGGGCACGTTGGTGGAGTTAAAAAATACCCAACAATCCCTTTCGGATCAGAGTCTCCTGGACAAAAGCTGTGGCCGCTCGCTCTTTCCTCCCAGGAAAGGGTGAGAAGGAGCTTGGGCCACATGCCCAGTGCCCTCGGGGCAAAGGAGGGACTGGGTAGGGACTGGGAGTCTCCCCAGTAGAGACTCTGGAGTTGCCCTTCCCTTTGCCTCTGGTGCCTTTGTGTCCTTCCCCTGTGATGCTCTTTCCCACCTCCTAGGCAGGAAGAGTTGGAAGAAACAAGAATCATTGTCACTCCTGCCTGGCCCATGAACTCAGCGATTCCAATGTGGAAGGTGAGGGAGGGGCGTGGATTCTCTTTTTTCTGTCTCCCACACTCACCCTCAGGTCTCCCGCCCATCCCCAGCACAGCTACGCACAACACTCTTCAATGATCTCTGAAATCCTTACTGGGACCTAGATGGCCCAGTCCGGCTGCCTGCAGACAAGCCCAGACTGGGGACCTCCTTCCTTCAGTTTCTTTTCTTTCTTTTTTTTTTTTTAAATTTATTTATTACAGTCACACAGAGAGAGAGAGAAAGGCAGAGACACAGGCAGAGGGAGAAGCAGGCTCCATGCACCAGGAGCCCGACGTGGGATTCGATCCCAGGTCTCCAGGATCACACCCTGGGCCAAAGGCAGGCGCTAAACCGCTGCGCCACCCAGGGATCCCCTTCCTTCAGTTTCTTTAGTGGGAATGGCTAGTTCTGAGACAGCCAGCCCCTCCTGTTCTCTGGGTCTCCGACTTGGTATCCCTCACCTCTGTCCCCTTGTCCACTCCCTCCTTCCCCTCTCTCAATCCCTCAGCAAACATCTTCTGCCAGGCTTTCCAGAGGCAGCTGGTTGCCCCTTGGGCCGGCCAGGGAGGACAACCATTTGGACGCTGCTGCCGCCTCTGCCGCCTTTCAAAAGCCCTCCAGGGAGACCTCCATTCTCTTCCAATGGGTCATTCCAATCTCTCTGCAAGAGATTCCATTCCTTGCAGGCCCAAGGGCCAGGCATCAAGCAAGCAGAATAATCTCCTCAAAGCCCCTCATCTTTTGGCCAATCCGACACATCTGTCAGGAAAGTTTCTCTTGCAGCCCAGATTAGCCAGCTCTGTGGCCTGTGCCGAGAGAGATTAAGGCCACAGTCACCACTTTCCAGAGGAGGAGGAAGGCTCCGTGGACTCAGTAGAGCTGAGCAGGCCCTCCAGAGTCCTGGCCCGGGGTCTCTGCATGCTGACTCTGTCTGCCCCGTGGGTTAGTGCTCCGAGCTCCCCTTCCAGCCCCTTTCCCTGCACGGCACCCCAGCTGCCACTGCCTATCCTCCATGGAGCCCAGGGAGAAGGGTCCCCCCATGATTTACTCATGAAGTCACTCTGGAAAAGCTTTACACTGAAACCCCTTCTCCATGAAACGAAGACTAAGTCTACGATGCTGAACCTATAACCTAACCCCACCTCTATGACAGGGCAGCTCCTCACCCCCTCTGAGCTTCAGCTTCAAAAGGAGAGTCATAACTGCTGTGGGGGGCTGTGGTGCAAGCCTGCGTTTCCCTCGGTGCTGAGGGAGGGTCTCCAACCATCACCCTGCCCTGTCACACTTCCTTGGACTTGTCTCTGCTGAAGAGAGCTGTTCCACCTAAGATCATGCCTTTCCCCGGGCAGCCTATATCCACTGCCTTGTCACCATGCGCATACGAAGGCCCAGCCACCTCTCTGTACCTTGGGACACTTCAAAAGGGCCATCCCTGCCTCAAAGTCCCTCTTGAAGTTGGCAAAGGCCTTTTTGGAGACTGCAGCACTGCCCAATTTCTTCCTCTGTCCCATCCTGCTTCTTTCCAGCTCCTTCTTTTGCACTAGTGATAATTCCAAGGGCACTCCCCAATAAAGTTCCAGCATCATGGTCGCCATCCCAAAGTCTGCTTTCAGATCCAACCTGCAGACAAGTCCTGCCTACCTAGCCATGGGCTACTGCAGGACAAAGGGGTTTCATAAAGTGCCACATAGCTGTTGCTGCCTATCATCATCATTGTCCTCCTCCTCCTCATCATCATCATTGTTATAGAAGGCTCTGCCTAGCTGATGTGATGAGGTCAGCATATTTTGGCCAAGAAGTCCAGGGAAAGAACACTCAGTCTTCTTTTTTCTCCTAAGGACAAGGTTCTTTACACTCTGCCTTTTGTCATCTGATTAGACTGACATTTCCAGATTGACCAGACTATACCTCAGGAAGCACAGCCATGGTCCCAAGGATCTAGGGGTTCAAACTGCCGAGGTTCCATTACCCATATCTCATTCTTTGCCCCAAGAATCAGGAGCTAAGTGCCCACTGTATATCTGTCCTATACCCTCTGGATGTATTCCTAGCTGGGCTCCCTACCCTTTTATTTAAAGCATGTACTTTCCTCCCATGGACCAAAACCTCCAGTGGGGTGACAACAGTTCTCATGAGACCTGAGAACAGGGTCTCCTCTTCTTTCAGCCAAGACTTACTTCCTTCTTGGCCTTGTTTACAGCCTCCCTACCCCCACCAAAATAAAGCAAGCCCAGGATCCCTCTCCTAGGGAATAGGGAGGAGCATAGGCAACAGTCTTAGATTATTGTTACCCTTCTAAGTATGCCCACAGTCTGACTACTGGGCCCACAGCCTTGTCAGCATTTTGGAGTCACGTGGCAGGTAGGGACACTGCCGGGTGAATCAGATCTTCTACTCTGTCCCTGCTCCTGGGCCCTGACCTAGAATGTGTGCTTCTCAGGAGTGCAGTGTCCTGCATCTCTTCTAGAGCTTTCCCTGCAAAGCTGCAGACACTGAGCCAGGAGCCAGGGATGTGGGGGATGGAAGTTTCTCATCCTACCCTTCATTCTGACATCACAGGCCTCACTTTCTGACACTAATTGGTTGCCATGGAAACCAGTTCCTTAAAGTACACGACAACTTGAGGTGGAGGGAGGGAGGGCTACAGGAGCCAGCCCTGCCACAAAGAACCCACAGAGTCCCTCAGCATCAAGCAGGGCTGCCCAGAGTCCCTATCCTCTGCCAGTACGTATGCTTTGCACATAAGGAGAAAAGTCCACCAGCTCAGGAAAATGCCCCACAACTGCACAAAAATAATCCTAATTCACCACTCCTACCATTTCCCACTACATTCGGAAGTCTGTCTTATCTTTGAGTGGTGAGATCTTGCTGTAAAGTCGTAGTCCAAACAAGAAAAGTCAGCCACAGGGGATTCCTGGGTGGCTCAGCGGTTTAGCGCCTGCCTTCGGCCCAGGGCATGATCCTGGAGACCCAGGATCGAGTCCCACATCGGGCTCCCTGCATGGAGCCTGCTTCTTCCTCTGCCTGAGTCTCTGCCTTTCTCTCTCTCTCTGTGTCTCTCATGAATAAATAAAATCTTAAAAAAAAAAAAAAAAGAAAGAAAAAGAAAAGTCAGCCACTTACCTTGGAAAAAATGGATATCAGATGTGATGTGGGCCTCTCTCTCCCAGTCCTAGACCAGAAGTCATCTTTTCTAAGAAACTGTCCTTAACTAGCTAATCTCCCATCCTCAACGTCATCCCCGTCACACACACACACACACACACACACACACACACACACACATTTACTCCTCTTACCACTTACTCTAGAGCTTACACATTCTTTTTTTTTTTTTAAGATTTATTTGAGAGAGAGAGAATGAGAGAGAGAGGGAGGGAGGGGAAGCAGAGGAAGAGAGAGAATCCTGAAGCAGACTCCTGCTGAGCACGAAGCCTGACACAGGGCTTGATCCCAGTACCCTGAGATCCTGACCTGAGCCAAAACCAAGAGTCTGGCTGCCTAATCAACTGAGCCACCCAGACTCCCCTTACACATTCTTTTAGTCATTCATTCATTCAACAAATATTTACAAGCCTCTGTGTGTTGTAGATCCTGTGCTAGGTATGAGGGATACAGCCGAGAGCTGATAGGAACCTGTCTGATAGGAGCTCACTGTCAGCATCTTCTATACTCATTCTCATCCCTTTAGTAAGTATCTCTGGGTTTTCTTTTTTTATTCTAGTCCCCCAGTGCGGTAAGCCATCTAGCAGCTGATAGGGTGGGGTGCAATTTGCTTAGTAATCCCCTTCCACCCCTGGGCTTTCCAAGAGTGGAGACCTAGAGCCTATCAATATACATCTTTGCCTGACACTAGCTCCAAGATTTGGGGCCCCTCAGCCTTCCATGTCACTCCATTGCTCTCAGAACCAACCTCTCAAGGACCCTGGATTCTTCCACTGTCTTTCAAGACCAAGAAGCAGAAGAATGGATGGGACTTGAGGATGGAAGCAGAAAGGTATGTCTCCTGTGTGTCACTGTGTGTCCACTGGAATGGGTGCATGGGCATCAGATAAACAACCATGCCTTCATCCATCTGCATCTGCTGTCACTCACATGCACTTATGTTGGCTATATCTGTGACTTCTCCCAAATCAGCCAGTATGGGGATGTGAGCATGTGTGTGATTCCACTTATGAGCGTGAGTGAGCATGTGTTCAGGGGAAGGCGAATTTAGGGGTATGTCTCTATGTGTGTTTTTTCCAAATGCTTGGCTTTTTTCAAAATGGCTTAGAGCACTACTGTCATTTATGGGGTTTAAAATGTCAGAACAGGGCCCGTGGGGAGGCAGGGGAGATTAAACTGCAAACAGTGAAGGTTATAGATGACGTTTCTGATAGGCTGACAGGCAGACTCAAATGATGCTGCACTTTAGCAATCATTTAAACACACACACACACACACACACACGTGCGCGCGCATGCACACACACACACACACACACCAGATCATCTCTCCATATTTTAATGGCACATTCTGAAGGCTGAAAACATAAAAGGCCATATCTAGAAAACCACAGCTCTGCTTTCAGGACCCTCAGGTGACTGGGGTGTGTGTGTGTGTGTGTGTGTACTCAAGTGCATCTACCTGCCCCAAATGAACACACATGCTTATTTGTATTTTAGAGTCTATATAGGTTAATTCCACCTCATTTTTACATAGTGCCCTACATAATTAACAACATATATCACATCTGACAGACTATCTGACCATTGTAACTACTTGTATAAAGTAGGCAGGGGCAAGATTACTACCCCTATTTTACAGATAAAAGAATACTGAGGCTCAAAGAGGTCCAATGGGTTTCCCAAGACCACTCAATGGGAAGTAACAAAACTAAGGTTCTCAACCCAGGCAATATTTTAGAATCACCTGTAGAGCTTTGAAATCCCATCATGCCCCCAGAGATTCCAATTCAGTTGCTCTGGAGGTGCCCTTATAGTATGTTTTTGAAGACCCCTGGTAATTCTAACAGGTAGGGTATAACCCAGGTGTCTGATTATGCTCACATCCCTTCCATGTGAATGTGGATTCCAGTCTCCTTCCTTCTCAAGGCCTATCTCTGCATCTACTTCCCAGAAGACTTACTTCCCAAGAGGAACAGATCCTCTATTTCTTCTGTATCACCCTGACTCCCCACCCCTCCCTTTCCCACCCCTTTCTAAGACTGTGGAGGCTTTAAAAAATGCTCAGCTCAGCCTGGTGAGTGAATACACTATTGGCTGTGTGCCCACAGTTGTGGCAACCTGATAAGGGGCAGACTGTGTTGTCTCAACAAGAGGGAAGGAGGAAAACTAGCCCCACTTGGCCTGTCAGCCAGAAGAAGGCCAAGGGGGAGAGGAGCAGGCCTAGGTGACCTAGGGTGAGAGGAAAAAGGGAAAGAGATGGAAAAAAGAGAAAGGAGAAGAAGAGAAGGAGACCCCTTGGAAGATTATTCCAACCAGCTACATGTTTAAACTACCTCACTTGGCCACTGCCAGAGTGGTGGCCTAGCACAGCCATGAGGAGCCCCCTGCCTGGGCTTGAATCCTAGTTTCTTCTTACTAGTTGCAACTTTGGGCAACTACTTAACATCTCTGTGCCTCAGTTTCCTTATCATTAAAATACTGATTATAATAATAGTACCTGCTTCATAGGATCTCCAGGAGGATTCAGAGAATTCATGTAAAGTCCCTGAAATAGCATTAAGTACTAGGTAGAGGTTAACTTATTATTCTGCAAAATTTGATGCTTTGGAACTCTCCCTCCTTGAAACTCTTCCTATCTTCCTGAACATTCCTTCTCAGTCTCCCTTGCTAGCCCTGTTTCTCTGCCCTCCCTCTGAGTCACTAGTTCTCAGCCGGAGGAACTCTTACAGCTTACTCCCAGAGATTCAGGTTGTCTATCTGGGGTAGGGCCTACATATGGGTGTTTTTCAAGCTCCCTGGCTGATCCAAATGTGTCACCAAGGTTGACACCACCCCTTTGAGTGCTATTCCTCCCTAAGTCTCTGCTCTTACCCCCTCTCTCCTCACTTGTTCTTCCCAAGTAACTGACCTTCCCATGGCCTTAATTACCATCCAAAAGCCAGTGACTCCCCAGTCCATGTCTTCTGATAGGACTTCTTTTCTGAACTCCATGAGCTATTTTTGGCTCCCTACCAGACACCTTAATTTCCACATATGTGACCATCAAGTTCTTAATGGCCTCTTAGCCTCCTGCATATTTGCACTGAGATGTTCTCTAGATGACTCCCCCCTCCCCGCCCCAAGTACAAGTCCCAATCAAAACTCAATAATTTGCACTTTCCACCCAAACCTACTCTATACCTCCTCTATTCCCCATCTGTGTCACTTCAGATTGTTCACCCAGGCTAGAACTGGCAGCCAGCCAGGGATCCCCTCCCTCATCCCCACACCTGGTCAGGTAGAAAATTCTGTCAGTTTTCCAAAGACACTCTGAAGCCTCACTCCTTGATATCCCCACCCTGCCGCCATGCACAGGTCTAAGAGCCACCTCACCCCTCTCCCACCTCCAGTTATTCTGGATGCACCTTTCCCCCATTTTCTTCATCATCCTCAGAGCTATTTTTATTTTTATTTTTGGAAATACAAATCACTCCACTACTAAAGCCCTTCCGGATAGAAGTCAACTTGCACAGCCACAGCCTTTTATTACCTGTCCCCTTCCACTGGCATCCCTCGAAGTGACCCCACCCTCTGTGCTTTGGTTCTCCCAGTGTGGCAGGCTGTCGGACACCTCAAGGCTTTTGCATCTGCCATTCCCCCAGCCTGAAATGCTCTTCTCTTCCCCTGCCATTCTGCCCACATTTACAAATGAGCTGAAGTACCACCTCCTCTAGGAAGTCCTACTTGACTGACCACTCTCTTTTTGTCCCCATCACACCCTGTTGTGTTGGCTTCTCACTGTGCCTTCTGTTGCTTCGTTTTCATGTCTGTCTCCCGCACTGGACTGTGATTATCTGGAAGGCATGAGCCCTGTCTTATTTGTCCTTGAGGAGTACAGTGAGTAGGGATGAGGTCAGACTCCAAGTTCTATAGGGGGTGTTAATAGACTGTTTGGTTCCCTTGACTAATGCACTTAGTGAAGAATACTTTGGGTTATGCTCTGGATTTTGTGTATTTATTTGGGTTGTTTGGTTGTTGCGTTTTGTTTTTAAGAAGGACGCCTGGGTGGCTCAGGGTGTGATCCCGGGATCCGGGATTGAGTCCCACATTGGGCTCCTTGCAGAGAGCCTGCTTCTCCCTCTGCCTGTGTTTCCGCCTCTCTCTCTCTCTCTCTCTCTCCCTCTCTCTCTCAGGAATAAAGAAATAAAAAAAATTTTTTTTAAAGGGACACCCTGGTGGCTCAGTGGTTGAGCATCTGCCTTTGGCTCAGGATGTGATCCTAGGGTCCAGGATCGAGCCCCGCATTGGGCTCCTTGAGGGGAGCCTGCTTCTCCCTCTGCCTATGTCTCTGCCTCTCTCTGTGTCTCTCATAGATAAATAAATCTTTTAAAAAAGGTTTTATTTATAGAGACAGAGAGACAGCACAAGTGTGAGGGGCAGAGGGAGAGGGAGAGAGAAAAGTATCAAGCAGATTCCATGTAGAGCATAGAGTCTGATGTGGGGCTCGATCCCAGGACTCTGAGATCATGACTTGAGCTGAAACCAAGAGTCAGTGCTTAACTGACTGAGCTACCCAGGCACACCTATTTATTTTTGGTTGTTGTTATTGTTGTTGTTTTAAGTAGGCTCCATGCCCATTGTGGGGCTTGAACTCACAAACCTGAGATTAAGAGTTGCATGCTCAGGATGCCTGGGTGGATCAGTGGTTGAGTATCTGCCTTTGGCTCAGGTCATGATCCCAGGGTCTTGGGATTGAGTCCCACATCAGGCTCCCTGCAGAAAGCCTGCTTTGCCTCTCTCTGTGTGTCTCTCATGAATAAATAAATAAAATCTAAAAACAAACAAAAAAAGAGTTGCATGCTCTCCTGGCTGAGCCAGCCAAGTACTCCTAGTCTCTGGATTTTGAAGGGTAGCTTCCTTGCTCCCAGAGCCAAGCAGAGACTAGGTATGAACAAAGTGACCCAAATAAGCCATTCGCCTGACACTGTACCCTAAAGTTCCTCCCCTGGGTCTGCCTCTCCAGGCCCCAGAATTAGGAGCTCTGACCATCATAACGCCTGGTGCCCTTTTGTGGCCCAACCGAAGTGAGTGGAGGCTTCTCTCCTCTCTTTCATTTGAGATCAGGCTGGAATGCTGCCAAAGGATCCTTCAGAGAGAAACCAAGAAAAGCAAGCAAGCAAATAGACCTATAAATACTTAGAAATGCAGAAATGGTCAGAATGTAAGTGTCTGTTTCTAATTTGTCACCAGTGCCTAACGGAGAACATTCAAGAGTTACCTTCTGGGGGCACCTCAGTGGCTCAGCCAATTAAGTGTCTGACTTGATTTCAGCTCACGTCATGATCTCAGGGTCCTGGGATTGAGCCCTGTGTGAGCCCCTGCTCTTCGGGGAGGCTACTTGTCTCCCTCTCCCTCTGCCCCTTCCCCCCTTTCTTCCCCACCCCCAAATAAATAAATACATCTTAAAAAAAAAAAAGAATTGCCTTCTGGACCTTGTAACCCTTGCCTAAGAGAGTGCAGTCAAAAGCCACCTTCTTGAGGTGCTTGGGTGGCTCAGTCAGTTAAATGTTTGCCTTCGGCTCAGGTCATGATCCCAGGGTTCTGGGATCCAGTCCCACCTCAGGCTCCCTGCTTAGCTGGGAGTCTGCTGGTCCATCTGCTTGTGTATTCTCTTTTTCTCCCCTACCCCCGTCAAATAAATAAGTGAAATCTTTAAAACAAGACAAAAAAAAAAAAAAAAAGAAGACACCCTCTCTTCCCACCATTGCCCAAGGAAGGCACTAGGCAGGAATCCTAGTCCCATCCCAGGCAGATGGGCAGCTGAAAAGTCACAATTCTTATAGCCAGCGAAATTGAGGGCTCGAAATTGAAGCAAGCTCTCAATCTCCACAGAAGTGGAAGGTGAAGGCCATCAATGGTCTAGAGCAACGGGAAAAGTCAGGGTCCCAGAGACTAGCCAGCAGACAGAATGTGGTCTCTGGGACAATCAGAGCAGTGTTTGCCTCACAAATGGCTGGATTTGCCCTGCCAGACCCCTGCTTGCTAATATTCCTAGAGCCCTTGCCATGTGTCGGCCCTGTGCCAAACACTAGATTAGTCTGAGCAGCTTTCACCATAACCCTATGAAATAGGGACTATTATTATTCCTGCTACAGATGAGGAAACTGACTGTGAGTGAGGCTAAGTGACTTTCCCACGGTCACAAAGCTGGTAAGTGGCTAAGCTAGGATTCAAATTCAGACAGTCTGACTCCAAAACTATAGGTTCTTTACCTCCATGGTGTACTGCCTAACACATACAGCAGGTGATTATTCAATATTTGCTAATGGTAATAATAGCTAACATTTATTGAACATTTAACATGTGCTGAGTACTGTGTTAAGCACTTTATAGGCATTATTTTATTCACTAGCAGGTACTATTATTATCCCTGTATTATAGATGAGAACACTGAGGCTTTAAAAAGTTAAAAGCATTGTCCATGGCCCCAAAACTGGTAGGTGAAAGAACTGGAATACAAACCCAGGGGGATGGATAAGTGAATGACCAGAAATGACCAGAGAGACACAGATAATTCCCCCCACCAGCACCACTACCACCCTGGAGTGTCCTTGAAGGCAAGAGGCCTTTCCAGGAGCTCTGACAAGGTGGCTAACACCTTGGTAAAGGCTGTCTGTAAGCTTTTATCTATTTTTAAAAATATTTTATTTATTTGAGAGAGAAAGAAGCCCTAGAGAGACAGATCAAGCACAAGTGGGGGGCAGGGGGAAAGGGAGAAACAGGCTCCCTGCTCAGCAGGCAGCACAACATGGGGTTCTTTCCTGGGACTCTGGGATCATGACCTGAGCCAAAGGCAGATGCTTAATCGACTGAGCCACCCAGGTACCCCTGTGAGCTTTAGCTAAAACTACGTCCTGGTAGACACCTCCAGTCTGGATAGCTTTACCAAGTTTAGGGCCCAGTGTACTCAGAAGTAGCACTAGAAGTCTGGGCCAGTTCCTTCTTTCTCCCAGGCCTCTCCAGACATCCTCTCACCAGTGTATCCACTCACAATAGTCTGGCACTTGGAATCTGGTTGTGTATGAGGACCCCCAAATCCAGAAAACCAGAGCCTCCAGGACCTTCCCCTTCAGCAATTCCTGGCGGATGCTTTCAGTTGCTGAGTCTCCGGCTTTGGCTCCTGGTAGGAATCCTTACACAGCCATCGGGGTACCTAAGGAAAGAGGGATAGAGGAGGGAAGAAGCCCATTCCTAGCCTCTCCTCCCCATCTCCTCACCCTCCCCAAAGCCTTGCAGGCGGCCCCCACCACCTCCAAGCCCGCAGAGTTTCTCACCTCAGGCAAAGGCAGATGATGGCAGAGCTGGGGAGCAGAACTTAACTGAGCCTGGGGCACTGCAAATCCCTGTCATTAGTATTTAGGGAATGGGGGGGGGGGGTGGAGAGCAGGAAGGAGGGAGGCAGGGAGAGAAAGGTCGAGATGCTTGGAGATGCAGAGATAGAGATGGAGACGGATACGCGGAGAGGTTGCAGAGAGAGGAGAGGAGGGAGTGAGGGAGGAAAAGGAAGAAGGCTGAGGAGGGTGGCAGAGAGGCAGAGGAAGGGGGGAGGAGAGAGACAGAGCCAGTTGCTTTATTCATGGCTGGTGATATTATAGACTGAGTGAAAATCACATTATCGTAATGGGAAAGTTAGAGTTGCTGAGATGATGCCCTGAAGCCTCGGCGCTGATTGGGGTGTGATTGCTATCTGTATTTATATGTAGAAAGCAAAGTTCACTGCCAGTTCAAGATGGTGGCGGCTGCTTTATGCAACATAATTCTTCAGTAGGGAGACGCCCGGAGCGAGCGGAGCCAGGCGCGCCGGGAGTGGCCAGGCGAGCCCGGCCGGACGCCGGACGCCGGACGCCGGACGCCGGAGCGCGCGCTGGAGCCGGCGCTGGAGCCTGGGCCCCAGCCGCGCCGTCCGCCCGCAGAGCTGCGGGGACGCGCCCGCGGGGACGCCCGGCCCAGTCCCCGGCCGGACCCCAGGTGCGGCCACAGCCCGGCTCGAGGCCCAGGGCGGGCGGGGGCCAGCGGGGCGCCAGCAGGAGCAGCCCCCGCCCCCGCTCCTCCCGGGCCCGCCTACGGTGCGGCCCACGGCCCCGCGGTCCGAGCGCTTGAACCGATTGCTCGGGACTCCCGCACCCCAGCCCCTCCCGCACTCCCGTGATAGAATTCTGACCCTAAAATAAATGTCAGGACGTTTTTTTCCCCCCAGGATAACTGCTTGGATGCTTTTTCTGACATCTCAGATTTCTTGACGTTTTCCCTCTTCAATTTTTTTTTTTTTTTTTAGGGACCTCTCCTGTGCTGGTGCCTCGCCCCCCGCCAACTCCACCCCACTAGTGGTCTCCGCTGCCACCGCCCGTGGAGCAGCCCAGTGCTGGGATGAGAAAGGACCCATCCCTACCGATGGGTGAATGGGTGCGATCCTGAACTGCGGGCAGGCAGATCCCCACACCCCAGGCCCTGCCCCACTCTTGAGGATCATCCAGTCAGGGAGAGGGATGAGGGTTGTCAGGGCTGCCAGAGCCATCTTTTGAGCTCAGACCACCTTTTGCTTGAGGCCTATTTCCCTCAAGGCTTTGGGGGAAAAATGGGGCAGGGCTGGGCCCCACCCTAGAATTGCCAGATAAAATGCAGGGTGGTGGTCAGCCTGGGTGGCTCAGCGGTTTGGCGCCTGCTTTCGGCCCAGGGCCTGATCCCGGAGACCTGGGATGGGGTCCCGCGACGGGCTCCCTGCGTGGGGCTCCCTGCGTGGGGCCCGCTCCTCCCTCTGCCTGTGTCTCTGCCCCTCCCTCTCTCTTTCTCTCTCTGTGTTTCTCATGAATAAATAAAAAAATAAAATCTTAAAAAAATGCAGGATGGCCATTACATTTGAATTTCAGGTAAACAACAAATAGCTTTTTAGTATAAGTATATCCCAAATACTGCATAAGATATACTTGAACTAAATTTGTTGTTTATCTGAATTTCAAATTTAACTGGGCATCCTGAATTTTTATTTGCTGAATCTGGTAAGCTGCCCTACTCCCACCTTGCCTACTGACCTCAGGTTTTGGGGTTTGGTTTTTGTTGTTGTTGTTTCAGATTTATTTATTTGAAAGAGAGGAGAGAGAGAAAAAGGGGGTGGGGAGGAGCAAAGGGAGAGGGAGAGAGAATCTCAAGCAGACACCCTGCTGAGCCCCTAGAGGGATGCTGGGCTCCATCTCATGACCCTGAGACTGTGACCTGAGCTGAAATCGAGTCTGATGCTTAACAGACTGAGCCATTCAGGCACCCCTATTGACCTCAGCTTTTATATTGATTTACTGAAGGGGAGGCAGTGCCCTTGAATGGAAAGAGCCAGATTAATAGCTGTGTGGCTTTGGGCCAGTTTTTAATCTGGACCATCAATCCCCTTATCTGATCAGTAGGAGATAATAATACCTACTTTACAGGATGGTTGTAGCCATTAATGAGATATAACGTGTAAGTGTAAAATACCTGGCATAAAATAAACATTCATTAAATGATGACTATAAAATATCAATACTCATATTCCCTGAAGGTGCCCTCTTTATTCCCTTCTCATGTCTATTCTAGGCTTCTTGGAAGTCAAAAGGCTTGTAATCAGGATCTCTACTCTGGAAGTTGCTGCCAGAATGGGGGAATCCCAGGGACAGACTTATCATAGGATGGTTGCCCTCAGCAGCCTGACCCTACCAGGTCCACTGAGAGTTCTGGAAAGCTGGAAAGCTGCAAGGGTGAAGTAGGCACTAAGAACAAGCCCTATCCCCAGCCCCTCATCAAGCCCCACACATTCCAGGTAACTCTCCTAAGTGTAAAGGACGCACTAGAGTCTACCTTCCTTGGGACTGATAAATCTCCCTTTCTCCTGGGAAGATGGAGGGTGGGGTGGGGTAGCTATAAAATGCTGAACAGGAAGGCGGGGAGGTCTGCCTATCTGTGAGGCCACAGAATGGGCCATCCCATCAGGCCAAACCCCTCTCCATCCTCTGGCAGAGGCCCATGTTGAGGACTCATCAACTGGAAATTAGTAATCCCTCAGGGTCTCTGTCCCCCCCCCCCCCCGCCGGCCCCCGCTCTCGTATCTCAGCCTCAGCTCAGAACTGACTTGGCAAAGTTGAAGAGACAGTGTGCAAAGTTCTGAGTCCCACTGAGGCAGACTGGATTCCAGTATCTTCTGTATGATCTTTTGCTCCTCTCCCTCATAGAAGGATGGGATTGTTTTCCTCCCCTCAGTTCAGGTGTTACTGATACTGAAGAGGAACAAATAAATGGCTCCCAGTACCCCTGAGTCCCAGAGAATTTGGTAGCCAGACCCCAGCCTTGTCTCTGAAGGAAGCCAATTCATGGGTGGGCAAATAGTAGCATATTGCCTTCTCCTTCAAGAGGTGACAGAGTCAGCATTACAGTGCCAGGCAGATTATGTAAATGTGAAGCAACCAGCAAAATGCAATAGGGAGTGGTAGGGTCTGTAGCTGCACCTCAAAAGCACATGCCTCTCCTAAAGGCATTCCACTTCATATTCCTTTGCTTGGGTTTTTTTGTTTTTTTTTTTTTTGTTTTTTTGTTTTTTTGTTTGTTTGTTTGTTTGTTTTTTAATTCATGAGAGACACTGAGAGAGAGAGAGGCAGAGACATAGGCAGAGGGAGAAGTAGGCTCCATGCAGGGAGCTCCATGCAGAACTGGATCCTGGGACTCTGGGATCACACCCTGAGCCAAAGGCAGATGCTCAACGACTGAGCCACCCAGGCGGTCCCCTTTGCTTGTCTTAAACACTGTGCTCAGGGCAGCCCCGGTGGCGCAGCGGTTTAGCGCCGCCTGCAGCCCAGGGTGTGATCCTGGGGACCCCGGGATAGAGTCCCACGTCGGGCTCCCTGAACGGGGCCTGCTTCTCCCTCTGCCTGTGTCTCTGCCTCTCTCTGTGTCTCTCATGAATGAATAAATAAATAAAAATTTAAAAATAAATAAATAAATAAACACTATGCTCAGGTCGCTTGGGTGGCTCAGCCATTGAGTGTCTGCCTTTGGCTCAGGGTGGGATTCCAGAGTCCGAGGATCGAGTTCTGCATGGAGCTCCCTGGGTGGAGCCTACTTCTCCCTCTGCCTGTGTCTCTGCCTCTCTCTCGCTCAGTGTCTCTCATGAATAAATAAATAAATTTAGAGAAAATAATAATATAAAATTGACAGTGTGCTCAGCAAAGACTCAAGATGCCCTGATTTGGTCTTTTGGGTAATCCCCTAGTTTCTTGATCTTTCTAGTGACACACCTATCCCTAGCTATAGGGTCATGAAGTATTAACACAGAGTAGAGATACAATATGTACAGAGACACATTGACCTATAAAGATGCACAGGGTCAGGCAGCCCCGGTGGCCCAGCAGTTTAGCGCTGCCTTCGGTCCGGGATGTGATCCTGGAGTCCCAGGATCAAGTCCCATGTCGGGCTCCCTGCATGGAGCCTGCTTCTCCCTCTGCCTGTGTCTCTGCCCCACCGCCGTCTCTCATGAATAAATAAATAAAATCTAAAAAAAAAAAAAGATGCACAGGGTCACCTGTGTATACATCAATATCAGACAGCAAAGAAGCAGAGCATCTGTAAGAAAGCATAAGGACACTCACAGAGGAGCTCCCTATCGCCAGCTTGCTTTTCTCCCCTCTATCTCCTCTTTCTCCTCCTTGTTCACTCACTGGGACAAAGGTCCGTTGCTTACACTGTCTCAGTCCCTCTCTCATCTCCCTGGTAATGGTACTCTGTAGAGCCCAAAGGATGTGCTTGGAAATGGGGTGGAAGGCACCCTGCACAGTTGACCCATAAGGTAGAGCCAACACATTTGCATGTGGGGCCTCTGGAACGCCCCTGCTACTTTTGAGCCTCATGATTCGCCTGCAATGGGGCAGGAAACTGACAAGGAGTTCCACAGACTCCTTGATATCAGGAAGTTGAACTCCAATCCTAGTGGTTTAAGGCCATGTTTGTTATGGACTCCATCAGGATGTATGGTGATCCTCTCCCAAGGCTAAACCAGGCAGTCCTCAGACTTCCTGGGGACTGAGCCATAAGGTAGAAGAGGCCTTACAAACTCGGGCTACCGATGCTAGAATGATCCGGATATGGAATGTAGAGTCTGGAGCTTTTTCCCTGCTCCTTCTGACGCATTCTATCTTTGGCCATCAGTACTAGAACCTAGGTAGCCTCCTTTTAGACTTGGTCATTTCAGCAAAACAGAAGTAGATCAGTCAGTTGCAATAAATAAAAGAAATTAAAATCCAGTGCTCTTAAAAAAATAAAAATGAAATCCAGTGCTCTTTCAAAGATTCTGGAGAACTGATTTTCAGATCGTTTGCGTTTGGAAGTATCTGTGTTCCTGTCCCTTCCCTTCCAGAATTATAAGTAACACTTGTCACTGCAAGCATCTTATCAAAGCTGGGATGTCCAAATCACACAGGCGTCAGGAGAGGACTCCTCAGATGAGGTTTTGTCATCTGAGAGCTGCAAGAGGGAGTCCAAAGAAATGATCTCTGTCCTGTCTTGAAGACACGAGTCTCTGAGAATGAAAGTGAGACCTCTCCAAGGGTAGGAATCTTGGGTGGCAGCTGGTTTATTCAGATTCCTCTGAGGTTCCAGCTTTACATCCCTTTGGGCTTGTGTCTGTGCAGCTATGTTGCGGGGGAGGGATTGTGCATATGTCCTTGATCCCTAGAATGACCCAGCAAGAGGAACTGAGGTTTGGGGGAGAACACTCTTTTCATGGTGAAGGGAAAAAAGATGAGGCACCTGCCCCAGAACACCACCCTCCTTGCTTCATCAGGGAAGAGAGAGCAAAAGATCACCCAGTGCCCCCAGGACAGACAGAGGAAGGGGCTCATCTGCTTAAAAGCTGGAGGCTGAATAAAATGACCCCTGTCCGGGATGGGTATCTAAGGAATGTCTCTAAGGAAATATCACTCTACTCCCCTGGAGGGCCCTGGAGGTAGTTGGTAATCCACCCGTCTCCCCCCACTCCTGTCCCCTATCAACACACACACACACACACACACACACACACACACACACACATAAATCTTAATTGTGTCCGGGGCTTTTTACAACATTAATTAATCATATTTAGGGCTGTTTCCAGCTGTTGCTGAGGGAAAGAAGGTCCCACACGCCTGTGACTTAGGGTAAATCCAATCAGACAGAGGAATTCTTTGATTCTGGAGGAGCAGAGCATGGGAAAGACACCTCTAATCCCAGAGCCTCTCAGATCCCTGCCTGCTGCCTCCCCCATCACTGCCCTTGCAAACTGATCTGGGCTAGGAAAGGGGAGGGGCTGGGCACTAGGGAGGAGAGGAGGGGAGGGAGGGAAGAGAGGATTAGGAAGGGGCAGGAGGAGCCCTGCTCAAGATGACTGTGGGTTGACTAGAGTGAGGGCCTAGGTCCACCATGCTGACTTGGAGCTTCTGCCCTGTGCTTGGGCTACTTAGTGGGCTCCAGGAAGCCCATGACTCCTGAATAGCCACTGGGCCTGGACTCGTCAGACCAGCAGGTGGGCAGCACTGACCTAATTACAGTTCTGTGCAGCCAGTTTGGTCTAAGAAAGGGCCTCACCCAAGCCTTTCTCTTCCTGTGACTTTTCCCGGACGCCAATGGCATCTCTCCCAGCTCCCTCAGGCTCTCATGTATCTCTGTTTTTGGGTCTGTTTCTCTCTCTTCCTAGGGTTGCATAGCATGATTCTAATGTTCACTGGTATCTGTCTCTGTCTTTCTCTGCCAGTATCTCTAAAATCCTAGCCTACCACCTTGAATCTTCACAGAGGTGTACTTTAAGATAGACATCTTAAGGGGAGGGGGCCTGCCAGGGTGGTGCCAGTGACCTCTTTGGTTTCTGCTGGTAGCCCATTGCTATTCATATGAAGCAGACAAGATGAGAAGTAGGCATGAAAAAGGGGAGGAGCTGCAGCTGAGGGTGGGGGCAGCAAGGGACTGTCCCACCCCTTAGAGACCAGATGGGGGGGCTCCCCCGGGGTGGAAAGTGAGGGTATAGGGCTGTGAGGAAGCCAAACAGACCAAATGGTGGAGACCCTATGCTCCACTCTGTGATGACCCCACCTCAGCATAATCCCTTGTCGAGGCCTTCTGGGTCCTGGCCTAACTGGGCCTAAATAATTGAGAAGCCCATTACAGCTTTGCTGTTTCCTCACTGTCAAGTGTAAACGCTGTACTGGTCGGGTGGGGAAATGGGGCTAATTTGAATTGATAATAGGAAACTCAGGGAAAAGTCATCTATAGTGAGTGAGGAGCGAGCAATCCCCGAGCAGATGCTAAATCTTGTATAATGAAAGAATCTGCCGATGTCAATTATGTACGAGCGTCTTTGCAGTGGTTGGAGGCGGTGGGCGGGTGAGGGAACGGAGGGCTGGGTGCATCCCATAAACCCAAACACCCATCAAAGGCTCATACATATGGAGCGGCGGAGATTACGGCATAAATTTGAATGTTATGAATGTGCATGAGGGACAGGCAGGAAGCCTACCTCGTAAGGGGGTAGGAAAGGAGCTGGTTTTCCGTGCATGTGGACAAGGCAGCTTTTGTCCTCTTGGTCCCTCAGCAGAGTCTCCTCTGTCTCTGCTGTCCCTTTTGCACCAGGTTGTGTGGCAGGATAAAAATGAATGTCAGGATCTGGAGGTGCTGGGCAAGGTATGATTAGCTGTTTTCCTGGGTCCTGGATGTGGGTTCCTGGGGGGCCTTTGGGCCCGAGTTGACCTTGACCCACTGGGAATGTTTCCAGGATGAGATCTTGAGATTGACATGGCCAGAGATAGAGGCATATCTCAAAACACCTGTGACATGAACACAGCTTTCCCTCTCTTCTAATGGGAGAAACAGGTGAGACCTATGTAGGTACTGACGCCCACTATAGAACGGGCACAGTGAACCTGGAAGACAGCCTGGAGGAAGAGATCGCAAACTGTGCTACCAAGAGGGCCAACAGCTCAGAACAGGAACAGCAGGGGCCCATCTCCTATTCCTAGATACAAGTCCACACCATGGACGGCAGTGTGTGCTTGGGAGTGTGTGCAGGGCCCGGACCCCTCCATCAGTTCCCAACCTGCAGCCGCTTCCTGAGTGCACACTGTGATTTGTGGTGCAGGCCACCCAGGGACTTTAATCTTCACCGTGACAAATGCAATAAAAGGAACAATTTGGAGATCAGAGCTAAGGAAGACACATTTACAAACCCTTCCCCAAAGGTTGGATGGGGCTGTCACCATGTGATTTGTGCTGGAGATGAAGTGGGGAGGGGAAGCCGGGGAGACAGAGTTGGAGAAGGCAGGCTGAGAAGAGGAAGCATCACCACCTCTCCCCTCCTCACACTCTCTGCTGGATCACAGTGGGGTGGGCTAAGCCAGGAGGAGGAGGACCAGACCCAGGCTGCCACTGCCTCCCTCCCCCACCACTACTTGGGAGAACAGCTCAATTACTAAGAAGAGGCCAGAACCATGGCTTGAGAGATTCATCTCAGCAGTTCAGAGGCTCTATCTAAAGGAGGGGTTAGTGGCTGGGGGGGAGGGGGGCGGGGCTGGAGAAGAGAGAAAGAGGGAGAGGCAGAGGCAGAGTGGGAGAGACACTTTCATAGAAAGACGAGAGACATCTCAAGTTGCAAAGGGAGCCCCTAAGAAGCCCCAGTCTGGAATAGGAAAGGAAGGGGAGGTTTTCCAACCAGGGCTCCTCAGACAGGCAGATCTGGAGGGATCTAAACATAGAACAGCAACAGGGCAGATGGAGGAGGGAGAACTTAATCAGGGAATAAATCTATGGGGTGGGCAGCTCAGCATGGAGTTCCCTATGATGAGGCGGATGTGGGGTCTGGGAACTAGGCTGGTGGCTGGCCAGTCGTACACCCTGGGACCCAGTGCCACCCTACCCCTCTGAGCCTCTCTTTTCTACCTGTAAAATGGGTTATGAGCTAGGTGACCTATAAGGTGCCCACCGCCTTACATCTTGGATGCTCTGAACTCCAGGATTCTTTGACACCAATAGCAAGAGATGAGGTAAGAGAGAAAAGCGCCATCCCGCCACTCCCCAACTCTGCCTCTCTGCTTCTCAGGGTTCAGGTCTTCAGTTCTCTCAGCCACTCATACCCTGACAAGGGCTCACAATAACTCCTTGGCCCTCTTCTTCTCAAGAACCCTGTTCCGCCTTACCTTCCTCTTGGGTAAGATATCCTCAAATTAAGGCCATTCTGTCCCTAGCTCCTCCAACCCCATGCTCAGGCAGCCCCTCAAGGCACGTTTTCTCTGCTCAGGCTTTACATTTAAGCTTCTGGTTTCCTTCTAGTTTCCTAACTCTGAGCTGCCAGCAACTGAGATGTTAGTCCCTTGACCAGTGTCCTCTCCTCCCCTCTACTATTCACTTTCCCTCCCTGCCTATGCTCCCTGCTGCACCCCACTCCTCCCTGATGACTTCCAGACAGGCTGAGGGACCATGGAGGTGCCATGCCAGGAGGGAGGGGAATGTTTCTAGACTTGGAGGCATTGGTTTTTCAACTCTAGGCCACATCTCAGATCTCCTCCACCTAGCTGCTGCCCCCAGACCAGCCTGGCCCACAGCATGAGGGACTGTCTCCTGTGTATCCCCAGGTCCAGATGTGGTCCCCATACCCAAGTAATTGGGCCTGGTGAGCGGGTAGGAGAAGAGAGACATCAAGAGTATGAACCTCACTCAAAACTCTCTAGGAAAGATTGGGAATCAGATGGAAACAATGTCTAGTGGTAGCTCCCTTGGATAGAACGAGCCTCTTCAGGTGGTGACTCAGGGCTGGGTCATGGCCCCCAAGTGGATGTGCGTGATAAGGAATTGGGAGGTTGGGGGTGAGGAATGTAAGGGAATGGGAGAATGAACAAAAGTATGTTTTCTAAGCTCCAGACATGAAGGAAATGAGCCTCTGCTTAGGAATGAATGGAGGGGCTTGTGGAGGCCAAATCAAGGACAGGCTGACTTGCCCCTTCTCTCTCCAGCAGAGGGGCAGGGGCTGGAGGTGTGAAACTTTCAAACCAGGTGAGTCCCTTAGGATGGTGGCTAGAGGTCCCAAAGGCAACTGAACTGCCAATCACTGAACAGGGCAGTTCCCATGGTCCTCTGCTGCCTCCCTCTGGGAGAGGGCAAGAGGGCAAGCTCCGTCCTCCTTCCAGCCCCGTACGGGTCCTCCTGGCTCCTCTCCACCGCACCCCAGCCCCACCCAGTTCCTCAGACCCATCCTCCCACCTGATCTATGTCTTGCTAGATGCCCCCTTCCTCCATCCCACAGAAGGCGCCAGGTAAAAAGTAGACTAGAAGTGACTGAAAAGGACTCTCTGGACTCTGGAATCTTATCCACTTCCTGTCTCCCCTCCTCAGAGAAGGAAAAGACTGTGATTTGCCTATCTACCTCTGTGGGCTGGGCTAGGAAAGGGGGAGGGAGGAGTGGGCCTGAGAATGAGCCCATCCCCCCTGGGAACCTCCTCTTTTCCCTGGAGTATTACTTTACCCAGAGCCCTAATTCCTCTCTGTGGACTGATAATTCAGTGTCCTTAGTGCCCCTCTTCCCACTAGAGGACTGGCTCCAGCTGGGCAACCCCTGGCTCCCAGCTCTGCCTGTCCCAAACCATGTTTAGTCCACTCCTGAGGGGTCTAAGGCCCATGATGTTGATGGGGAAGGGAGGGCCACGGGAGGGCCAGAAATGGCTACCGGGTCACCCTGGCCCTCAAGTTTGGTCTAGCAGACTAAAGATTGATGAGAAATAACAAAACAGTCAAGGAGAAGGTCATTCTGGGTTTCTCTTCTCTTTCATGTTCACACCTATTCAGCCTGTGACTTGTGACTCTGTCCACCTACCCAGCACATTCTTATACACACACACACACACACACACACACACACACACACACAGAGAGAGAGAACTGAGCTATGTCTAGCCTTAATGCTCATATGATAAATCATGTGCAGAGGGCTTGGGGGAAAGTTCACAGCAGGAGGCTGGAAGAGTCACAGCAGAAGGAGCAGGGACAGCAGGCACAGTGTGGGGCACTTTGGGGGGAGAAGTGGGATGAGAACAAACAGGAGGAGAACACACAGGAGATGGAAGGAAATAGGCAATGGAGAGGACCGTGAAGCAGAGGGCCAGCCAGAGGCTGACGAGGGTGCCTCTAAAGGGAAGGATTTGGGCAACGAGCTGCTCTAGCATAATCCCATGGTGACTGGTGGCCCAGGCACTGGGTACTCCACCAGCGTACCCTGTCCTAAGTGAGAGGTGGACCAGCTCAGGCTTCCAAAGGCCCCCAAACACAAGCAGGGGCCAGGAGTGCTCCAGGTCTGATTCTCTTTTTTCCCTTCTGCTAAGTGGATGGGCAAGTGGGAGCTGGGCTGCAGACACCCTTTCTGGATTTACCCACTCTCTCCAAATTCCAGCACTCCTTGAAGAGATCCACCCTCCCACACCAAGCTTCCCTACCCCACCCCAACAGGAAATCAAAACAAAACAAATCAGGTCCTATTGAACTTGTTCCAGCTCTTAAACTGGACAAGCTCAGGGTAGGAAAAGAGAGCCAAAGAGGTAATTGTGGCTTCCTGTTCATCTCTTCTTTGCCTGAGACTGGCCTTGTGATCTCTTGCCCTTTAGTGGGTTATAAGCTTAGCAGCGGTGGGAGGGTGGCCATTTTGACCTTGGGAGGCCTGCCCTTGTCTTTATCCATGCCCTGCCAGCTCTTAGTGCCCTTTGGAGGTTTATAGTCATATAAATCGCAGAGTCCCATGCCAGGCTTGGAGCCTGTAACTATAAATAGGCACGAGGTAAACAAGGTGGCAGATGCAGGGGCTTGGGACAAGTCAGAAAATATGCCCCTCTTTGCCTGGGCAGGGGCCAAGGCACAACCGTGGAAAGGGATATCTTCCCTCCCTTCTCCTCCCCTCTCCTCCCTTGCCCGTTGGCTTCTCGCTGCCTGTGCTCTGGGCTTCTAGTCTTTTCCCTCTGAAGTTTATCCTCCAAGGCAGCTTTCTGCTGCAAGGCTTCTCTGGTCACCTGCTGTATCTCTTCAGAGTTAAGATGGGAGGGGGGTGGTATCTCCATTACCAAGGGTACCCCCTATCTCCTCCCCGCCTCACATTGTGTCTCCTGTTCCCACAGGAAGTCTTGAGGAGGTCCTGCTGCCGCCAATCACCATACTCTGCCACTAGGGGGGCCCTGATCCCTTCTCTGTCCTAATAGCCAAGGTGATACTAACATTTCTGAACAAGAAAACTTTGCTAAAAAACTCTGGAGATGCCAAGCAAAGGCCCTCACCAAACACCGCTTACAAACATAAAAGTGCATGGATTTCCTGTCGTTTGGATTGACCAACAGCTTGGGTTTTTTCCCCAAGACCTCTGGGCCACACGAGCTAGATTCTAAGCATGAGACAATTTCAGTGACACTGCCTTCTGGATCTGCCCCTGGCTTCCCTCTACCCCAAGGCTTGGCTGCTTCCCTGCTCTGTACTTGTTTGGGGCCCAGCAAGAGTCCTCAAAGCAACAGCAGGACCCGCTGGCCCCATGACTACATTCCTTCATCCTGCTTGGAAGACCCCAGATCTTCAACCCTGCAATTCCTTCTTTCATCCTAAGTTGGGCTCTCTGAACATATTCACTCACCACTTTAGAATCACAGAAATTAGCCATCACAGAGAATGAAATCTTGCCATTTGCAACAACATGGATGGAGCTGGAGAGTATAATGCTAAGCAAGATAAGTCAGAGAAAGACAAATACCATATGATTTTATTCATATGTGCAATTTAAGAAAACAAAACAAATGAGCAAAGGGACAAAAAAGAGAGAGACAAAGAGAGACAAATCAAGAAATAGACGCTTAACTCTAGAGAACACACTGATGGTTACCAGAGGGGAGACAGATGGGGAGGATGGATGAAACAGGTGACAGAGATGAAGGAGGGCACTTGTGGTGATGAGCAGTGGGTGATATATGGAGTTGTTGAATCGCTGTATTGTACACCTGAAACTAATATAATGCTGTATGTTAACTATACTACAATTAAAATAAAAACTTAATTAAAAAATGTATCACAGAAATTAGAGCTGAAAAATACCTTAATTTTTTCATTTAACAGATGAGGATCTGAATCTTGGAGAGGTAAGGTGACTCTCACCACAGTCATGCAGCTAACATTGGCTTTGTTGCTACGGCTGGAAATGCTCCTCTGTGAGGCCTGGCTTTCCCTGCCAGGCTTCCAACTTCCAGTTGCTAATGGCTGCCTAGGCCCCCCCGAAACAGACTTCCTATCTCCTTTTTCTTCCTTTTTAAGGTTGGCTCTATGTCAATGTGGAGATTGAACTCACGAATCTGAGATCAAGAGTCATGTGCTCTACTGATTGAGCCAGCCAGGCGCCCCAGGCTTTCTATCTTTAAAAGGTCCATTCTCTTTGGAACCCCACCTCCAGCGGGCTTCTTACGTAGGGAGAAGGAGAGAACAGGCTCTGAATCACAACAAATGATTGAGCTTTACATGGCTCTGTTTCTAGTACCTTCAACCCCTCCATTTCCCTGGATCCTTTCTGATGGCTTACTGGCAGATGATCCCAGAAGAATGACTTTCTAGAATCCCACCTTGAAGTGACTAGAAGATTGAGAGGCATCCTTCGTACTGTGGAGAGTCACTTTCTGGCCTTTCTTTTTTTTTTTCTGATGTCAATTTCCTAATTTAAAAGGTACGGTGGGGGGCATCTGGGCGGCCCAGTGGTTGAGCATCTGCCTTTGGCTCAGGTTGTGATCCTGAGATCCCAGGATCGAGTCCTGCATCAGGCTCCTCAGAGGGAGCCTGCTTCTCCCTCTGCCTATGTCTCTGCCTCTCTCTGTGTGTCGTTCATGAATAAATAAATAAAATATTAAAAAAAAAGGCAGGGTGGAACCAGCCCTGCTTCATGAATGGTGTCCCCTGTACCCTGGGCATGCAATGCCCAAGTGAACACAGGCGTATGCACACACACATACTCATGTTCTCATTGACAACCTATTCAAGGAATCCTAGACTGGGAGTGAGATGGGAATCTCAGAGTCCATTTGTAAAATGAGTCACAAGGAAGGGAATATAATCCCAGGAACAGATTTTGGGGGGCGGAGAGTGAGGACATAAGTTCCCATTGCTCTCCTACAGCAGAAGTGAGAAGGCAAAGTTAATTAGGGCAAGTGGGAGTGGCCTGGCTCCCTGATAGCTGGGAAGGGTCTCCCTCCCCGATGGCTGTCAGGGTGAATGTAATCCATAAGAGAGAAAGAAGATGCTGATGGAGGTCAGGCAGGCAGTCCAGTTACCCAAGAATACCCCCATCCTCCAGCTGGACTAGAGCTCCCAGATGCCAGCTAGGAGTACCTGAGATGTGTTTGGGGCAGCTGGAGGGATGGCCATGATCTACCCAGCATCTGTCCTGTTCCTGTAGGCTGATGATGTAACAGTATAACAATGTGGCAGAAGATGAGGGGGCTTTGGAATCTGGGGGAGTACTGGTCCAGTGTTCAGTGATGTGGCTAGAATAAAGCAGCTGCTGTCTCTGAGCTCAGAAGGAGCCCCTGACCTTTCAGTGAGCATTCTGAGTCTGGTTACCCACCTTAATACCAGTCCTGCAGTCATGGGATGGCTCACGAGGAGACCTCCTTCCAAGAAAAAAAGCTGTCAACTACATGGACTCTAATGAGATATCGGACAAGGAAGGCACATAAAAGATCCTGCCCGTGACTAAAATGGAGGCCCCTCTCTGAAGACAGGGGCATTCAAACCCGGGAGGATTCTTTATCCTAGGCTTCCAAACACCTACTCCCTCCTTCCCACACCCAAATCCTACTTCCCTGGTCATCAGGTACCCTACATTTGCCCATGTGCCTTTAATTTAGGCCACCCACAAAGAGGTCCCTCGTGCGGACCCTCTTCATACCTTGTCCCTGGCCTCTCCCAAAGGCCTTACTTGATCCTTGATGACCATCACTGGAGCCCTCAGAGTTTCACCAGGATTCACTGCAACACCTTGGATGTGAACCTGCCTATAGATTTGGTGGCCACAATGATCTAACTGTTCTCTGGAGGATCTCTGCTAACCAGGCCCAGGACAGAGACACTGAAGGTTTGGTAGGGTCCTCATCTCCCCCAGCAGACCAACTTCCCTTCTGCTTCTTCCTCTAGCTTCCCTGGATGATCTGGTCCAGCTCCCACTTCCTCACCTTTCCCTTTCCTTGTCCCTAACCTGAAAGCCCAGGTCATCATTCTCCCAACTGTCCCTGAAAAGCAGCAGTCATGTCTAACTTACTCCTGTGCCCAAAACACAAACCCTCACAAGTTAAGGTTCAATAAATATTTATCCAATCGGTCCTCAAACTTCACCAGTCTATTTCTTTCTTTTCTCAGTGTACAGTCTCATGCTTTTTTATTCCCAAGGTAGCTTTTGAGATGCCGTTCAGAGGCATTGACCTCTTTTAGTCCCAGATGATGAGGGGGAAATGCACTGACGTCCAGGTCTGGGACCCAGAGCTGAGCACATGGAACGCCTGCCTCCCCTGAGCCTCCAGGCCCCAGGCGGGATTGTCTCGCCTCACTCATCCTTGGTGCCAAGGCCTCCTCGGCTGTATTTATATACACTAAAGCCTCTGCCCGAATAAAACATCCATGTAAAATCCAATTTCCTCAGAATCTCTTTTGGAGTCTGGGCCTGAGATGGAGTAGGTAACCCTGGCAGTAACCGCCTGAACCACTCCTGCTGGCTGCAAAGGTGAGGCCCATTTTTCAATTATCTATCTGCTGTGACAGCAGCGGTCCAGCCACCCAGCCAAGGAAAGGGGAGGGGGGAGGCAGAGCTGAGGAGGGAGCAAGAGGGCAAGGGCACCGTGGGGGAGAAGGAGAGGGAGAAACCTAGAGACAGAGGCACCCAGGAGAGACCCTTGCACGCGGCACCCAGTAGGTGCTCATGGTGGAAAATGAGTGACTGGAAGAGTAAATGGGGAGGGTGGGGGTGAGGCGAGCAGAGGGGGAGAGCTGGAGAGACACGGAGTGGGTGGAGAGAGGGGGGGGGAGGGGAGGCGAGCGTGGATGGAGCCAACAAGAGGCTCCTGTGTCAATCCGTGGAAACGGGAGGCAGAGTGATGCGGTCACAGCTCCTGCCATCAATATCCTCTAATATAAATGTCAGTGATGCTATTTTCCGCGCAGTCATTTCGCACACTGCTGATTACATTAACGTATAATGGAGGGGCGCCGGCTCCACTGCTTTCTCCCCTAACCCTCCCCCCGGTGATGTGTCAATAGCCGCCTCCATGAACAAGTCAATTTTCTGCAGGCTTGGCAGCGGAATAAATCTGCCCGGCTATGGGGAGAGCTGGAGATATTTATATACCCGGCTCCTGCCCTGCGTGTGCGCGCGTGCGTGTGCGCGGCGGGCGCGGGCGCGGGCGCGGGCGGGCGGGCGGCTGGGGGAGGGGGGCGCGCCGCCGAGCTGAATGATTTCCAGCCCGGACTCAATAAGAGCAGAATTTAGAGCGGTCCCTGAGCTGGGCTCCCAGAAACAGCCTTACACGTTTATTTTCCTTAGCTGAACAGGAAAGGCGAGAATTATGTGTGGATTTATAGGACAGGCGCAGCTCAACCCAAATGCTCCCGCTCCGGGAGGGGGGCGGGGAGCGCGGGGGCGGGGGTGCGGAGGGAGGGAGGCGGCGGCCGAGGGCGGGCCGCTGGGACCCCGACTCGCGCCGGTGCTGGTAGGGGCGCAGCCCCCCTCGCCGGTCGCTTTAATTACATTTGTTCTTGTCCTTCGCGAGGGCGAGACTTCTGCACGGCCCGCGTGGGGGTGGGAGGTGGGGGGAGGCGCAGGCCCGGACTGCCTGGAGATGGGGGGGCCGCCGGGAATGGGGACATGGGGAGACTGGGAAGGGGGGCTGCCAGCTCCGGCTCAGAAGCGGATCAATAGTACGAGATCTAATGGGCTAACTGCCAGGCGGGCGCATCGAGGCGCTGCCCCGCGGGGGCCGGAGGGGGTGGGCTGAGGACGAGAGAAAGGAAGGGGGGTAGGAGAGGGAGTGAGGACAGGGGAGAGGGAAGGGCAGAGAGAGGGAGAGATGCGGGGAGGTGGAGGAGGAGAGAAAAAACGGAGAAAGGGACTGAGCGACAGCGGAGGGGAAAGGACAGGATGGGACAGTCTTCGAGGGGCCTCTATTCAACACCCTTCCCTCCCTGCTCCCCCCCCCCCCCCCCCGCAGTCCCCAACGCTGGGAAGGAGGAACCGTCCCGGAGCGACCAGACTCCGCAGCCGCCCGCCCCTGTGGCCTCAACTCTGCTATTGAGCCGCCAGGGGGCGGCGCGACCCTGTGCAGTCCCCGCGGATCTACGCGCCTCCAAGCTGGGGCTCCAGTGACCTGTCTTCTCCGATACCTGGCCCCTGCGCGGTGCCCTCTGCCCTCTCTCGAGACCTTCCCGTGTGACAGAAGTGGGGGTAGAGCATCTCGTCACCCACCCCCGCCCCAAATAGAGGCAACCTTCTGGCTTTCATAGTGTTGAGCATAGATGGCACCCTGGCACCTTGGGACCCTGGACCGGGAGGTGCCCCAGGGGCTGGATGGTCAGACCTGGGGTCTGGCCAGTGTCCTCCAAAGATACCCAAGGCTGTAACCGACGCGGCTTCAGAAGGGGCATGAGATTTGGGTCTTTGCATCCTGGTGGCGGGGCACCAGAGTCTCCGGGACAGTTCTAGCATCCTGGGTCCTTCGTGTGCTTTGCAGCGCTAACCGCTAACGAGGCCAACCAAGGTCGCTGGCGGGACAGGGGTGGGGGGTGGGGGTGGAATCAGTGCCCAGTTTTAACTCTTTCCTGGCCATTGTCTGACCCCCAATCTCTTGCACACAGATCCTTTTCTCAGCTCCTGCTTGTCCTTTCCCAAACTGAATGAGAAAATAAAATATAACCCATCACCCCTACCAGCAAATTCTGCCACCAAGTGAAGGGGAGATTGGTGGTATCAGTTCAATGGTTCTCAAATGGGGGGTCGGGTGTGGGGTGTGGTGCATATCAGAATTACTTGAGGAAGCTTTTCAACATAAGCTGTCTGCCCACATTCGTTCATATTGTTAAGAAGTATGTATGGACTGTCAGGGGTTCCTGGAAATATGCATTTTGTCAAAGCACCCCCAGGTAATTCTGATATACTCCAACATGGGCACAGCCTGAAGAAAGGTATTACTACAGCACATTTTTTCATGTTGGGTGTGGTAGCTCAGCCTGGGCTATTTGCCCTTGTGGATGGATGTGTCTGTTCATGTATCACTAAGTGTATGTCCTTGGGTACCTGTGTCTTTGAGTAAGCATTGTTTTGTGCATCTGTGTGTCCTCGGAATGTAGATGTCACACTCGTTGTCCTATGTGTCTTTGGTGTTATCAACATTTATTGAGAGCACCTATTGTGTGCACGTTGTTGTACATGCCTGTCCAGATGACAGCGAGTGCGGGTCCCCGTGGTGTGTTTGTGTCGTGTTGAGCACATCTCTGTGGGCTCCATTGTTGGGCACAGCCATTGTCTCCATGTCACTGGGAGGCGAGAGCTCATGACACAAATGGAACGAAGCTGATCTGCCCCAGAAGCAAAGGCAGCAATGACCTTCTTTTTCCAATTATATCCTGGTCAGAGGTGAGCGACCTCTTCCCACTGAGGCCGCTTCTTGTCATGCAAACTGAGCAGAAGGATGGAGATTAGAGGAATGCCATGGAGTCACGTGTGAAAACAATCAGCTATCAATGGGCCCGGATCAATGCCCCAGATTCCAGATGAGCCCAGGGCAAGCAGTCACTTTGGAGTTTTTCCCAAGGAAGAGAAAACACGGTATACACCGTTTGCAGCCAACTGCCACACACATGTCCAACACCAGGAGAGACCCACATGCGCTTTTACAGCCTGGGGACCAAGTAGGAAGTGGGTTGGGAAGAGCTGAGCAAATGAATGGCCCACCACCCACTCTGAATTGGTGGGCAACTATTATTAGTAGTGGGCGGTTATTTTGTTTTTGCTAAAGATGCAACCTTTATTCAGTAGCCGGTAGCGGGAAGTGTAAAAGCTTGTGTTGAGTGTTTTCTATTTTAAGTCTGGAGAGTTAGGATTCTAAGTGGGTCACAGGAGGCAGTGTGGGGATTTGGAGGAAACTCTCACGTCAGGAACAGAGCAACAGAGGGCTAGTGCTGAAGGGGTGGCCAAAGAAAGTCTTTGGTCAGCTGTGGGCAGAGGGCAGGTGTGCGGCCAAGGAGCTCCTGGGTCTAGAGCATCTGTGCTCAGGACAACTTGAAACCATATGGAGGGGTGAGGAAGCAAAGCTTCTGAAAGGCAGGGCCAGCTCTAACCACAAATACGCTCCAGGATAACAGGCAGAGCAAAGAACTAAGCTGGGGAAGCTAGGACCTCTGAAGAGCAAGATCATGAGGGGCCCACTTGAAGGTCAACTGTCTTTGGGGGGAGATAGAGGCAGGAATTTGGGGGGTCATAGGGACCAGCTGAGAAGCCAAGGCTGCGTCGGTAACTAAAAGGTCAGGGAGATCAATGAAAAGATGGGAAGAGTTGTGGAAAGGCCTGAGGACCTCACCAGGTCTGGCTCTCATGTCAGCTGGACCTACCTTGATCCAGGAGTCAGCATAGCTGGATCTAGCACCGCAGCCAGGCAAGGTTGAGGCAAGGGGAAGCCGTCAAGTTGTCTATGCTCATGGGGTGTGACAGGCAGTCCTCCGTGGCCTTTAGTTATCTTAGAATTCCTTTGGTGCACATTTATGGATGTCCCACTCTGCCTTACCCTACAGGAATGAAATGATGAGCGAGAATACCCTTAGGGGGCCTACAGTCTAATGCAGAATAAAGAATTGGGAAGAGTTTGAAGACATTTATTTATTTATTTAGTTAGTTAGTTAGTTTGAAGACTTTAAATTAACTCCCCCCACCCAGCAGCCCCCGTAGCACAGTGGTTTAGCGCCGCCTGCCTGCCTGCAGCCTGGGGTGTGATCCTGGAGACCTGGGATCCAGTCCCATGTTGGGCTTCCTGCATGGAGCCTGCTTCTCCCTCTGCCTGTGTCTCTGCCTCTCTCTCGCTCTCTCTGAATAAATAAATAAATCTTTAAAAAAAAATAACTTCCTCCCTTCCTTTCTTTCATTCTGGAAAAAGCAGTGTTGCGCAAGGGCACAGCGCCTAGATTCAGATCCCAGCTGTGCCATGTACCAGCTTCAGCTTCTGAGCTTTCAGGTTCACTCCTCTATTGGTAGAAGAGGGGTACTCACCTCTTAGGATTGTTATGCAAATTTTAGGCAAAGCCCTGAGAGCAATGCTTGAACTCAGGAACATAAGTGTTGGCTTTTCTAGTCTTTCCTTCAGTTTTCTAGTACAGTGCCTTTGGAAAAGTCCCATTCCTGTGTCAGTAGAATTAGAGTAAGAAGGGACAAACTAACATGGTAATCAGAAGACCCTGATAGGCTGGAGAGGGGTTTGGGGTGGGGGGTAGGGGTGGGGGGATGGGCAGGGACAGGGCCTGCTTGGAGACATGGCAATCCTGATGTGGGGCTCATGGGGTAGCTGAGATCAACTCTTTTTAGGTGGGGCTGTGGAGGCAGAGGGTAGAAGAAGGGGAGGATGGGCAGAGAGGGCCTCTGTGCAGAGTCCAGCCTACTTAGAGCAGTTGAGTGGTGCTAACTCTGCCCTTTTGCCTAGAAGGGCATCTCCTGCTGGAACTGCTTGCCCACAGCTGTCCAGAGGGGCTGCATGGGGGTACCTGCTGACTGCCATGGTATAATCAGCAACCACCATTTTCTGGGCTAGGCCCATCACCCTGCTTCCTCCCCTCTCCTGCTGCTTGACCTCAGTGACAGCAGCCCCCTCTGCTGGCCTCAGCAGGGCAAGAACTGTGCCCTGCCTCTGCCCATCTCTCCTTCAGAAGGTTCCAAGTTTAGAGGAGATGTCACAGCAGACCCACTCTATAGCTGGGGAGACTGAGGGCCTAGAGGACCCTTGAACTGGGTCTATTTGCTTAATCAGATGCCAGTAATACCAGTAGAGCTGGGCACAGGTGGTTAATGGTAGGCTGTGAAAATAATTCCGGGTGAGTTTGGAGCACAATTCTGTCCCTTACCAACTGGCATGAATTTAGGCAAGTCATTTAATCTGTTTAGCCTCAGTTTCCTTCTTTGAAAAATGCAAACACCAAGAATACCGACTTTGTGGGCTTGTTGTGAGAATCAAATAAGGTAAGGTATCTCATAAAGTGTTTAGCACAGATCATTAAGTGATCAATCAGTTCTCCAGGAATTTGCTCAAGGAGGAACTTCCTGCTGTGATAGCACTGATGTCCTCCATGGGTCTTCACCCTTGACTATGGGCTTTGGGGGACATTACCATCCCAGGTTTGTTTGTTCAAATCCCAAAGCACCAAATGGCTGAGCAGCTGCCAAAAGCTGCTGCTTCATTATAGGATGGGGTGCGAAGGATGGAATGGGGGTGTCCTGGTACTGTGCAGGGGACAAAGGGTTAAGGGGGGGCTACCATGGGAGTGGGTCCCCCCCCCCATTGATTATTCTCCTCTCCAGGTGTTTTCGTGGCTTTTTCCCCTCCCTTGGGGTTGGAGTGGGGGCTGCTGGGTCCACTTCGGGCTTAGTTATTGTTTTAATTTTGGTGTTGGCTCCCTGGTGCCCAGAGCAGATAATGAAAGAGGAAAAGAGAGGTCAGGGTGGTGCCCAGGCAGCAGATTTCTGCCCGTCAGACTGGGCCAGGGCGGGTGGGGAAGTGGGGGGGGGGTGTTAAGTTAATATCAATAAAGCAACTGGAGTCTCAGAAGTGAGGAGCTGCAGAGCCAAGCACAATGTCTTTGTGTTCTGGGAGCCTAAAGGGGCTGTTGGCCAGTCCACAATGAAATCTCTGAGTGAGGCTGGGCATGGGGGGGGGGGGGCATGAGCACACTGGCTCAGCAGCTACAGCAAGGAGTGACAGAGGAAAAAACGGAGAGCTGGGCAGAGAATGAGAGTCCAACTCTGTCTTATGCTCTGGCTTTCCTTTTCCCTTTGCCCCAGTCGATGTCTAATTACATGGGGCTAGGTTTGTAGGGAAGGGGTGCGATGTGGAGCTTTTGGAGAAGGAAGAAAACAGAGAAAGGAGTCAGGAAAGCATAGGGATTAAAATCAAAAGCTTTGCTGTCAGACAGACCTGAATTCCTGGCCAAGTTCTGCTTACTGGCTGTGTGACTTTGAGCAAGTTACTGAACCTTTCTGAGCCTCAGTTTCCCCTTTTGTAAAATGGCACTAATAGTGGTGCTAATCTTATAGGGTCATTGCCATTGTACGTAGAGAACTCAGCATAGGGCCCAGCATGCAGTGAGCACTCAATGCATGCCAGCTATTCTTATGAAGCCTGTTTTCCTCAGCTGTAAAATGGGGATATCAGTTGTAACTTCCCCATAGGGGTCTTATGGGGAACAAATTAGATAAAGCCTGTAAAGTGCTTAGCACAATGCCTGGTACATAAATAAGGCTTCAATACATGTTAGCTGTTGTTATTATATTATTTTTATCTTTATTATTCCCTGCTGTCTTGGAACTGGTGATTTAGTTGAGCAGACTGAGGCCAGGCCACTCCCTTAGCCATCTGAGGTATTTGGCTCCTCTCAGAAGGGCTTTTTGAAGCCCAGTCCCACTTGGAGGAGCCTCTGGTTTGTCTTTTATAGTCCAGGTGGTTAGACAGAAAGTCCTCAGGAACTGAGATGATTGCTGGCCTTGCAAAAGAATGGGACCCATATGACCACCTCTCACCCACCCCAACCCGCTGCCTGAGGAGGGAGAAACATGTCAGCAACATGGCTGTCCATGGGAGGGCCAAGAGGGCCTCACTCTGATCCCCCCCACCACCACCAGAGCTGAAGAGGTGTACGGAATGAAGGTGCTCACCTGTTTCCATTGGGAAGGCTCAGTGGACAGGATGGGCTGAGGGGATGAACGGAGTAGAGGACAGGATTTTACCCCATCCATGCCCTTCCAATTCCTTTCTCACTCTCAAGGCTGGAGGTGGAGGTGGGGTGGGGGCTGAGCAGATATAAAAAGGGTAGTTAATGTTTCCCACTTGACCTGTCTCTCCTAGCCCCCTACCCCACCCCAGCAGGGCAGGCGGGCTGAGGGGATGAATGGAGTAGAGGGCAGGATTTTCACATTAATGGCAGCATATGTCGTGTTTATTGACACCGCAGGGTCGGTGCTTGTGGGGTGTGTGTGGGGGTACCTAGGAGGCCACGGGCAGGAGGGAGCTAGGGGAAGAGGAGGCAGAGGGGAAGGCTGCTGGCGGGTGGGGAGGGGGAGAGAGGGGAGCCTGGGGCCTGGGGGGAGGGAGGCAGGAACAATATTGTAGCGTGAGCACACCAGGTGCTCGCTGTCAGCCCGAACAAAAAGGAAGAGTCAGCAACTCTGGGGGGGGGGGGGAGGAGGAGGCGGGAGCCACCGCCTGCTCCAGCCTCGCAGCCTCTCCCCATTAACCCCTGCTCTGCCACCCTAGCTAAAGAGGGGGGAGTATCTGGGAGCCCTCCCAGCCCCCTGCCCTTCACAGACACAGGTCTTCAGTCATCTGGGAGACGCCATAACCTCTCAACATCAGCAGGACTTCTTTACCTTCCTCAAAGCCTGAAGGAAAAAAAAGCCCCTCTCTGTTCCAGCTTTCCAAAGTTGGGGTGGGGGTTCTGAGGTTCTGGGAAGTTGGCAAACCCAAGTGTCAAGAGTCAATTACCTTGGGTTTCTGAAAGCAGCTGCAGGTGGTGGTGGTGGATGGGGTGGGGCTGTGCATAGACGATATTCAAAGAGGGGATGGTGGGCCCTCCATTGGAGGAATAGGATTGCAGAGGTCCCCACGATTCCCCTCTCCCTGCCCTGGCGGCAGATTTCTTTGCTTCCTGGATGTCTTCCTACGGTCACCGGCCTGGGGCAGAGGGAGCAGGAGGCGAAGGGGACTTGATGTGTCCTACAGAGATGGCTCTCTGTCAGCTGTGAAGGCTGGGTTTGCTGGCTCTTCAGTCCACAAAGCACCGGGCAGGGAGAGGCGGGGGGTGCTCATCCTGGAATATCCAGGGGTGAGGAGAGTAAATTGCAAAGTAGCCTCTCCACCCCTAGACCCCCATTCTGGAGCTGGCTCTTCATTTCCTGCCTGGGGAGCAGAGCTGCAGGTGTCTTTGGCCGTTACTGGCCTCCTCCCTCCCTCCTTTCCCCATCCTGCAGAGCACTGAAGGGAAGCCAGGTGCTCAGAGTCGCTGGGAATCAGCTTCCAGCATCCTAGCATCCTCATTGCTTTGGGGCCCTCCCCTAGGGTTGAGGGTGGTTGTGCAGGGGAGGGGGTAAGGGAGGAAGAGAGACCAGGAAAGACAACCTGTGAAGGGAGGAGGGGACACTGGGGCTTTCACTTCCACGGATGTAGCTTTACTTCCATTCCCTGAATGTTGGTCTCCTCTGGGGTCCATGTCTTGCTCACTCGGGATGAGTGTCCTAGATCCCCAGGTACAGGGGCAGGGAAGGAGGGACGCTAGAGGAGAAAGGTGTTCTCTCCATCTCCCCAGCCTCCAGCCCCACCTCTGTCCGGCCGCCCGGGCTCTCTGAACAGAGGTGCAGAGGCCCCTGTGGATGTCCCCTCCCGCGGCTGCACGCAGGGGCACGCCGGCCAGAAGCCCCCCCACCCCCACCCCCGACCCCGTGCTCTCGCAGATAGCCGGAGGCAGCCCTGGCACCTCGGCCTTCAGGGCAGCCTCGCCCGCGTGGACGTAAGAAGCCCCAGCGCAGCCCCAGCGGCTCCGCACCCCTCGCCGCTCTCACCCCGGGCCCTCCGCGGGCTGCAGGCCCGGTCCGCGCCCCCCTTCCCCGGCCCTCTCGCCGGGCTCCAGCTGCGCGCGGAGCGGTCCCGGCTCGGCTCCAGCTCCTCAATGGCCCTGCTCCCCCATTACCCTGATGTCGGCCCCTCTCCCCCTCGGCTTTATCGGCTCTCAGCCGGCTCCGCCAGGGTAATGAGGGCCCTCCTAATTACCATTGCAGAAACTCCACTTACATTAACAGCTCCATCCGAGGAGCAGCAACATCTGCTGTGCGCAGGCAGGCGCCCCTCCCCCGCCCCCGCTCCCCTTCCCTCGCCGCCGCCCCCTCTTTCCGGGTCCTCTCCCCCGACCCGCGACTCGATCCTCTCTGAGCCCCCCTTCCCCTTCATATCTCCTCCCCACCACCCTACCTGCTAAGCCTGTTCAACTTCAGCATCCCGGGATGAGAGAGAGAGATCCACGTAGAGACCGGGCCCTAGAGATACTGAGAGATGGAGACACGCAGCCCAAGTCAGAGTTCCAAGACACCGAAACTCAAGATCACAGAAATATAGCCAGGGAACCTGGGAACAGATAGAAAGTGGAAAGGGCAGAGAACGTGAAAGAGATGGGGTGTGGGGTGGGCAAGACTGCTTCTGTGGGGAGGGAGGGAGGGAGCAGAAGCTCTCATGTCCAGCGGTGTGCCAGGGTATGTGCATGGTGTGCATATGTGTGTATGGATGTGCAATGTATTATGCACGCTTATTAAGCATCAAATGTGTGAGTATCTATGTGCATGTCAGGGTATCTTTATGTGTATGTATGTACCTGTGTGCATAACAATACCTAGTATGCATTTGCATCCTGTAATTACATTTGTCTATATGTATTTTGGTGCTTGCATTTTGCAAGTGTGTATCTCTGTGTATATGCATACACTTGTCCGTCATCTATATAGTGCTGCATGTGTAGCATCTAGTGTGACTTGTGTACACATATGTTCTGTGTTCAAAGTCATGTGTGTGCCATATGTGGATTTGGGTGAGGATGCATATGTGCCTTTGGGTGTATTTGCATCTCCGCATGCATGCCTATGCATGTGTGTATCATCTGTGTAATTATTTGATGACAGGGGGAGCATGTGTGTGTTCCTGCTCCATGGGGGATGACAGGCAGTTGGGAAGACGCTGAGCCCATTTTATCTGAGGTTAACAGGGGTCACACTTCACTCCTGGAAGTCCCCCCCCTCCCCCCCAACCCCATACAATTAAGCCTCAGTGTGGTGGAAAGACAGCCAGCAGACATTAAGAAAGGTCAACAATATTATCAGCTTCTAATCCAATTAGTTACTGTTTATTTGGAAATCCAGCTCCAGGTCAGCTTCTAAGAAGGAGGCCTGGGAGAAAGGAGGGCAAAGAATGGGGACAGGCTGAAAGAAACTGTGGAAGAAGGCCAGGGCTGCGGCCCCAGGGTTGGGGCCAGGGTGTAGGGGAATCCCCCAAACATCACCCAGTAAGGCACATCCCACTGGCTACTTCAAAGCAGGTCGCTCTGGGGAAGGTTCTGTTCTTCACAGGGGGGTGCTGAGATCTGGGGTTTCATCTCCAGAGGTTGGGGTGTAAAAGAAGAGGGGTTTTCTCCCTCCCTTGAGAGACTTCCTGCCTCTTTCCAGTCGTGGGATCCCAAAGAGGTGGATTGGGAGCTGGACAGTCAGCCTCGGGACTGCGGCCAGGTTCCCCCTGGATGGGAGTCAGAGGAGGAGATGTTGGTAAATGCGCTATTAGCTCCTGCAGCCACTCCATTAATCCTGCCCTCTATTTTATTTCCTCTTTTCTCTCCCACATCCTTTCCTGAGCCCTAGCAGGACCTCTCCTCCCTCCCACCCCAGGACGTGCAGGGGCATTAGCTTAACCCATAGGGTCCCCAGGGCTCCCCTCTTGATTATAAACAGTGGAAGGGACCAGAATGTGGCCTCCTGCCTTGGGCAAAGAGCAACCCAGTGGGGCAAGAGGGAAATGAAGTGGTCTTTGCCCTGCTCTGCCCCCTCTTGGACCACTCAGGGATGGATAATATCCTGGGGCACCCTGGATATCACAGGGGCTAACAGAAAGAAGAGGGTTGGCTGCTGGGTTCTCAGGCTAGATCATAGGGTCTCCCTAGCTCAGCAGTCAGGGGCAGGCAGGGCTGATGCTATGGACTCAGACCCTAGCTGTGGACAAATCAGGGTAACAGAAACAGCTATGCTCCTTCAGGAGCCAAGCCTGGGATCACTTTTGCTTGTTTCTTGAGGATAAATGTCCATAGGCCTAAGCCCAGGAATTAGACTGCTTGTTCTTCTTGGCACAGTCCCTTCCTCTCAATATGCATGATTTGTTTTCTTCTCACTGCCTGTTCCAGGCACATATTTACAAACACATACATATAAACACATGCATGCACAATACATGCACTCACCCACTCACCAACCTGCCTCTGAGACTCCATGCCAAAGATGGGCAGAGTATGAAGACATTGGCAGTATTGGCAGTGGTCCTTATCTAAGCATTTGCAATGGATCTTCACACTTTGCAGAAGACTTCTCTGGAACATGTCTCCCCAATCCACCCCACCCCAAAAGATAACAACAATGATGATAATCTTTTAATAGTAATGATATTGGTATATATCTTTACCCTAGCAGTTCTCATCCTTAGCTCAGCCTTGGAGTCACCTTAAAAACTCTTTTAAAAAATATATGCACCCAGGGACACCTGGCTGGCTCAGTCAGTGAAGCTTGCAATTCTTGATCTTGGGGTTGTGAGTTTGAGCCCCATGTTGAGTGTAGAGATTACTTAAAAATAAAATCTTAACAAGAAAAATGTATGTACCCAGGCCCCACCCTGAATCAAGCCAATTTTTATCTTCAGGGTTGAGCCTCTGGAGTCCATATATTTTATAAAGTTCCATAAATGATGGCTATGGTTAAAACATTCTATCAGTTTAAAAAATGACAATTTACAAATGACAAAGCACTGCCTCTCATCTCTCATTAGCCAAGGCAGTATTATTATCTCCATTTTATAATGAAGAAACTGAGGCCCAAGTTGATTAACTGAGGCTGGATGGGGCACCTGGTTGGCTCAGTCCATTAAGCATCTGCCTTCAGCTCAAGTCATGATCCCAGGGTTCTGGGATCTAGCCCCACATTGGGCTCCCTGCTTGGTGGGGAGCCTGCTTCTCCTTCTCCCTCTGCAGCTTCCCTGGATTGCTCTCTCTCTCTCTCTCTCTCTCAAATAAATGAATAAAATCTTTTTCTAAAGTAGTAGGTTAACCTACTTTCTATTCTTTCCTCCCTCCCTCCCTCCCTCCCTCCCTTCTTTCCTTCCTTCCTTCCTTCCTTCCTTCCTTCCTTCCTTCCATTTTTTCTCAAGGAATCAGGTTCCCTCATTCCAGGGACAGCTTGCCAAATTCCAAATCTATTCAGTTACTATAATTTAGAACATTTAGATGGGTCTTCTCTGATACAGAAGCTCCCTCCTTTGTGATGTCTGCTTTGTGGACATCAGTTCCTTTAATTTAATAACTCTTTATTAAGCTCTTACTTTGGTACTATATAACATCTCAAGAGGAATAAGATCGTTACTATATTGCAGGAGAGAAGCAATGTGATATATTTGGGCAAATGGGGCCTTTGGTGTCACCATTGTGCATTTGTATTCTGGTTCTACTAGGTCTTGTCCATGTCACTTATTCAGCTTATGAGCTGCTTGGAGCTCACTTGTAAAATAGAGATATAATACCTACTTTCTAAAATTGTTTCTAGTGCCACGTCTGATCAATGATAAATTTATTATTATTTTGAATTGAAAAGAAATAATGAATACCTGCTGGAATGGCTAGAATTAAAAGGACTGGCAGTACTGGAGGGACTAGAACACACATATATTTCTGGGAGTGTAAGCTGGTAGGATCAGTTTAGACTAATGCTTGGAAGTACCCTGCTAAAGCCAAGTATATCCTATAACTCAGCAAATCTACTCCTGGATATATGCCTACAAAAAATGAATGATTATGCTCAGCCAAAGTCATGTACAAGAGTGTTTAGCAGCTTATTTTGTAATAGTCCCAAACTGGGACAACCCACATGTCCATCCCCAATCAAGCAAGTAAATAAGTTTTGGTATAGCCACACAACCAAATACTACAAAGCAAGGAAAAAGAATACTGAAACAGGAGCACCTGGGTGGCTCAGTGGTTCAGCATCTGCCTTTGGCTCAGGTGGTGATCCTGAGGTCACGGGATTGAGGCTCCCTACAGGGAGCCTGCTTCTCCCTCTGCCTGTGTCTCTGCCTCTCTCTGTGTCTCTCATGAATAAATAAATAAAATCTTTTTTAAAAAAGCCCTGAAATATGCAAGAATGTATGTAAACCTCACAGATATAATACTGAATGAAATAAGTTGGATGAAAGAGTATATTCTATATGATTTACTTACTAAGGTTCAAAAACAAACAAACAAAAATCATCTAAGATGAAGGTGATAGAAATTAGAATAGGGGGCAGCCCCGGTGGCTCAGTGGTTTAGCGCCACCTTCAGTCCAGGGCCGGATCCTGGAGTCCCGGGATCGAATCCCACATCGGGCTCCCTGCATGGAGCCTACTTCTCCCTCTGCCCGTGTCTCTGCCTCTCTCTCTCATTCTGTGTCTCTCATGAATAAATAAATAAAATCTTAAAAAAAAAAAGAAGTTAGAATAGGGACACCTGGGTGGCTTAGTGGTTGAGCATCTGCCTTTGGCTCAGGGTGTGACCCGGGTCCCGGGATGGAGTCCCACATCGGGCTCCCTGCGAGGAGCCTACCTCTCCCTCTATGTCTCTGCCTCTCTTTCTGTGTCTCTCATGAAGAAATAAATAAGATCTTTTTATTTATTTATTTATTTATTTATTTATTTATTTATTTATTTATGATAGTCACAGAGAGAGAGAGAGAGGCAGAGACACAGGCAGAGGGAGAAGCAGGCTCCATGCACCGGGAGCCCCACGTGGGATTCGATCCCGGGTCTCCAGAATCGCGCCCTGGGCCAAAGGCAGGCGCCAAACCGCTGCGCCACCCAGGGATCCCCATAAAATCTTTTTTTAAAATTTTTATTTATTTATGATAGTCACACACAGAGAGAGAGGCAGACATAGGTAGAGGGAGAAGCAGGCTCCATGCACTGGGAGCCCGACGTGGGATTCGATCCCGGGTCTATAGGATCATGCCCTGGGCCAAGGCAGGCGCCAAACCGCTGCGCCACCCAGGGATCCCACATAAAATCTTTTTAAAAAAGAAGTTAGAATAGAAGAGACTGGAGAAAGAGGTACCAAAGATCACTCTGGGGTGCTAGAAGTGTGTTCTATCTTGATAGAGGTGTGTGTATGTGTACACGTGTGCGAGAGAGAAATTCATCTAAAATTCACTTAAGATTATTGCACTTGGCTGTATATTTTATGCTTCAGTTAAATAATTATGCTATCAGGCAGCCTGAAATCATGTCTAACGAGTAAAAAGAATTCAGAATGCAAAGGAAGAGGCACACTTAGCAGTCACTGTGCCTAGGGAGGGTGACCAGGAAAGGTTTTGTAGGAAGAGGCATTTATTCTAGGATTTGAGAAAAGGCTGGGGGCCCGATAGGTAGAGGAGAGAGCTGTTGAAAAGGAGGCTTTTTCTAGTTGGGGTGTTCCTGTGTGACGGGTGCACAGGAGAAAGGAGCCCACGAAGGCAGCTAGAAATTAGATCAGCGAGACCATTCCTGAATGCCAGCCGCGGAGTTTGTACTTAACTAGGCACCAGTTGAGTGGGCCGGGGGGACAGGATGGAGTGTGCTGAAATGATTTATCTGGCAGATGGACTGGCTGGATGGAGGGGAGAGAGGCTGTTTTCTGCAGCCCCCAGGGCTGTGGAATCCCCTGCTTCCAGCCCTTTGGGTGGTAGGGCCATGTCCCAGAGGGAACTAGGATGTTGTGATGGAAAGTAGGCTTTAAGAGGTAGCTCAGCCAGGGTGGTGTCTTCAGGGAGATGGTTTCCTCCACAAGCTCCCTGGAGGCATCTGTTGCTGCTTCCTCTGCATTCCTCTATGTGCTGGTCCTGTTCCTGAGTGGCTGCTAGAATCTGGGCCTGGAAGTGCTGTCTGTCCTTGTCCCTAGCCTCCTGACTTCTAGCAAAGCCCAGCACTTCCTGGGGATGGGAAAATGGCTAACAAATATTTGTAAAGTGAAATCTTGAGGTCTAGTTCAACCACAGCAGTAGCTATGAGAAGCCGGTTGAAAGTCCTTGGAAAGCAGACCACTGAAAAGACAGGAAAGCATGTGTGTTGGCCTGAGTTTGCAGCCTTCCCATACCACTTACTAGCTGTTGTGATCGTGGGCAAGTTACTTGGCTCCTTCTGGATAAGTGGGGACAATGGTGGGGCCTGTTTTCCAGACTTACCTAGAGGATGAAATAAAATAAAGCATCCAAAACAATTTGAGTAATGCCTGATACACAGCGGCATTCAGGAAACACTAGCAGTTTGTATAATTGCTTCTGATGGTGGGATTAAAGTTTTCTTTTTCCTGCTTCTTTCGCTTACTTTCTGCAATGAGCATGGATTACTTTGCTAAGCAGGGAAAAATTAAATCAGAGAGGGAAGAAAAAAGAAACGGGTGATAGAAACATGTTAGAAAGGGTAGCCAGAGAAATGGACACTCTTATTCCAAAACATTTCTCCAGCCTCACACAGGAGAGGGGGCTGCTCCCACAGGCCTGGCTTTAGCTCAGAGACCTGGGTAGGAAGGGGGCTAGGTTTGACTAGAGAGTGGGGGAGGTGCAGGCTGATGGGTGTGTAGATAACGCTGCTTTATGGACAAATCCAACATTGTTCCTTGATCGCTTACGAGGTGCCAGAGTTTTTACATATTACTGTGATCATCGTCCTAGCCTTACAAGATAAATATTACCCCAATTATTACACCACTCTGAGAAGTAACTTGCCCAAGGTCCTGCTGCAAAGCTGAGATTGGAACTCACTGTCAAGATGATTTCTGTCCACTGATTCTCCAGGTCAGTTTCCACCTATAAGATGCAGGAAATATCCTTAAATAAGGGGAGGCTGTGCAGACAGGCTTTCATGCCTGAACCTCTCCTCCAAGCAGGACTGGGCTGGATTGGGCATCCCCATGCCCCTGTCTTCTCTTGCTGCAGGTTATTTCAGGAAGCTGCCAGTGCCTGGACTTGTCCCCAGACCTCATCCTTGAGGATGGGTACCAGGCATTGGTCCTTGTCCCCAGCCCAGTCAATATTGCCCTTCCCTAACCCGATCTCCCACCCTCCCAGATGGCTGACAGCCTTCTCCCTTTTCTCATCACCCTCCATTTATTCTCTCTTCATTGCTGGTGGACACCCCTCCCTTCCCCTGCCTGCCAGCACCATCCGTCAGCAGCACTTGAAGCTCTGCTGCAGCTCCTCAAAGTTGCTAAAATAAATCCCCTACTTGGTTTAGTTCCACTCCAGCTCCCTCTGCACAGAGGGACCCAATGGGACACAGGGAAATTATACATGTAATAAAGAGCTGGTTTGCTCTGATAATTCTGACAATGATACACACCTCACACCTTCCCATGCACACACGTTGCCATATCCACATGCACACATCACATCCAGCACCTCCCAATCCACATGCTCATCCAAACACAGTCCAATCTGCTGACATGCAGCTCACATCCTAGAGATGCTCCCCAGACCAGTGTCTATACTAACCCACTAAGGTACAGACCCCATTCACTGGAAATTCTCTGGGTACCTTTCTTCTTCCTGGCTCCCATAGCACACTGCACTCCCCACCAGCTGGAATTTATCAGCTGTATGCCAAAGACCTATCTTCTCTGGAGCCCATTAGATAGTGAGCAGGAATAGTGTCTGTGTGGTTCACTGTTACACACAGTGCTTGGGGAACATACTGGCCCCCCATAACCTTGTTGAGTGAATGCCTGAATGAATAAAGAAATTAATGAATGAATGCACACACCACTATATTCATCTCCTCAGAAACACAGATCACATCTTGGCATATCCCCCATCCCTGCACACCTACACATCATTTCTCTGACTTACATCTTTTACCTAAAATGACACACATACCACACACTATGGAGCCACTTCTGCTAGTGGGTGCTCATGACACCCCCCCCACACACACACACACAGTGATCAGAGACTCTGAACAGCTGCTTGGGGTTCTCCTGGGGAGGTGGAGATTGGGGTATGAGGGGACTGTGCTTGAGTGTGAGTTGGGTTTGTGTGACTATGAATGTGAGTGAGAGTGTGAGTGAGTATATGTGCATGCATGCATGTGCACACAAATCTTGGGGTCTCCGAACTTACCTTGCTCCCCATCTTCTTGGAAATATTGACAAGAGGCATACCTGGGTGGCTCAGTCAGTTAAGTGTCTGCCTTTGGCTCAGGTCATGAACCCCGGGGTCCTGGGATTGAGCCCCGTGTGGGACTCCCTGCTCAGTGGGGGTCTTTATGACCCAAGCCGAAGGCAGACACTTAACTGACTGAGCCACCCAGGCACCCAAAAGGAGATATTGACAAGACTCACAGGGTTCTCCTTCAGATTTCCTTTTCTCCTCCCCTCCTCCTATTCTGCTCCTTTTAGAGAGAATTTTCTCCTCAGGTTCCCTATTTTTTGTAACCTAGGGAGGTTTAGAAAGGAAAGGGGGGATAATATGGTGGGGAAGCTGAAGAGTTCTACTCTCTTCATCCTGGTCACATTCTCCCTGCTTTCACCTACTTTTCACCTACCTACTTCCAACCCCCTTTCACATCTAGGAAAAAGCAAAACCCAAAATAAACAGTGTCTGCCCCCTGAGGACTGGCAAGCCTGGGCCTCCAGAGCCTCCCAGGCTTGCTGATCACCCAGACTGCCATGGCTGCCTGTCTGTCCCCACTCCTAAGTCCTGGTCACTGCGGCTCTGGGTTCTTCCTGGTCCCCTTCTTGCTTCCCAGCTGATGTCTTTGCTCGGCCATCACTATCTGGCCTGTCCCCAACCACTGTCTCTGGCTGTCTTTCCTCCAACCATGGCACAGCTCTCTGAAAGCCCAGCCCTTGGTCATCTTTCCTCAAGGGGACCTCAGAGCTTGGAATCTTCCAGACTTAGCTATTTTCCCAGGGTGGAGCCCTCTCCTGGGCAAACTTGGTCACTGCTGCAGCTCTTTGCCCTTGCAGGTGACTTCAGCCCAGCCTTCTCCAAGGTCCACTCTCTTTCCTCCATGGTCTGCAAGACCAGCCCATGGGTCTTCTCCATGCCACACCCTCCCCGCCCCGCCCCGCCATCATGCAAGTCCCTTTGGCCCTCCTCCTGGACTTATCTTCTGTCTGATTCTTAGTTGTCCCCCCACCCCTGGCTACTTTTACCACCACCCCAGAGCTGCCTCAGCCTCCTGTAGCTCTCTTCAGACAAGCTTCCTGGAAATCACCTGGGGACTGGAGGGTTCTGGGGCTACCTCAGAGAGAGCTGCTCACACCATTGTGAGCCTCACAGGTACCAGCATGTCTGGGGGGTGTTTCTGTTTTTAGGACCCTGATGTGATCATGTCAATGCTCCCCATTCTTCAAGGATAAAGGCCCCCAAACTCTCCCAAATAAAGCCTGCTGGGCTCTGGCATAGAATGGCCTCAGCTGACCTCAGAACCCCATTCCTCACCACATACCCCCACATTCCCTGAGACTCAGCCACAGTGACTTTCATGGGCCTTCTGCTCCTGGGGCTCTCCACACCTCCTTCTGCAGGCCATGGGCTTGGTATGTTGTTGCTCTGTCTGAAATGCTTTTCTCTTTTCTCTTCCCTATTGAACTCCTTTTCTTCTTTTCAATATCAGCTCAGACATCACTTCCTGAGAACAGCCTTGCCTTGACTCCTAAACCAGCTAAGCCTTCCCCGCTGCTACATATGCCCATAGCATCACGAACACCTGCTTGATTAGACTTATTACACTTATAATTTTATACTCATTTATGTGATTATTTCATTAATGTTTGGCTTACCCACGCGTCAGAGCTCTGGACAATAAGGAATACACGTTTGTGCACCACTGAATCTACAGGGCAGTGTCTGGTACATGGGGGGCTTTTGACAAATACTTGAAGAATGAGAGGCATCTGGGTGGCTCAGCGGTTGAGCATCTGCCTTTTGCTCGGTCGTGATCCCGGGGTCCTGGGATCGAGTCTCACAGTGGGCTCCCCACAGGAAGCCTGCTTCTCCCTCTGCCTGTGTCTTTGCCTCTTTTGGTGTGTCTCTTATGAATAAATAAATAAAATCTTTTTTAAATTTTGAAGAATGAATGAATCAATCAGTAGTCTCAGCAGGCTGAACAAAAGGAGAAAATGTTCACAAAAACCAGGTGGTGCCTGCTCAGGATCTGACTCTCTTCATCATGTCACACACCTGCTCAAGAATTTTCTATGGTTCCCCGTTACCTTACAAACTAAGTCTAAAGTTCTCTCCCTGGATTTTTCAAATCTTGACAATCTAGCCTCCACTATCCATCACTATCCATCCAAATCTATCTTTATTTTTTATTAGTATATTTTGCTTCCACCATGCAAACACAGTAAGCCATAAATACACCTTGATTAGTCTCACCTTCATGTCTTTGTTCATGCCATTCTCTCTCTCTAGGAGAACTCATTTCCTCTTTTTCATTTAAATCTTTCTCATCTGCGCAGCCCAGGTGGCTCAGCGGTTTAGCGCCGCCTTCAGCCCAACGCGTGATCCTGGAGTCTCGGGATTGAGTCCCACATCGGGCTCCCTGCATGGAGCCTGCTTCTCCCTCTGCCTGTGTCTCTGCCTCTGTGTGTGTGTCTGTGTGTGTGTGTCTTGTGAATAAATAAATAAAATCTTAAAATAAATCTTCCTCATCCATTAGGGGCAAGCCCCAGTTCTTACACGAAGCCTTCTCTGACCATTCTAGCACTTACTGATCTCCTGAGGCCTGTACTTTCTACACATCCAGAATATCAGGGACCATTAACCTTGGAAGGACCACAGAGGTCACTGGTTCAAAGAGTCTGTTCAACCCCTAAAGTCATGTTTTCTAAGCTTCAGCATTGAGGTACAGGTTTCCCCTTCTATCCAAAAGGAAGACATTGCTATGAAACCTCATGAGCCAAAATAGCATGAAACAAAGAAATGATTGGCATTAATTTATACAGGAAAGATTCTGAGTGTTCCCAGGCCCTAAGAAAATCTCTCTTAGGCTTTTCTGATACCTTAAGACACATCTTGCTAACGGAGGCACAAGATAAATCAAGATAAAGGACAGATGTTCCCAGACACAGTTCAAAGCTATGGCAACTAGATGCCGAGATGCTGATCGTAGTTCCCAGAGGAGTGTGGATGGGCCTTCTGTGCTACTTGGGGTGTGCCCTGCCTCTATAGTGGCTCTTGCTGCAAAACAGAGTCTAAACGCCACTTTTCTTTCTCCTTTTTTCGTGATAGTGAAAATCCTCTTTGGATTTCTTTCAGTTAGTGAAAACAGATACTAAGGTAAGTCTTTTGTAAATGAAAGGGCAGAAGGCGAACTTCTGAAAAGTGGGGGGTACCCATACAAGCTTCACAATTCATGCCATATCCATGTCACCTCTAATATTACTTACTTAATATTTTTCTTTAAAAGAAAATTTTTAAAATTTCTTAAAAACTTAAAAAATATTGGGATGCCTTGGTCGGTCAGCGGTTGAGCATCTGCCTTTGGCTCAGGGTGTGATCCCTGGATCCGGGATAGAATCCCACATCAGACTCCCTCCGTGGAGCCTGGTTCTCCCTCTGCCTATGTCTCTGCTTCTCTCTTTCTGTGTCTTTCATGAATAAATAAATAAAATCTTTAAAAAAAAAAGCTTAAAAAATATTTTGAAAGAAAAACTTTATAGCACTACAGTAATTGTAAAAGCAACCATCACTTGCCAAAAAAGGATGTAATTATACAAACAAGTAACATTTTAAACTATGATATTCAGTCTAGCTTGGACCACTGCCTACTGGGAGTTCGTGAGCTTGTGGCCTCCTCTTTTTTTGTTAAGAGCCTGGGTGGCTCAGGTTGTGATCCTGGGGTCCTGGGATCGAGTCCCACATCAGCCTCCCCTCAGGGAGCCGGCTTCTCCCTCTGCCTATGTCTCTGTGTCTCTCATGAATAAATAAATAAAATCTTTAAAAAAAGAAGGGGAGGAAGAAAAATACATGTTAGAGAGCCGTTAAAGATACTCTAGCACCAACTTAAACCTTCTCTTTGGTAAAACTGGAAGAATCAGACAACGTGAAATGCCCACCAATGGAAAATGCATATATCCTTTAATTGTGATAAAATATCGATAACATAAAATGTCACCACTTTAAACATTTTCAGGTGTATGGGTCAGTGGCATTAATTATATTCACATTGTTAGGCAACTATCACACTCATCCATCTCCAGAATGCTTGTCATCTTCTCAAACTGAAACTCTGTCCCCATTAAACTTTAGCTCCCCAGTCTCTTCCTGCCCCAGCCATTCAACCACCATTCTACTGTCTATCTCCATGAAGTCAACAACTCCAGGACCTCATATAAGTGGAATCACACAGTATTTGTCTTTTTTGTGCCTGGCTTATTTTACTCAGCATAATTCCTTCAAGGTTCATAGCATATGTCAGAATTTCCATTTATTTATTTACAAGAGAGAGAGAAAGAGAGAGAGGAGAGTGCATGCATGCCTGGAGGGAGGGGCAGAGGGTGAGAGTCTTCAAGTGGACTCCCCTCTGAGCACAGAGCCCATTGCTGGGGCTCAATCCCACCAGTCAGGAGATCATGACCTGAGCTGAAACCAAGAGTCAGATGCCTAACCGACTGAACTACCCAGGCATGCCTTATTAATTTTTTAAAGCTTTTTATTTTATTTAATTTTTTAAAGATTTTATTTATTTATGAGAGACACAGAGAGAGAGATGCAGAGACATAGGCGTAGGGAGAAGCAGGCTCCCTGCAGGGAGCCGGATGTAGGACTCCATCCTGGGACTCCAGGATCACACTGCAGTGAGCCAAAGGCAGACGCTCAACTGCTGAGCCACCCAGGTTTCCCCAAGCTTTTTATTTTTTTTTTTTAAGTCATCTCTACACCAAACTGGGGGCTCGAACCTACAACCCTGAGATCAAGAATTGCACACTTTTCCAACTGAGCCAGCCAAGTGCTCCCAGAATTTCTTTCCTTTTAAAATCTGAATAATAGGGCAGAATAATAGTGGCTCAGCGGTTTAGCGCTGCCTTCAGCCCAGGGTGTGACCCTGGAGACCTGGGATCAAGTCCCCCGTAGGGCTCCCTGCATGGAGGGAGTGTGTTTTAAAACACAGTTAAGTTTTAAAAATAGGGACGCCTGGGTGGCTCAGCGTTTGGGCGCCTGCCTTTGGCTTGGGTTGTGATCCCGGGATCCAGGATGGAATCCCGCATCGGGCTTCCTGCGAGGAATCTGCTTCTCCCTCAGCTTGTGTCTCTGCCTCTCTCTCAGTCTCTCTCATGAATGAATAAATATATCTTTTAAAAAAAATTTAAAAAACACCTTTTTAGGAGTACAAAAGGGTGCAACTATGTTAAACTATATTAACTATATTAAAAGGAAAGCAAAGGTGGATGCCTGAGTGGCACAGTGGTTGAGCACATGCCTTTGGCCCAGGGCGTGATCCTGGAGACCCAGGATCGAGTCCCACATCGGGCTCCCTGTGTGGAGCCTGCTTCTCCCTCTGCCTGTGTCTCGGCCTCTCTCTCTCTCTGTGTCTCTCATGAATAAATAAAATCTTTTTTTTTTTTTTTTTAAAGGAAAGCAAAGGGATGATGAATATGGGACTCAGGTCAGAGGCTGGGTGTGGGATGGAGGGACCATTTGCCTAGTTGTTAGTTGTTGTCAAGGTCTGAGATTTTGTTTCGGATGATAAATTCATGAGGTGCTTATAATATTATTATTTTTTGCTTATAATATTATTTTAAAACAACTAATAAAAATACTAACTATATAATAAAGTGGTCATGCAAGGGCCAAGATGACATTATATCACGAACTGGGAAATATGATTAATCCAGTTCTGTGAACCTAAGGTTCAATGAGGGGAAAAAAAGGAAAAAAAAAAAAAAAGGAAAGAAATGGACAAGAAAATAACTTTCTCACTATGGGATTCGGTGTGATTTAATGTCTTGTCAATGCACCATCGAAAATCATCTGGCATTCTGCCAGAGGTGCGGGTTCCGCACTTGGGTAAACAGCTCTAAAATATCTCTGCCATGAGGCTGCCTGCCTCCTCTGCCATCTTGCTTACCTCCAACACAAGGGAACTCAGGTCTTCTAGAGGCACTTACTTGGACAGATTCTTTTGTAGGAAATTTCCCCTTGCATGGAGACAGTTCAGCCTCCCTGCAACTTCTGCCCACTGTCTTGCTCTCACCTTACTGCTTAGCACAGGCTAGGGCACACAGGAACCCAGAATTTCCATATCAGTTTTTTTGCTTGAGCCTCCAGCCCCAAAGCAGGAGCCAAGCCAGTGTTACCAACTGTCAGACAAAAGGATCCCAAGCATGTCTGGGACAGAGGCTTTTCTTCTCAGAAATCAGTTTCCCATCTACCTCGTCAATTGTCAGTGAGAATGTGATGCATTTTATCCAGACTTTATTTTTGTATGTCCATTTTAACAATAATTCTAAAAAAAAACAAAACAAAACAACAAAACCCCAATAATTCTAACCACTATTCTTTCCTCTAAATGCATCTACCAAGAGATAATCCTTTAATGGATCTCTTATTGGTCTCTTCGCTTCTAGTGAGTTGAAATAAAACTTTGACACATGCTCCTAAATAAATGTTCTAAAAAGCCTTGTGTGTGTGTGTGTGTGTGTGTATGTTTGTGTGTGTGTTTCTTTAACACAACTGAATTCTTGAAGGTGGGCTAGAATTTCTTAGCTATATTTTTATTAATCCCCAGGCTGGGATTAACTGAGACTCCTTGGTCCAAAATTCCTTGACCAGACCCTATAGGTCCTTCTCCTACCTCTAACCAGCCACTCTCTTCTCCTGACACAGCCCCTGGCTTTGGGAGTTCAGGAGCAGAAATGGATCAAAGGAGAGAAAGGGATGAATATGGGCCTGAATGCACCTCCATAAATCCAGGTCCTCACTGAATCAGAACTAGGGATGAGGCTGCCTTTACCTCCTCTCCTGTATCTGAAAGCCAGAAGCAATTACTGGGGTAAAGGCCAGAGACCCTTGGACAGAGGCTGACTCTGAGACCTCTACACCTCTTTTTGAAGGACTGGGGTTGAGGAGGAGCTACGAACACTGGTGACTTGGCAGCCTGGGTCCTTAAAACCTGGTCCCTGGCCAGCTCAGAAATGAGCCCCTGCCTCCCATTGGACACGGGATTGTCTTCAGGCACAGCTGACTCACAGCCCAGCCTCCACCCCTCCTTCATGGGCTGCCATAAAGGGGGCCCACCCAGGATCACCAAAACAGACCTGGGAAGTAGACAGTGGGCCTGGGGTCTGCAAAAGTTCTGGGCCTGCCTTTGGAGTGTCAGCTTGACCCCAGAATTATCTTCTTAATCTTTTTCATCATTTCTGAACTATGTAAGTTGATGTAGAGATTTGGAAACTACAGGAAAGTATAAAGAAACTTAAATTATACATATTCTAACACCCAGAAATCACCACTGTCTCTATATTGCTGGCTTTATTTTAGTCTTTTTTTTAAGCTATAGATTTTTGTTTCATAAATGGGATCATTTTATACCTAATGCTTTATATTCTACATTCTTCTTACCATTATGTCTTGAAAACGGTCTTTGTGTGATTAAAATTCTTTGAAAATCTGATTTTTAGGGGTTTATTTAACCTCTTTAGGGGGTGTAAGCATAAAGTCCACAAGCTCCTCTCTATCCCTTCCACCTCTAAATTTTCAAGGGTTCCTAGGATGTGGTCTATGGAGCTGTAACTGCAGTGATTCTTCCAGCCAGAGGCTTGGGGCCTTTCTAGGGGCAAGAAGAGGGCCAGGCCAGACCCCAGGAACTCTCAGACTCATTCTGGGAAAGATCCCTTTGTTTCTGGAAGCTGTTGCACCCTTTCCCCCACCCCTCAGGCACGGAGAGATTGAAGGGGAGTCTGCTCTGTGTTCATCACCCACCCTAGTCATGCAGGAAGTCAGTGCTCTGCCTTCCCTCACCCCCATTTTCCTTGGGAATTGGGTTTCCAGGGTTTCTGTGGTTGCTCAGGCAGCTCCTCACCACTCTGACCAGCCTCAACCATAAGGTACCACCTCCCTGCTTCTCTTTGGTTCAGGCAACCTTCAGCCTGAGCTGCCTTTTCTTGGGAGCAGTTAGCAGGAAGTTGAGTGGGAAGGAATGGTTGGTGGGTAGAGAGAAGGCAAAAGAGGGCCAGTGTTTGATATTTGGCCTTTAAAAAACTCCACCCCCTCCTCCTCTGGAAAGCTTCTGGAAGCTACAGGATGACCCTGCAGTGGTGAGGCCCTGGGGACAAAGGGCATGCCCTTGGTGCCTGGACTTGATTCAACAGAGATAAGGGGCCCCTGCCCCTCCTCTCTGCCTCAGCAACTCCCTTTGTCCCAGGTTTCCTTCCCAACCCCTCGTTGCCCTGTCCTGACTGTGCATCCCCATCGGCCAGAGGCCTTGCACAGGACCATCTCCACACTGGTGATCCTTGGCACACTCAAGGAGCTGTTGGCAGCACTGAAAACTCCCTTCCTGCTCCACGAGGAAACCTCTAAACCCAGACTCTAGAGGCAGGCTGGGGACAGGTGCCAAGCATCAAACAACCTAGGTGCCGACCTAGCAAACAACAAACAACAGCTCTTCTTCCTGACTGAGCCCCAGGCAGTAACAATTCTATCCACAGCTCATTTGAGGCACCTGGCAAGCTCAGTCAGAAGAACATGTAACTTTTGTCTCAGGGTTGTGAGTTTGAGCCCCATGTTGGGTGTAGAGATTACTAAAAAAATAAACTTAAAAATTAGCTCATTTCAGGGTGCTTGGGTGGCTCAGTCAGTTAAGCGTCTGTCTTCAGCTCAGGTCCTGATCTCGGTGTCCTGGGATGGAGCCCCATGTTGGACTCCCTGCTCAGCAGAGAGTCTGCTTCTCCCTCTGCCTCTCTCCCTTGCCATGCTCTCTCTCTCTCTCTCTGAAATAAATAAATAATTGCATAAATAAATAAAATCTTTAAAAAATTAATTTAAAAATAGCTCATTTTTTACAGTATGTATGTTCTGTAAGCAGAGCATATTCGCATGCATCTTCTCATTTGATCTGCTAACGTTGCTATTTGGCCAGTGCTGGTCTTATTTTCCTCATTTACAGGTGAAAAAACTGAGGTCTGGAGTTGCCATTGGTAAGGTCAGAACTTCAGCCCTCTGATCTGTGAACCCCAACCCAGCCCTCCTTCCCCTCTCCTGGCTCCCCTGGACACTGAGAAGTCAAGTTCCCTCTGTTTTGGCTTCCCATGCCTGTAGATTTCAGACGGAGGCAGCCCCTGGCTGTTCCAAACCTAAGAGGTGCCGGGTGCCCACCCAGAAAAACCCTTCTCTGTCCTGGCATTTCTGTTCATCTGCCTACATTCCCCAGAACGGATTGTGTGGTGAGTGGGGAGCTCCTCATTTGGAAACCTGTCCTAATTGATTTCTCTCTGATGAGGTGCTGTAATCCTTTCTGGCTGCCCTTACAGCTTCTCCAGTTTCTTCCAACAGCCTCTCCATACCCTTTCTCCCAGCCTCCCACATATTCTCTGGGCTCGAAATATCTTTCTTGATTTTTTTTTCCTGGAAGCCATCATCCATGACAGGCTTATGACCCACATGTCCATCAGGAGAGCCTGCCTCCCAGAGCCATCCACACAGGTGCATGCAGGTACACACACACACACACACACACACACTTGGGTGGCGGTGGGGGTTGTTCACCTCCTTCTGCTTTGTCCACTCTGTACAAGTCAGACAGAGGGAGAACAGCAGCTTCAAGGATGAATCTAAAGAATTCTGCCTGAGGTGAGGCCTTTCTTGCCAAATCTATCAATGGCTTGCTGGGGGTTAAGGGAAGGTGTGAGGCCTGCTGTTCATTCTTTGCTCAGCCTTGGGCCAGCTCAGGGAGACAGGCTTGCCTGGGTAACCCCGATCCTCCGGCTAGGGAAGACATATTCTCTTAAGGCCACTGGCTGCCTCTTCCTAACTCCTCCACGACCCCCCTACTGGGAGGAGAGCCACAGAGGCCAGGTGGGCTGAAACAGATGCCCCTGACCCCAGACCTCCGATGCCCCGGCTGGACCAGAACTCCACCCTCCCACCCTCTCCTCCTTGCATCCAGCCAGCTGGGGGAGGGAAGGAGATTGGCTGGGTGCAATGCAGTGTTTCTGGGGACTGGGGGGCAGGGGAGTCCATTCAAATTGACAAAAATAGAACATCAGCCTCATATCATTTTTCTCAAAACAAGATTTATTGAAGTTCTGTCGGTGAAAATCGCTGCTGTGTGGAACGCTTAACTTATAGATTAGATTACTCAGTCGTGGCTTACTACATTTTTCATTAGAAAAATATTGGCTGGGAGAGTTTGACCTCATAATCTCTGCATTTTAAACAATAACCAGAGGAAAACCAAATAGAAGGCACAAGTTAACGGGTTTTCCCCCCCCAGCATTTCCCCCTGGGAGAGATCGGAGCGAGGCTGGAAAGGGAACGGGAGCAGAATCTGCTGCGTGAGCAATCCCCCATCTCCAGCCCTGCTCCCCAGAGGCTGCAGGAGGCAGCTGGGGGTGGGGGCAGGAGCCAGAGAGGGCTGAGCTGAGTCCTTGGGGCTTAGGTCCTGGCAGATCCCTGCTGGGTGGGGGTGGGGGGTTGCTGGAGCTCTGCTGGGCCCAAGCCCAGGGTGGAGCTATAGGTTAGTGTACTCTCATCCCAAGGAGGGGCAGCTGCACCAGGAGGGAAAGGTTTCTTCTCTGCCCCAGGCAGTGTCCAATCTAGTTGGGGAGGCAGAGTAATAGACAAGACCCCAGAGTTCAGAATCCCAAGGGCTATTGTGGGGCTCCATCTAGGCTTCAAGAGTGAAGGGGAGAGGGCACAACTAGCCCTGCTTCCCCCAACCCCCTGAGAAGTCTCTCTCCAGGAGGATTTTATGGAGGAGGGAGTTTCTCTCAGGCTAGGCCAGCAGGGATAGTCTAGGTTGGCCTCAGGCCTTCTAACTGTTCTTCTTGACCCAGGAGCAAAGGCTCCTAGGGGGACCTAGGCCTGCAGCCCACAGGCTGAGGGTAAGCATGGGCTGCTGGCTGGCTCCAGAAAAGTGCAGGGGACTGCCCAGGTACCAGTAGATCCCTGGCTACTTTATGACTGCTGATCCTATTCCTCAGAGAGCAGCACCCCCAGCCCGTCTGTGTCTCGGTTTCTACTTTCTGAGGCTTTGGTGATTTCCAAGTTCTGACACAGTCATTAGTTACAAAGAGCAATTATTTTTTTTGTCATTAAGTCATTTTTTAAATGGCTCCAGGCGACATCACAGAACAAAGAAACAAAATATCCATGAAAAGACTTAATCACAAATTACTAATTATTTCACCCCCTCCTCCCTCCCCAAATCGTGAAATCTGAGCCCCATGAAAAGGGAGAGGGTCTCCCCAGCCATGAGCTCTCCATGGCTCTTAGGCACCTAATCCATCATGGGGGGTGCATTTCCTGCCCTTCTCTGAGCCCTGGGTGGGGGTGGGGGTGGCAGAGACTCCCCCATTTCTGACCTTTGAAGTCACCTTCTGCCCATGGATACAACTCCACAGCTGATGGTGGGGGGAGCTGAAAGTGAGTGGGGGACCCCATCTAGAGCCCCATACCTTGGGCCCCTCCTCCCAGGCCGGCATTCTCCCCAGCTGGCATTCCACTCTGGGCCCTTTGAAGCCTCAAGGGCCAGAGCAGAGGAGCCGCCCCCCTGCCGCGGGGCTCCTAGAGTCTCCAGCTGGAAAACAAGCTGAGGAGGAAGTAATCCTGGAGGGGAAGCCCTCGAGCCCCCAAACGTGAGGAAATAAAATGTGTTTGACACCAAGATGTATGGGAGGAGGGGAAGTCTAGGGTATGGGCCCCTCCATCCGGCCAGGCCTTCTCCTAGAGCTGATTATGCTTTCTTTATCTGATCCTTGCTGAGTGAGAAAGGGGCTGCATGGAGGAGGAGGCAGTCCGGGATGCCCTCAGTTCAAGAACAAAGGTGGGTCTGCCAGAGGTGGGGTGGGTTCTGAGACAGGGCACCTCCTAGGAACTACACGCACTTGCCTCTCTGCTCAACACACCCAGCTCCCCATAAGGGGCAGCTTAGCAGTCATGGAAGGAAGATTCTGTGAAAGATGGCATTGCAGGTCCAGAGATGAGGCCCCTGAGAAAGAGGGGTATGTGTCCAGGGTGGAGGGGGCTACTATGAAGTCTCCAACTCAAACCCCAAGTAATCTCCCTCATATATCAACTCTGAACCTGACTCCAGAGTAAACCCAATCCCACCATCCATCCATTTAGCAAATGCTTATCAGACTCCTACTATGGACCAGACTACAGGAATACATGGGTGACCATAAGAGACCCAAATTCTACCTTCATGGATACCTACTTTACTTTTCTTGAGAAGACCTGGATCAAAGAGAAAGTCAATGCCATGCCCAGTGTCCCATCCCAGCCTATGCTCATCCCGTGGTGGTTTAGACAGCCGTCCTGGCTAATTTTCTGACTCCCCACACAGAACAGAATGTTCCCTTAAGAACAGGTCTCATGTATCTCCTGGGTCTACCTCCCTGCCACCCCTGGGCACCTGATAGAGGTGGAAATGGTCATAGGTGGCAAGAAAGAAGGCAGGCAAGTAGGCTTTTAATAAACAGAGCCTACTTGAGTGTTTGCAGCCATTATTCCTACACTACAAGACCAGGGAAAACCTTGAGTATAAATGTCTAAAATATTGGAATGATAGTCACTGTCCCAAGCAAGAGAGCTTAGAACTCACATAATCATCCTTGGCCACCCGTAGGTACTCACTCTCCTTTTGCTGCTCGAACTGTCCTCTTACCCCTCTTAAAAACTTCCTGGGGCACCTGAGTGGCTCAGTTGGTTAACGTTTGGGTCATGATCTCGGGGTCCTGGAATGGAGTCCTGCGTCAGGCTCCTTGTTCAGCAAGGAGTCTGCTTCTTTCTCTCCCTCTGCCTGCTGCTTCCCCTGTTTGTCCTCTCTCTCTCTTTGTCAAATAAATAACCTTTTAAACAAAAACAAAAACACCTTTCTGACCAAGGAACATCTAGGAATATGCTGAGATTTGGGCTGCCTTTATCAAAGGCATTTCTTTTCTTTCTTTCTTTTTTTTTTTTAAGATTTTATTTATTTATTTATGAGACACACAGAGAGAGGCAGAGACACAGGCAGAGGGAGAAGCAGGCTCCATGCAGGGAGCCAGACGTGGGACTTGATCCCGGGACTTCAGGATCATGACCTGGGCCAAAGGCAGGTGCCAAATCGTTGAGCCACCCAGGGATCCCATCAAAGGCATTTCTTAAAAGGAACAGGCTTTTCTTGGAGGTTATCTGCTCCACTCTCCTGCTGCCCAAGGCTCTACGTTTAGATCTGTAGGATATGTAAGCCTGGGGGGATAACCGCATTCTGGGGATAGCAAAGACTGCTGGTTCTCCCCCAATATCCATCCGCCCCTTCTTTTTAAAATAACAAATCCCCAGAGTATTAGGCAGAACCTGGCCACCCAGTTTAGTACTACATTCCCCAGACTCCCTTGCAGCTAGGTATGTCGAGGTACTTAGATTCTGGCCAATGGTGTGCAAGCAGAAGTAATGCTATGCCTTCTGGGCTCAGCCCTTAAAAAGAAGGAGCTGACCCTCCACATTGTCCACTCCCTCTTTCACTGAGTATAAAATGGACATGGGACCTAGAGCACCCATCTTAGAGCCCAATATATAAACCACGTATTGAAGATTGTGGAGCAGCAACTGAGGCTGTGGCCTTGACACTGTGAAATGGAGCTGCCATCTCTGCTCTGGAGTACTTCTGCTTGGACTTAATGGGAGAGAGAAACAAACTTGTTATGTGCTTAAACACTGTCACTTTGTAATTTGCTTGGCTTCTTTCCTTTTGTTTCCCTAAAGGAAAAGCAAATGATCTAAGGCAGCACTGTACAATATAATGTGAGCCACGTGTGTCATTTAAAATTTTCTAGGGCAACCCGGGTGGCTCAGTGGTTTAGCGCCACCTTCAGCCCAGGGCGTGATCCTGGAGTCCCAGAATCGAGTCCCATGTTGGGCTCCCTGCATGGAGCCTACTTCTCCCTCTGCCTGTGCCTCTGCCTTTCTCTGTCTCTGTGTCTCTCATGAATAATAAATAAAATCTTAAAATAAAATAAAATTTTCTAATAGACACAGTTAAAAAAATTAAAATAAACATGAGATTAATTTTAATAATCTATTTTATTTAATACAATATTTCCAAAATGTTTTTTCAGCATGTGATCAATATAAACAATTAGTTGAGATAGTTTCCATTCTTTTCATCATACTAAGTTTCCAAATCTGGTGTATATCTTACACTCCCATCTCACTTGGACTAGCTGCATTTCAAGTGTTCAATAGCCACATTTGGCTAGTAGTGACAAGATTGGCCACCACAGGTCTAAGGGAGCGGCCAGAGGTTGAACCAATTAGGGACTGAGGTAAGTACAGCAGCTACAGTAACCAGTGCTCCTACTGCTACAAAGAGGGCCTTTTGGCAGTTAGCCCACTCGTAGCCAGATGTCCAGATAGCCATTATGCTCTGGCCCCAACCTGTAAGGAAAAACTTCTCTACCTTAGTTTCCTATTTTGGACCTTGGAGAAGGGGTATTTTAGGAAACGAGTAGACTCCTAGGGAGATGGAGAGAGGGAAGGGAAAGTGGAGTGTGGGTTACCCTCTAATCTCCAGTTGGCTTGTAGTCAGCTGTGATCACAGAGGCTTTAGGAGGAGTCCTCCCTCCTACCTCAGAGAACCCCAAGGCCATGACACATTCCTCCAGAGCTCACCTGAAGGAGCAGGCTCATCTCATATACTTGTTAGGATTAAGAAAAGAACAATAATACTAAACAGAGGGAGTCCATATTTACCAATGTAATTCTTGTCACCAAGTCCTGCATCTGGACAGTTGGACATCTCTAACATCGTCACAGCCACCTTCACTTGTGACTATAATTATCCAGGGATACTATCCAGGGATACTATCATCACTCCCAAAATTATTGCTTCTGTCACAGCTAGTTTCAACATTACCAGGTTTCACCATGACAGCAACCATCACCACTTACTCCCTGTATCACCATAGTAGCAATTATCCACACCACCATCATGACCGCTCAGCACCCCATCCTTGCTATTACCAGGGTTGTACCATCATTATCATTATCAGCATCATGGCCACAGCCACTTCTACCACCCCCATAATGAGTATTAGGATCTCCAACATCTCCTTCACCTCATTTTCTAAGGTCACCCCTAGCTTGTCCCTGTCCTAATTAAGAGACCTTGGAGTGTCCCCCTAGTTTCTGTCTGATTCAAAATAACCCCGTGTGCCCCTTGCACCCCAGGATCCCCCTCACTCAACTACTCTGGCCTCAGAATCGGGTTTTCTTTTCTTTTCTTTTTTTTTTTTAAGATTTTATTTATTCATGAGAGACACGCAGAGAGAGAGAGAGAGGCAGAGACACAGGCAGAGGGAGAAGCAGGCTCCATGCAGGGAGCCCGACGTGGGACTCGATCCCGGGTCTCCAGGATCACACCCCGGGCCGCAGGCAGCGTTAAACCGCTGTGCCACCAGGGCTGCCCCAGAATCAGGTTTTCATTGCCCTATTTCACCTTTTGGACGCTCAGCCCCTGGGCTCTTGCCCACCCTAACCCGTCCATTGACAACCATCATCCCTTTCTGCCTGCTTGGATGCTCTGGGTTTGGGTCTCTCGGTTTATCTCTAACTCATGGCCGCTTAGCCATAGGCATTCTGCCATTACGTACAGAGGTCTGCCTGGCCAGGCCTGGGGGGCTTGACATCGCTGTGCTCTCTCAGGGGACCAGCATCCTGCCAACACCTTTTCTTGGATTTAGGCTGAGTGAAAACAAGCTGGCTTTACATAGTTGGTTCCTAAAGGCTGTTTGGTGACTCCCAAGCCCAGAGGAGGCTGGAAAAGGGTATTTTTTGGCAGGACTTACCAGAGACAAACCTAGTGCCTAGAAAGTGTGAGAGGAAGGGGAAAAAGTTGAGGGGAGGTTTGTCCAATGGAGATTACAAGATCATTGCCCTCATATATTTCCCTGTTTACTCCAGAAAGCAGGGGAATACTGCTTGCTCTTTTATAGAAAGCTTGTGGTAGAGAAAGACCCTGGACACCTCCTATCTCTTCCATGGACAGTGAGATTTTGGGAGAGGAGGCTCTGCTGGTGTTAGTCTTGGTGGTGGCCATATCAGGGGCAGCAAGAGCTCTTCTCTCTCCCAACCCAACCCCTGTGCTCTGGCTGTGGTCACCAGTCACCCTCGTACCCCCCCCCCCCCATGGATCCACAGGTACCCAGGTTTTCTGTAAGTAGTCAACCCATCCAGTCACACCTGGTTCACAGGGAAAAACGGATGTGTATCTGGATTGAGTTTAGAGTTCAGGGTACATCTCTTGATCTGATCATGTTACCAGGAAGGAATGGATCTCCAATCCCTAGATCTGAGTAACATTTACCAGAGGGCTGGGGGTGAGGTAGGAAGGAGGGAACTGCATTCTTGTTTTATATTATTTTGAGGCCAGACCCTTCTCAATGCCTGGCAAGAGGTTCTTCCCAAGGTGAAAGGGACTTATTTACTGCTTATCTGTACAGAGGATGAGTTGGTGGCTCTATCACATGTGAGTAAGTCTGCCTACATACTGGGGAAAGCCAATGAGCGAGTGCTCATTAATAGTGACCGTCCTCCCAAATGCTGGCCAGAAGGATTGCACAGTGACTCAGGGAAGTGGCCAGGTGGAAAGGAAAAAAGCAGCTGCCTGCATCACTCACTATAAGAAAACCCTCTGGTCATAGACAAATCAGTTAATAAACACAACCACTGAGGCCCATGGGTGGCTTAGTCAAATGAGCATCTGACTCTTGGTTTCTGCTCAGGTCATGATCTCAGGGTCATGAGAGGGAGTCCTACTTTAGGCTCCACACTCACTGGAAGGGATCCTCTCCCTCTGCCCCTACTGGCCCCCTTATAGCATGTGATCACATGTGTGTGTGCACGAGCTCTCTCTCTTTGAATAAATAAATAAAATCTTTTTAAAAAGATGAAAATGCGGAGGAGGTGGTATTTCTTTTATTTCTTTTTTTTTAAGATTTTATTTATTTATTTATTTATTTATTTATTTATTTATTTATTCATGAGAGACACAGAGAGAGAGAGGCAGAGACACAGGCAGAGGGAGCAGCAGACTCCACACAGGGAGCCCAGTGTGGACTCGATCCCAGCACCTGGGATCATACCCTGAGCAGAAGGCAGATGCTCAACCACTGAGCCATCCAGGTGACCTAATAAAATCTTTTTTGAAAAAAAAAAATAGGGATGCCTGGGTGGCTCAGCGGTTTGGTACCTGCCTTCAGCCCAGGGCGGGATCCTGGAGACCCGGGATCGAGTCCCACGTTGGGCTCCCTGCATGGAGTCTGCTGCTCCCTCTGCCTGTGTCTCTGCCTCTCTCTCTCTCTCTCTCTCTCTCTCTCTGTATCTCTCATGAATAAATAAAATCTTTTTAAAAAAAAAACAAAAGAAATAAACACCACCTCCTCCCCATTTTCATCATCTAAGAAAAGAGGGGAAGTTCCCCCTTCTCCCCATTTTTATGCTTTCATTTGTTCCACCTGTTCTTCGAGCAACTACTATATGCTGAGCATTGAGCTGGACTTTGGAGACACAAAGATGTATCAGACTTGGTTCTTATACTTAAGGAAGGAGTCCCCAGTTGTCACCAAGAAAAAAGTAAGGAAAAGGTACCACTGGCCCCTCAGCTTGACAAGGGTCAAGCAAATGCCTGGGCCTGTCCCCCTGAGAGGGCGGTGGGCAACATTTCAGCAGGTAATGGATGAGGGCAGCTATGCCTTGACAGGGACATTACCTGCAATTGGTTCCAGTCATCTATGGAGCCAAGCAGCTTTGAAAATTGCCAGAGGATGGTGACAGAGGACAGCAGGCCCCACCCCTCCATCCCTAATCTACCCAATCCCTCTCCTGAAAAAAGCAGAGTCTGGTCTCCTATGGCTGGAAGCAGAGAAAATATCTTTAGCCTCTTCTCTTGTTAGGCCGACCTCCACACAGGCTGGAATCCACCCCCAGGGAAGAAGCACTGAGGGCCCTAGGAGAGAGGGCAGGGGCCAGAGGCAGGGGATTGCCAGCTCATGAGGTCAGGTTCCAGAGCAAACAGCAAACTGTCTGCCTTTCCTGACTCTGGAAGGGTGGGAGCAGGGGTAGGAGAGGAGGGGAAATGTTAGGGTCCCTGTGGGCTAGAGGAGGGGCCTCCAGGGTTTGATGGAGCACTCTCAGGACATCTGAGCCTCTGCTAGGAAAGGAGTCCAGAGGCAGCCACTGGGTGAGGGCAGCCCTCGGATCTGGCTCTGCAGTCAGGGTTGCATAGAACAGTCTGAGCTGGCGGAAAGCTGGCAGAGCATGTGGTCCTCCTCCCTCACCTGGAAGGAGAACTGAGGCCTAGGTCAACAAGGACAACCAGATGTCCTCCTGTTGGATGGCCCTTTGGTCTCCCTGGCTACTCTGACATCCGGCATATCTCCCTCAGGGACTCTCTGAGCACATTTGCCCAGATAAACAAGTTCCCACCTTGGCCCCTAAGTACCAACGTGAGTAGACCTAAGGGGACAGTTTCAGATTTTAGGGGTAGTAGTGAGGCTAGCTGTGCTGACGGCCACCTAGGACTCTGGCGACCTCTAGACTCCTCCTACCCTCCACCCCTGACCCCTGCAAGGCTGAGGACAGGCCCCTGTCCGGAGCAGTTTGCCTCCTGCTCCACCCTAACTTGTTCAGCCTCCCAGCATGTTTACCTTCTGTCCCCTCAGGCCTTGTCTCTGCTCTTCTACCAACCTCCCCACCACATCTACCGCCTCCTTGACCCTTCTCATCTCTATAACCCCCTACGTGTCTCCCTCAAAATATTGGGCCACAGGGCTCTCCGTTTGAGGAACTCTGCTGTCTTCAGGGAGGCAAAGGAACCCTGTGTCTACCTGAGCAAGTCTCCTGGGGACACAAGCAGGATTGGCAGTCAGAACCTGCAGGGTGAGGCACACAGGGTATCAAGGGCTGGCATTGGGATGGGAGCCTGGACAGCACGGGCAGGGTTTCTCTCAGGCCCAGCTCTGAGGAACCCCCATCAGGGCCTGCTCAGTCCTGGGTGTCTGTGGACCAATTCGCAGGAATCTTCTCAGAGCCTCAAACAGGCCTGAGAGACAAGGCAGAGAGCATCCATTCAGGTGGGTGGGGAAAGGTCTGATCCCTTGCTATCTCTCCAGCCAACAAGCCCACAGTTCCCTCCACCCCTAGCCAGGAACAGTGCAGAGGTAGAGCTGGCCTTCTCCTCAAAGATCTCCCTGTCTCCAGGTCACCGGTCTTTGGCCTAGTTGGAGGAGAGGGCTTAGGAAGTAGGAGAGAAGAGGGAAGCCTGGGGGGCTCAGTGGTTGAGCATCTGCCTTGGTTCAGGTCCTGAGCCCGGGGTCCTGGAATCGAGTCCCACATCAGGCTTCCTGCAGGAAGCCTGCTTCTCCCTCTCCCTATGTCTCTGCCTCTCTCTCTATGTCTCTCATGAATAAATAAATCTTTTTAAAAAAGGAAATAGGAGAGAAGCAGCTTCTGGAGAATGCCAACGACACTCACTTGCATGCACACATGCAGAAGATACACACAAACTCTCGGTCAGGTCCACACATCCACATGCATGTGCACTCACAGATGAATACTTGCATCTGTCCCATTCATTCATTCATTCATTCATCCAGCAAATGTCTGTAGAGCCACCACTCTGCCCCACACATTAGGCCAGGAGGAGTGTTCCAGCCAGGGTAACACTGACTAGACAAGTGGTCCTAGCAGTCACACTCTGCACAAGAACTCTCCGTGAGAGCACAAGTGAGGGAGCGATATCTTTGGGGAGGAAGGGGTACCTTTTTCTAATCTTCACAAAGTCACCTCATGGGCTGGCAGAGACCTGAGATCTAGCCCCTTCTGGGGGTCAGTGTCACATCTAATACCCAATCTCATAATGTCTCAAGGCCAGTTTCAGGGTCAATCTCACTGTCACACATACATTATTATACAATACCCTAGCATGCTCTTCTCAATCCCCCACACCTACTCAACAACACCCACAGGCTTACATTGGCTCCAACACGCTATTACCGATGTGCCTTTGACGTGCCCTTAAAGGGTCCTCACGATCACATGCAGATTCTCACACATAAACTGTCACATGTGCAGACACAGCTTCACCACAGTCACACATAATCTTTCATATCCTGTTACGCACACGATTTCTCTCACACCATGTCACCCATATGCCCACTGCTTCACTAGAGTTGCACACAGTCCCTCACACCCTGTTACACACACACACACACTCACACACACACAGTCTCTCACACACACAGGCGGCCACGCTCCTGTTAGGCTTCTGGAGACAGGCGTGTGCAGCCCCTGATCACAGCTAAATGTCAGCGAGTCCCTCTCCTCCCAGTTAGAGATGAATTGTTGCTCGGGAGATATTTCATCCTTAATGCCTCCTGCTTGAACTGGAGCATGCGTCTCAAGGAGGTTACGTTTTTCCCAATCCGTCTGCTGCCCCCCGACTGGCTCAGGGAACTGCCCTCCTGCCTCTCAGCTTTCATGGGGGGAGAGGAGGGCTCCCTCTCCCCTTACAGCCTCTCCTCATCCTTTCCCTTCCCGACAGCTCAGCTCCTGGCAAAAGAACAAAGCCTAGGCAGCCTCCCAGGCCCCCTACCCAGCTCCCAGCACAGGTCTCCCCAGAACCCGGAGGCCATAGCCTGACTGACACCCCACTCCTGCCCTAGCTGCTAGCTGCATTCAGGGCCAACCAGACCAGACTCCCCAAACCCGTTGCCTAGAAGAATTGAGCATAGAAAGAGGGATCTGGAAATGAGAGACAGCCCCTCTTAAGTCTTCTGCACCCACAACCTTCCCCCTTGTAAACTTAAAAAAAAAAAAAAAAGCCTGAGTGATGCTGGTGTGAGAGTAAGCTGATACCACCCTTCAGGAGGCCAGCTGGATAAAATATATCCACAGCTTCTATAAGGTGTATCTCTTGTGCCCCAGCAATGCCATATTTAGGAATGTATGGTAGGAAATAAGCAGGGATAGTCCAGATGATTTAGCTTCAAAGGGCTCATCCCAGCCTGCTTTATAAGAGTGAAAAATTGAAAACAACACAAACACCCCACAGGAGGGATTGGCAGTGACACAACCATCAGTGGAATATCACACAGTCATTAAAATGATAGCGTGAAAGAATGTTTAGCATCATCGAAAGGTGCTTACATGTAACGTTGAGTAAAATAAGCAGGTTGCAAAACAGTATGTGCACCAAATGTGATGTGGGGCCTGGATGGGATCCTGGAGTCAGAAAAGGACATTCGTGGGAAAAACAGTGAAAACCAAATAAACTCTGGAGCTCAGTGAACAATAATGCACTGGTGCTGCTTTCCTAGCTCTGACAAATATACTCTCTCTGGTAATGTAAGATGTTACCACTGGGGGAAGCTGGCTAAGGGGCATGTGGAAATGCACTGTACTCTTTGTAAGTCTTCTATAAATCTCAGATTATTCCAAAATTAAAAGTTATTTAAGAAACCATTATGTGATTCCCCTATTTTGTTTTTTAAAAGTACATATTCATCAAGTTCTGAAAGACTGCTCACCAATATGTTAACTTTAAGAGTATCTGAAGGGTGGGATTTTTTTTTAATTTTTATTTATTTATGATAGTCACACAGAGAGAGAGAGAGAGAAAGAGAGAGAGAGGCAGAGACATAGGCAGAGGGAGAAGCAGGTTCCATGCACCGGGAGCCCGACGTGGGATTCGATCCCGGTCTCCAGGTCTCCAGGATCGCGCCCTGGGCCAAAGGCAGGCGCCAAACCGCTGCGCCACCCAGGGATCCCCTGAAGGGTGGGATTATAGGCAATTTTAATTTAGTTAAATTTCGATCATTTGATCATTTTGATAAATACATTTGGTCATTTTGATCATGTTGTTTTTTTCAGATTTTTTGAAATATAACACCGTGTAAGTTTAAGGTATATAACATGTTGATTGAGCACACCTATTGCAATATGATGACCACTGTAGTGTTAGCTTAACACCTCCTTCATATGACATAATTACCATTTCTTTTCTATGGTGAGTACACTTAAGATCTACTCTCTTTGTGGAGTACTTGGGTGGCTCAGTGGTTGAGCATCTGCCTTTGGCTTGGGGCATGATTCTGGGGTCTGGGGATCAAGTCCCATGTCTGGCTCCCCACAGGGAGCCTGCTTCTCCCTCTGCCTATGTCTCTGCCTCTCTCTGTGTCTCTCATGAATAAACAAATAAAATCTTTTTAAAAAATCTACTCTCTTTGCAATTTTCAGGTATACAATATACTACTGGTAACTATAACCGGAATGCTATGCATCAGATCCCCAGATTTTTAAAAAAGATTTATTTATTCATAAGAGAGACACAGAGAGAGAGAGGCAGAGACACGGACAGAGGGAGAAGCAGGCTCCATGCTGGGAGCCCAACGTGGGACTCCATCCTGGGACTCCAGGATCACGCCCTGGGCCGAAGGCGGCGCTAAACCGCTGAGCCACCCAGGGATCTCCTTTTTTTTTTTTTTTTTTTTTTAACAAAGGAACATGAACTACTTGTATAATTAAAAAAAAAAAAATCAAACCAGAGGAAAACCAGTGGGGATGCTGAAAGCAGCTTAATTCCAAGCCACCCCACCCAGCCTCGTCAGTCCCTCGGAGGTATTGAGCTCAGACATTCTGGACACTTTCTTGTACTTCTCTCTGGCCACTAATTGGCATGACTACCCCTGGCCCCTGGAAACTCCAGAATTTCAGAATTTGCAGTTCTCTTCTTTGATCCCAATCTCTTATCACTCTTTCCCTCCTTTTTACTGACTCTTTCTCTGGTCCCTTAAACTCCCCATGTTCTCCCATTCCATCACTCCCATTCTGGCATTACTTCCTCTCTTCCCACCCTGGCTCCATAGCAGCCATTTCAATAACGTGCTTCCTGCCATCCTGCCTACCAGTTTCTAGCCTTGAGCAACACTGCCATCCACTCTCTGGCTCCTACTCCTGGGCATGCTGGAGCTGGTGAAAAAACTGGCCCATTTACGCTTCCTCAACTCATGCTTCGTCAGTATGTGTTAAAACACAAAACCCTCTTTTCCTTATCTGTGATTGAGTCCTCATTACAATTCCACAATCACCTCACACTTTCTCTACAAGACTTCAACTCTAAATTGACCAAGAATATGGAGTCGGATCCTCAAATAATGTTCCCCTTTCCACCTATCCCCAAACTCATCAATTCATCCCAGAATTTCCCTATTACCCATCCTTGTTCTTCCCTCTTGTCCCTGAGAAAGAAGAGTCTTTTCCTCCTTACCAAGGACCCAATCTCTCCAGCATTTTCCAGAACTTCCTGTTGTGCCTCTTCTCCTACCTCTTGTCCATCTTACTTTTCCTCCCATACTTTTTTTTTTCCTCCCATACTTTTTGAATGAGAAATTGCCCTAATTGCCTCTAGGCAATTCACTTCTTTGCCATTCCCTTTTTTTTTTTTTTAAGATTTCATTTATTTATTCATGAGAGATACACACAGAGAAAGAGAGAGAGAGAGGCAGAGACACAGGCAGAGGGAGAAGCAGGCTCCACGCAGGGACCCCGATGTGGGACTCGATCCCGGGTCTCTAGGATCACACCGCGGGCTGAAGGTGGCGCTAAACAGCTGAGCCCACCCTCCCGGGCTGCCCGCCATTCACTCTTCATGCAACATCCCCACCACGCTGTAGTCTCTTACAGTTGCCTGTAACCTTGGCATTGCCAAACCACTGGCTATTGATTTTGTCCTCCTCCCTGATCACTCTGCAGGATTTAATACCAATTCCCTCCCCAAAAGCTTCCATCAATTTTAGGTCACTAGCTTTCTTTGTTTTTCTCCTAACTTTTCAACTACTCTTTCTTCGTCTCTGACTCCTCTCTCTCCTCCAACTTAGAGTCTTCCATGATTCAGCGTCCAGTCTTGTCGCACTCTGCCCTTTGTCTCTGGCAAGCTTACCACTCCCCTGGATTCCGAAAGCCATCTCTTTGGAAGAATCCCTGACAGCTTCTTAGTTCCTGTCTGGAACGTCCAACTTCCTGCTGAGCATCTCTGAATGGACGTCCCAGAACACCTCAAACTCATCATAACCACAATTATCATCTCCACTCCCTAGTCGCCCCAACAAACCCTGCCTTTAGGCTTCCATCATTCTTCCCAGCAATCAAGCTGAACACCTAGGAGTCACTTGGACCACCCTCCTCTCCTTCACTGCCCACCTCCCAAATCCATTCACCTGCTAGGTCTGACCAATTCTGCATTAGCCCTGTCTCTTGCCCACACTCCTTTGTGTTCAACCTTCTGTGCCCCCACCTGGTTCTGGCCTTCCTTGCCTGGACTATGGCAATATCCTTACCCATGATCAGCCATGATCAGCCTGCCCCTCAGCCTGGCCCACCCTCATTGACCCTAGCAGACTCATAGCCCACAGCCTCTAAAGATGGAGTGACCATGTACTTTACAGTTCAAATCCAGATGCTTTTGAGGGTGAAAAGAGGCTCTGTAAATTATAATAAACTTTAATAAAAATGATAGTAATTACAGTAGGGCAAAAGGCATAAATAAGAATTGCCTTGGGCACAGGGTCATCCTACCAAAAGCACACATCTGTTCATATCCCCTTCCTGCTCAAAGACCTATTCCAATAGGAATAGATTCCTATTGAATTAAGTTCACACTCATGTTGGCATTCAAGTTCCGCCTTTCAGCCTGTATCCCAGGCACCCCACTGTTCCAATAAGCAGAACTCCTCAGTGGTCCTTGCACAAGAGTCGTGCTATCCTAGTCCTATACCTGTGTTCATGGTCTTCCTTTCTCCAGGAAATCTTCATTACTAACTCTGCTCCCTAAATCCCATCTTATTTCAAGACACAAACCACAAACTGGCCTCCATGAAATCTCCCCTCACCCTTTTTCACACCTCTCTTGTAGCACTTTGCCCTTCGTATGATCTTATTTCTAATCTTGGATGTATCAATGATGCTGATCTGTGGCTGCATACAGCCCCGCTCCCCGCCAGCTCTTTGGCTGGGCAGCTGCTTATGATGTGGCCTGGCATTAAAAGATGAGCTGGGCCAATCTGATTTCTTCTCCTGGGAATTCGAACCATGAAATATGGAGAGACTAGAGCAGTTAGCCGAGGTGATGCAGAGAGAGACGCAGGGAGGCCGGCTGGTCAAGTGCAAGTCACGGTTATGAGAAATTATGAGGGAATCCAGGAAGCTCTCCATGCTGCACAGAGGTCAGAGGCAGTTATGAGCTGGGGTGCCCGGGGCCTGCCCTGAGTGAGGATCCTGACTCCTCCACTTCCTGGCTTGACCCTGGGGCAGGATATTAAGCTCCTTGAGCCTCAGTGTTCTCATATGCAAAATGGGGTAACGATATTCACTAACTCACAGTGTTCTTTTTTTTTAAACAGAGTTTATTTATTCATGAGAGACACACAGAGAGAGGCAGAGACATAGGCAGAGGAAGGCTCCCTCCCCTGCAGGGAGCCTGATGTGGGACTTGATCCCAGGAGCACAACCTGAGCCAAAGGCAGATGCTCAACCACTAAGCCACCCAGGTGCTCTAACTCAGTGTTCTTAAGAGGATTTACCTTAAGGTAAGTTTCTAGGTAAGCATGGAAACTGATGTGGTAGGCATTTGGTATGTGTTCAGAACCTGTTAGCTATCATTCCTCCTTCCCCCTAATAATAATTATTATTACATTAATATTAATGAGGAGAGAGACACACAAAGAAAAGAGAGACACTTTGAAGTGCTTCTCCATCTTACCATGAGAGAGAAGTTGGTCTCCAGAGCTGCCAGGGTCCCTACATGTTTTCTGGGCCCAGTTCCTTTTTTAAAAAAATATTTAATATATTTATTCATGAGAGGCAGAGAGATAGGGAGAGAGAGAGAGAGAGAGGCAGAGATATGGACAGAGGGAGAAGCAGGCTCCATGCAGGGAGCCTGATGGGGGACTCAATCCTGGGACTCCAGGATCATGCCCTGGGCTAAAGGCAGGAACTAAACCACTAAGCCACCCAGGGATCCCCTCTGGGCCCAGTTCCAATGCCAAGCCATGTGCTTCAATAGAAAGGCCCTCCTTAAAAAAAAAGAAAGAAAGAAAGGCCCTCCTTTTTCTTGGGATTACTCAAGTGTACCTCTGTTTTTTGCAAATGGAAGGACCCCTGCCCAGATTCCTGTCTTCCTGCTGCATCTGGACTAGAGCTTCTCACAGTGCAGTATAATGAATGCTCTATTTCAATATCCTGCCTGGACCTTGAACACAGCTGATGCTTATTTCTTGAATGAATGAATGAATGAATGAGAGTCTAAGTCCTCTCTAGGGAACCTATAGAAAGGCTACTTTTAGAAGACTCAGAAATCCATGGGGTAGTGGTGGGGAAGAGTCAGCCCCCTGGTTTGTGGCTTCATCCTTCAAAGCAAGAAAGGAGGAAAGCCAGGATGAGGGTCACTCTGGAGACTGGCCTTACCTACATGCTGCCAGGCCTTGCCTCCTCCTTTCCTCACCCCCTTCAAGCCCAGGATGAGGGGCAGTAGGGTCATGGGAGGGAAAAACTGAGGGAGGAGATTTGCCAGGTCAGTTGCCAGCCGGCTGAAACAGAGCTGGGCATCACAGACCAGGCCTGGCCCACTCCCCTGTCCAGCCCCATCCACTCCACTTCACCTGTATCTCAAACCCCAGTGACATCACATCTTTCCACACCCTTACCTTCACCATGCACTTTATTATGCCTTTGTACATGCTATTCCTTCTTCCTTACATGCGCTTCCCTGCCTTCACCTCCAATGAAAACTCTCACCAGTATTTTAACACCCAGCTCAGGGCCAGCCCCTGTTGGAATCTTCCATGGATCCCCCAGGCAGGGTTAAATGCTCCTGTTCTGTGCTTCCAGTCCTTGTGGAAATACTTACGAGCACTTTTACCAATTACCCGTGTATTTGTCTGCCTTCCCCTGAGATGGTCTCAGCTATAGGAATTACGTCCTATTCATCATCATGCCCCCAGTGTGCAAATGCAGCAAAGAACTTGGCACATAGTAGGCTTAACTGAGTGTTCATTGACTGACTTACAAATATATGAATCAATTAATTCAGTTTCTCCCAGCTCTGGGAGCCCTAGATCCTGCTGTTTTCTCCCTTTCTCTAGCTGTCTTGGGCATTTCTTGAAGACTTCTGCAATCCCATGATGATTTCTGTCAAAGGCACTACTACCCACCCCCAGTCCTGAGCAACATCTGGTGTCCACCATGTAGGACACTGCAGGGTTATGGACCTGGAGCACTTCTAGGTGAGAAATTTGGGGTTTAGGGATTGAGCAGGGACCAGAAGAGAAGGAGGACAAAGTGGGGCAGGTTGGGGACTTGAATGACTTCATTGCCATTTGGGTCCTGGTGGGTGGGTCCAGGCTCTCCCTCCCAGGCAGGCCTCTGACTGGGCTGCTGGGCATGGCTGCCACTTGCCTGCCCTCCTATCTCCCCGGGCCCATGGCTGAGCGGCTGGCGGAGGCAGCACTGGGCCAGCCCGAGCAGACAGCCTTACGCGATTGCTGGCTCCAGGCCTCCCAGCCCAGCTTGTAGCTCCCCCCAGAGTGGCGGGATTGATTGGCTGCAGCCGGAATGGGCACCAGTCTCCCTGGCTTGGACAGAAACGGGGCCATCTGTTACACCTCTAGTTAAAAGTACATAAAGTTGAGCATTTGTGCGCCGACAATACCACCCCTGACACCCTCCACGCGGCACAGCGCTCCGGCTCCTTGGCAGGCTCGCACTCCGCGACAGGCCGGAAGAGCAACGCCTACATGCTGGCTGGGCTGGCACCACCGCAGGCACCACGGCTCCATCCTCCAGCGGCCTGGCCCAGCTGGGTTCAACCTAGAGGTTGGGATCCCACCTGTATCAGAGGGCGGAGGGAAGGACAGACAGTGGGGGAAGGGTGTATATTGGTGGGTGACTTCTGCTGCAGTTCAGAGGGCAGCAGAGGATGCCAGACTTCAAGTTCTGATTTGGGAGGACTCAGGACAGCTGCTCATGCCAGTCCTAAGAGGCAGGCTTCAGGTGGCCCAGGCCAGCTTTGGGCTCATGCCAGGTCTTGGGTTTCCCTGCCCAACCTGATCGGAAGAGTCTATCTTGTTACCCAGGAAGCTCATGAGCCTGGAGTATGGAGTGCTATGGTGGTGTCTTACACTCACTGGGAGGACAGCTTTGGATGAGGCTGGGTTCTGGACTTTGATCTTCAGTTCTGACTTCTACACCTTGATTTCTGAATCCCAGTTTCTGGTGTCTGGCAGGGCTTGGGCTTGGACATTCAAGGCATTCCACAAATGTCTTTTCCCACTTAATTTCACTCTGGTGCTTTATCTAGCTAGGCCAGCCTTCCCAACTCCAAAACTGTTGTGAACAGTCCTGCTCTGGCTGCCCTCTCACTCCGACCTGGAATACTCTATTTCTTCCCACCAACCTCTCAATTTTTCCTACCTTTCAAGGCCTAGCTCTAGTCCCAACTCTGCCACACAGACTTCTCCCTGCTTTGACCACCCCCCAGAGGCCTCCTCCCCGACCCAAGTGATTTCTCCTGAGGCTCATCCAGTGTGAGCATAGAGCTCTTCCTGAATCGGTAGAACAGGGCTGCGCCCTTGTCTCACCCACAGACTAGAACAGGGCTGGGCACACGATGTGGCAGGAAGGTCTATAAGTGTGCCTGAACTCGGCTCAGCTGTGGGGAAAGGGGGACAATGACTGTAGAGGTGATACTGGCTCTCCCAATACCCACCCTAGTGGCCTTGCTGGTCATAGCCCAGGAAGCATATGGTCAGGCATACACAGCTTCAGATGCTCATTTACTCATGTGTTTGTTCAATACATATTTATTAAACAAATGCTATGTGCCTTATTCTGCATGGGGCATGGAAGAGGCGAGGGAATGGTAAAAAAAAAAAAAAAAGAGAGAGAGAGAGAGAGAGAGATTAGACATAGTCCTCATCCTTAAGGAGTTTACCCATTAGTAAAGGCCACAAAACAAGTCCAAGTAATAACTATAATGCAGTAAACCAACCCAAATTAACAGAAGTGCCTTTTGTCTTCTGCAACACTAGACTCTTAGAGCTGAAAAGGACCCAGAATATCAGAAACTCTGATACCCCATCCTTGGCCAAAACACATTTATGTGCATTACATGAGATAACAAGGTAAAGCTCTTACGTAGCACAATGAGAGCGACAGTAGAATGATGACGATGATGATGACAATAAAATTGTGACTATTAGCCTTCTTGGCAGGTTCTAAGCCCTACTTGTATACCCTACCTGTTGGGGGAAGCTCACTCCCACACAAGGCAGCTCATCCATTGTTTTCATTTCTACTCTTCAGAAAGCCATTCACAAGGATAAGCTGAAGTCATCCCATCTCCACTCAGCAATTCATGGTAGCAATTCTACCCCAGGGACCACACAGCAGAGCTGGGACTAGGGTGAGGCAAATGAGCTGCCTAAGCACAGAATTTAAGTACACAACACTGAGAACAAGTACCCCTTCAATCCTGTGCCCTAGGCACTTCATTCCTCTTCCCCTAGTCCCAGGCCTGCCACACAGTGAGTCTGTACCTTCCTCCACTAGCCAGCTCTGGGCGGGAACTGTCACATAAGCTTCCACCAACAGCCTATGGTATGTGGGGAGACCTAGGACAGCCCCAGAGATGAGGTGATGGGGGCACAGGAGGACTGAGAATGATGGGAAGATATTAATCCTAAAATATTAATCCTTACCTGCCCACTCCAGTCCTTTCCTGCACAACATCTTCTGTCTGTCCTGGTTGTCCCTAACCCTTCCCCACAGCAGTGCTACAAGGGCCTAAGAGTAAGGCTGGTGTTCCCAATCTGAGCCCTGAAAGAACCCAGGCAGTGGGCTCTGAGGGGCAGTGGGCAGTGAGCCTGGATATGGAAATTCATGCGACTGTTCCTCCTTCTTATGTGCATCCATAGAAAGCCAAACTATAAAGCTTACAGGCCATGGAAAACCCTGGAGGATGGAGGTGGGGAAGGGAGAGAGGAGGAAGGTAGGGAGTGGAAGGGCTGGGGTAGGAAGGAAGCAGAGTCTGAAGACTGTATGACCCGCTGCGCTACATTCCAGCTGGGTCACCTCAAGCAAGCCACTCGACCTTTCTGAGTCTCAAGGCCTGAGCTGTGAATTGGATCACAACGACTGCCTGCCTGCCTGCCTACAGGGAGAACCGAGGGAGAGCCCACTGTGACCGTCCAAGAGCTCTCCTGCATCGAGTTGCCTTCACCAGCGGCAACTGGTGAAGCCCCGAAACACACAAACCTGGGCTCTGCTCCCCAGCCTGGGCTGGGGCCCTACTTGAGGTTCTACGTTGCCTACAAAGAAACACTTTTGTTGTAGCCCCCCCGTTTCTCTATGGCCGTCGCTGGGCCCCTCTCGACAAATACTTGCTTTTTTTCCTTCCTGTTTATAAAGCCCTGTCCACCCCCACGGCTTCTTCGGCCTCCCCGCGAGGAGTCCCGAGAGGAAAGGGGATAGTAACCCTTGTTTCCCGCCCCGCCTCCGCCCCCCGCAGGCACAGACGGAGGCCCCGGGTCTGTTAGAAGCGCGGGGTGGGGGCCTGGCCCGGCTCTTCCGAGGCCCTCCTCCCAGGCGGGGCCACAGCCGGCCCGACGGGCGCTCAGGGTGGGCTCCGGGCGAACCAGGCGGGGGCCTGCGCGCTCCCCGGGCGGCCAGCAGCAGGCGCTGTGGCGGACGCGCCCCCGTACGGAGCGTTAACTTAAGAATAGCTCACACTAATATCCCTGGCTGTGGGGAAACAGCGTTTTATTAAATGCTTCACACAGATTTGGTATAATAAAGATGAATATATTATATCCTTTGCCTCCCCCAGAGTGAGACAATAATAAGAGAGAAAAAAACCAATAAAGTGAAACATAAATACAATATAATGGGACTTGTGCCGAGGGACGCATGGCCTATCGGGGCTGCGACGGGGCGACCTTGCAGCGGGAGCTCAGGACGGGTCGCCGGGGAGCCAGAGTCCAGCTCTTCCCTGCCCAGCCAGGGGACCCCAGGCCCGCGCTTCCAGCCTGCGCACCTCTGCTCCCCCACAGCCAGTCCCACTTCCTGCAGCTAGGAAGACCCTACCCCAGAGAAGGGCCCCTGGAAAGTCTGAAAGAGTGTGGGGTTGGTCCGGCCATACCTCTGCCCTGAGCCGGGTGCCCTCTCCCTAGTGCTCCTTGTCTCCCTCTGACCAGGACTTCTGGGGACATAGGCCCCAGGGGACAGACAGACTCAGGAGCGGATGGGTAGAGTGCTCGGAGGAAAGACTCAGGGAGCGATGGCTTCCACCTTGGCCCTGCTACCACCACCTCCCAGGGCTGGGCTTTGGAGAAACACTGTCCTCCCTGTCCTGTCCCAGAGGCTGTTCCCATAACCTGCCAGACGTCTCTCACTGGGTCTTATTTCCATACTTCTCTGGGAGCCGCCAAACTCGTTTACCTAAAAACAAGAATTTCAAAGCTCACCCAGGGTGGAAAGAAGGGAACACTTGAAGATTCAGCCCAACCCCTCAAAGCTTCAGTCTTAGCCAGCCCTGGGAGGCCTCAATTCACCAATCTAAGGCAAACTGCGTGGCATAAAAAGACTGCCTCCAGCTGGATATGGGTTGGAACCTCACCTTCCGCACTGACCAGCAGGAGGTGATCTTAATCTCAGTTTCCTCTCTGGTAAAACCAAGACCTGGTGAGGATGGGAGAGAAAGTTTCTAATGCCTGGCACCTATCAGCCATAAAAGAAAAATAAAAAGCAGCTACCAGCCGAAATATTCGTTAAAATAAACGGCCATTCCAGACCTACAATTCTCCCAAACTTCACTTCCTCCTCAGGCCCCAAAGAAGGCAACCCTTATTCTTAAACGAATTAAAAGGCTTAGTCTCCCATCTCTTTCCCTAAACCTCCTGATTTTTGCCCCATCAAAGCTCAGAGTGGTTAAGAGACTTACCCAAGATCACACAGCTGGCCTGGAGTGGAGTTGTCTGAGGTCATGGTGCCATCAGCCTTCTCACCTGCCTCTGCAAAGACACTCAGGTGGTCCTGCTGCAGAAGGCATTGGAAATTTGGCCATTAACCCAGCATTTCAACTGAGGACTGGAGAGGCAGAGTCAGCCCAAGCCTCCCCAGGGGCCAGAGGCTGGGGTTGACTACACCTCACTTAAGGAAAAAGCCAGTGAGAAAAATGCCTGGGGGCAGAGGGATGAGGAAGAGGAGGAAGCCTGGGCAGTAGACTGGCGGGAGTGTGGAGTGGGCCAGGGAGGAAATGAGTTGCCTTCCACCACCACCCCTGCGAATTCTGGTATGGCTGCCTGGAACACCAGTGAAGACCAGACTGAGGGCCTTGTTGGAGCTGCCCTGGGCTCCTGGCAGGCCAGCAGGGCCAATGTGAGGGTCTGGGTGGGAGGTTCAGCACCTAGGGGTATGGAGCCTGCTGCACAGAGGATGAGGTCGAGCTAATGGAAGTGAAGGAGCATAAGAAAGAGCTGGAGGAATTAAGCCCCTGTAGATGTTTGATGGGATGTGATCCCTGGATATCAGAAACCCAGGGACCGGTGGGAAGTGGAATAGCCAAGGGGAAGTGATTTCACAGAAACGAAATAAGGCTGCAGGTACTTTGAAATTAGCCTCTCTCTCGGAACAGGCAGCCTGGGGCTTCCTCCCCTCCCCTCCCCCCCCCCCCCCCCCACAGCCACGCGACCGCTGACCAACAGGAATTGGATCCAGGGGTCCAGAGAAAGGCGACTCCGGAGAGAGGCGGGGTAACCTGGGGTTCACCGCGAATGGAGGATCCTGCGGCTTCCCGGGAGTTTCGCTCCGATAAAAAGGGACATCTCGGCCTGCTGAAGTAGCCTCAGGGCATCCGGGCTCAGAGAAGGGGCCCCAGCCAGCCTTCTTCACCTTGTTCAGAGCCAAGCCGCCCGCATCTTCCGCGCAGTTGGGCACTGCCGCAGCTCGGCTCTCCTCCGAAGGTTGCCCCCGCAATCCCCTATTCTGGTTCTGCCGCCTGAGTTCTCTTGACCAGGGTCTGGAGAGCAGTTTAGCTGGAGCAACGCCGCCCTGCAGGCAGCCCCCTGACCTTTGGGGAGCGGAGGAGATCGACCCCGAGTTGTCTGGGACTTCTGGGACCCCTGCCGAATCCGGGATTGGGGCAGGCAGGGGGTCTTCTACCTGGCTCCCCCTGTCCCTCGCGTTAGTGACCCCCTCCCCTCAGCGGGAAGGCGAGGGGCTGAGCTGGCGGCGGCATTGCAATGAGCCCCCCCGCACTGGCTGCTGAATTATTCACGCGCAGTTTATTATGAGAAGCCTGACTCAGGCCTTTCCTGAGCCGCTGAGCAGCCACCGCCCGTTCCTGGGCCTCCTTGCCTTTCCCGGCTTCTGTTTCTCCTAGCCCCCTTGCCCTCGCCCAGGCCCCATAGGGGCCTGCAGCCTGGTGAGCCACAGAGAATGACACGTCTGTGGAATGGGTAGCACTGACCAGCATTAGTGGCTTTGCTCAGACCCAAGAGTTCCTGGGCCAGCTAGGTTAGTGAGAGAGAGGGTCAACTGTTGGAGCTTCTGTAGATAGCAAGGGGAACGGAGCCCCATGGTAGGTCCAGGAACAGCAAGGGCCGGGGATGCAGCCTCTCTAACTCTGCTAACCCCCTGCAGTGGGTAACAGCCATCCCAGGAGCCCACCAGCCGCAGGCTGTGCACCTAACGGGGGTGCACAAGGGACCAAAGATTTCAACCCCATGCTAGCAACTTGCTGCTCTGCAGCAGAGGAAGGAAACAAAGGGGGACACTCTGGCTCCCCCCTGGGTGGCCACTCCTGGCTTCTGGCCTGGCTGTTACTCTTCCCTGGAAAATGGTCCTGGCTTCTGCACCTACTCAAAAGCTCCTGGGTTTTTAAAACTCAATACAAATGCCACCTCCACTGGGACAGAAACAGACTCCCCCTCCCCCCCTCATCCTTTACTCTCTTCATAGTCCCCTGGGCTACTGGGATGGGGGTGTGTGTCTCCTGCCACTCCTCCCTGCCCATTACCCTCCTTCTTCTGTCTGTTCTTCCTCTCTGCTTCTGGGCCCAAAACATGGTGGGGGCTCAATCCTGTAGAAAATGAGAGAGAGAGAGAGAGAGAGAGAGAGAGAACAAACTCCATTCCTGAATCAGGCCACACCACAGCTGGCTGCAGAGCCCAGGACCTCCCTCCACCCTCCACCCTCCACCCTCCACCCTCCATAGCCAAAAAGCATTAAAGAATGACTTCTCTGTGCCCCTCTGTGCATGTTAGAGGTATAAGCAGCAGGGGCGCCTCACACATCTGCACACAGCTGGCTAAACAATGCACGTACCCTTCCCTCACAGCTCTGGTCCTCTTTCTGGAGCCCAGGCTGAATGAAGTCCCTGCCTGGCTCTCTCTTTTGTCTCTTATTATTCATTCGTATAGTTTATTCACTCAACACATGCATAAAGAGCCTGTGGTATATGCCAGGCTGGCACAGGGCATGGAGAGAAGGTGCAGGCACCTTTCCTCCCATAGCCAGGTGGAGAGAGGGGTGGAAGGACAGACAGATAAACCAGCAAGTTCCTGACAATCTGATAGATTCCAGGGGCAGTTGTGCTCAGGAGCACGGAGGAACTGAACAGACCAGGGCAGTTTCCCCAAGATAGCTGAGCACTAAAAACCAAGCAGAAGGTACAAGGAAGGGGAGTGATACTCTTCTGACTCCAGTTGAGGGGAGCAAAGGCTTGGAGCCAAAAAAGAGGGATGTTCTGGAGACTGCAGAGTATGGTCTTGTGGGTCATGAGCACCTCCTGGGAACTGTCTCTTACTGTCTCTACTTGTCTTTTTCTTTTTTAAAAAATTATTTATGTATTCATGAGAGACACACAGAGGGAGGCAGAGACACAGGCAGAGGGAGAATCAGGTTCCCTGCAAGGAGCCTGTTGTGGGACTCAATCCCAGATTCCAGGATCTCGTCCTAAGCCGAAGGTGGATGCTCAACCACTGAGTCACCCAAGCATCCTTCTACCTGTCTGTTTTTTTTCCTACCTGTCTTTATCACTAAGTGGTCTGTCCATGCCCTCCGCCCCCCACATTTCCAAAGGGCATCCCCCATGTAGGGCTGAAGTGCCTGGAAGGAGTTGGCCCAGGTGGTGTAGCCATCCTTTCACCACCCTCTGGAGTTCACAAAAGAAGCGGTGGGGGAAGAGCAGGAGGAGATGCTCCCCAAAGCAGTGCCCTAGCCAAGGTCTCTGCCCCCGCCTCTCTTAGCCTGATGAGGTCCTGAGAGCCAGTGGCCACAGAGAGCCGGACAGGTCCAGAAGCAGGCTTGGAGCTTGGCCTGAATTTTGGAGCACCTGGCTCCCTGCTCCCCAGACCTACAGGTAGGTAGCTTCTCTCCCCCACTTCCCGTATTGGTCTGATCCTTTTCTGGATCTCCAACCCCTTTAGAGAGTCCAGTGTGTTATGTAATATCGCCCCTGGAAAAGTGTGCCCACTTGGACTCACATAATTTTACACACAATTTCTGGGACCTGTAGAGCCCTGGAAGCCCATTCAAAGAACCCTGCACAAGGCGGGGGGTGGGGGGAAGGGGGGGTGTCTCTGGGTAAAAACCCCCATCGTTCTGGGATTACAATTAGAGTCAGAAAAATCAGTCTTCAAATCCTAATTTTTCCAAAACAGGCTGTGTGACTTTGGATGGGTTACTTAACTTCTCTGGGACTCATTTTCCTTATATATAAACTTGGGGTAAAGTAGCTACTACCTCACAGGGTTGTGAGTAATAAATGAAATGAATAAAACTCTTAGCCTAAAGCCAGGTACACAGTAAGGGCTTATGGTGTTTATTGTCATGGTTATTGTTGTTGTTACTGCTGAAGGTGGCCCAGGGCAGAAAATAAAAACCAAGTGGGCAGTCCTGGTTCAGTCAGGAAGGCAGGAGGCCATCTATTGGAGTCTACTTCTACATCAGAAGAAACACTCTCTGAATTCCACAAGGAGTGTCAGAGTAGCAGGTCCCTGGGGAACTAAAATAATCCCAATTGGTGGTCAAGTTAACTCCTTTCAACCAGTGTCAGAACATTTCTCTCTGAGGGGAGCTCTGACTGGTGCTTACACAAATAATCTGGAAACAAATGGTGCTACCAAAACAATCTGGATTAAAGCTGACCAAACCTTTGGGAGTTTACTTGAATTATTCTCTTATGCTAAGGAATAACTCATTTTGTTTGATTCTACTGGGTCCCCTTTTCCTGGCAATTCATGCAATGCTCTTTCCCTCTTCTTTGTCTGAAATAGTCACTGAACTAGGGGGAAAGCAGATTTTTGCCAGACTAATCTCTTCCCCTTCCACTGAAGACAGAATAAGGCTGGACCCTGGCCATTTAGGTAGCAAGCAGGAATTTGGGAGTCAGGATACCGTATAAACCAGGCTCTGAATACAGGCATTCCCTGTGCAGCAGACGCCAGGGATCAAATGCTTCCAGCTTCATGGGAGAGGACACTAACTCAGCTGACTGGGGGTGGGAGACCCCACAGTGTCTTCCCAATTCAGCCTTGGATCCCAGGAAGGTGGCTTGGGCAGGATAGAGCCTAGAAAGCAGTGGCGGAGTTCTTCCCCTCATCTCTCCCCACGCCCCCCACAGCCCCTGAATTACTCCCTTAATTTTCACCATCTCCAGAACTCCTCTGAGAGAGGAAAGTCAAGGCCCAAGCCTTCCCCCTCCACAATACACCATCATTTATACTCCATTTGCTCAATAAAAACTCATTCAACCAGTACAGGGAGAGCACCAGGTATCAGCCTGCCTGCGCAGGTCTGGGATGGATAGAGTCCCTAGATCAAGGTCCCTGCCCTCAAGGATCTCCCTCTCAAGGAGGAGAGGGAGGGAGTCTGACTGCAAACCCAAGATATAGCCCCCTGCTGTGCTGGAGGAGTCCGGGGGAGCCAGGAGATCTGGGTTTCTGAGAGTTCAGAAGATCTTAGCCCACACACTGGGTGTGGAGTAGGGGAAAACCTCAGGGTTGGGGAAAGGTCGGTGGGACAGTCGACCTGTTTTTTGAACATAACCTGGATAAGACAATAGAAATAGGGGACCCTAAGCAACAAAATGGGTGTGTGGCACCATATGCCCCCTGAACCCCCAGCTGTGCCTGCTGGAGCTGTTTTGCTGAGAGTCCAACCAATTAGGCTAAAAACAAAGCCTTCTGATTGAGCCTCAGGAAAAAGAGGTTTAGCCACAGTGGGTTTAAGAGGTAATATAGCAGATGACTGTGGAATGTCCTGTCCACTTTGACATGATGTGGCCAAAGACTAAAGATCCCTGGAAACAGGGCTCCATTGAAGGAATTCTGTGCTCCTGCCCCAGAGCTCCCCAAATTCACATTCCTCACCTTCCTGGCAGCTTCACAGTAACACTGAACTCCACTGTTCCTGAGAGACTGGGAAAGGGACAACAGCAAGGTTGTCCTTAAGCTCCTGTCCTGCAGACCAATAGCAGGTGCAGCCAGGAAGAATGGCCGGGGGGGTTAAGAGATGGAGCTTCTTCCAGGATAGGGCCTCAAATGTTCCTCTTCCCTGATCTGGAGAGGCCTCCTCTCTAGCATGGAGGATGTGGCTTGCCTGGGGCTCTGGGTCAGGGCTTTTGGAGTTATAGCAGGAAAGGGCTAGAGGCCAGAGGCAGAGGCAGGACCCTGAGAGCAGAAAGTGAGAGAAGGCGGACCCCTTAGGGTCCCCAAGCTTCCAAGCCATCAGAGTCCATCAGGCTCCCAGGCACCTTCTCTCCCAGGTCCCTGTCCACCTCTTTCACCTCTGACTCCACTGTTGCAGGGCCCAGCGTCACCTCATGGCTCCAGAGAAGCGCTGATGCACTAGAGACAAGCCTGCTTTAAGGACAGTTCTGTGGCTCTGGGGGAACTGAGAATCCCATTCTCACCATTCCTGCCTCTGAGCACCTGTCCTCCCCGCAAAAACAGGAAAAAGACGGGAACAAGGGTAAATAACACTTCCCAATACTCCCAAACAGGGTGAGGGCAGGCACTGGGGTCCCAATACAGGAATTTTTTCTCCCTACACTGTCCCTTTTACTCTGGGGAGCTGCAAGCATGTTTCAAACAAACAACTAAACAGGAGATAAAGAAACCAATCTCTGCTGTGCAGAGGCCCCTATGCTGGAGGCATCCAGGGAGAGAACCTGTCCCCTGCCCTGCAGCCCAGCTCGGCTCCCTCCCTCTCTGGGACAGTACTAATGGGGCCCAGGAAGCCCAAAAGGTCCTATTCTCCCCATCCTAACCTCTAGGCTGGGCCACAGTGCTCTGCAGGGGCCTCTCTGGGCCCTTCTCTTGACTAAGCAGGGCTGCCAAACCACACTGCTTGCCCAGGAGTTTACAAACAAAGCCAGGAAAAGGGCTGAGGCTGTATGTGGGGAGAGAAACAGCTCCCTTGGCTCCAGCCCCTTCTTGCTCCCGTCCTTTCTTCAGGCGCAGACAGGGAAGAATAGGGTGGTGGGGCCAAGGGTCCCATACAAACCAGGGGAGGGAAGCAAGAGTAAAAGGAGCCTGGGGTACAGCCCCTTTGGGTGTCTCTGGGGAATGAAAGATATAAGTAGGGTTCAAATACACCTAAATGCCCACAGGTTACATATGTTTACACAAATATACACATTGCGAACTCCACACAAACGTACATATTCAAAAACGTAAACACATTCAAATACCGATGCGCACAAATGCTCGCCTGATGTACACGGAGTCGGCCCCGGAGGGTTCCCAGCCCCCAGTCTGACTCGAACCCGGCTTCCCTGCGGGTTCCTGGGAGCGCAGCCCCAGCCCTGGCCCGGCCCCCTTCGGGCCCCCGCCCCGCATCCGGAACAGCTGGAGTCGGGCGGTGTACTGGAGCCCGGCGCTGGGCTGGGCGGGGCCGGCAGCGGGGCCCCGGCCGGGGCCTGGGCAGAGCTCAGCGGGGAGGCCCCGAGCCGGCCCCGTTAGCCCAGGCAACCGGCCGGGCTGCCCGGTCGGGCGCCGGTCACCAGGAGGGCCGTGGCCCCAGTGGGCCGGGAGAGCCGTGGCCCGAGGAGTGTGCAAGACTGCCGGAAGAGGTAAGGTTGTAGCTTCGGGCTCAGGCCGAGGGGAAAGGTGCCTGGAGCCACCAATAACTAACCCCCTCAGCCTACCCGCTGGGAAGACTAAGCCCTCAGACCCCCTCCCCCAACCCCTGGGGTCCTCCACCCCTGTCCCGTGTCGCTTCACCCAGGGCTGCAGTACCCGCACGGACCTCCCGCGGGCCAGCCTGGAAGCTGCGGATTCCCTTTCCCCAGGCGTTCGGACTGAGGCCGGGGGTGACCGAAAAGAGGGTCGAGGGGGTAGGGAGGCTGGGTCCTTGAGAGCTGGGCAAAGTCCGCACTGGGCGGCGGCGGGGCCCACCCAGGCTCCGGGTCTTACCTGGCCCGCGCGGCGGCCGTCCCTCTCCGGCTGGGCTCACACCGCCCTTCTCGGGCGCCAAATCCCGGGTCGGAGAGCCTGAGACCTCCGGGCCAGCGCTACCATCGCAGCCAGGCGGGCGGGAGGCGGGTGCGCCGGGAGCGAGGCTCGCAGTTTGGGGTGGGGGCGGCGGCTTTTGAGTCGCCCGAGGTTCGGGTGCAATAAAGGCGCCGCTAATGTAATTTACAAACAGCTCGGGCCGAGCGCGGCGCAGCGCCCGGACTGACAGGCGCATTAGGCAGGCTAATTCCAGCCGGCTCCTCCTACCCCCGGCCCGCTAATTAATGAGCTTCCCAACTTAGAGCCGCCTGCATTGGACAGACAGAGAGTGAAAGAGAGGGCGAGGGAGAGGAAGAGAAGGAGAGAGACGGGGGGGAGCAGAGAAGAGAGAAGAGAGAGAGAGAGAGAGGGAGAGAGAACAGGAAGAGAGAGAACAGAGAGAAAGAAGAGAGAGGAGAAAGGGAGAAAGGAGAGAGAAATAGAGAAGTGCCGCTGCAGATAATTGATTACTCCTCGATCAAGGCTAACTTGTTAGCAATAGTCAATTGCCCCATCTCTCCGCCTCCCCTCGCAGTACGGGATCGGCGCCCTCGCCTCGGCTTTTCCAACTGCCGCCGCCAGGACCCGGGGCCAGGAGCCGCCGCGGAGCCACCTGACACCTTTAAATAGCACCGGGGCTGGCGAAACTGGAGCCCCGCGCGGCGCGTCCCGGCTCGGGCCCCGGATTGCTGGAAGCCCCGGCGGCGGCGGCGCCCGCGTCAGCACCCTCCTCCCGGGGCCCCGTGCGGCTCTGCTCGCCTCTGCCGCTGCGCTAATCGGCCCCGCGCCCGGCCCCGCGCCCGGCCCCGCGCCTGGCCGGCGCGGCCTCCTTCCCGCCCGCCGCTGCCACCCACCCGCGCCGCCCGGCGCCCGAGCTGCCCGCGGGCTGGGTCCCCGCGTCCCGAGCCGCCCCGGCCGGGCCCCCAAACGAGGCCGAGATGACTTCCAAGGAGGATGGCAAGGCGGCGCCGGGGGAAGAGCGGCGGCGCAGCCCGCTGGATCACCTGCCGCCACCCGCCAACTCCAACAAGCCGCTGACTCCGTTCAGCATCGAGGACATCCTCAACAAGCCGTCTGTGCGGAGAAGTTACTCGCTGTGCGGGGCGGCGCACCTGCTGGCGGCCGCGGACAAGCACGCGCCGGGCGGCTTGCCCCTGGCGGGCCGCGCGCTGCTCTCGCAGACCTCGCCGCTGTGCGCGCTGGAGGAGCTCGCCAGCAAGACCTTTAAGGGGCTGGAGGTCAGCGTCCTGCAGGCAGCCGAAGGTAGGCGCCGCTGCTGGGTTCCCCTGCTCCCAGTACCCCACGACCCGCTCCCCGTGCCCTACTCTTTGTGCCCTGTGCCTCTGCCCACCTCCTCCCGCGCCTGCCGTCAGGGCTCTCCAGCCCAAGCTGCTGCCGCTGGGAGTGGAAATGAGTGGGACAGGACCCAAACCCTATTTCCTAGGGACCTCTGGATAGGCCAGAGTTCAGTGACCCAGGAGGGGTGGCAGAAACCCAAGATCTCTCCGCAGTTTGCCTGCTCTGCTTGGCTCCCTCCTGTTCCCAGTGGCCTGGGCGCTCCTTGCCCTGTTCCTGGGTTGGGGAACGGAGATCCTTTCAGCTTGGATCTTTTGGATAAGGATAGAGTCGAGGTGATTGGGAAGAGGTATAGAACCAACATTCACCCGGCAGTCAGGGCGTCCCTGTCTGGCTTCGTTGTGCTCTGGCGACCTTGGTTCTTTCAAATCAACTCTTGGGTGGGGAGCAGAGACTAAAACAATTTTTCCTAGAGACTCCCAGTAGACAAGAGTTGGAGGTTAGAAGGTTTGCCTTAGGCGAGGCTTGCCCTAGTCCCGCAGGCCGAATCAAGTCCGAAAAGGGAACTGCAGCAGACCTCAGGCCGCAGGGGCCTGGGTGGGGTGAGCGAGAGCCGGGGTGTGGTCTCCTCTCCCCTGGCGCAAGCCTATACTATGGTTTCCTCGCAGGCCGCGACGGGATGACCATCTTTGGGCAGCGGCAGACCCCTAAGAAGCGGCGAAAGTCGCGAACAGCCTTCACCAACCACCAGATCTACGAGTTGGAGAAGCGCTTCCTCTACCAGAAGTACCTGTCCCCCGCCGATCGCGACCAAATCGCGCAGCAGCTGGGCCTCACCAACGCTCAGGTCATCACCTGGTTCCAGAATCGGCGCGCCAAGCTCAAGCGGGATCTGGAGGAGATGAAGGCCGACGTGGAGTCCGCCAAGAAACTGGGCCCCAGCGGGCAGATGGACATCGTGGCACTGGCCGAACTCGAGCAGAACTCGGAGGCCGCGGGCGGCGGGGGCGGCGGCTGCGGCAGGGCCAAGTCGAGGCCTGGCTCTCCCGCGCTCCCTCCAGGCGCCCAGCAGGCCCCGGGCGCCGGGCCCCTGCAGCTCTCTCCCGCCTCCCCGCTCACGGACCAGCCGGCTAGCAGCCAGGACTGCTCAGAGGACGAGGAAGACGAAGAGATCGACGTGGACGATTGAGCCGCGCCCGGGATCTTCCGCCGCGCCGGGCCCCTAGCGCCGGTACGCCCGCCGCCTCCCGGACCGCCGAGGGGAGCTGGGACCTCCTCTGCAACTCCCGCCTTCTCTCCCGTCCCTGGCCCGGACTCAGCTCCCGGCAGCCGCCTCCTCCCTCTCGAAGCAATAAACCCGGGCTGGCCGGCCGGGCCGGCCGCTGCGAGCGGCCTCGGCCGCCCCGGGAGCCCTCGCCGTGCAATTCTGTATGGCTTCTGTATAAATATTTAAACTTATATAGCGGGTTCTTCCCACCTCAGCCTGACTTTTTTCTTTCTTTTATTTTTTTAAAATCTCGGAGATTTCCACGTTTTCAAAGCTCTCAGGCTGCCGGGTTTGCTGAGGGCGAGGCAGTATCGAGGGTAACGAACACTTAACCCCGCGGTCTGGAGGAGGGGGCCCGCCCCAACTGTTTTAATTTTTCTCTGCATGTGGCGAATGCACTGGCCCTTTTCCTCCTCCCTCGCCTCCCTAGGCCTATTGCAGTTGACTTCTTTTATTTCCTTCTAACCTTTTTCCCCTCGTGGGAAGGGGCTGAGGGGGACAGCCGGGGTCCTGACTTGCAAGTTTCAAATCGATCTTTTCTCTCCCCCATCCCCGTCCCCAAAAGTCTGTTTTCGATGCCATTTCTGCCTCCTGATGCCCACTAACGCTATTTTTAAGATTCCTCCTCCCTCTCTCGGTTTCCTTGGATTGACTGCTGGGGTCCGGGTCTTAGGGACAAAGCAGGGGGAAATCCAGCCAATCAGCCAACTAAAATGGAACCCAAAGCCCTAGAATTATTTTTTACTCTTTTTAGAATTTTTTTGCATGTGACAGAGACTGAGAGGAGGCCACCCGAAGCCCTCACCCCACCTCCTCCGCAGCTCTGGGTCTGATTGCAGTCTCCAACGCCCTGCTCCTAGCTCTACTTGGCCAGACAAGGGCGACTCGATGAGGGTGGGTCCCGCGTGCCCCTTCCCTGCTCCTGCCCTGCCCTCTCTGCCCCGGACTGTACCCAAGGCCTCTTTCTCCGATAAATAAAGTCTTTGCCATTTTACTAGAACCGGCGGTGACCGTGTCTGAATGAGTGGGCCCTATTCAGGGAAGCCGCGGCCGACTCCGTGTCTCGCCGCTGCTCGCTGCCGGCTGCCCAGGCCTTGGAGATATGGAGGAGTTTCAGGGCAGGCTCGAGAATAAGGGGTGAGGGGAAAGCAGGAGGTGAAGCGCCTCTCGCCCAGAAACACGCGGCAGCTACCAAATTGGAGGTGGGGGCGAGAGAAGCGGGCTTCGTCAGGTCCGGGTAAAAAGTGAGGCGTGCATTGCTGGGAGAAAGAGTGCGTACATTAGGGGCGCCACGACTGGAAAATTAATTTCGAGAAGGGTAAAGGTTGGGGGGGAGGACTTGCCCTGCGGCTGGCATCCCACCTGCACCCCAGGGCATTTCTTCCCCACTCTGCGGGACTCGGGCTAAGCGTCAGGTGGACGCAGGTATCTCTCGGTCCGCAGCAGAGTGCAGCCCGAGGGCTCCCAAGTTTTGGTTCTGCCAGAGGGCCTTGCCTTTGGGGACAGGAGGAAAAACGAGGCACCAAGGGCAAGCTGAATCGCGCACACGAGCACGGGGAGGTGTGAGCCCGAAGCGTTTGAGAGTTGGGGTGAATTTCTGGTAACATTCACAGATTCTATCCCCCCCCAACTCGGCTGCGGGCAGAGACATCCATCTCCCCAGGACTCTCTGGAGTCCCCGCGCCCTGAGGGCGGCCAGGGCAGGGACGCAGGCAGCTTTTACTTTTCCGGACAGAGCGGGTTTCTCTCTGGGCTTTTGTTTTCGTTCGGCTGGCGAGTGGCCGCTGTCACCAAAGGAGGGTCCCGCCTCCGGGCCGCTCGGCTCTCTTTCTCCGCAAAATTGATGTGAGAAATGCGCATCTGGTCTCGGGCAGGCGATGGGGCCCCGGGGCCTGAGTCGGGAGCGTGCGTGTCCAGGAGGAAACTAAGAGACAGAGAGAAACAGAACAAGCACAGAAAGACACTCCAAAAGCAGAGCCAGAAAGCGAGAGCCACAGGGCGCGCGGGGGCGGGGGGTGGAGAAAGAGGAAAAGCTTCACAAGGAGAGACGGAGACAGAGAGACAGAAACGGAGAAGAAGGGAATGGAAAGGGAATGGGAAAGGGGGAGAAGCGAGAGGAGAGAACGTAAGGAGGAGAGGCAGCGGGGCAGCCAGGCGGGCGTGCGGCCGGATCCTCCCGGGCGACATAAATCGCCCTCTCTCAGGATGGATGGGTCTGTAATTCGGAGCGCGGACCATGAAGGCCGGGACGAATGGACCCGGGCGGCCGCTGACAGGCGACAATAGCCGGGCCCAGCCCCCCGCGGCTCCGGGTGCGGGCGCGGCCGCGGCCCTCCGCAGCCCAGAGTGCGCCGGCGCTGGCGACCATATGGTTTTTGAATTTTCTTCACAATTTGTAGACAATTTGATGGATTAGGTCCCCGCGCGCGCCTCCCCGGCACAAAGGCGGCGCGGGGACCGCGGCGCGGCGGTCACCCGGGCATCTGCGCCCGCCGTGCGCACCCCCGCCCCCGCCCGGCCCCCGCCCGGCCCCCGCCCCTCGCCCGGAGCCCGGGGCCGCCCGCCCAACACGCCCATGAATCCCAATGAAGCGGCCCTGGCACCTCCGGCCGCTCGCTGCTTCGCTGCCCCGGGCCGGGCCCTGCTGGGTCCCTCCGGGCTGGGGGCGGCGGCCCCGGGGCTGAGCCCACCCGAGCTGCGGCGCCCGCGGGGCGCGCAGCTAAGCAGGCGCATCGGGGCTGAGGAGAAACGGGGCCATTTATCCGCCCGTCTAGTTAAAGCGGGTTATTTGTTTGCTTCTCCGGCCTCCCCTCCCCTCCTCTCCCCTCCCCCTTCCCTCCTCCCCCTCCTTCCCCTTCTGCCTTTTATTCTTTTGTCTCTAAATGGATTTAATGAGCCTGAAAAACATGACAATTGAATATAACCAAGAAATAAAAAATAACGAGGGAGGAAGGAAAGAGGAAAAGAAAGAAGGAAAGACGGAAGGGGAAGGATTCATAAAATAAAGGGAAAAATCCATTCCATTCAGCAAATGTTTATTGTGCGTCTTTTCTGCTCCGGGCCGCGCCGGGGGCTGGGGAAATGGAAACAAATCAGATGCAGTTCCTGCCCTCAAGGAGCTCCCAGTCTAGCGGACGACCACCGTTGCACCCCCCTGGCGCTATCAGGAGGCCAGGGCTCTGCGGCAGGGAAATGCCATTCACAGAACCGGGAGGGCTGGCTCTGGGCTTGGGGTCGTAGGGGCTTCCCGGAGGAGGTGGCATTGGACCCAGGCCTTGAAAGATGAGAAGGAATTCGTTGTTTCTATAGGTCAGAAAGAAGGGCGGGCGAAGGAAGTGCCAGACGGTCGTCGGTGGGAAGCGGAGAGAGGTGTAAGCCAGAGCCCTAGGCTGAGCGAGCCGAGGAGGCCTGGGGGGAGCGCGCCGCGCATTGGGTCCCGCATAGTTTGGGGAGAGCATTCGAGCACACACAGCCCCCCCCCCCCCCATCAGCCTCCTCGGCTCTGCTGGACGAGAAGCCTCTGCCAGGCTGCCAATGGGCTTCCGGAGCCCGGCTGCCAGCGTGCGTGGCCGTTTCGGCCAGTCTCGGTCCGACGCAGCGCCGCGGCCTGGGGTAGTTTCCCGGCGCCCTGGCGCAGGGAGAAGGCGGCGATGGGCAGGGGCTGAGCGGTCGTCTGCAGGCGGGAGCGAGGGTCGGGGAGTCGGGGAGGCCTGGGCTCCGACCCACTCTGTCTTCCGCTCTCCTGGCTCAGACTGGAGTGCTGGGGGGCGGGGGGGGTGGCTTGGCCGCGCTCCGGGCGCTACCATGGGGACCTGGGATGTGAGACGGCCTCGAATCTTAGCGCGGCCCTGGGCCTCTTAGCGGCCGCCGGCACGGCCTGCCTCGGGGACGCCCGCGGAGTCCTGTGCACCGCCTGCGTACGCTCCGAGGGCGCGGGCCGCACGCATTCCGTGGCACTCCCCGCGCGTGAGTGTACGAGTGAGTGTGGCGTGGATGGCGTGAGGGGCTGCGGGCCCTGCGCCCATTCACGGGGCGAGGCTCCTTAAGGCTTGGGACCCTCTGGGCCACCCGCCCGTGGCCAGAGTTCCTTCACCCCCGGGGCTGTGGCAGGCAGGTTCCCCGAGGACGCTGGCCTCTGTGCAGACCCGCTTTCTGCTCCCGGCCGCGCAGGGGAAGCGGCCTGGCTTGGCCTCTTCCTTCCCTGTTTGGTCCGGGGCCTGGGCCCGGCTTGCCAAGCTCCGGAACGCGGGCGGTCTCTGCTCCCCGGGCCTGGGACCCCGCGGCGCGCTGCCGGGCCGGGCCCCACCGCGCGAGCCAGCTGCCTCGGCTTTCCCGCTCCTCCTTCCCGGGCCTGCCCGGCGGGTGGCGCCGGGTGAGGCCGGGAGGCGCAGTTCCTTATTTTACGAGGTGTCGGGCCGGTGTCAGACGCAGCTCCGATAAGTAATACTCCAGTCTGAGGGACCAGAACGTGGTAATTAATCCCAAAGACTTAAGTGTATTTTAGTTCAGGAGAAAAAAAATCACTAATTCAATCGTCCGGAAAATTGAAGTTTGATGCATGAGTCCCCCCTGAAAGGGACGGGCTGGGGCCGCGCGCCTCCCCTCCGCCCCTGCCGGTCGCCGCGGGGACCCCCTCCTCCCCACCCTTCTCAGCCTCTAGATCCAGGGAAGTCCACTCACCCGGTCCTGCATGTCCTCAGCCACGTGAACCCAGGGGCACCTTGGCTTCGCTACCTACCCCCACCACCGACCCCTCTCTCTTGGGTCTCAGAAAGTGATTTGTGCTGAGACTACAGATAGCCCCCCCCCAAACATGCACAGGGAAAGGGTATAAGGGGGTCTAGGAGGTGAAGGAGTGACTGGATAAGGGGCCCAGAGTGGAGAGGATGAGGTGCTTCAGGGCACTTGGAACCTGAGAGGAGTGGGGTCCTGCGGGCCAGCAGGTAGGAGGCTCCTGTTGTCAGGCGGAGAAGAAGTTTGGCTGGCAGTGAGGTGATGCGCCTGGCGCTGGAACTGTTGGTGTGCTGGGTGCTGTGCATAGGTTGGAATGTAGAACTGTGTGTGCATAGGTTGGGTGGGCAATGGGTGCATCCCTAAGCTGCAAGTGAAGCACTAGGCCTCCTGACAGAGGTCAGGAGGCCTGGGGGAGATCAGCCTGACCCGGAATGGGTCCACAGGCCACAGTTCCCAGAGAAGTGGCTCCTGGGATTGGAGTGAAGGAAGGTGAGGGCTCCCAGGCCTGGTGCAGACTCCTGAGTGGGGTGCAATTATGCTGGAGGGAGAATGGACCCCCTGAGGTTCCCTGGGGCCCCACCTCTGCACTCATAATCCATATCTGCTACCAGCAGGTCACCTTTTCTCCTCCTAAGGGTTGCCTGTCCTAGGAGAGACCTGAGGCTGGGTGGGGAGGAGGGGTTGCATGAATTGAGCTTCACAGACATCAACAGGGTGTGCCGATGAGTGTGTCAGTGTGTGCAACTGAAAGACTGGGCCTGTGCAGCTGATTGACGAAACAGAGCATGTGCAGCTGGGGGTGACTGGGGGTGTGCTGCTGTGTTCGTGTAACCAGTTGTTGCAAGCTAGTGTGTGCAACTAGGTGTGACTAAGTTTGTGCAATAGAGAGAAGTAAAGCTGTCACTGGGGTGGGTGTGACCAGCAGGCGAGTGATTCCCCGGGGAGCATGATGTGTGCAGGGAGCTGGTGTGAGCAGATAACCAGGAGAATGCACGTTGATGTGGAACTGAAGCTACAGAGGACCAGAATCTTAGCTCCGATACAGCTTTGATTAGGCTGGCTACTCAATTTTTCCACTTACAATAGAGGGTGGGGAGATGAGCACATGGCCAGGAGGAGGCTCCTGAAAGGAGTGAGCAGAAGGTGGGATGAAGAACCTTAGCCTGGGCATGAGTCTACTCTGAAGGCAGCCGAGGTCAGTGAATAAACGCTATGTAGGCATGGACTGTGCTTGTTTGAGACCAGGTTAGGGTGAGGGCCGGTCCTCTGCTGTGCTGTTGGGTAAAGGCCAGGCTGTCCTGCCTTGCCCCTTCCTTCTCCTGTTGGGCCTCAGGCTGAACCTTTGTCTCTAGAGTAATCTGCAGACCCACCTTTGCCTCTACTGCTTCCAGGACTCCCTTGAAGGCCCAGTTTCCCCCAGTTCACTCAAAGGAAGTTACTCCTCTCCGTGGGGGCTCAACTCTGCCTTAAATGGGGAGGGTACAAATGGTGATATGTATGCATATGCCTGGTGGATCAACAGTGCCACTAGTGGGGTTGGGGGTGACTGAATTCTGCTTGCTTTGGAATCTGGTTTGTGTTAAGTATGAGTGTGTGCAGGGACTGCTGTGCATTGGTGTGTGCCTATGGACAAGTGCACCCTTCCCCATGGAGAGCTAGATGCAGCTAGTTGTTTGTGAGTAGGGGTGGACTCAGTGGGGAAGGAAGATTAGCTACCTGTGACTGCCATGAGACCTGTGTGGCTTTAGTTAGCAGCATGTGTATACAGAGGTTTGAGATAAGTTGTCATCACATGTGGAAGTGGCATCTGATGATATGGGACAGAGTAGTTCCTAACTGGGTGTCTGCACCACACCCCTACCAAATTCAGGGGCCTAAGTCAGAAGCAGTAGGGTCCGGGGCTCTGTGGAAAGGGATCCAGGTCTGAGAGTCCCCTCCACCAGGAAATGGAGACCTCATTTGCCCTTCCTTACCCCTACCCTCCCACCTCCACCCCACATGGAGGCTGGAATGGGGGCTAGGGTGGAGAAGAGGTGACCCCTCCCAGACGGCTCAAGGTGAAGTGCTCACTTCCATAGGGACTGTCTCCCCTCCCCTGATGTCTGTGATGGGGCCTATGATCTGGATGCCTGAAGCCCCGCTGGGACCACGCGCCCACGTATAGATAAAGGGCAGGCACAGGTAGGCTCACGTACATGACGCATGGCCAATCCAGAGCACACACAACAGGCACACGGTGTCACACAGACATCTCGGGAACAATGCAAGCACACACAAGTCAGGCACCGAGTTACCCAGACCCACCATGGAGAGACCCAGTATACACCCCAGTGACACAGACATACAGGCAGTATGGTTACATATGACACAGCACACCCACTGAAAGAGGCAGCCAGTGGCATATACAACAGTTAAACGGATAAACCTTTGCTGTTAAACAGATACACCGCCCCCACCCACCATTATACACACAATACAGAGTGACAGAGGCGCAGCCCACAGTTACCGCAAGCACACAACGTACAGGCTTTGAGACATTCTTTGCAATCACAGGCATGGATAGAGAGTTAGCTGGTTTAGGCGACTTTGGGGGAGATGTTGTGAATGTTCTGATGTTCTGAGAGGAGTCCAACATCAGTGGAGGGCAGCAGATAGCAGATCAGGGTGGTGGGGCCGGGCGGCTCTGGCTGTCTGGGGGAGCTCCCAGCCCTCGGCCCAGGAAAAAACCAAGTCCCCAACCACCTCAGAAATGCAATCAAAGCTGCCTGCCACCTACCCGCCCTGCACAATGGCTCTGGCTGGAGTCGTTATCATTTTTGTTAACTTTTTATCGACTGTTTGCTAGATGGCGTGTCAGTAAAGTGTATGATTTGAGATGAAAAATTAGGCAGATTAACCTGAGGGGAGAGCCTGATTGATTACTAAATAGGATCAATTTGAAAGTTTTAGTCCTGGCGTTTCTGCAGAGCCTCTTAATACTTCAAACTTCAATTTTACGGGCGATTGAACTAAGCATGTTTCTGACAAAATTGATATATGTATTAATTTGCTTTAACTGGTGATTAATTACTCTCCACTGAAAGAATTATATGGAGCTGTTTGCCTGCGATTTGCATATTAATCAAATTCTAGTTGATAATTCCGCTGGTGGGGGGGTCGGGGGCGGGGCGTGGGGCATAAGGGTGTGAAGGGGTGTTTGCTTGCAGGCGGGTGTGTGCGCCTGTATATGTGGGGGGGCTCCCTGCCCCCCCTCCTTTGCTCGCTCCCTGCTTAGCTGCCAGTTTAGTGCATTAAAACCAAAGATGCAGAACGAGTTTGCCCGGCTATTTGGCGGGAGCAGAAATTGCCTGTCCGGTTTTATGATCTGCTCAGCCTGAGCAGCCGGGTCCTTAATGTCCCCTGTCAAAGTGTCCGCGATTTAAAGGGAAAACGGCCCCCGCTTTAGCATTGCACCGGCCTGACAAGGGGCAAGGCAGGGACAGCACCCCCTAAAATAAATCCCCTTCCAGAAGGACCATGGTTTCCGGATGCACCCCAGCTCTGGGGACCCTAAGCCAAGCCATGTCCTTGGAGAGGTCCCAGTTCTCCTGATGTTCCAGCCATGCAGTGCCCCCCACCAACACTCATATACTATATGTGGCCAGGGTGGGGGGCACATGCAGGCACAGCAGAGACCTAGAGACACGGTCAGACGTTGTCACTTGAGCTGACAGGCAGGAAGCCACCCTCTTAGACACGTGCAAACACAGCTACCCAGTCACACTTCTGTTCACTTAGACCCCTGCTCTTGGGTCTGTCTGTAGACACACTCAGCTACCCACATGTACACTCAGACACACAGAACCACACACAGACAGGGAGCACACATAGGCACCCAAGTCACGTCCACAAGGCCTTTCAGGCACACGTGGTCATGCACACTCAGACACACGCACGTTACGTTTTCAGATCCACACGCAGACCTCGTCCACACACCCAGGCAGGGGGGCAATCTCGCATTGGGATTCGCAGCTGGACACACATCAAATGTTGATTCACACCCTCCCTGGCACACACAGTCCCACAGCCCCCTCCAGGTCCGCTTGCCTGGCCCGAATCTTTAAGCTAAAGGGGGCAGCACCACTGAATCAACTTTTCCCATCTCTGGATTCAAAGGGTAGGAGTGTAATTAAAACCAGATAATTAATGAGACAATATTCCTCCAGCTACATCTTTAATGAACAAACCCCTTCAGGGCAGCCTCTTCTTCTAGGCTCATTAAAGAGAAGAAAGTTGGGCGGCTCGCGGACTTCCCAGCGCGTTAATAACGAATCCGGAGTGGGTGCCTCGGCCGGGAGCGCGGGAGCAAGAGCCGCGCACCCTGGCTCTGGTCCTCCCACCACCACTTTGCACCCCTGCCTGCCCCCACTCCCACCCTCCATCGCCGCCTGGTCCCACCGTCTCTGGCGGCCCTCCAGCAGTCCCAAAAGCCGCTGTTCGGCGACTCTCTGGCCTCTCCGTGGTGGGCTCTCCAGCACTAGGCAACCTGCGCTCAGATGCTGCGCGGCGTCGGGCCACCCAGCTTCCCTCCCGCTGGGCGCTGCGCGCTCCAGGCTCTTTGGCTGGGTAGGGACGGCTCTGTCCAAGGGAAATTGAGGCAAGGTAGGGGCCCGAGTCTCCCTCTGAACTTCAGTGCCCTAGCGGATTGGCTTAGGACTGGCGTTTGAGCTGCCCCGCGAGGGCGGGGGCTGGGAGGGAGGATCGGCGGTGAGGAGTAGGGGGTGGGGATGGAGATCACTTCATTTTCCACGCGCGCCCCGGCTCACTCTCAGGAACGCGCACTAGCAATTGCAGGCATGTGCACTCGCGTGCACGAGAGCGTGCGTACACGGACAAGCCCTCTTGCTTGTGCACCCAGGTGCCGGGTGGCGAAGCCTCGGATCCAGACGGCGCGGTCCGGGCAGCCTGGAGCACCTGGCTTGGGCCTTCCCCCCACCGCGTGAGGTCGCCCTTGCTTCATTCGTCTCCAGGGTGGGAATCTTCGATTGGCACGCAGCCTCCCGGGCCTGGAGCGGACAGCCCGGCCAGAGACACTAGGAGCGCGCAGCGTAATGGGGGCCCGGGGCCCGGGGAGCCCTAGTCAGACCCAGGCGGGGGCGGTAGCTCTGGCAGCGGCTTTGGCGGAGGCGCCTGTGTTCGCCTGAGCTGGCTTTTAGGGATGAGTTATGTGGCAATGAGCGAAGTAAATCTGCATGCGCAAAAGATGCTAATTACTCTTAATAGCCTACCCAGACGCCCCGAGACTGGAAACCCAGAAACGTAAATCTGCTCCCGATAAATATTTTTAATTGTGAGATTTCCTGGAAAGAAGGCTTTGGGTGCGCGGGCCGAGGCATTTGGCTTTGGAGGGAGGGAAACGGCCCCCACTCCGGAAGCGGGGTCCAGAGTCCGGGCCCGGCGCAAGGCGCGGGGCGCGCGGGCCGAGCGACCTGAGCTGGGCTGGCCGACGCTGGGTAAAGTTAGTGATGTATCGCATTAATTACCAGTGTGAGCTGCAAATGGTTCGAGGCCCAGGGAAAATTAATGGGAATCCAAATTCTAATTATGTAGCTGTTGTTAAAGAGTTTAACTAGATAGTCATGGAGAAAATTGGATTATGCATAGAAATATGCAGCCAGCGCGAGTGGTCCGGAGGATGGGTCTGGGGGACTCTCAGCCAGGCCAGCCCCCTGCCCTGGAGGACACTCCTCTTCTCAAAGGAAGAAAAAGACCCACCCCTGCGCCCCAACGTATAAATAAAGATCCCCCGTTTTCGGATGGCACTGGCGGGGCGGGTCTCAGGATGGGAGGAGAGGCCGAAGCTTGCGGATGCACGCGCTTGGATACAGGGTCGGTGTGGAGGTCCGGGGTTCCTGGGTCTCTTGGTCTGGGTAAGCATTTGTGCCCATTTCTCAGGTTGCCTCTGGGTCTCAGCGAATCCTTCCTGCACCTCTTTCTGATAATCATATAATTACATCTGGGCGCTGTGGACTTATATTTTTACCACTGTCAGTTTAAGAAAATAGCCACCAACCGGAAGCCCAATTACACCCGATGCCTCGTCATTCACTTTATTAAGGACCCTGGATATGTTTCCATTTTCGCAGGAAATGAGGTCTGATCAAGCAGCACTAATATCTCGGGCCTCGGGGAGGGGGCGGGGACTCTCAGAGGCGGGCTCCAATCCCCCAGAGGCCCGGCTGCCGCTGGCGCCTAAATTAGAAAAGGGTGGGGCACTTCGGGGCGGCAGACATCCAGTCCCCCACTTCTCCCAATTTCTTCCAGTTCTCCCGGATTTTTCCAAATTTTCCTGAATTTATTCTGTCCCAGGGTACCCACTCTGTAGGCCCAGGCTCTCCAGCATCCCAGCCAGCAGAGCCTGGAGCTCCTGCCACGCTGGCCCTATTAGGGGCAGGATGGCGAGGACCTGGGAGTTGAGGGGCATTTCAGCCTCCAAAGGGAGAACTAGGGTCCTTTCAAGACCACCTACCCCCCTCCCAGGAGCTTGGCCACCTCCGAGGATGCTGCTAAGGCCTATAGTGCTGGGCAGGGAGGCCTGGACAGGGAGGGAAAAGCAACACCTCTCGATCCCAGTCCTCTCCCCTTTTAGTCTGATTCCGGATTTCTATCTCCCTTTCAACAAGAACGAAACCTCTCCCCACCACCCTCTACTTTAGAAGGGGGAAGCCGGCGGTCTGGGTCTCACTGAAGAGCTCCAGTCCGCCACCCAGGCCCTGCTTGGTGCTTCCCACCGCCAGCAGATTCTAGGACCCCTCATAGGACCTAGATTTCCTAGACTAGCCGGGTGGGATTAACGCTTGCCAGCGCTGCCAGCAGCACGGGCCTTGGGGGCTCTCCAAGGCTTCCCTTCCTTCCACACTGGCTCCCATCTGAACTCGGAAAGTGAGGATTTGGGGAGAAATGGGATCTCTGGGCCAAGCCTCGGGAGACCGGGATGGTCTGGAGGGAGGACCCCAAGATCCCAGCATCAGAGTCTCAATAACTTGCAGCTGGTGGGAAGAAGCCAAACCGGGACACAATGGATCAGTTCAGAGAAGGCATCACGCAGAGAAGGATGAATGACCCCATGGCCCCGGGGGTGTCCCTGAGAGGCAAATTCTGACTGGGGAATGGATCTGGGTCAGACAGATGCCTTTAGAGCACCCTTCCCTTCTGGGCTCTGGGGGCCATTTCTCAAAGCTTTGGGCCAACTCCCCACTGTCAGCAGAGGGTATGGAAGAAAGAGCAAAGGTTCAGAGATTACAGCCCACTCCACCTGCTTCCCAGGGTGGAGTCTGGAAAGCCCAGAGCAGGAGGTAATACACAGATCCACAGATCCTGGTGGAAAACACAAACAGATGGACAGTCATGAGCATGCTCTTGGATTTTTTATTCCTGGGTCAAATTGAGGTTCTTCTCCCAGTGACCTCAAAACAGAACCCAGAGGGGCAGGTGGACCTACAATAGACGAAAAGATCCAGTATCCTCCACCCTTTTCCAGGTCCTGGGGCAGGTCTAGGGGATCCTTCCTCTGTCTCAGCCAACCCGAGCAATGCCTTATGCCCCATCTTCTCCTCACCCCTTCCAGGACTCCTGGGAACCGTGACTGCTCCGTAGGCCTCCAAGTACCCGAGCTGTCCCTCAGTTCCAGTGAGGAGGGTCCTTGGACGGCAGCTGGCTCCTTCCTGCAGCCCTCAAGGGGTCTCCAAGCCAGCCCCCTCCACCTGAGCCACTTTTCCAAAAGCCTGCGTTTCTCTGATGCAGGCTTCGAGCGCCACCTAGCGGCATTTATGGAGATGCGCAACAGCAGCGTGCGCCCTCCTGCCCCCCGTCCCCTCCTACCCATCCTGGAACCCCAACGCCTATCCCGACGCAGTCCCACTCTCACACCACAAGCCCTTCCGTGAGCACGCTTCACTTCCACTTCCTGGTACTTAGCCATTAGGAGAAGGCCACGGCAAGGAAGAGCAGGCGACAGACACCACGATGGCTGGGTGTCTTCCCTGGAAACCCGCAGATGCTCGGGACCACGCTCTTTCAAGGAATTGGGTATGCGGTAGGGCTGAGAAAGGGGCCGCCTCATGTCTCTGCTGGGGGTGGGGAGAAAGGGTCCTCCTTGGGGCACTGCAAGAGGACACTCCCTCTTTTGGGTGAGCGCCTAAAGGGAAAATTATGAGCCCTTAGTCATTCCTATTCCTACCCAAGCCCGGCCCTCCTCTCTGCAGGCACCTGCACATTAGAAACAAACGATCAGAACGCTCCCGGGTCGCCCAAGTTGACGTTCTTGCAAGCGCCTCTGCGCGGGAAAGGTTAGACAAGAGCTCCCTCTGGTGTCCATAGTTGGGTACTGCTGCAGGCTGCCGTGCCAGAGGCTGCAGAAGTCAGACCAGAAGCAGGGTCTGCTTCTCTGATCCCAGTCTGATCTGCTGGCGGTCATCTTAGCCATCCCTCTACCTTCAGGAAGGATATCCCTTTCCAAGATGGGCAGAAGAGGTTTCTCTGGTCCTCATGGGTCTACACAAGGAAGAAAGGACTCAGTCCTGCTGAGTTTCACCCCTACCGTTCTATGCTTATCTGACCTCTTCCCATTCTTCTGCTGGGTCAGCTGTCCCTCAGCTGATACGGTGCTGGAAAGTTAGAAGTTTCTTCCTCTACGTTATGATTTTTAAGCTTGACAGGAGGACCTGTATTACCTTGTTAGCACTCTACAGATGGAAAGGTCAGGTGAGGAGAATGCCAACCGTGTCTGGGTGATAGCCAGCTACTCCCTGGCACAGAACCCCCATAAGGGCACTCACAATGCCTGCCACAGCCTGATTCCCCCACACACCAAATATTCCCTTACACTGACCCAGGCTGTTGACACTGAGCCTCCTGACCACAGCCACACTATGGCACAGAGACCCTCTCCTGAGATCTCCCATGCAGAGCATTTTCCAGCCCTAGACAACAAGGAGAAGCAAGGATCAGAGTGGGCAGGAACCCAGGCAGGTGTGGGACCAGGTGGTCTCTGAAGGTCACTCTGAGTCTTTAACCTTGATTTTTGTGATTGTCCATAGAGAAGAGAAAGGGAGGGCGATGTGTGCCTGCGTATGTGACAGGATAGATACAGGGCTTTGAAGGTTCCCCTGAGATCTGGTGACAACCTTTTTTTTTTTAAGATTTTATGTATTTATTCATGACACACACACACACACACACACACACACGCAGAGGCAGAGACACAGACAGAGGGAGAAGCAGGCTCCATGCAGGGAGCCCAACACGGGACTTGATCCCTGGTCCCCAGGATCACACCCTGGGCCAAAGGTGGCGCTAAACCTCTGAGCCACCCAGGCTGCCCTGGTGACAAACTTTCCTTTGAGGTGATGCTCTGAAATGTGTCTAGGCCTCCCAGAGTTCTAATCCAGGCTCCCTCCTGTCCACCAGCCATGTCCAAAAATTGTCTAAAAAGCACGACTCCCATCTAGACTCTGATCAAAGGAAGCTACAGTACTGGGAATTTCCACTTACTCTAGCCCAAGAAAACGAGAATCCTTAAATCCAAGCCTTAGATGGGGAAAGATGTGAAAGGGATTCTGATCTTTTCCATTCTTTTCCTTTTTCTCTCTCTCTTGAGGCCTTCAGTAGTTTCCCATGAGGGGGTAGTGCTTCCACCTCTTTCAAGTGTGGACATCTTTGGAGTCACTGCACTCACAGCCATGGTACTCCGTGTCCCCTTCTCCTCCACACAGGTCTAGGAAGAGGAGGTAGCAGGGGAGGAGAGGCCGATATGCCTGGCTCTACACTAATCCAAGCTTGAGAAAATGTATTTCAGGACCCCACTCCAGAGCCACTGGAATCCCTGGAAGTAGGGCCTGCAAATCTTCTCTTTGATGTAGGAGCATGCTCCCTCTTTACCTCTTTTCCAGATTCTTGGTGGAGTTTTTTTGTTGTTGCTGCTGTTTTAAGATTTATTTATTTGAGAGAGAGAGAGAGAGCAAGCATATGCACAAGCTGGGTGGAGAGGGAGAGTCTCAAGCCAACTCTCTGCTGAGCAACCCTGAGATCATGACCTGAGCTGAAATCAAGACTGGGATGCTTAACCACATAAGCAACCCAGTTGCCCCTCTTTCCCAGATTCTTAAGGGCACTAATCTGTGAGCAGTGCAAAACCTCTTCCCTTCCTATCCATTCACTCACCCTAGAAGGGCTGCCAGGTGAGAAATCAAGCATGTCAGTAGGAAGCAGCCACCCCAGGTTCAAGCCTGTAGCTCCCTAACTGTGGGACTTGGGCAAGTCACTTCATTCCACTGAGTTTCCTCATCTGTGAGTTGGGAACAGTAATCTCTGCTTCAGGGTTTGCACTGAGGACCATATGAGCCTAATGTCCCCTAAGGAGCTTTGTAAAAGGCACATTTCAGCACAAATGCTGGTTATTATTCAAGAACTTCAGTGCCAGGTGTAAGGTGTTAATCCAGGAAAAGTCTCCCAGGCCAGGGGAGACAAGCCCCTCCTTTGGGATTTCTCTGAAACTGCTCCCACTGTTTCTCCCCAGCCCACCTCTCCCACCAAAGAAATAGAACTGATCTCTCTGGGCCGCCACTCCCTTACCCTTCCCATAAAGGATTGGGTTTATCTACTGGTTTCAATATTAACACAAAGTGGCTATCAAATTCACTCCCCCTGGGGGATTCTTATTTAAAGAAAACACAGACTGAGCCCAGATTCAGGAGTTTTAAAAGGAAAAGCCCTGACTGGCACATTTCCATCATAGTCTCCAGGTAATGAGGATTCCTTTATCGCTGAGACCGACTGCCCTAGAATATCCAGTGTTATTAATGATAAGCAGGCAGTGAGGCCATACCAGAAAAGCTCCTCCAGAGACTTCCTGTCTCTGGTGTCTCCTAAGGCCAGGGTTGAGGTTGGGGTAGGGAGTAGTGAGCTAGGCAGACTAGGGTGAGTGACAGTAACCTAGAATGTCATTGACTTAGTATGACAGGAGGCAGGTCGAATGGGAAGAGCAGGGCTTTGAGGTCTGAGGCTGAAGAGCATTGCAGGGGTCTCACTCATGTTAGCCTCATAGTCTGGGCCAACATCCTGGACTTTTTTTTTTAAGATTTTATTTATTTATTCATGAGAGACACAGAGAGAGGCAGAGACACAGAGAGAGGCAGGCAGAGACACAGGCAGAGGGAGAAGCAGGCTCCACGCAAGGAACCCGACATAGGACTCGATCCCGGGACTCCAGGATTACGCCCCGGGCCGAAGGCAGATGCTCAACTGCTGAGCATCCAGGCATCCCCATCCTGGACTTTTGAAGTCCCAGTTTCTTCATCTGTAAAATAGGGTGACACTGAGAACTGCTTTGCTCCAGAGCAGTCCTGAATAGCCACTACATCCAGAGAGGAGCCTGTGTCTTCACAGGTATGTGCACGTGTGTGTGGGAATAAGTGCAGAACATGCATCCTGTTCTGAAATTTACTTTTTTTTTTTTCATTTAATGAGAGATCTTGGATATCTTTCTATGTGGATGTTCTGTGGTGCTATCTTGTAAACTGTAAACTGCAAAACTGTTACAATGTTACATGATTTTAGTTTAAAGATTTTATTTATTTGAGAGAGAGAGCATTTGCACACAAGGGAGGGCAGGAGAGGGAGAGAGACAAGCAGGCTCGGCACTGAGCACAGAGCCTGAAGGAGGGCTCCATCCCAGGACCCCAGCATCATGACCTGAGCAGAAACCAAGAGTCAGATACTCAACCGGATGAACAACCCAGGTGCCCCCCAAATGTTACTTGATTTAAATAACAGGCACAGGGGCACCTGGGTGGCTCGGTCCATTAAGCATCTGCCTTCAGGTCATGATCCCACAGTCCTGGGATCAAGCCCCGCATTGGGCTCCCTGTTCACGGAGAGCCTGTTTCTCCCTCTCCTCCTTGCTCATGTTCTTTCTTGCTATCTCTGTCTCTGTCTCAAATTTTAAAAATCTTTTTTTTATAAGATTTTTTATTTATTTACTCATAGAGGCAGAGAGAGAGAGAGAGAGAGAGAGAGAGGCAGAGACACAGGCAGAGGGAGAAGCAGGCTCCATGCAGGGAGCCTGACGTGGGACTCGATCCTGGGTCTCCAGGATCACACCCCAGGCTGCAGGCGGTGCTAAACCGCTGCGCCACGGGGGCTGCCCTCAAATTTTAAAAATAATAAATAAATAAATAAATAAATAAATAAATAAATAAATAATAAAAAGCAGATATGACACTACCCTTTGGAGAAGGTTGAGGGGCTGTGTCCTCGGGGTATGGTGTGTGTGTATATGTTGGAGGAAAGGGAGGGTTGGTGAGCATGCATGGATGCCTAGGAACTAGTGATGGGGACTTTTCATTATGCACAGCCTGGAGTGAATAGGAGGGATTCAATTAGGAGCCTTTGGCCCTTAGAGAGCTACTCCCAGAGTCTGCCTCCTTTGCTACTGCCCTTTGAGGGGCTCATATTTGGGACTTAGGCAAGGTGGAGATCTATGGTCACTTCTGGGGTGGCACAGAGGGTATATTAAGGGATATCTAAGCTGCTGTAACAAAGGGACCCCCAAATACAGAGGCTAAATGGAATAGATGTCTATTGTTCATTACACAGCAGTATAGTGTACCAAACTGTCTTCTGTATGCTGTGATACTGAAGAGCAGACTCAACCCAGGTTTCCTGGGCTCCAATCCTGCCCTTCGTGACCTTACAGAAGTTACTCAACCTTTCTGTAACTCAGATTCCTCATCTGTAAAGTCCGAATGACAATAGACATGGCAAGGTAACCCTACCTCAGGATTGTCATGAAGATTAAATGAGTTAAGTCCCTCCAAAAATGTGTTTGTTGAGTGCCTGCTGTTTGAGCCCATGGTGGCTCCCATCAGTGGGGTCAAACTGGCTCCTCTGCTTCTTCCATCATGTCTGCTTCCCAGTTAGTGGGAAGAAGGAAAGGGCAATGGGGCATCTGGGTGGCTCAGTGGGTTAAATGTCTGCCTTCTGCTCAGGTTATGATCTCCCAGTCCTGGGATCAAGCCCCACACAAGGCTCTGTGCTTAGCTGGGAAACTGCTTCTCCCTCTCCCTCTGCCTTTCCTCCCCACCCCGTACCCCGGCTTGTGCTCTCTCTCAAATTAAATACATAAAATCTTAAAGAAAAAAAAAAAAAAGGAAAGAAAGAGCAAGAGGAGCATTTATACATTCCTTTTAAGGTCACGACCTAGAAGTGGCATACCTCTGATCTCTTCATGGCCATCAATCATGATTTAGTAGCATAGCCTCACCTAGGCTGCAAAGGAGGCTGGGAAGTAAAATCTTCAGCTGTGTGTTCATGTGCCAGCTAAAACACAGGCAGGCTAAAGAAAGAGACAGCAGACCCTGGTAGAAAACTAGCAGTTCCTTGTCTCTTTCTAGGGGCAGCCACATCTTACTCACATACAGTAAGGAAGACAGAGACAGAGGGAGGAGGGAGGGTGAGACTGAGGAGGAAGAAAAAAGCAAAGAGGGATCACTTAAGAAGGGAGGTCACTGAAACAGTGACAAGTTGATGGGAGGGGAGAAACCAGGACTGGGGCTGCCAGGTTGTGGCCAGGATCCGGGGCCAGGGAGATGCTGTGGATACGTGGACCATTTTTATGCCCTTGGATCTTGTTTATTTCCTGCCATTCCCTCTGGGTTCTGAGTAAAGGTCAGTGGTCCTTCTGTGCTGGGAGAAAGGATACCTTATTTTGTGTGCTAGCCTGAGCCCAAGAAGAAGACTGAGGGTATGCTGCGGGTGGTGCTGGGAATAGGCTGGAAACCTACCCTATTCCAGTGAGAGGGGAATCAGCCACAGACCAGAGAGAAGTGTCCTGGGTTTTTATGTCACCAGGCCCGATGCATTGAGATTTCTGAAGATCCCAGGAGAAGCAGCTGACAGGGATGCACCAGCTGGATAAGTCTGCACTCTGACCTTGGGGAGAGTGCCAAGGGCAGCTGTAGGTGGCTACTGATGCAGTTGGGAACTTGAAGGCAGAGGGACAATGTGATGACACTGAAAATTAGGGACCTCAATCATCCCCACCATCTCACCCTGTTGTCTGGCTATGTTCTGCTGGTATGCCTAAGCTTATAGGAGCCTCTGACCTGAGAGTTCCTAACCCAATGCTCAATATCTCTAGCAAGTGGTGACACAACTGTGTGGGTGTGTGCTTATGTGTTTTCCTGAGTGGGTGATGACATTGGGTGCTTTTATCAGATTCCTAAAGGGTCTGTGACCCAACAGAAGTTAATAGAATCAATTCTCTTCTTGGGATGCCTGGGTTGCTCAGTGGTTGAGCATCTGCCTTCAGCTCAGAGCATGATCCTGGGGTCCTGGGTTCAAGTCCTACATCAGCCTCCCCACAGGGAGCCTCTTCTCCCTCTGCCTGTCTCTGCTTCTCTCTGTGTGTCTGTCATGAATACATAAATAAAATCTTTAAGAAAAAAAAAAGTTTCCTTCTCTTTTTCCTTGTGTCTGTTATAGGGAAACCATCTTGATTTGATTCAGAAGCTCCTGTGACCATATAAATGTTTGTGTAAGTTTGAAGATGAGCAGGAATTCTGTAGCCCCTGCCCCTTGGAGGACAGCTGCCAGGATGTAGCTGAGCTTGGGGCCAGAGCCCTAAAACCAGAGAAAGGGGAGAACAATCCAGGGAGAAGGGGGTACTGGGGGAGCCACGCCTTTACCCCCAGGAGGTTCTGGAGGAAGATGGGCTGCCCACTGGCCCAGTTTTCTCTGTTCTGTGGACCCCAGCCAGAGAAGGAGGCCAGAATGTGAGAAGCACAGAGGACCCAGAAAGACTCAGCAGGGCTGGGCCTTGGCAAGTGGGGAGTAAGAGCTAGGCTGGCTTTGTGCTTCTTTTCCACTCCAGCTGTTTGCAAATCTGGATTCTGTGAGGCAAGAGACTTCAGACAACCGATTCTTGGGAAGCCCATGATGGGTTTTCAATGTGTATCTGTTGACTGAATGATTGAATAAGTAAAGCAAAATGGCTTCACAAGGGTTGGCCATGTTAATAAAAACCAGAGAGATGTCATGCATGTCAGTCATTTGAGGCTCATTTGGCAGTCACTTCCACAAGTGGTTGTACCTCGTGCTAGGAGCCTCACACATGACCACCTCATTCAGTCCTCAGAACAACCTCAAGGCATAGGGATTGGTTAGGATGCCCATGGTGCCAATGATGACATGAGGCTGGGGGCTGACGCACTTGCCCTATCTGGCCGTGTGCAGGAATGGAACCTGCTTCCCGAAGCTGCAGAGCCCACACTCTGCTCTTCTCACTGGGCCATGGGCCACCGCGGCCAGCTTGCCCTCCTCCTCAAGGTGGCCAGGTTGCAGATTGTGTCTGGAGAGTCACAGCTTCCCTTTCAGCATCTCTTCCCCTCCTCCCAGGTGAGGTGGCGTTGGACTCTTCAACTCCTTACAACTCCGTGAGTGTGGTCCTGGGACCCACAGCCTCGGCATCACCTGGGAGCCAGTTAAAAGGCGGAAACTCAGGCCCCACCCAGACTTGCTGAATCAGAATCTGCATTGTAACAAGATTTCACAAAGTGATTCACGTGCGTATCGGAATTGGGGCAGTTCAGCTTTGGATCTCTCTCTGCCAGCTACAGGTAAGGAAAAACACTGGCTAACCTTGTTTATAGGAAGCTACTTCCCCAGCAATGCCGGGGCAAGGTTGCCTGTCTCCGTTGAGAGCTGCAGCCTCTTTGCTTCTACTTCAGATTACCCAGGACTTCTCTCTTCCAAAACTCCCCACCCCTCCATCCCTGCATTACCTTTTTTTTTTTTTTTTTTAAATAAGATTTTAACTTAAGAATAGTTTTAAATTTACAGAACAGTGGCAGAGGTAGGGCAGAGAGTTCCTACAGAGGCCTCATCCAGTGACCCCTCTTGTTAATCTCTCACATTAGGGGAGTGTGTTCCACCCAGTTTCATTCAATTTCACCAGAGTTTCCACTACCCAGCCTCCTTTTTCTGTTCCAGGATTCCATCCCGGACCCCACACTACATTTAGTCATCATGTCTTACTGTCTGATGATCTGTGACAGTTTCTCAGACTTTGTTTGTCTTATGCCCATAACAGTTTGGAGGAATACTGGTGAGGTATTTTGTAGAACTTCTCTCAATTTGGCTTGTCTGGCAGTTTTCTAATGGCTAGACTGGGGTCGTGGGTTTGGGGAAGAAGACACAGAGGTGAAGTGCCCTTTTCATCACATCACACAGGGGGACAAGTAATCAACAGGGACTCCTCACTGATGATGTTAAACTTGGTCACCTGGCCAAGGGCCTGCCCCACCTAAGCTTCCCTTTCTCCTTTCCCCAGGTCTCTATAGTTCCCCTGCTGGTGGCTTGCCATTCTTTTAGTAGTTAATAATATGTTTGGGCCACAACATCGCCCCGCCCAGCTCTCCAGTGCTTCCTCCCTATGCCATTTAGGTTGTTGCTCGATGCTTTTGTTACAGGCAAGGTGTGTTGTTGAAACACATCTTCTGCCAAGAGAAGCACTGATGTAGTCATGTGTCTCCTGCCAGCAAGAAGCCTAAAAGCTAAATGGAAGCTGCCCACCAGGGCCTGGAGGCAAACAGGAGGTTGGGCCTTGAACAAGCCAAGATATGCTCCGGATGATTTTGGAAAGTGTATTCGACTCAGGTGGAAGGAGAAAATTAGATTAGAAAGTGGTCAGGGGAAAAAAAATGGTCAGGAACAGAGTGATACTGGATGTGTGAGGGAGGGAGGTATCCAGACATGCCTGAGTGTTTGCATTTCTTTATATCTTACTCTAAATTCTGAATCATCCCTCTCAGCCATTTTAGGCAGTAGTTCTAATGCTTCTGCTTTAACACAAGCCAGTGATATTTTCAGTGCGGAATAGTAACACTCAATAGGAAACGTTCTGCTGTCCTCCCCACGGTGGGCCTTCGATGTGCCTGTGTTCTGTGAAGCAGCCTCCATCCACCCCCCACCCCCATGCTGCCGAATGATCACGAAAAAAAGAGAAGTTAAAGACATACTACAGGGGATCCCTGGGTGGCTCAGTGGTTTAGCGCCTGCCTTTGGCCCAGGGTGCGATCCTGGAGTCCCAGGATCGAGTCCCACGTTGGGCTCCCGGTGCATGGAGCCTGCTTCTCCCTCCTCCTGTGTCTCTGTCTCTCTCTCTCTCTCTCTCTCCCTATGTCTATCACAAATAAATAATAAATAATCTTAAAAAAAAGACATACTACAGGGGGTCCTCCCAGCAGACTGAGTATGCAGGAAAGGAAACTCTGGCCTCTGGGTGGAATTGATTAGAGTCCTAAGTACAGGAGTGGGAAGAGGTACCCAAGACTCCTGCTGACCTGCCTTAGCCCCTGCAGCCCCACTACCTACCTCCCCTTGTGAAATTGAGAATCATCTTCAACTTCCAGAATTTTCCATTCAGAGCTAACTCTGTATGGTTCTGGGATTGTCCAGAGATAGTGAAATGTTGGTATTTGTCCTTACTGAAAGGGCAACTTATGATGTACATGCCAGTAGGAGTCTGCCTATGGAATATCATGTAGGATTCTTTGCCACCCTGCACAGAATGGCAGGGTAATATGTCACCCCTTCTCCCTCAGGGGTAGTAGTCGATGGTGTGGAAAGGGAGGGGCAGTTGGCTGCCACCAACACGAATTCATGGGAGAACCACTATGGAAGAATGTTCCCTGCTCTCATTTGGGAAGAACTTACCTTTTGATCCAGCTGGACATACCCTTGAGCCATGCACCTTCCCATAAGGAGAAGTAAGGGGCAAACAGGTACCCTAAGGCTATTGGCAATTGTGTTAGTCAGTCCTATTTAATGGCAATGAATGGAAACTTACCCAAAGCAGCCTGATAGAATATGGTTATAGAGGACTCCTCTTTGACCCTTCCCCAGAGGTGGGCTGCAGAAGCTGGAGTACAGTCAGACACAGCTGATTGGACCAGGGGTGAATACTGACCCAGACTGGGCCCAGAGCTATTCTGATTTGGACAGAGCTAGACAGTGAGTAGAACATTGCTATGGCCACTGGAACATAGACACTCTGGGGCTACAGAGCAGCCAGATTCAGCCTCACGTACATGAACTGAAGGAAGTTGGTCTCAAGTAAGATGCTTGAGACCATGGTGCTCAGAGAGAAGGGCTGACTGGCTTCTAGGCCCTCCTGGGGCCCCGGTGTGCCACTTGCCCTAAGGTTCCAGGGGACACCTAATTTTATTTTTATTTATTTTATTTTTTTAAAGATTTTTATTTATTTATGAGAGACAGAGAGAGAAAGAGAGAGAGGCAGAGACACAGGCAGAGAGAGAGGCAGGCTCCATGCAGGGAGCCTGATGTGGGGACTCGATCCTGAAACTCCAGGATCACGCCCCGGGCCAAAGGCAGGAGCTTAACCACTGAGCCACCTGGGAATACCAAGGGACACTTATTTTTAGAATAATTGCCCTTTTTGTCTAAGTTAGCCTGGGTGGGTTTCTGTCACTTATACCCAAAAAAACTCTAAGACAGGGGATATTGTAGGGATTTAGAGAATATCACGGAAAGGAGGTGTGGAAAAACACACTGGAGCTTAGGAATGAGAAAAAAATCATGTCTCTCTCAATCTGCCCATCTAATTCTTTCTTTGCCCCTATTTATCTCAACAGACCAGTTTTCTTTTTTTGTTTCCATGAAGAAATACCAGCCAATGGTTACCCTAGTCCTGGATCCCCCAACCTTTCGGTTCTAGCTACTGGACTGTAATCTCTGCATCTAGTTTAAATATGAGAGACAGGCAGAAAGGGGAAGGAGAGTGACAGAATGAGAGGGATTGATTCTGCTTGGCTTAGGGAGACAAGGAGTCTTACACAGTGTATTGATCACCCCTGCTTTTTTTTAAGGGCAGAAGGTCAACTCAAAGTGGCCCCAGAGGAAAAGCAAGAATTGATTAGTTCACATAACTGTTATGATCAGAATGGAAAGGGCTTCAGAAACAACTGGATCCAGGGGCACCTGGGTGGCTCAGTGGTTGAGCATCTGCCTTTGGCTCAGGGTGTGATCCCAAGGTCCTAGGATCAAGTCCCACATTAGGCTCCCTGTGGGAGCCTGCTTCTCTCTCTGTGTCTCTCATGAATAAATAAATAAAATCTTAAAAAAAAAATAAAAACCCTCCTGTGTTGCCTTCTGTCATACCCAAGTCTTAAGCAAAGTTCTGTCAAATGCTAACAATATAGAAAGACATTAGAGGTCAGAGGCCTGCAGGCAAACTTTAAAACTGAGACATGGGGAGACATCAGGATTACTTCACAACTCCAGTTGTCTCTCAAACAAGTCTGCTCAGACATCTTCAAATATGCACTTTAGCACTTCTCTCTGCCAGAGTGTTGACACTCAGGCTGGCTTCCCCAGGGCTGAGTGAAGCCTCAGCGGGTCTACGGAGCACTTTCCTGATGCCTGGAGGCCCAGGCATTGCCAAGAGGCAGGAGAGGGAGCCAGAAGAGCATTCCTGCTTCTCAATCAGTACCTTTTCTCTTTGCAAATCCCTCAACACAAACCACTTAATACATGTGGACAAATCTGTCCAGACTTTCAAAAGATACAATCCGTGGGGGTGAGGGACAGAGAGTCTTCCCCACACCTTGGCCATGATTTCCTATTCCCCACCTCTTGTCTCTGGCCGGGAAGATTCTGAGAGTGGGTGAAAAAGCAGAAGCTTGGGGACCTCAGTGAAGCCAGATGATGGGTAAGGACTTTGACACTGGGTCTCACTGGCAGCCTGGAGTTGTGCTACCTTTGCACTGTCCTTCAAAAGCATGGAATTGCATCTCTCAGAATCTAAATTAGTGCCAGGCTCTGTTAATTCAGTAACTTCCTTTTAGCAATGGTTTTATTTTGAAAATATTAAACCTACAGAGAAGTTCAAAGAATAGTATAATAAACTCCCAAATGCCCTTTACCAAGATTCACTAATATTGTACTACATGTGCTGTAATGTCTCTCTCTCTTACACACACACACAAATGTAAATCATTTTAGTATTCTTTTTTTTCTGAACTATTTGACGGTAAGTTTCAGATGTCATAACACTTTGCCCCTAAATACTTCAGCACATATCTCTTAAGAACTTTTTTAAAACAGATTTTATTTAGTTATTCATGAGAGACACAGAGAGAAGTCAGAGACATAGGGAGAGGGAAAAGCAGGCTCCCTGTGGGGAGCGCCACATGGCACTTGATCCAGAAACTCCACTTGATCCCGAAACTCCCGGATCGTGACAGGAGCCCTGAGCTGAAGGCAGAGGCTCAACCGCTGAGCCACCCAGGCGTCCCTCTTAAGTACATCTTCTTACCTATCCTTAGGACAACTACCAAATTAAGGAAATGTCATTGGTTCACACTATCATCTAATATGTGGTCCTTGTTCTAATTTTGCCCTTTGTCCCATGCTGTCTTCTGTAGGAATTTTTTTTCTCAGATCCGGTTCCAATCCAGAATTATGTATTGTGGTTTTTCATCTGGAAGTTCTTCTCAATTTCTTTCACCTTTCATAATATTGACCTTTTGGAAGAGTTGGGATGTCTGACAGGTTTCTTATGATTTGATTCCGTTTCTTTGCCAGGTCCTCCTCTGTGTGTCAATGGTTAAGTACTGACTCGAGTAGGACTGCTGAAATTGGAACCTGAATCCACTATCTACCTGTGTAACTTTGGGTAAATCACTGAAGCTCTCTAGGTAGGCCTGGTTTTTGTCACCTGTGAGAGGCACAGAATAGTATCTGCCTCATGATGCTGTTGTGAGAATAAAATGGATTAATACACGGAAAGTGCTTTGCCCAGGGGGGGTTATTGCTCAGTCGATGGTGGTGGTGGAGGGTGCTGAAGAGAAAGATGGTGTTGGTGTGGTGAGCAGCAGAGCTTTAAAGGGCCACAGCTTCAGGGTAGTGTCTGCCTGAGGCCAGAACCAGTGTGATTGGTTACTTGAGAAGCGGGTGGGTAAGAGGAGCAGGAAGGATATTCCTGTCCTGTGAGGCTGGGAGGGCCAGGATGACTCACTCACTCACTTGTTTACACTTTATCTCTCACCTGCTTCCAGAAAGACTTTGAAGTGGCTCATAATTAAAGCCTCAGGTGCTTTAGCCTGCTGGGACGGGAAAGACCATGTTCCAGCTGGAGCTGGTCTGGGCGAGGCTGGCACTGTGGGCAAGTCCTGGGCTCCCGGAGAGGGCTGGAGGAAGGCCGACTTCCACCGTGTGAGGGGTGGGGGATGGCAGGGAGGAGACACCGAGGAAGACACCGAGGAAGGAAGCCTGGCAAGCCTTGACCACCTGGTGCAGAAGGGCAGAGGGAATGGAGGTTGGGAGTGTCCAGATTGAACAAAGGAATCAAGAAGGAGGAGCCCTGAAAGAGGACTTCACAAAGCCTCGGAGTCTGGCTGGGCCCATTTCTGGTGTGTGCTAAACTGCAGTCTTTGGACTTAGCCCATCCTTTAGGATATTCCTGTTGGCCAGCCCTGGGCCCTCTGGCTGCCCCAAGGCTAAGGCCCCCTCCACCAAGAAGCACCAACTTCCCTTCTCTGGAGAGCAGACCTTTGCTCGGGGTTTCAGGTGCCTCTGGCCTCAGGTTGAAATACCTGTTAGGGGAAATCCTGTCTTCCCCCCACCCCCTGACCCCATTCTCCCCACCCTTCCTCCCTCAACCCCTCCCAGCAACAGGTGGGCCCCACCCACCCACCCCCAATGCTGTCAGGAAGTTCCTGCCCCATCCTCCTTTCGGAGGGGCCTGAGCTTTGTCTGCCCCTCCCTCATGCCATTTCCGGCCTCTTACCTTGAACATCCTGACTAGCCGGGCCTCAGCTCTGCTCAGGTTTCCTTAGGAGGCACAGTGACTGCGTCCCCACATTACACCAAGTTTTGGCAAGTCTAGTCCAACTGACAAGACTTTCTGTCACATTTCCCTACAGCTACTTAAAGCACACTTGACCGGGTAATGGAATACCTTCCATTTCAGGAAGTGGAGGGGGGCTCACCCAGGCGAGATTAAACATGATGACAGTTCCTAAAGGTAGGGGGTGGAATTTAGGCTGAAAAGTAAGACAGCAAGACTGGGTGGAGTGGGGAGAGGATCAGAAGTTAGTGGACCAGCCGGTGCCAGCCTGGGTTGTGGGGCTGCCCAAGTGGCCACTCTGCTCAAAGGGTCCCCGCCTCTACCCCTGCTCTGCAGAAACCCGCCCCCCCCAGATCAAACTAGGGGGAGAAGGAAAACCAGTTGAGGGGGAGCCCAGTGAGTAGAAGAGGGAGCATTAGGGCTAGAACTGCATTGGCCTCATATCTTGAAGACCAGAGGACCGGCGGGCAGCTAGATACATTGTGGTGAGCATTTCGTAATGTATATAAATGTTGAATCACTACTGTACACCTGAAACTGGTACAATATTGTGGGTCAGCTACGCATTGATAATAAAAAAATTTTTTGAAGTCTGCTATAGACAGTCTGCACAGCTTTTTATGTGGACATAGATTTTCAACACATTTGGGTAAATACCAAGGACCACAATTGCTGGATCATATGGTAAGAGTATGTTTAATTTTGGGGGAAACTGCCCAATTATCTTCAAGTGGTCATACCACTTTGCATTCCCACCAGTAGTGGAAGAGAGCTGCTGTTGCTCCACATCCTTGTCAGTCAGCATTTGGTCTTGTCAGTGGTCTGGATTTTGGCCATTCTGTGCAGAGGTATCTCATTGTTTTAATTTGCAATTCCCTAATGACATAGGGTGTGGAGCATCTTTTCACGTGTTTATTTTCCATCTGCATATCCTTTTTTAAAAAAGATTTTATTTATTTATTCATGAGAGAGAGAGAGAGAGAGAGACATAGGCAGAGGGAGAAGCTCCATGCAGGGAGACTGATGTGGGACTCCATTCTGGATCTTCAAGATCACGCCCTGGGCTGAAGGCGGCGCTAAACCACTGAGCCACCTGCACTGCCCTCTGCATATCTTTTTGGTGAAGTCTTTTCAGGTCTTTTGCCCAGTTTTTAAATTGGATTGTTCATTTTCTTATTGCTGAGTTTGAAGAGTTTTTTGTATATTTTAGATAGCAGGACTTTATCAGATGTATTTTTTGTTTTTTTTGTTTTTTTTTAAATTTTTATTTATTTATGATAGTCACACACACAGAGAGAGAGAGGCAGAGACATAGGCAGAGGGAGAAGCAGGCTCCATGCACCGGGAGCCAGACTTGGGATTCGATCCCCGGACTCCAGGATCACACCCTGGGCCAAAGGCAGGCGCTAAACTGCTGCGCCACCCAGGGATCCCCTGTTTTTTGTAAATATTTTCTCCTAGTCTGTGGCTTGTCTTCTCATTCATTTGGCAGTGTCTTGTACTGTAGAATGGTTTTTTGTTTGTTTGCTTTAAGATTTATGTATCAATTTCAGACAGAGAGCACAAGAGGGTGGGGGGCAGGGTGGGCAGAGGGAGAGAGAGAATCCCAAGCAGACTCTGCTGAGTATAGAGCCGGACTTGGGTCTCAATCCCACAATGCATAAGATCATGATCTGAGCCAAAACAAAGAGTCAGACACTTAACCAACTGAATCACCCAGGTGCTCCAGCACAGCAGAAGTTTTTAGCTATAATGAAGTCTAGCTTATCAATTATTTTTTTCATGGATAGTGCCTTTGGCATTATATATAAAACCATACCCTAGGTCACCTTGGTTTTCTCCTAAATTATCTTTTTTTTTTAGGATTTTATTTATTCATGAGAGACACAGAGAGAGAGAGAGAGAGAGAGAGAGAGGCAGAGACACAGGCAGAGGGAGAATCAGGCTCCATGCAGGGAGCCTAATGTGGGACTTGATCCCAGGACTCCAGGATCATGCCCTGGGCTGAAGGTGGCGCTAAACTGCTGAGCCACTCGGGCTGCCCCTAAATGATCTTTCGATGGTGGCTCTTCAGTGAAGCATACAGCCACTTCTTTTAAGAGAAACCATCACTGTGATACCTAGTGAAAGTGTGGTACCAGATGTTTGGTCAGTTGTCATAACAGCTAGAATGCAGGACCTCAAGCAACAAGTTCAATTCTTATTTATCAGTGAAAACTAGAAACTGAACTTCTTCAAATAGAGGAGCAACATTGGGAAAAGAAGTTCCTGGAAAGCACAGACTCATTTAACAATGAACTTGAAAGGTTGTGTGGTTCAAAGGTAGAAGTGGATCAAGAGAAAATTGCAGTTGAAATTGCACGGGCAGAGGAACCGACTTGCAAAAGGCAGGGAGAAGGAGAAAGAGGCAGCAGAGCAAGTTGAACTGGATCAGAGAGCAGCATTGCTCCTGAGGAAGAGCGAGCAGGTAACAAAACTGAAGAAACGTAATATGAAAAAGCATTCCACCAGAGATAGGGGAGATGCTTTGAAGAAATGACAGAAAGCCAAGAGAATGGTGAAGAAGGCACGTCTGGTCCTGAGAGTGAGCAGGAGTGGTGGAACTAGTGAGAGTGATGCTTGACTTGCAGAGCAACAGTGCAACACAAGAGGAGCCACCACAGGACCCTATATGGGAAGATGAGAAAGAAAGAAATGTGGCCTTGTTTAATGTGGTCTAAATAACTTTATAGGGATGGCTGAGTGGCTCAGTGGTTGAGCATCTGCCTTTGGCTCAGGGCATGATCCCAGGGTCCTGGGATCCAGTCCCTCATTAGGTTCCCCACGGGGAGCTTGCTTCTCCCTTTGCCTATGTCTCTGCCTCTCTCTCTGTGTCTCTCATGAATAAATACAATCTTTAAATAAATAAAAAAAGAGAACAACAAGAGAGGGATGGAGCCTGGAGAGGCCACTTTTAGGTAACAGGCTTGAGCAATGGAAACTTAATCAAGGCAAAAGGGTCCACAGCAACCACCAAGCCAAATACAGACTGGCTCATTAAAGGAACCACCTTGGGGGCACCTGGGTGGCTCAGTTGGTTGGGTGTCAGCCTTCAGCTCAGGTTATGGTCCCAGAGAGCAGGGAGCCTGCTTCTCCTTCTGCTTGCTGTTCCCCCTGCTTATGCCCATCCCCTGCCTCTCTGTCAAATAAATAAATGAAATCTTTTAAAAAATAATAAATAAAAGACCCACCTCGAAATAACCACAGGTTCTAACTGACCAATTATAATCAGGCACATTTCCCTGGATTGCTAAAAAGGGAAAATTGCATAAGTTCCCATACTTCCCCATTCTGCCGTATAACTATGGCCCCACCACCACTGCCTCCTGGCAAAGTCTCTCCTTTGCTGTCCTGCCCTCTCTTCCTTGCAGTACATTCAATAAACTTCTAGCTCCTTTGTTCTGCCTTAAGTGAATTCTTTCACTGCCTGCACTGCTGGCCCTGACTCAATTGGGATGCCTCCATTTGGGTGTCCCCTCCCAATCAGAGCACCCCAACTCTCACTATCACTGCATGGCTGATCAGATGCTCTCACCTGAAGACTGATGGAGACTGAAGGACTGAAGACTCTCCTAATGGAGAGACAGGAAGGAGGAAATGGACAGAAGTCCCTTATCCATGTCAGTGCCCACCACCATCCATGTCCCACCATCCTTGTCCCTTCATCCTCTAGGCAGTGGGGCACTGGCCAGATTGCTCTGGTGTGAGGCTATTCCTGTTGTTCCTCCTGCCTGGCATTTGGGTTCCTGGCTTTCCCAGATTCTTTCCAACACATCCCATCTTGTTTAAGCTAAGTTAGCTATTTTGGTTGGTTTCTGTTGCTTGCAGTCAGGGATTCTAACTGACACATGGCAGGAAATGGCTATCCCAGCCATGATTCTGCATTTTCTCCCCAGTTCAATAATGACAAACTAGAGCTCTGTATCACAACTTTAAATTTCTGAGAGAACCAATCTGATTGGCCAACTTAAGTTAGGTTGGCTCCAGACGAAGGCAGAGGAACATGATGCTGACAAGGCTGACAGGGAGGCTGGCAGGACATAGATCCACATATGGTTATGCTGACTGTGTAATGCATAACTCCAATGGGTACCATTCACACTACAGACATTGTAAATATGCATATTCTATTTTGGCAGATGGCAATAAAAGGTATTATGAAAGGGGCACTTTTTCTAATTCTTAGTAAAGTGTCCCATGGACTAGTGGCAACCCAGTTGGGCCCATTCCTCAGCAGAGGGATTTGGTTAGCAGCTCTTAGAGAAGATAACCAGGGCCAGGTACACCCCACCAGTGGTTCTACATATCACACATAGCTGGCGGGGGGGTCCAGTAGTCTTGATGTCTGGCACACACATATCATCCCCTCTTTGTGGGCAATAACTGGTTGTGAAACACCTAACATTTAAAAAGTAGTTCAAGGCTTTGGAATAGATGGTCTTGGAAAGGATGACAGGGAGAGTGGGCAGCAAAGTCTGATAAGCCAGGTTCCACCCAAGGGGTTCAGGGCTGCTGCACATTCCTAGCAAAATGCACCAAAAGATTTTTCCTCTCTGTAGTCCCCCTGGAGAGTGCTAATTTGTTCAGTCATTGGCTGTGTGTCAGCTCTGCATTATGTGCTGGGGGTACAGCAGGAATAAAAGAGGCAAGGTCTAGTCTAATGCAAGAGACAGGCAACAAATATTTATTAGATTATGCATGTGCTAGCAAAGGGGAAGCCCAGAGTATTAGGAGAATGCCCTTACAATAAGGGAATCAGACTTAGAAGTCAGGAAAAAGGAGAGGATGAGTAGGATTCAACCAGGTGAAAAGTAGGATAGTGTAGGTGAGGGAGGATTTGTATAAGCTATGGGTTAAGCTCCTGTTAGAAAGAAATTGAAAAAATGAAAAGGGGCAAATAAGATACAAGTGCTTTCTCTCCTATAAAGTTCTAACAATAGAAAAAAAAAAGTTCTAACAATAGGTAGGGTCCAAAGTGAGTAGATGTCTCATCAATGTGAAGTCAGATCAAAGTAACAGTGGTTTAGGGGCACCTGGCTGGCTCAGTTGGAAGAGTGTGTGACTTTTGATCTCAGGGTTGTGATTTCAAGCCCTACATTGGGTGTAGAGATTACTTAACAATAAAATATTTAAAAAAACAACAACAATGACAAAGTAACAGTGGTTAAACAAGAGAGAAATGTCTTTCTCTCTCAGGGAAAGGTCCAGAGCTGGAGAGGCCAGAGTTGGTACAAAACTTCTTCTCCATTAATTCTGTAGGAAAGTTATCTACTAGAGTTCAGTTGGGGAAGCAGAACCACTAAGTCATAGAATCAATGATTTATTACAGGAATTAGACTTTATACAATTGTCAAGGGAGCTAGAGAAGTAAAGGTCACAAAGAGGACTGGAGGGTGCCAGAAGAGCCATGACCTAGCTTTCCAGAAGCACTGGGTCCATAAGAAATGAATATTTATTGATATGTAAAATGTCAAACTTTGAGCAAGAAGAAATAGAAAATGAGCCAACAATCAGGAAAATAACTGAGATGACAAGGTCATCTCCTTTTAAAAATTTTTTTCAGCTCTGTTGGCTTAAGAGCAAAGTTCTACCAAACCTATTGCGTTACATTGCATGTCTTTTTATTCTGATTCTTTGTTTCTGGGGGCCTTACTAACCCTGGGGAGACTGGCCTCTGCGGCCCAGCCAATTCCTAGAGACAGCAGAGGATTCAGCCACGAGAACACCTTTCACATATAAACTAACAGGTCCAGAGCCCACACCCCTATGCCTCTTCTAGCCAGCTCTTCCTGCCCCAAGCAGCTACTATTTCTTTGCTCCCATCACACCCAGGGCCAGAGACCAGGCAATTTAAGGACAGTTCCTACACCCAAGAGCCTGTTGAAATTATTTAAACCAGCCAAGCCTAAGCCTGCTTGCCTTGCCTTACATCATTGCCTCCTGGCCACATGCCTCAGAGCTACTCAATCTGGGCTCCATGAGGGGACATATGAGTGTTGTTGGCTGCAGCAGAGGAATCAGCGGCATCCTAGGTATCCATCACTAGGACAAGTAAATGTGATAGATAGATGCATTCTGTGGAGTAAATAGGTAGCAGTTAGAAGCAATGGGTTTGAGATATTCTATGAATAACGTGACAAAAGTAAGGACTAGAAAGTGATCTCAAATGCATAAATACATAAAGCACAATATATTTTTCAAAGATACATATATACCCAGGGACATAAGCCAAATACAGTATGTTAAGTGTCTTTGGGGGAAAGGGCAAATATGAGCAGTGATGGAGATGAAGGAAAAAAAATAAGCATATCAGGGATCCCTGGGTGGCGCAGCGGTTTGGCGCCTGCCTTTGGCCCAGGGCGCGATCCTGGAGACCCGGGATCGGATCCCACATCAGGCTACCGGTGCATGGAGCCTGCTTCTCCCTCTGCCTTTGTCTCTGGCGCTCTCTGTCTCCCAGTCTTTCATGAATAAATAAATAAATAAAATCTTAAAAAAAAAAAAATGAAATCTTAAAAAAAAAAAAAAATAAGCATATCAAAGAATACAAGAGAAGGCCCTGTATGAGCCCCTGATCCTGATGCATGATCCAGGGAATATGGTGAATTGGACTCTGCATCTGAGGCCCACCCCAGCCAAAACACGCTCCCCTCCCCCTGCCACATACATGTAAAAGCTACATGTCAGCTCCCTTAAAATCAAGTCAGGTGCCTCTAAGGTGGGAAGTAGAAGGACATTCAGGTGGATCCTGGGGCACAGGCAATGTTCTATTTCTTGACTGCATGATGGGGTATTCATTTTATAACTAATTGTTAAATAAGTTGTATGGATTTTTCTTTATTGTTCTTTGCATCTTATTTACAAACATAACCTATTGCGGTGCCTGGGGGGCTCAGTCGATTAAACATCTGGCTCTTGATTTTGGCTCAGGCCTTGATCTCAGGGTTATGAAATCAAACCCCATCTCAGACTGCACTGAGCATGAAGCCTGCTTGGGATTCTCTCACTCTCCCTCTGCCCTTCCCCTTTCTGCTGATGCATGCATTTTCTCATTCTCTCTCTCTCTCTCTCAGAAACAAAACAAAACACAAGTTCTTTTGGAGCTTCTATAGTGAAATGAGGACAGGGGGCTTTGCACATTTGTTGTCTACCTTGCCACATCCCCCTCCTGCCTCCTTGTCTCTGAGGGGTACTGAAAAATACAGTTTCAAAACCTTCAATGTGGTCCAACTCTTGTTTCACTGAGAAGCAAACTGCAGTCTGTGTGGGGCACCTTTGGGATGGCCTCTGTCATCTTCCAAAAGGAGCTAAATCATCTGCTGGCCGTAATGAGCCATGACCAAACCAATGCCAAGGGATGAAGGCTTGGTCACTCTTGACCCCAGAAGGCTCTCTAAGTGCCAGGCACTGAGCTGGGCACAGATGGTAGAAGTCTTCTTCCTGCCCGCCAAAGAGCCCAGACAGTCCCCAGTAACTGACCCGTGAAGTCCCATCCATGGACTTCCTCTGCCTGGAAATCCTGCTGTCCTTTTCTTGACCTTGTCAGGTTCTCTGCTTGTCAGTGCTTAACCTCAGCCAGAGCCCTCTTGGGAGAGAGTTAGGGAGATGCCGATTTCCTGCCCGCCCCCACCTGAACCCAGGTTCACCTCTTTGGCTTGAAGCCATCTGTCAAGAAGCGGCCACCTCTCCTTTTTGGAAATGACCTGTATGTCAGTTTCAGCGTATGTTTAAAGATGTCTCGTGGGTGAGGGGAGAAAAGGATTAAAGTGGCTTGTTCCCTTTCCCTGAAACAACCTTAACATCCCAAAAAGTAAAATGTTAGATCTTCTTTTAATTTCTACTTCAGGGATCCCTGGGTGGCTCAGCAGTTTAGCGCCTGCCTTCGGCCCAGGGCATGATCCTGGAGTCCCAGGATCGAGCCCCGTATCAGGCTCCCTGCATGGAGCCTGCTTCTCTCTCTGCCTCTGTCTCTGCCCCCGCCCACCCCCTCCCCATGTCTATCATGAATGAATAAAATCTTTAAAAAAAATTTCTATTTCAGAGTGCTTGGGTGGTGGGACAGCCCCAGTAGTTGAGCACCTGCCTTTGGCTCAGGTTGTGATCCTGGGGTTCTGGGATCGAGTCCTGCATCAGGCTCCCCACAGGAAGCCTCCTTCCCCCTCTGCCTATGTCTCTTCCCCATCTCTCTGTGTCTCTCATGAATAAATAAAATCTAAAATAAATAAATTAAAAAAATCTTATTTCATGGAAGATAACCATGGAGGTGACACAACTTGCCCAAGGTTACCAGCAGAATGAAGACTGGACAATAGATCTGTCTCTAGATCATGTAGCTACCCAACCCTCTCCAGAAGCCATCAGGGTGTGGGGTGGGGGACTGTTCAAAACCAAGTACCTTTCTAACTCTGGGGGGAGACTTGTGGGAAGTTACTTTTTCTCTGGAAAGAGAATGGGGTCTGTGCAGAGAAATGAAGCTCTGCTGGTCTAGATGGCCCAGAGGTGCCAGGTGCAGAGCCTCACTCTCACCCATGCTGCTCGAGAGGTGGGTTCAGTGGGTTTTTTGTGCAGGTGGGAAGAACCCGGAAAGCTGAAAAGAGCATAGCATAAGTGGTGGCTATTTTGGGGAATCAGAGCTATTGTGAGGTGGTGAGAGTCCAAAGGAACAAATCTTGGGCTCTTGGAGGAAACACAAGGACAGGGCTGTCAGGAGCCACTGAGGCTCTGGGACACACTACACTTAGCAGGGGTTGGGGGTGTTTGGGGGGCGCTTTGTGACAGTTCTGTAAGGTGGAAATAGCCAGCCTCTGCCGGGAGACCAGCCACTTGCAGGCGGAGGGCCGGGGCCCGGGACACACTATAACAGGTGATGAGCTCCGCCTTGTGGCATGTTAGGGTAATGGCAGCCCTGAGCTCAGGCCTGGGCATCTGGGGAAATTCCTTCCTTGTCCTGTCTGGAACTGATGGAGCGCTTACAAGTGTGTTGGGTCTTGCACGAGGCATTTATATCCACCGGCTCACCTTCACAGCAGCTGACACAAAACCACTTCTCTTCATTAGCGCTTGTCCTCCCTCCATCCTCAGGTGTGAGCTGAAGCCTCGCTTCCTCCCAGAAGAGTCCTCTGACCCCTGCCCCAGGTCCTGTACCTCTAGTTGGTACTTCTGGAAAGCCTGGCTGTCTCTCTGACACTTGATGCACTTTCCTATTATTCGTGTATCTAATGCGTACCTTCACCAATGGGCCATAACTTCCTCAGGCAGCTTACCCTCCTTTACAATTGTGGCCCAGAGAAGGAACTGAATTAATTTTTGTCAGATGAATAAATGGTGAATGAAAGAGTATCCCCGATATGTATAGCTTGGATGCCAGGGTGACACTGCAGCCTGCAATAATGCAGTGCCCCAAGCTAGCACTCACGCTAGGGAGAGTGTCTCCAAAGACCACTAACCTTGAAATCTCAAGCACTTCCCCTTGCAAAACCCCAGCTGACTACATGTTATATTCCTTTGTATTTGCACCATTCTTTCACTGGTGAGACACAGGGAGAGAGGAAGCAAGGGAGGAATTTTATGACATAATTGTCTGGTGTTGAAGCAGGGTCCTGGAGAAGGTTGATCCTGGCCACGGTTGCTGAAGTGAGAGAAGAGAATCCTTAGGTAATGACCCTGGCAGGTGAACCCGAAGAGGACATTTCTTTATTTATTTTAAGGATTTATTTACTTATTTTAGGGGGAGGGAGGGACAGAGGGAGAGAGAATCCCAAGTTGACTCCACGCTGAGCACAGAGCCCAACACTGGGCTTGATCTCATGACCTTGAGATCACCTGAGCTGAAACAGAGTCGGACGCTGAACTGACTGCGCCCCCGCCCCCCATGCCCCCTCAGAGGACATTTAAACTGGTCTCTGATCCTGGGTCTCAGGTCAATGGGGTCAAGGATCCCACTGTCGATCTCTCACTGTACTGCCTTTTGTGAGGTTTTAATACATGACTTTGGCCTCTCCGGTCAGAGGTTTGTCCTCATTCGTCATCTGTGTGTAGTGGTAGAAATGGCAGTGGTGTCAGCAAAATCTTGGGCACCCAAATGTACCACAGAAACACCTGTGGCAATTCTCAGAGCACTGGGCAGACTCCTCACAGTCTATTTTTACAGATGAAGAAACTGATACTCAACGACCAATATAACTCGCTCACAATCACACAGCTGGTGACTGGCAGAACCAGGATGGTGATCTAAGTCTGTGGCTCCAAATGTGTGCTCTTAAAATTTGTTTTGATTAAATAATATACAATACAAAATCCAAACAGTTCCAAACAGTGACACGTCAGCCTTCCTTCCACCCTCTAGCTCTGGTATCCTGTTGCTCTCCCCGGAGAGCCAGAGCTCTATTTCCCTTGGGTATCTTTCCTGAGCTTTTCTACACATATTCGGACATAGCATACGTGGCAGGCAGCCTAGTATGTGCCCTATTCTGCATCCTGTTATTTACACCTAACACTATAACTAGAGTTTGTTCCACATCTGTATATTGAGAGCTGTCCCATTCCTTTCAAGGCTGTATACTATTACACTGATAAATAATGTATTGTCCTGGTCCTCTACTGATGGACATTGAATTTGTTTCCAATCTTTTTTTTTTTTAAACTTTTATTTATTTATGATAGGCACACAGTGAGAGAGAGAGAGAGGCAGAGACACAGGCAGAGGGAGAAGCAGGCTCCATGCACCGGGAGCCTGACATGGGATTCGATCCCGAGTATCCAGGATCGCGCCCTGGGCCAAAGGCAGGCGCCAAACCGCTGCGCCACCCAGGGATCCCTGTTTCCAATCTTTGAGATTACAGATAATGCTCCAACGAATATGTTTGTACACATGCCATTTCACACATGTGCACATACAGCTCCATCAAAGCGTCTCAAGCGTTTGCTCATTTGTTTGTTTGGCCATTCATTCATTCAGGCCTTGAGGACACCGAGATGACTTGTCCCTGGTTCCCCCCTGGAGGAGTGTGCACCTTGGCAGAGATGGTGAGTGGGGCATGGAAGAAGTATTGGCCATCCTGCTTCTGGAAACCCGAGGCTGACCACAGGTCTGAGGACTGACCTGCTCCAAGCTCCTGGAAGGATTCTGGGACTCATGTGGACCACACTCTTCTTCACACTGCACTGTGCCCTTCCCAAGCCTTCCTGTGTATGACAGTGTTCTGCTTCAGTTGTCAATCTTCATCTGAGTAGTGTTCAGGGAGGTGGGTTGGAGATGGTAGGAACAGGTGCAGGATGGAGAGCACCTTCTTGTGGACCTCTGTGGAAGCATGTGGGGAGATCCAGGAGAGCCTGACTCTCTTGGTCTTCTGGTGCTCAGTTGGGTGCCCTCAAGACCCCTCCTTTGCCTCAGGTGCTAAAGGCATGGAGGAAGAGTCCTCTTAAATCCTGGCATCCCCTACTAGACAGCAGAGGTTCAATTTTAGGGGTATCCTGTGTCCTGGGCTTTATGTGAAAAATCGAGGATGTGAAATCGAGAGAAGAGAAGGAATCAGAGAAAAGAGAATTGACAAAACAAAGACAAAAATGAAGGAAGGATCAGAGATGGAAAAAATGGCAGCCAGGGCTATAAGGATGCTTGCCTTGTATGGCCATGGTCATTGGGAGAGAGTCAGGATACAGATGGGAGGAGGAAGGAGTAGTCCTGGTACTGAGAGCTTTTACAAGTGACGGGTGTGGTATAGGCAGTCTCTGTGATGGTTTCCAGTGATCCCTGTTTCCTGTGTAATCTCTCTCCCCTTGTAGAATCACCCTCCCTTGAGGGTGGGCTGTACCTAGAGACTTGTTTCTAATGAATGCAGTATGGCAAAAATGAGGGAATGTCACTCCTGAGATTAAGTTATGAAAAGACTATGTATTCCATCTTGCTTTCTCTCTCAGACTCTCTTGCTTACTTGCTCTGATGAAGCCAGCTGCCATGTTGTGAGCTGCCCCGTGGAGAGACTCACATGGCAAGGAATTGAGGGAAGCTACCAGTAAATAGCCAGTGAGAAACTGAGGGCTTAAGTCCTCAGTCCAAAAACCCTTAAGGAACTAAATTCTGTCAACAACCATGTAAATGAACTTGGAAGCAGACCTTCCCTAGTCAAGCCTTCGAATGAAATTGCAGCCCCAGATGATACCTTGACCATAACCTTGTGAGAGGAAAACATACTAGCAGAGGGTTGGATGAATGTATACTGGGCCAATTTGTAGTACCTACCACACCTTCCATTGAAGGCAGAACTCCATCCTCTCTCCCAGAAATTCCATGGACTCAATCCAGCTAGCCCATACCCACAATCCTCCTCTACCTTAGCCCCAGCCTAATTGTCGCAGGGAAGAAGGATCTTCCCTATCCCACCCACTGTAAAGATGTCTTGTTTGTTTTTTTTTTTAAAGATTTTATTTATTCATGAGAGACACAGAGAGAGGCAGAGATACAGGCAGAGGGAGAAGCAGGCTCCATGCAGGGAGCCCGACGTGGGACTCGATCCAGGGACTTCAGGATCACGCCCTGAGTCAAAGGCAGATGCTCAACTGCTGAGCCACCCAGGCATCCCAAGATGTCTTATTTGTTTTAGTGAAACACAGCCTTGTTCTCTGGGTACAACCAATGTTCAGTAATTCTCACTCTGTCTGTCCCTGAAATGCCAAGATCAGGCTGGTGGGCTTGGGGTCATTGTTACCCAAGTCCCCAACTATTCTTAGCAAAGTTTCTGCCTTCACACAATAGGCCTTAATTATGAGAGCCCCAAAACAGAGGAATCTTGGCTTATTATAATTCAGAGGATTCCCCTGAATGCCAATGAGACTTGGTGAATCTCAATCTTCAGTCCTCTCCAGGTCTTGTCTCCTAGTGTCCTGCTGACTGAACTATGTGGGGAGGGCAGTGACCCTGCATTCCTCTTACCAGAAGATGTTCTTGATCTCTGTGGATGGGAGAAGGAGCCCACTAACAACTATTATTAAGCACCACTCTGACTCTACTCTGAGACAGGCACTGGGACAGAGTTGGTTATAACTCAGAGGATGACCTCTGGAGCTTATGGTCTCATGAGAGAAAAAGGTAAATAAGCACTCAAAACCTCATGATGAATGTGATTAGAGAAGAATACCAAGGACATTTGGGAAACTGGGAAGAAAGCTTAATTCTTTCCCAAGGGCAGTGAGGCTTTGCAGAAGGTAAGAGTTTACTGGGTCCGAGGGGATCCCTAGGTGGCTCAGTGGTTTAGCGCCTGCCTTCGGCCCAGGGCATGATCCTGGAGTCCTGGATCGAGTCCCACATCGGGCTTCCTGCATGGAGCCTGCTTCTCCCTTCTGCCTCTGCCTGTGTCTCTGCCTCTCTCTCATGAATAAATAAATAGAATAAAAAAAAAAAAGTTTACTGGGTCCAACAAAAGAGAAGATATTCCAGACACCAGAAATGACATGCACATGGTCACAACAGCATGAGACTGTGGCGCACTCAGGGAACTACACACTACTTGGTAGAGCTGGCACTCCAAGGAGACAGGGAGACAGGAATAACTGAAAATTTTCCATTTTTTACTGATATGGAAAGATGTCCAAGATAGGTTATCAAATAAATAAAGCAAGTCACATGAGCGTGTTTATGGTGTGATCCTTTTGGATTCTGTATTGAGGATATACCTATATATGCACCTGCTTGCATGTCAATGTCTGGAAACTTACTGAAAGAAAACAAAAAATCAATACTTGAGGAGTTGGACTGGAAAGGAGAGAAGAGAAAGGAAAGGAGGAAGAGAGACACTCTTCCTTTTTACCCCATACCACTTTGCACTGTTTGCATTTGCATTATTTTACAATACTGATATGTTAAAATAATTTGATGGAGGAAGTGATATAACTGTATTTTCCTTACAGAAAGATCACCTTTATGAGATTTGGGGAACAGTTTGAATGTGGAATGGATATTAGATGCTGTTAAAAAAAATTATTGTTCAAAAAATTATTGTTCATTTGAGCCACATATGAAAAGAATCTTACTTTTCAGAGGTCAATAGCATGATATCTAATATAAAAGGATTTCTAGGCCCTGGGGAGACTCAACAAAAGCTGGACCCCACGGATTTACTTATCCTCTCGCTGTGTGAGTTTCTCCAGCAGTGCTCTGTGGCCTGGTGAAAGAGAAAGCATTCGGTGGAGATGTGGCTCCAGCGCTGGGGTTTGTCAGCAGCATAGGTTAAATGCAAGGGCAGGCTGCAGTTGGAGAGGGGTTTTTGGCCATATGGAGGAGAGCCAGAAAGTCCCCAACTACAGTGAACAACTGTGTGCTTGGCTACTCCACATGTAGACACACTCCAATTTGGGAGGAACCCTTTGTGTGTGACTTGGAGGAAGGCATAATCTCATCTGCCCCCAGAGAAGCAAAGGGGCCAGAACTTTTTCTCTCTACCCCACTCTCAGCCAGCCCAGGGCACATGACCCAAGCTAGGCCAATTAATGCTCCTACCGGAGATGTCTCAAAGATGTAGGGACAGGTGACAAGCTATTCAAATTTATATATCAGCCCTCTGAGCTATCCAAGCACCACCAGGTTGCATCCTTCTTCTTCCTCTTTCTCCATCTTGCTGCTCAGAATATAGAAGTGGTTATGAGGGACGCCTGGGTGGCTCAGCAGTTGAGCGTCTGCCTTTGGCTCAGGGTGTAATCCTGGAGTTCCGGGATCAAGTCCCGCATCGGGCTCCCTGCATGGAGCCTGCTTCTCCCTCTGCCTGTGTTTCTGGCTCTCTCTGTGTGTGTCTCTCATGAATAAATAAATAAAATCTTTAAACAAAAAACTATTAAAAAAAAAAAAAGGAAGTGGTTATGAGGGGCATCTTGGTGGTTCAGTTGGTTAAGCATCTGCCTTCAGCTCAGGTCATGATCCTAGGCTCCTGGGATTGAGCCCTGCATCAGGCTCCCTGCTCAGCGGGGGGCCTGCTTCTTCTCCCTCTGCCGGCTGTCCTCCCTGCTTGTGTTCTCTCACTCTCTCTCTCTCAAATAAAGAAATAAATAAAATCTTATTTTAAAAATAAGAAGTGGTTATGAGACATTTTGGAATGTAGACCAGGGCAATATTTTAGTGATGGTAAGAAAACAAGCTTTTAGGAGCCTAGGTTCTGGGATGGCCTTCTGAAATAGAGACATCCTACCACGGCCTCTGGACAGCATACATTTGGGTTGTCACATGAGAGAGAAATAAACTTCTATCTTATTTAATCCTTATTTTAGGTCTCTGTTACTTAAAGAGTAAGTGAATAAGTAATGATGATAGATAGTAAGCCCCCAATGATAGAGAATGTAGGCATCTCTTTCGATTCCCAGACCTGAGTCATTTCACAGACCCAAAGCCCCTTAAGTAAAAGGGAAATTAAGCATTTGTAATGAGGAATTCTGTAATAACAGCACAATAATGTTCTTTCACAATTATAGCTACCATTTATTGAATGTAATTATGAACCAAGCACTGTTCCAAGTGCTTTACACGTATTAGTTCATTTAATCCTCGAAACTCTCCTATAATCCATATACCAAAAAGTTGATGAATACATTGCAGCAGGTACAAAAATGAACTCAAAATGGATTATAGATCTAAATGTAAAATTTAAAACTATAAAACATTTAGAAGAAACAGAAGAAAATCTTTATGACATTGGGTTAGCCAAAGATTTCTTAGTTATAACTCCAAAAGCTTTATCTATAAAAGAAAAAATTGCTAGACTTCCTAAAAATTTTAAACTTCTGCTCTTCGGGTAGCCCTGCTGGCCCAACGGTTTAGGGCCACCTTCAGCCCAGGGCGTGATCCTGGAGACCGGGGATCGAGTCCCATGTCGGGCTCCCTGCGTGGAGCCTGCTTCTCCCTCTGCCTATGTCTCTGCCTCTCTCTCTCTCTGTGCCTCTCATGAATAAATAAATAAAATATTTTAAAAAATAAAATAAAATAAAATAAAATAATAAACTTCTGCTCTTCAATAAACTCAGGGGCGCCTGGGTGGCTCAGTTGGTTAAGCGTCTGCCAATCCCAGGGTCCTGGGATCAAGGCCTGCATCAGGCTCCTTGCTCAGCAGGAAGCCTGCTTCTCCTTCTCCCTCTGCCTGTTATTGCCCCTGCTTGCTTACTCTCTGTCAAATAAATAAAATCTTTAAAAAAAAAAAAGACTTCTAAAAGAATTAAAAGACCACCTACAGATTGGAGGAAAATATTTGTAAAATAGATATCTGATCAAAGATTTCTATCCAGAATACATAAAGAGCTCTCAAAACTCAATAAAAATAAAGTAAGCAATCTAATGTTTTTTTTTTTTTAATTTTTTATTTATTTATGATAGTCACAGAGAGAGAGAGAGAGAGAGGCAGAGACACAGGCAGAGGGAGAAGCAGGCTCCATGCACCGGGAGTCCGATGTGGGATTCGATCCCGGGTCTCCAGGATCGTGCCCTGGGCCAAAGGCAGGCGCCAAACCGCTGCGCCACCCAGGGATCCCAGCAATCTAATGTTTTAAATTAGCAAATGATTTGAAGACATCCTTTACCAAATAGACACATGGAAGGATGATTAACATCATTAATCATTAGGGTAAAAAAATTAAAATCACAATAAGATATCATTACTTTAAAATGATTAAAAATTGGGATCCCTGGGTGGCGCAGCGGTTTGGCGCCTGCCTTTGGCCCAGGGCGCGATCCTGGAGACCCGGGATCGAATCCCACATCGGGCTCCCAGTGCATGGAGCCTGCTTCTCCCTCTGCCTGTGTCTCTGCCTCTCTCTCTCTCTCTCTCTCTCTGTGACTATCATAAATAAATAAAAAAAAATTAAAAAAAATAAAATAAAATAAAATGATTAAAAATTTAAAAACTGAAGTATAGCTCAGGATATGGAGTAACTAGAAATCTCATACCTTGCTCATGGAATTGCAAAGTGGCACAGGCATTTTGGAAAACAGCATGGCAGTTTCTTATAAAGCTATACATACATACCTACTAAATGACCCAGCAATCCCCCCTTCTGAGTATTTAACCAAGAAAGAGAAAAATTATGTTCATACAAAACCCTAAACATGAATGTTTATATTGACTTTATTCATAATTGCCAAAAGCTGGAAGTAATACTAATGTCCCTTAACTGATGAGTGAATACACAAACTATGATACATCCACACAATGGAATATTACTCAGCAATGAAAAGCAATGAATTGCTGATACATGTAACGGCATGGACGATCCTTAATTGCATCATGTTAAGTGAAAAAAGCTAGACTCAAAAGCTACATACAATATGATTCCATTTACATGACATTCTGGAAAAGGCAAATAATAGGAACAGAAGGCAGATCAGATGTTATCAGGAGCTGGGGATAGGGGAAGAAATTGCCTACAAAGGGATATGAGGGAATGTGGTAGGGAGGTAAGGGAGGGAGGATGATGAAAATGTTCTATATCTTGGTTGTGAGACCTCCTCCTCACCCTTTAGCACCTAGCTGAAAGATAACCTCCTGTAGGTAGTCTTCCCAGGTTGCCCCTCCCAGGCCAGTTTGGGAACGCCTTCTGGCTTCACCAACAGTGGCATTCACTATACTATATTGTTATAATCTGTGGGTTTCTACAGTGCTTACACAAATGGGTGCATTTGTCAAAACTCAGAACTGTCCATAAAAAGGGCAAACTTTTCTGTAGAAGGGGGAAACTACCCAATACTACCTACTTAGGCACTACCACATTCTAGAGTTTAAGAAATGAAGACAGAAAGATTTCAAACCCAGGCCAGCTCCAGATCTATGCTCTTGACCACAGAACTATATTGAATTCTCCTATTGACCTTCCTTCAAGGAATCCTCGACTATTCCCAGGGAAATTAAGCCCTAAAGAAAGAAAAATCCACCCTTCTGAGAGGTTATTCATCACTGGCTTTCAGCTAACACAAATGCCCCTGTGACCCTTCAGTCAGAGTACAGGCTTATGGAGGTCATGAGATAATTTTTTGGACTCAACCTGCCTTACAATGGGCTGGGTAGGATTGCAAACCCATTCCATGGCTATCTTCCTTTCTATCCTCAGAAACTAGCAAAAAATACACTTTGGGAATCCAGTAGTTGGGAAGGCAAAATAGGAGGCTCTGGAATTCTTTTTTTTTTAGGTTTTATTTATTTATTCATGAGAAACAGAGAGAGAAAGAGAGAGAGAGAGGCAGAGACATAGGCAGAGGGAGAAGAAAGATCCTCGTAAGAGCCCGATATGGGACTGAATTCCGAATTCCGGGATCAGGACCTGAGCCAAAGGCAGATGTTCAACCACTGAGCCATCCAGGCACCCTGCCCCTGAAACTCTACTTCCTACCAAAATAGTAGATCCAAAGCTACATTGGGTGCTGGTGACTTAGTTGGTTAAGTGTCCGACCCTTGATTTTGGCTCAGGTCATGATCTCAGGGTGGTGAGATTGAGCCCCATGTCAGGCTCCGTGCTCAGTAGGGAGTCTGCTTGAGATTCTCTCTCTCCCCCTCCCTCTGCCCCTTTGTCCACACTCTCTCTGTCTCTCAAATAAATAAATAAATATTTGGGCAGCCTGGAAGCTCAGCGGTTTAGCACTGCCTTCAGCCCTGGGCCTGATCCTGGAGACCCGGGATCAAGTCCCACGTCAAGCTCCCTGCATGGAGCCTGCTTCTCCCTCTGCCTGTGTTTCTGCCTCTCTCTGTGTCTCTCATGAATAAATAAATAAAATCTTAAAAAAATAAATATTTTAAATAAAAATCTATGTCCTGGAGGAATCACAAAAATTACACCATAAAATACGTTAAAAGTGAATGGTGATGATTCCTACCACATCTCCATTTAATTATCAAGAGATAGTAGAACATGGATGAGGCTTGGAGAAAGTTTGTATTTTCTTTTTTTAAAACTTTATTTATTTATTTATTTATTTATTTATTTATTTATTTATTCATTCATGAGAGACAGAGAGAGAGAGAGAGAGTGGTAGAGACACAGGCAGAGGGAGAAGCAGGCTCCACGCAGGAAGCCCAATGAAGGACTCAATCCCGGGACCCTGGGATCATGCCCTGAGCCAAAGGCAGACGCTCAACCGCTGAGCCACTGAGGCATCCCAAAAGTTTGTATTTTCTATGGCACATCAGGTTGCTATATGGAGCCTATGGCATGTTACAGTGGAGGCACCTCTCATGGCCCAGTAAAGAATCAAGAGCCTTTTTTTCCCTCAAAAGAAAATAGCTACAGAGTGCCTGGCTGGCCCGGTCAGTAGAGTATGTGACTGCTGATCTTCTCAGGGTCATGAGTTCAAGTCTCATGTTGAGCATGGAGACTACTTTAAAATTTTTTTAAAAAAACAACAAAAACATAGTTACTAGCCTGGGTGTACATGAGACACCAAGATGTACTGACCTGACTACTATCTGGTGTACCTAGCCATGTGCAGACTGTGTCCTTTAGAGTTAGTCCATCAAGTAGAAATGGAATCTGTGGGATCAGGTCCAAGTAGGTCCTGAAGGCATAAGTAAGCATCCTGTGCAGGCCACTCACCAAGGCCTGGACCAGAGTGAGGTAGACAAGAGGCCTTAGGTATAAATTTATGGAGGTACTCACTTAGGTGCTAACCCAGAATTTGCATGACCCTGGCAATGAGGGCCTCCTTACACTTTTTACTACAGGCAACCAACTTGCCCCACCATCACAAGTACTGTGATGTGCTACCCTTCACTCCACATCTATGAGCCCATGGGGAATACCCTAACACCAGATGACAGAGAAAGAAAAATGTCAAGTCTAGTTTATAGTGCAACCCTGGCCAAAAATGGCCAATTGCTGTACAGTCCCAATCAGAGGTGGCTCTGAAAAACGAGAAGCTTTCCCTGTGGGTAGAATGCTAAATAGTATATTTTGCAGTTCATTCAGTCTGTAGGGAAAGGTGGCCCGATGTAAGGATTTGTACTGAGTGTATGGGCAGTAGCAAATGGTTTAGACAGGTGGCAAGGATGTGAAAGGAATAAGATTAAAAATTTGGGGCAAGGATGGGCAGCCCAGGTGGCTTAGCAGTTTAGCGCCACCTTCAGTCCAGGGCCTGACCCTGGAGTCCCAGGATTGAGTCCCATGTTAGGCTCCCTGCATGGAGCCTGCTGCTCCCTCTGCCTGTGTCTCTGCCTCTCTCTCTCTCTCTCTCTCTCTCTCTCTCTCTCTGTATGTGTGTGTGTGTGTGTGTGTGTGTGTGTGTGTGTATCTCATGAATAAATAAATAAAATCTTTTAAAAAATTTGGGACAAGGAAAAGGAAGAAAAAGTATAAAAAAAAGGTTCATTAGGGATGGATACAGAGTGTGAAAATACTTGTGTTTTATGGAAATGGTCACTAAGTGCCTCCCACTACAGAAATGGTTCGTAAATCATCAGATGGACAAAATGCCTCCCACTCTGGATCTCAGTCTCCTTTCATAGGGAATCCCAGGGTCTGCTTTGGAACACATGGCCCAGAGATTGAGATGAAAGTTCTGTGTGAGCAAAACATCTCATCAAAGCTAACCTGGTTACCATCACTGCAAAATGCCCAATTTTCCAGCAGCAGCAATCAACTCCAAGTCCCCCAAACTGTTCTATAGCCCCAGGGAGATACCACAGGTATCTAGTGGAAAGTTTGGCTATGCCTTCACCAAGCATCAAGCTTGTGCTAATATAATAAAGTCCATCATCCATGGACTTTATGCCTTATAACTATCTGATTGCCCACACAGCATTGCTTCTTAACAGGAATTCATTTTGCAGTTAAAAAAAAAAACAGGCTAATGTCCATGAGATTCACTGACCTTACTTATGTATCACATTATCCAGAAGCAGCTGACTTTATAGATCCATGGAATGGTATAGTAAAGACTACAGCTTGTCCCCTCAAGCCCATTCTCCCTTTCTCCTGAGCATATGGTTGTCCACCCAGGGACAACCTGTCCCAGCCTCCCTTGTAGCTAGTTCTCCCCCATGGAATGTGGGTGGAATTGACAGGTACAGCTTGAAAGTCATCTTCTTAAAGAGCTTGGCTTGGAGTTGTTACGCCCTTTCCTTCCTGCTGGCCAGGACTGACAACTTTGGAAGGTACCTGTTGAGGTACCTCATTAACTTGGGTCTCTAGATGTGTTCACAGAGCAGAGCTATCTTTCTTCCTTACTTGTAATACAAAAATACACTTTTATCTTGTTTGAGCCATTATTTTTTTGGACTCTTTGTTAGAAGAACTTAAGAATTTTGTGGTGGTGGGGTACAGTACTTCAAGGAGGAGGTATATGCTTTGAACTAGTGACTAATATCAGGATGTGGGGCACCTGGGTGGCTCAGTGGTTGAGCACCTACCTTCAGCTCAGGGCATGATTCCGAGGACCTGAGACTGAGTCCCACATCAGGCTCCCCACAGGGAGCCTGCTTCTCCCTCTGCCTGCCTATGTCTCTGTCTCTCTCTGTATGTCTCTCATGAATAAATAAATAATTTTTTAAAAAAATATATCAGGATGCTATTGCTTCCACACCCCATCTTATGGGTCCAGAAAGAGGAGTGGCATTTCTTACAAGTACTAAGTGACCCCCTCACTTCCTGTGGCTCTTGTTTCTGCTGGATTAAGGCTAGAGAGTCCAGGAGGGAAGTTCCAACCAGAGAAACAGCAATATTTTTACTGAATTAGAAGCAGAAATTGCTGCCTGGTCATTTCTGGTTGCTCTTGCCAGTGGATGGACAGGTTAAAGGGGAATAGCAGGACTGGCCAATGTGATTAATTCTGAATATCAAGGTGAAGTAGGATTTTTACTCTACACAATAGGCAACAGGAAGTATTCATGGAACCAAGGGGGCTCCCTTGGGGTGGGGTGCTTCCTAGTGCTATTATGTCCAGGGGTAAAAGTTAATGGAAGGCCGTCACAGCCTTCATAGGCAGCACCATCGAGAGTTCAGATCCTCAGGAGCAAAGGTTTGATTCTTCCCTGAGTAGAGAACACAAACCCACTCAGTTGCTGGCTGAAGGCAAAAGAAACATAGCATGGAAAAGGGAGGAATGATGTCATAAATACAAAATAGAATCTCATATTGCAGAAAGAAAGATAGTGGCTTTCACCTCCTCAACTTTGTCATGGTAGATGCTTGTATATTTTAACATTTGCATTTTTTCAGTTTTTATTCTCTTGCTATTGTATTGTTATGTATGATGATGATTAACCTTATAATCTGGTCTAGTCCACAGGTTGCAGAATACTGAGACAGGATTCCAAGGGAACTACAAGGGGAAGAGAACAAAGATCCTGAACCTAGAGCTATGAGGTTTGTATTATCCCTGTGGCAGCAAGTTGAGTACAGTCTGTATGAGTAATAGCAGCATAGGTTGGATGTGAGCATTTTTTGAGGGAAAGAACTGTAAATTCAGAAAGAAAGGCACACGTGATGTGGAGCTGACAAAGGGGTGGACTGTAGTGACATTATCATTTTGACTTTTTAAACCTAGCATCTGAACACTGTTCCTGATTTGGGAGATATTCCCCAAATGAGATAAGTATTGGTGGAGGAGTTTTTGCTTTTCATATAGAAACCTAGGGACAGGGCAGCCCAGGTGGCTCAGAGGTTTAGCCCTGCCTTCAGCACAGTGTGTGTTCCTGGAGACACCCCCATGTCAGGCTCCCTGCATGGAGCCTGCTTCTGCCTGTGCCTGTGCCTCTGTGTGTGTGTGTGTCTCATGAATAAATAAAATCTTTAAAAAAAAAAAAGAAACCTAGAGACAATGTTTGCTCTCTCCCCATCTCTGACAGCTGGTGCCTAAAGTGTCTTAGATTTAGCCAATCAAGTGATCCCACAGGAAACTTTTAATCTTGAGGAAGTAAAGGTAGTAATAATGGAAGGAGACTTGAGAAATTATACACAGTGGTGCCCATGCCAAGAGTCTAGTGATGGGGTGCCAGCAGCAATGCCCTAATCAGGCTTTCCTGCCATTTGACTTCGTGGTGTTTCCTAAAATGGATTTTCCTTAATTCTTTGGTCTTCCTGTCTATCCTAGTATCCCTGTAATAAGTTAACTTTTCTCTTGAGTTAGCTGAACCCAGATTTACACATTGAGGGGCATGGAGAAAATCAAGGGTTCAAGGAAGGGGAGTATTCTCTGCAGGCTAGGGTTGCAAAGTATTCCCTGAACCATATGTAGGTGAGATGGGCTTCTACCCTATACTGGTTGGAGAGGGATGATGTTCACTACAGGTTTCTTTTGCGGACTCTAGTCACTAAGAAGACTCATATATCAGGACAACTGGTGTGGCTATTGACAGTTGCCAGGCCCGCAGCCCAGAGATCCAAAGGACTCAGCATTCCTACCTGGTACTCCTACATCCAAGGGCCATAAAGGCAGAGATGTAGGGAAGATCCAGCTCTCTGGAGAGGAGCAGTCAGGGCTGCATTGGTTCTTCCTCCCCTGGCTATCCTCCCAGGATTCCTGCCCTTCCAGGGAAATGTGAAGAGGAGGCAGCTGCACTCATTGTAAGGAATCTCATCACACAGCTGCACAGCAGCTTCCCAGCCACACAGGTGCAGGTGGGCTTTCTCCTCATCTAAAAAAATAACAGCACCTGAACTTCTTTTTTTTTTTTTAAAGAAATTTTATTTATTTATGAGAGACACGGGGGGCGGTGCAGAAACACAGGCAGAGGGAGAAGCAGGCTCCATGCAGAGAGCCTGATGTGGGGCTTGATCCCGGGACTCCAAGATCACGCCCTGGGCCAGAGGCAGGTGCTAAACCGCTGAGCCACCCAGGGATCCCAGCATCTGAACTCTGTCTCAGCCTTGCCCTGAGAGGAGCAGGACACAGGTAGAACTGGAGACAAGGAAACTCTGGTGGTGCTTATCTGCGTGGGAGAGCCACGGGGAAAGTGTGCCTTTCTCCTTGCAAGTTGGAGCCCTGGAGTCCCGCGCCCTCGTCCTCCTGGCCACTGGAAGAATCCTGACTCAAAGGCCCGTACTCCTCCCGTGGGTTTCTGAGCGCTTACCTTTCTGCCGCCGGGCGGGTCAGGATCCCGGGAGCGGAGCGCGGTGCCAGGTCAGGGCTGGTGCAGCGCGGGAGTCTCTGCCCCAGACTCACGGGAGATCTGCGGCCTGGGCGGTCTCTGGGTGGGGGGCGGACAGGCCACGGCCCAGCGCCCTTTTCCCATCAATACTGGAGGGGGGTTGGGGTTGGGGGTCCGGAGCCTGCAGAAAAAGCGAGGGAGCCGCGCACTTTCCTGCCCAGGCCAGGTCTTCGGTCCCAGCTAGGGATGAACCACAGGAGAACCCAGGGCTGGAGTCGAGAGGGCCAGGGTCGTGCGGCCGGGATTGGGGCCCTGGCGCGCAGGAATAAAAACAAGCCCTTCCCTGCGGGGGCCCAGGCCGCCGCCTCCCGGGACGCCCCCGAGGGGGCGGGATTCCCTCCCGGCCGGGCGCGCTCGGCTTCCCGCGGCCGGGCTTGCGGGCTTCCCGCCGCCGTGGCGCCCGGGCAGTGAGGCCCGCGGGCAGCGGAGACCCGGCCCGAGCAGGGTGGCGGCTGTTGCGGACCCGTCGCCGCCGAGCACTTGGGCGCAGGCTGCGTTTTCCTCCCAGATGGCCCGCCAGGCTGCAAAATGAGAGTCCGTTTCTCGCGTCCTTTTCGCATTTCTGGTAGATTCCCATCCGGCATCCCCCTGCCCAGTGTCCTTTGAGCCCGGGGCCCCTCCAGTCGGATGCTTCTGAAGCGTTTCCTCCCCTGCCCTACAGAGCGTTCCGTCTGGCCTTAGCGAGAGGTCGCGGCCGCAGGAAGCAGGGCTTCCCCACGCCCTGGGCTGTCCCTGGCTCACCGCGGGGCCGCTCCCTGCAAGTGGCCGCTCCCTGGGCTCCTGTGAACTGGGAGTGACGCCCCGTGACAAGTGAGGAAGCGAGACTGCTGCGTGGAAGGGACAGTGGAACCCACCCCAGAGCAGAACTGCTCAGGGATTGGGCGGGGGGGGGGGGGGGGGGGCGGCTCTGACGTGGGAGTTCTACTCAGTTTGTGCAACCAAAGGCCCCCAGACTTTCCAAAGATCCACTGCAAAAAAAAAAAAAAAAAAAAAAAAAAAAAAAAAAAAAACAAAGATCCACTGCTTCAACGCCTATGGAGACACATCGCATGTCCCACACACGACCGCCCCTGCGGCTTCCCTACCCGAGGAGCTTCTCCCACTGGGTCTAGACTGACTGGTGTCACCAGCCCGGTAAAGCAGTTGTAGGAGCCTTCGATGGCCAAGGCCCTGCGGCCACGGAAGGACAGCACCTCACTCCACCCTAGGACAGTAGTTAAAAATGCAGAATTAGGACTTCTAAGGGGTTCATATACTGTCTTCACCCACTCCTCCTGTCCACCCTTCAACAAAATCCACCCCAATTCAGTAACCATGCCGCTCTGGTGCTGACCAGAAAGAGCCCAGTTTCTAGCCTGAGATACAAAAGGGAAAGAAGTCAAAACCCATGGATATGAAGTATGTTCAAGAGTATATACCTGGGTGTCTGTGAACTCGCAGGCCTGGGCTCCTGAACAGAATGTGCCAGCATGCTGGAGCTGCCTTTCCCTTGATGGCAGGTGAACTGGGAAAGAACTCACCAGTACCCCTTAAACATTTTCCTATGAACCTGTGGCATCTGCCAGCAGTTTGTGTGCCATCAGCAGATGGCCATGTGGCCACCTGGGAACAGGTGGGTGAATGCTTGCCACCCTGTGTTTGCCTGGACTGGAGGCAAATATGAGGGTGAGGTCTGGGACAGCAGCCGGTTTGTAACCAAGACCTCTCGTGGGAGTAAATGTCTAGACACGCAACACTACTGTTGACTGTGTGGACCCAGGGTCTCAGCCTGAGACCCAGCCTGACAGAGTGATACCGTGTGCTTGTGCACACGTGCACAGGGGTGTGGGGGGAGAGATGAGGCCTGCTCTGCAACGACCTCACCCCTGCCTGGCACCTGGAGGACAGGGAGGGCTCTAGGGCTAGGTGAGTCTTCACTGAGAGTTCCCTCCCTCGGGTCTCCACCCAGCCCAGCAGGGTCAGTACCAGCTCTTTCCCCACCCATCTGCCTGCCCCATGGACAGTTGGGCGCCTGTGAAAGTGGGCACTCACTTATCTGCTCCTTGATTGGAGGAGAGGCAGGCAGAGCAGTTAATGCACAGTAGCCCCCCTTCTAAGCACTGAGGAAGGAAACCTCCTTCCTGGTGAGGAGGGCTTCACTCAACTTTCCCCAGGAAATGGGGTCTGGGAATTAGGTCTGGAGGGCGGGGCCCCTATAGTTTGTAGGCCTCCCCTCCTATTGCCCCACCCTGCCTGCTGCGTAGAAAAATCAGGTCAAGCCACCCTGGGGCTCCCTGCACCTTTCCTGGAGTACCCACGAGGAGCCAAGCGTTTTTATCTGTGTTATCTCCTTAATCCCTTCTGTAATCCGGGAAGGGGTTGGCTCTATAATTTGAGCAAGGAAAGGTAGGCACCTAAAATTTAATTAACTTGCCTGAGGTTAGAAAGCAGAGTAGCTGAGCTCAAAACCTAGGCCTATGTCCAAAGGCACCTCAGCAGCCGCCTAGGAGTAAAAGGATTTTAGAAAGAGGGACAGGTGCAGAAGGAGAAGAAATGGGGAATGGGAGTGGGCCACTGTAGGTCACAAGGAAGGGGCAGGACACAAGATAACAGTGAGTGGTGAGGTGTGTGGCATAGAGGAGAATGCTTTTTTTTTTTTTTAAGTAGGATCCACACCCAGTGATGAACACAACCAGTGCTTGAACACACGACCCTGAGATCAAGCTCTGAGCCTGTGTCTCTCATGAATAAATAAATACAATCTTTTAAAAAATAAAACCTATCAGAAGGGATATAAATTATGTCTACATATTTCATTTAAATAAAATGGAAAAAATACTCTTGGGCAATAAAATAGGCTGCAGGCCATATGTAACAGGCAAATTTGAGAATCCAGGATTAGATCTCAGACAAGAGGTGGTAATTTAGGACCTTGATCCTCCAGGTAGCATCAACAGCACCTGAAATTTGGTCTAAATTCAGGATCCATGCTCACCCTAGATGTAATAAATGAGATCTGCATTTTAACAAGATCCCCCAACATGCTCAAGTTTAAGACATTGGCAGGAGCTATTTATATATAAATGAATATACCTTCCCATGTTTGGCAGAGAGCTTGCATACATACTTACATACATAAAAATAAAAGGGCTCCTGACTGGCTCAGTCAGTAGAGCATGCAACTCTTGATCTCAGAACTGTGGATTCAAGCTCCATGTTGGGCATACAGCTTACTTTACAAAATAAATGAATACATTTAATAATGTATATAAAAGAACATCCCCAGGGACACTCCCCTACAACTCTGGAGGAGGCAGGGAAGGGAAGGCCCTGCTCTCTTTTCATACTCTGACTGAACCTTACTGTCAAAATGGCCAAAATAAATCCCTGTCAGCTCTCTGAACTTTAGGCTGTACTCTCCCACTCACCCCAACCTGATCCCCCATTCTCCAGCCCAGAGCTATAGGCTTTTCACGGAGCAGATGGAAAAGGAGAGGAAGGATTTTCCTTCCTGGTTTATCCTTTATCTAATAGAGGGTGATTCATTCGGTTCTATTTTTAGCTTTCTGCTTGTTTGAGTCTCCCACCCTGCTGACCCAGAAAGGGAGGAGGAGGTAGTCAAAGTGCAGAGAACCTCCTTCTAATCTCAGAGGGCTTCTGGAAGGAGGCAAGCCCAGGCTGGGAAGGCCCAGAGGGTGGGTGGTGGACAAGTATGGGGAAGAAGGAGGAGGAGGTGTCATAGGTTCCGCAGTGCTCCAGGGTGCCTTCTCGAGGGGTGGTGGGGACAATTGGAGCTGGAGGACATCCAGTAGACTGGAATGGACTAGAGGTTGTTTTTCCAGAGCTCTAGGAGGCAATCTCCCAGCAGATCTCCAGGCTAAGAGCTCCCTCCACAATATGAGAAATCCCTTGAGGAGGCTGGTGGGGTCTCACATCCAGGACTGCCCAAATCCACCACACCCCTGGACTCAGACATTCCTACCAGAGACCCTGGCTCTAGGGTTAGACCCCGGGTTCGGATACTGCCCTCATTTGCCAACTGCAAGATCTTAGTTAGGCAAGTTGCTTAGCTTAATCTCTCTGGTCTTCATTTTCTTTGTCTATAAAATAGTATGAAAATGCCACTTACCTCATAGGATGGTTGTTAGAAATGTATTTAGTACTTTTCTGTTTTTAAAGATTTATTTACTTATGATAGACAGAGAGAGAGAGAGAGAGAGAGAGAGAGGAGGAGGAGGCAGAGACACAGGAGGAGGGAGAAGCAGGCTCCATGCTGGGAGCCTGATGTGGGACTCGATCCCGGGACTCCGGGGCAGGCGCTAAACCGCTGAGCCATCCAGGGATCCCCCAGTACTTTTCAAATCTTGTGTAGTGCCTTGAACACGGCAAGCACTTACTGTTATTTATTAATATTACTATCGTTATTGGGGCGCCTGGGTGGCTCAGTTGGCTAAGTCTCTGCTTGTGCAGGGAGCCGGCTTGTTCCTCTCCCTCTGCCCCTCGGCCCATTCGTGCTCTCGCTCTCTTTCTCAAATAAATAAATAAGTAATAAAAATCTTTAATAGTTTTACCGTTATTATTTTCCGCCATAGCACCCGCCCCAGTACTCCCTAGGGTCCCTGAGACCCCGGGCTCCCAGGGCTCTTGCTCCAAGTGCCTCTCCCCACGCAGCCCCTAGAGGGCGCCCGGAACTCACTTGTCCAGCGTTTCTGCGTCTGAAGCTTCAGGCCTGGCTCCCACTGCTAAGTAGCTGCTGCCTTCTCCAGCTTTAGGGGCTTGTGACTCCTTCCGAAGGAAGGGAAGATCTGTAGGCTCTGGGACTGCAGGGCGGAAAATTTGAGGGATCAGGAGCAGCTCTCACCAAAGCCCCCCTTTGCGACGGCACGCAGCGGTGGGGGCCTTGCACCCTGTTTGTTTCCCTGCCCCTAACAACATAGGGCAACATTCTTGCATACAAAAGGAGGCCAGATTTCCTTAGGCTTCAGGGTGGCAGCGGCGACTGCTGGACCTTCTGAGCCTGGCGAAGGTCCTTGGCTGGAATCCCGGACGACTCACAGCCCCCAAGCCCAGTCTCAGCGTCTTGGGGTGTCCTCACCCATGGGAGCGAGCCGCAGGGTTGGCAACAGAAGCACGGACCTAGGAAATCCCCATACCCGCGCCGCTGGCAGGCGAGTTAGGCCTCGGCAGGGCACTCCGGGCAGGGGGAGGAGGGGCGGGGAAGGGGGTGGGGAATGTGGGAAATGCCCTGGCGAGGAGGCCTAGGGTAACCTCCCGCCCCTAGAAGCTTCGCGGACGTAGAGGGGCGTGAGTTTGAGGGAAATCAGAATGCCGTGGCTGGAGATTGTGTGTGTGTGTGTGTGTGTGCCTAGCACCCGCACACCTGTAGCTCCCTCCCCTTGTGCAATATCGCACAGCCCAAGGGCTGCATAGTGGGAGGCCATATGTGAGGTTGTAGCGATGCAGGCTGTGACTGAGGAGATGTGAGTTTGTAGGCACCCCTCAACACAACATGGGTACACCACCGCTCCTTCCACTCACCACCCTACCCCTTCCATCTTACGTACTGTCTTAACGATTCTGCTCTGAGCTCCTTGGAAAATCCAAACTGGCTCTAGCCCTTGCTCAGTCTGTTCTGATGGGGCTCCCCAGGATGAGTTCAGGTGTGGGTGCAGGGGAGTGGTGCCAGGGCCTCCCAGGGCTGGAATTGGGCAGTAGATTCAAGCCATGGGGGGTGGGGGGGCAGGTGGGACAAAACGGAAGAAACTCCTGTTAGTTGCTGGGAGAAGCGGCCTGGCTGTGCGGCTCCAAACTCTGAGCTGTTCAGGGAGCAAGACTCTGAGGGCTGCGTGGGAGTGAATAGTGTCTGAAGGTGGGTGTGAGGAGAGCAGGAGGAGCAGAGCATGAGGGAGGGGGTTTCCTCCCGCACCTGGCCTGAGGGGCCCTCAAGGCAGCACCGGGGCCCCAGCTCCCGCCCCCACATGCACAAACACCCCATAGCGCTGCAGCTGAATACCAACTGCTCCAGCTCTGCACAGCCTGGAGGGAGGTCCCTCTTAGTGGGGTCATACACCTGGAACATACCTTGCCCACCCGCAAGTCACACAATAAATAGGATGCCCTCCTGAGTCCTGGGCCCACGGCAAAGCCCCACAGCTGCAACCACAGTAGGGGCATCACAAGGCAGTGCTCAGGCCATGCCCACACAGCCCCCCAGCACAGATCGGCACAAAGCCGCTATTATAGTTAACAGGTTGAGCCAGATTCTCTGTGTGTACCACCGGCGGCCCAACGCGGGCCTCTCCGACCCCAGCCCCGCCTGGGTTTCTGCGCCCCGCAGGCCACCACCCTCTCAGCAGCCACCACGCCGGGCTGCGCCGGGTCTGACCGGAGCTCAGGGCTCCCTCGCCTCCGAATTTGGTCAGTGCAGTCGGCTCACTGAAGGCAAGGAAGGAAGCGGACCTTTCTGCTCAGGCAGGTTCGTTAATTCCTCTTCTCTTTCCGCACCGCTCCACACAGTTACGCGGATACTGAAGTTCCTTTTCTATTTTTGAACAGAGCCCGGCCGACCGCTTCCGGCAGGCGCGGTGGCAGGCCCGGAGTGGTGAGCTTCTGGCTGCGGGCACTTGGCCCCGTCTTTGACCCTCGCAGCCCCCTCCCCAGCAGCCTCCGCTCCGCTCGGGGCGGGGTGTGGGGTCCAGCTGCCCCCGTGGGGCTTCGCCGCCGTCCTGGCCTTTCCCCGCTGCCGCGGCCTCGGCCGACGCGGGATTCGCCGAGATTCCGTCCCAACGAATTCCCGGCGGAGACAGGGAAGTCGTGCGCGGCCCCAGGGCGCCCAGAGCCCGGGTGCCCCGGGGAGTCTGGCACCCCCCGGGACGCCTCGCCCCAGGGCCTGGGCGCGTGGGAGGGGCCCCGGGAGTGCGCGACCCCGGCCTCCAGCAGCCAGCGAGTGCCGAGAGCCAGCGAGGACCCCGGGAGCCCCGAGCCGGGTGGCCTCCAGCGGTGGACGCAGGGCCCCAGGGCTGGGGATCCCCGCCTGGGGGGCGCCCGCTTCTCGAGTCTCTGACAAGCTGGATGGAGTCAGAGAGCAGTGGGGCAGAAGGGGGCATTCGCCCCTGTGCTCCTGTGAACCCTAGCTGTTTGTGAAGATCTAGGAGGTAGGAGGTATTATGAGGAGGGGTGTATGATATCTAATTTTGCTCAGTTTGTCTCTTAAGAGGGGAGGAGGAGTTGGGGGCAAAGCCTGGACTTTGGAGGGGGCTTGAGGGTGGTTTTTGTGCGGTGCAGCTATGCTGCACTCCTGCCTCTGCTCCTCATCTGGACAGGCGATAGCCAGAAAATATCCAGCAGCCTCCCGCCAGCAGCCTCTCCAGGGATCCTGGGGATTGAGAGGTGGGAGGAAGGCTCCAGTCTCAGCTTCAGAGACTCTGGAATCTTACAGCTGGGAGGCACTAAAGGTGCGTCTTAAAGACACAAATGAGGAAGATATGGCATCACGCAGAGAAAGTGTGGGCCAGGCGCAGGCGGCTTCAGTCCTTGCTGGAGAGGAGGGATCATCTAGACCTGCCCAGGCAAAGGGAAACGAATTCGGTGGTTCCAGGAGGCCATTTCCGGATCTCTTCCAGCCAGGTACTGGGTGTTTCGACTGGTGCGGGCTGGAAGCCGGCTTGCAGACCCAGTATTGTGGCTAGAACTTTCTCCCCACAACCAACACGGCTTGTCGGGGCCCTGCCTGGTGACCTGGTGGACCTGGGAGGCAGGAGCAGGAGGGCCAGGCTTAGTCCTTTGGATACAGAATCCTCTTCTCCTGAAATCAGGCTCCAAGGGGGCCAAGAATGAGGGATGGATGAGCACTGCCTCTCCTAGTCAAATTTCCCCTTGGGCCTCCTAGGGTAGGAGGTTGCTGTGCTTTGTCCCCCTGTGGTTGTGGTATGGCAGGTCCAGGATGTCAGCCTGGGCAGGGATTAAGGACAGTGTCTCTGATAGTTTCTGTGATTCCTCCAACCCCTCTGGGTACACACAGCTCTGTATACCTGAACAAGACCCACACCCACTCACTTCTAGTTTCTAGTCACAAAGTTCTCTCACTCTCCCATCCCAAAGAGCCTCCTATCCCCCACCACTTTATTACCCCAGGATGGCATGTCCCCAGACCCTCCACAACCTAGCTTCTTCCAGAAAAGCAGGCCCAAGTCAGTTTTGTGTACCTGAGATTCATCTAGTAGGTGGGGGACTAGATGTTATAGGGAATGTTGTATACTGTGGCTGCTCTCCTGGCTGGAGTGGTCTGGGGCTTCCCTGAAGGTCCCTAGGAAGTCACTCATTCAGATCTCTCCTAGGTTAGACTAGTGCTCCGAGTGGGAAGTCCTACTCAGAGCACCACAGAGGATCCTGGCCCACATACTGACTTACTGTGCTCCAACCTGTGTGGCTTGCAGGCTAAGGGCCTAGAACCCCAGAATCCCTAGCAGATGTTGATACCCTCCCTCCAGTGTATCTGCACACCCTGCTTTAGACCCTCCCCCCACACCAGTATTACACATTTACATCCACGCAGTCACAACCACACACACTCACCTGCAGGAAGAGTCACCCACAATGATCCACACTCCCCCCTAATGCACTCCCCCATTACATACTGTCACACATATATGCAGTAAAACACACATCTTATATATGATTACATGTCACACATGATTACATATCACACACAGTTATATTCATACAATTACAGATGATTCACAATTACAAACACTCACGCATTTAACACAAAAATAGATTTGGAGGAGCAATGAATTAACACATTAACACATGATTCATACAGTCACATATACGGGTGGATGATCACAATAACCTAAAAAGACACAGTTGCATTCACACACGTTACACACACTGCTGCAAGTTCATGCGTACAATGATAGTTTCGATTTGCAACTTAAGCAGAAACCAGCACTCACAATAATTGCAAACACAGTGACACATTTAAACACTATTACATTCATTATCAGTATCATCCTGATAGTCCACACCAACACACACACAATGCACACCCACAACCCTTGTACCCAAAGACAGTATATTCTCTTGAGCATTAGCCATCCCAGGAGAGCCTGGCACTCCTTCCTTTCCTCAAGTCTGCCTTCTCTGTCCCCCTCCTTCCCTCTCTCCAGAGCCTGCAGATTCTGGCCCCCAGATGTCCCTCATGCTCAGACACAGCAGCTGCCCCAGCAGCACCATTTCACACCAAACCCAAGTAGCTACAATGTGCTGGGCTCAGCAAGGCGCAGGCAGCCCTGGCTCCGGATCCGGAGGGTTTTATTTTTTTTTCACATAAATTACACAAGCACTTTATAAAATGGTTACACAGAAAACACCTTATAAGTGCATAACTTAAACTCCCCTATGAACAGGATCTGGAGAAAAAGGCTGAGTTTGTGTGAAAACCTGCCTGCGCGTACCTGGGTGCAGCTAGGATGTGTGATGGGGGCCTGGCAGGTTGTGGTGCTGTTGTGTGTGGGATAGTGTGTCACAGTGCGGCCGTAGCCTTGTGTTTGTGAGAAGTGCCATGCTGTTCACAATGAAGCTGGGTCACCACTAGCTTATGCCTGATAGTGAGAATCAAGGGTGTGAAGGCTATGGCCCTATGTGTGCGTGACACTTGGCCATAGGTCCTCTGTGTTTGACTCTGGGTGACACCACAAGGGACAGTAACATCACCTCTGGGTGGTACTTTGGGTGCGTGTGTGATGGAGAGTGGAATACAGTGGGGGTCTCCCCAGAGCAATTTCAAATGACAGCCCATGCTGTCTTCTGAAGACCCCAGAAGCTCTTCTTCCCCCACCTCCTCTGCCTCTCAGTCCCACGTTAAAAATCAGAATAAAATAAAATAGACGCAAACTGAGAGGACTCTGAACAGTTCCAGAGGGCACGGGACCACTTAGGTGTCTGGAAGGAGGTCCTGTGTCCCTGTTTCCCTCCCGCGCTCTTTTTTTTTTTTTTCCACCGAAGAGAAAACAGCGTGGGCAGGAGCACAGGCCCGTGTGGAGGGGTGCCCCGCGTCCCCCTCCCGCGTGCAGTCTGAAGCCGGAGGGTGGACGGAAAGTCCTGGCTCTCAGCCTCCGCCACCCCACAGCTGGACGCTGGCTTTCGCCGGCGTAGCAGGCAGGCTCACTCGCAGGCCGACGCCACGGATGTGACGCTGGTGATCTTGGTGGAGTCGTCAGACCACGGCTGCAGGTTCTGCAGGGCGAAGAGTGAAGAGTTGTGCACGCACAGTGGGTCGGCGGGCAACGGCTGCGCCAGACTCTTCTGGAAGGCCTCTTGCTGCAGCTGCAGGAGAATGCGGTTTGCCTGCTGCCTCTCAGCCTCACGCTCCTCCGCGGTCTGCCGCCTGCACCGGGGATAAGCCGTTACCGATGCTTCGGTGCGCTCCGGGGAGATAGCCTGGACTTGCACTGCTCCCTTCACAGCCCTCCCCAGCTCCAGCTTGGGCCCTTTTAACACACACCCTTATCTGGAGGGTCCTGACTCCAACAGACTGGAAACCCCAAAAGTCAAAGGAGCGCAGGTACCCAGTGGGACAATCTGCTGCTAGGCCCAAGCATCTGGTCCCCCCCTTCCCACTAGCCTCCCCTTCCCAGGGGAGGATGGCATCTCTCCCCTCCCGAGCTGCGCTGTCCCAAGCCTACGGCGCACCACCCTCCCCACCAGCCCAGGGCAGAGACGGCGGGGGCGGTGGATTAGGAGCTGCTTGGCCTGACCTCTCGGCTCCCCCTTTCCTCTGCGAGCCTGTGGCAGGCTTCCTACCTCCTGCCCCGAGCCCCGCGCCCCGCGCCCGGCCGGGACTCCCGCCGGACCAGCCGCCTTCCTCCGAAGCGGTGCGGGGAGGCGATGACTCACTCATTCCATTTAAAGCCTCCCCTCCACCCCGTCAACTGAGATCAAACGTCTGTCTCTAAGGTGGACAGACCTAATGGGAGTCCCGGGGGCCTCCAGAAGCAATTTGTAGGCGATCGATGAAGCCGCGCGAAGCCGGCGAGGGCCTCTCCCAGCGGTGGCCGCCGGCCTCTTTCCCGCCGCCCCTTCTTGCCTTTTGCTCCGCGAGTCTGACTGTCGTCCTAACCCTCTTTCCTGCATTTCAAACGGCCGGACTGGTTCTCTTCCTTTTAGGCTTTGTGCCTGGATCTCCTTTTTTCTCTCACCCCCACTTCTTTCGTTCTCTCAGAATTAGGAGAATTTGTTTAAAACGAAAATGAGGCTTAATGATCCATTGCTTTCCTTTATTATCCTAAGACTTCTTCAGGCTGCCTGTGTTTTCCTTTTCTCCTTGGGGTGAGCTATTTATCTTTGCCCCCTCCCCTCTCTCAGCCCCTCTTCCAGGGGCTTGCCTTCTCCCTCTCCTGGCTGAGGCTGCAGCCTGGGGTGGGGTGGGGGGCTTGGGAACAGTAGTGGCCGCACCCCTATTCAGCTAGCCCTTGCTACACCTCTTTAACTAGCCTTCCAGAGGTCTGAAGCCATGACCCCCCTGTCTTCCCCAGGAGAGCAGGGGGGTGGGCAGAGTCGTGGGGCAGTGGCTTCCTTTGTGGCCACAACGTCGGAATCCCCGGCAGATTCCTCGCCTTCATTCAAAAAAAGAGACAACTCCTGATTCCTTCCTCCAGCGCTAGGCCGGCTGGGCCCAGAGCCGCGGACTTCGCCGAGACTCTCCTGCGCTCTCCGCCCTGAGGCCTGAGCTGGCGAGAAACTTCTCGCGCCTGTGGAACGGAGTATGCGGGCCGCTGTGCGCGAGGGTACAGGGGTGCAAGTGGGCGCAACTGGAGAAGGCGCCGGTACGCGGCGATTGAGTCTGGCAAGGAGTGTGGGCCGCGTTGAGAGAGAGACAGAGAGGTGTGTGTGGGGGGTAGTGTGGTTGTGGGTGTGTGACGGGAGAAGGGTAAATGTGTGTGTCTCACGCACACCCATCTGCTCCTAATTGATCCCTCTTTCAGTGGGACTCTCCAAAACCCCTCCGCAGCCGGCGCGGATTGATTTTCCTCTTCCAGGGTGGGGGACCCGCTGCGTGAGGGCGGGCGGAGAGCCGGGGGAGGAGGGAGTCAGCAGGGCCCGGGTCTGGGGCCTGGCCGCTCCGCCTGGAGCCCCGGCTGAGGCGCAGAAACAAGGCGCGGGCCATCGGGCCTCCGGCCTCGGGGGAAGAGGCATCTTTGAAAGCGCGAGTTTGCGCAAACAAAAAGTCCCTCAGGACTCGCTGGTCTGCAAAGCGCAGACTGCATGGACTGAGCTCTGGCCCCGCTGTCTCCCCCAGCAGCGGCGGCGACCGGCCGCGTCTACACCCGCACTGAGCGTGTCGGCCAGATAGCCAAGAAGCCTCCGGTAAAACAGAGCCAGGGCTCTCCAGCCCCACCCCGGGCGCCGGCGAGCCTAGAGGGGCCGATCGGAAGCCGGCGAGCAAACGGGGTGCGACCGCCCCAGCAGGGACCCCGGGGCAGAGAGCCGCCCGCCCAGCGCGCTCACCTCCACTTCGTCCGCCGGTTCTGGAACCAGGTTTTGACCTGAGCGTCGGTCATTTTGAGCGCCTTGGCCAGGGCGGCGCGCTCGGCCGAAGCCAGGTACTTCTGGCGGTGGAAGCGCTTCTCCAGCTCGCAGATCTGCAGGCGCGTGAAGGACGTGCGCGGCTTCTTCTTCTTGGGGGGCGTCCGGTTCTGATAGGGGTGACCTATACGGCGTGTTACAGTGAAGGGTGAGAGGGCCACTGGAGCGGGAGACAGACAGACGGCAGAGGCAAGCGGCAGAGCGTCAGGAGGCGTCCCAGGCCCGACTCCCCGCGATCAGCGAGCGCAGCGGCTAGACCCCAGGAGCGGGGCGGCGATCCTCCCGTCAGCCCTCGGCTCCAAGCCCGCGGCGGGAAACGGCCCCCTCCCGCCCGCCAGGCCGACGCCGCCGCCGCCGCCGCCGCCGCCGCCGCCGCCGCCACGGAGGCCTCTCTAGCCCGGGGCTCCCAAGTGCCCAGCCTGAACCGGCGCAGTCGCCGCCCCAGTCTCCTTGAGGGGCACGGTTGAGGCGAGCTAAAGGTCACAGTCCCCCACAGCCCCAGGCCTCCAGCCTCAGTGAAGCTGCCCAGCAGCCAGAGGCTGTGCTTGGTCAAGGGGAGGGGGGGTGCTCGGGTCTTGACCTGAGCGACCACCACACAGCAGCATACACAGACACATCACATACCACAGGGGCAAGTTACAGATCTATACATCCCATCCGACACAACAGGCACAGGGGCAGACACAAACAGGACACAGGGCAACACAAAGCAGCACAGGGTGACAGCGATTCACTTCCTGAGAACCTCCTTCAGGCCTGAAGCAAGATTAGGGTGGGCTGTGGCTCCCCAGGTAGGCCCTCTGTAGAGACCCAAGAGCAGTAGATTCTCGTTGGAGGGTTCGATTAGAGCCCTTCAAGGCTGTCCTGGCCTGGGTGGGGGGAGTAGAAAGGGCAGCAGGCTCTGCCTCCCCAGGCCTGAGAGGACTTGGGTTGGGGCACTGGGATCCCTTGAGTACCTTAGGTCCGTCCTTCCTGGAGGCCCGCAGCAGACCGGCTGTATTGCCTCTGCTGCACCGCACCCCACTCACCCCCACCTTTGCCACAGACCCAGCCTGGAGCCAGGGCTGCAAGGCGGTAACAGGAGCAGGGGGCCTGGGGTGCCTTGAGGTCTCCTAGCTGAGGGTGTAGCTCTAAGCTGCCTGTCTCCTTTCCACCCCTGGGCCCTGGATCCCGAGCCCCATGGGAGTCACGTCGCCAACGGCAGCGGCCCGTGCCTCCTCTCTCTGAGGCCGGGCCAGGAACCCAGGCATAGCTCGTGGCTACTTCCCAACCGGCTTGGGAGCTGGGCTCGGCAGGAGGATCGAGGATCGAGGATCGTAGCCTCGGATCCCAGGAATGCTAAGGGGCAGCGGGAAGTGAGGCCGGAGGGAAGGGCGCGCGCGTGAGCCAGAGCTGAGCGCCGAGAGCGGAAGCGGGAGCGGAGGGAGCCGGGGCGAGCGGAGGAAGGCGCGGAGCTGGCAGCGAGGAGGGCGGCAGCCGGCCGCGCTGAGTGCGTAATCGTCCCAGGAGTTGTCCTTCGGCCGCCGATCGATCGCGGGCCGGGCGGGTGCATTATTCACACTGGAGGGAACCGGGCTGGGCCCAGAGGGGAGGACGCCATGCCGGGACCGAACGAAAACGAAGCAGGAGGCTCAGCCTCACGCTGCCACCGAGCCGGACGAAGCCCGCAGTCCGGGAAGACGGGCCCGTCAGCCCTGCTGTTGGACTCAGGCTCCGGCCTCTGCCGGGAGGGCAAGCGCAGCGGGCGCTGGACCTCCGGAGCGCCAAGTGGTGTGTGTGTGTGTGTGCGCGCGTAGGGAACGAGAGGTGGGGAACCTGTTCTTTCCTTGCGCCTGACTCTGGGGCTCCCCGCCTCGGCCAGAGAGCGTTGGCCGGGACGGAAGAAACAGTTTGTTCACACTGCGCCCCTTTCTCCAAGATTCCCGAGCCCCAAATGCGGGCGAAAGGTAGTCTCGAAGCTACACCCCCCCTTCCCTCCGCCTGACTGAGCCCAGGGACTCCGAGAGGGGACCTGGGAGCGCTTCTCAGAGTGGGGGTCCTGCGGGAGAGACCGAGAGGGGCCCAGACTGGGAGAACTCTTCGAGCGTGGCGATTCCGCGAGCGTGGAAAGGTGGCGGGCGGCTGCGCCTGGGGGAAGTACCAAGAGAAGCCGGGCAGCCTGGTGCGCAGAGGGGCCGCGGGGAGCCGCCGGCCGGGGAAAGGTAGCGCAGAGCCCGGGCCGCGGCCAGGCGGGGCGCGCGCGGGCCGGACTCACCTGTGAACCTGTCCTTTGTGTATCTGCGGTTACTCTCCATCCAGGGGAAGGTGAGGCCGGTGAGGTTGTTGACACCTGGCACCGCAGGCACGGAGGGCACGGTGGGCAAGCCGGTAGCCAGAGGCTGAGGGTGGGCCACCGCTCCAGCAAGCGGCCTATGCGCGGGCACCCGGATCACCCCCGCAGCGCTCAGGGCCCCCCCGCCGCCGCCGCCGCCGCCCCCGCCGCCGCCACCGCCGCCGCCGGGACCGGGGCCTCCCGCCAAGGCCATGTTCACGTTGTAGGAGCCAGCCAGCGGGCCCATGCTGCAGGCGCCGCCGCCGCCGCCGCTCGCCGGGCCACCAGGGCCGCTTGGACCGCCGGCACCGTAGGCCCCCGCGCCCCCGGCCCCCGCCCCGGCCGCGGGGCCCCCGCCGCCGTAAGCGTAGGCGCCTCCAACCAAACAGCCAAGGCCGTATTCTCCGTCCTGGAGGCGCGAGGCGGGCCCCATGCAGCCGCCTTGGTCCGGGCTGTTGAGGATCTGGTCGATGCCGAAGCTGATGGGCTCCGCGTGGCCCGGGTGGAGATGGTGCGGACCCAGGTGCTCCATGCTGGCCCCCGGCCCCGGCCCCGCGGGGGGGCCTGGGCGGCGGCGTTTGCTGTGTTTGGCTCGGTGGGCAGAGCGCAGGGGCGCGGAGGCGGCGGCGGTTCCTGGCTGTGCGGAGACTTGGAGGCGAAGTGCGCGGAGGGCTAAAGTAGGGGGGAGGGGAAGAGAGAGGGGGCGCCGTATTCTTCCCCTCTCCGGCTGCTCCTTCCCCTCTCCCGCTGCTAGCTAGATGTTGACTCTGGGACATCAATCACAGGGCGAAAAAGCCCGGTGCGAGCGAGCCTAGCCGTTTCGGCCGGGTCTCTCCATTGGCTGTGCGTGGAGAGGAGCGGGGTGAATGACAGCGCGGGGGAGGGGCGGAGAGGGGGAGAGGGAGGCCGGGAGCCGAGACTGATGCAGGAGCCAGAGACCGAGGGACCGAGACTGAGGCTCGGAGAAGTAGTTCGGGAAGAGAGAGAAGAAGGGATTCAGAGACGTAAGAGCAGAAAAAGAACAGGAGGCGGCCATTCCCAGAGAACCATAAACAGACGGACCCAAGGAGGTGGAGGACAGAGCCCTCTTCCCAGCCTGGCAGGAGTCTCTCCTAACTCTGAATTGGGCCATAGGGGTCCGGCTTACTAGGCCTCTGGGGAAGGGTGTCCCTGCGCTACTGGAGAATCTCCCCAAGGGCTCAGCTGGGAAGCGTCTGTCCTTCAACAAGAGGATTTATTCCAAACTTCAAATCTGGCCTGTTAGAAAGTAGAAGACTGTCTACTCCCCAGGTATGGAGCCCAGGCCCCTGAGGCAGGAAGGTGAGTTCAGGCTTGTCCTTTTTAAAAACACAAGCCTATGTATAACTGGCTATATGTTGTTGAAAGAAATCAACAACCACTCCAACTCAGCCTATTTAGAGAAACTGAGGAAAGGAAGACTTCCTGAGAGGCAGCCACAGGTCCAGGGAGTTGGCTTGGGCCTGCTGCTAGGGTGCCCATGCCTCAAGATACCACCGTTCCTTTAAAATAAACAGATGCCTGGAGAAGCAGTTCCTACTGTATGTGAATTAATTCAATTAGATTGCTTTCACCTAGCAACTATCCCTGGGCTGGCTATTCCAAGCAAGAAACCTTTGGACTGTGGTGAGGAGAAGGAGTTATTTTCTGACTTTTGGAATCCTGGGAGGGAGGCCTAGGGACTTAAGGCAGTAGGGGCTGAGGTTGGTGGGACTAAGATCAGGGAAGTGCTTGCTTCCAGACAAATTGAGACCTTTTAAAGTTTTGTCTTTGGCTGACTGGCTTAGAGCCCAGGAGAGGAGGAGGAAACTCCCTTCTTCTGCTTCTTTTCTTTCCCCTCTTCATTAGGGAAAGGTCTGCTCCCTCACAGGAGCCAAGCTCTGGGAAGGGTGCAGATTGGATCACTTGGGATCTATTTCTGGTCTATATTAGATTCAACAGATGTTCAAGGAGGGACTGTCGCTATCAGGCAAGATGCTAGAATGTGAAATTTTCCATTCTACTCTCCAGGTCTCATTATTGTCTATTTGTCATGTCTGTTATTTCCACTTGAAGAGATCTCCTTGGAAGCAGGGAATGGCTTACTCATCTCAGTTTCCTTGCTGTGGAGTACAGCCCCAAACCATAGGATATACCCATCCTCAGTGAAAAATGAATGAATGAACCTCCTTATTCAACAAATATTTATTGAATACCTACTACATGTCAGGCATTGTTCTTGGCATTGGGAAAACAGCAGTAAACAAAACAAAGGTCCTGCCCTCATGGAGTTTACATTCCATAGGAGGGGTCAGACAATAAGCAAAAAACCAAATGCAGTAAGTCAGATGGTGATAAGTGTTATGGAGAACACTAGGAGCTTCACCAACTCTTCAAGATGAGTATTAGTCTTATTTTATAGATGTAAGAAGGCCAAATTTCAGAAAGGCTAAGTCACCTCGATTTGATCAAGATGGAGGAGCTGGATTGGACTTGCTTTTATGGGTTAGCCTGGAAACCTGGCTGCTTGTTGGAAGCACATCTATATGGGGAAAACCTTGTCTGGGCTCCAGGCAGGAGGACAAAAGCCCACTCAAAGCAAGGCCAGATGTGAAGTAGGTGGTGGTTTGTAAACACTAAGCAGAAACAGGAGAGAGCTCTACTGTCTTGCCAGTTTGCTCCTCTCCATCCACCCAATTCAGGTTCTACACCTCTACCCTGGAGATTCCATAGCTTTCTTCAAAAGCTGTTTGAGCCTGAATTTGTCTCTTTCCTGTCTCTTATCTTGGGGGAACTAAAGCAGAGATAAATATAAGTGTTTTACTGAGAAACTACTATGCGCCAGGCACCATGCCACACTGATCTCATTTAAGACTCACAACTCTGTGAAGTTAATGGCAACATCTCCAATTTGTAAATAAGAAATTTGAATGAGGGATCCCTGGGTGGCGCAGCGGTTTGGCGCCTGCCTTTGGCCCAGGGCGTGATCCTGGAGACCCGGGATCGAATCCCACGTCGGGCTCCCGGCATGGAGCCTGCTTCTCCCTCTGCCTGTGTCTCTGCCTCTCTCTCTCTCTGTGTGTGACTATCATAAATAAAAAAAAAAAAAAAAAAGAAAGAAATTTGAATGAATGTTCATAGTGATGTTATTTATAATGGCCAAAAAGTGGGAACAACTCAAATATTCACATCTGATGAATGGATAAATAAAATGTGGTAAAACCATAAAATGGAATATTATTCATAAAAAAAAGAATAAAAAGGAAGTCCTGGTTCCTGCTACAACAGGAAGAACCTAGAAAACATTATGCTAAGTGACAGAAGCCAGTCACAAAAGGCCATATGACTGCATTTATATGAACCATTCAGAATAGGCAAATCCATGAAGGTAGAAAGTAGATTAGTGGTTGCCAGGGGTTGGAAGAGGAAGTGTAGGAAGTGTCTGCAAATGGATACAAAGTTTCTACTTGGAATGATGAATATTTGGAATATTCTGGAATTAGATGGTGGTAATGGTTGTACAACTTTATGAATATATTAAAAACCACTGAATTGTATGATTTAAAGAGAATGTTATGGTATATGAATCATATTCATTTTATTTTATTTTCTTTTAAATTTTATGTATTCATTCATGAGAGACACACACACAGAGAGGCAGAGACACAGGCAGAGGGAGAAGCAGGCTCCATGCAGGGAGCCAGACGCGGGACTCGATCCCAGGTCTCCAGGATCACGCCCTGAGCCAAAGGCAGGTGCCAAACTGCTGGGCCATCCAGGGCTGCCCTTATATTCATTTTAAAAAAGAAAAAAACAAAAACTGAGACTTGGTAAGATGAACAAACTTGCCCAAATTTCCACAGATAGAAGATTGATCTGGATTCTCAAAACCTGAACTCCTTTCCCTGTATGAGACTGAGAAGCATGGAGAGGGGTACTTCCACTTCCTTTGAGACTGGACCTCAGTAGCCCTGCTCCTTTTCATGATTAACTACAGTTTTGCCTGCTGCAATTAAAACCCTGCCTTTCTAGGTTATCCTTAGAACAATTTCCCTTTGCCACTCTCTGGCCCATGCAGGCAGCCTCCTGAGTGGTCCTAACACTCTCCCCATTCCTCCCTCCCTCCTCCTCTGGATGAAACTTCCCAGCCCCTACCTCAGTCTTTCTGATCTTGCCTGTTCCATCCATTTGGGCATCCCTGCCTTACTCACCTCTTGAATGCCTCAGATCTGGCATCAGTTGGTCAGGGTCCCCAGCAGGAGATCTCACCCTTGCTGCCCAGCCAGCCCAGGGTTGGCAAAGGCCACAGCTGCCTAGTGGCCCATTAAGACTGTCAGGATGCTCTTCTCATCAATATCCTGCAACCCAGGGACCTCCTGACTTTCTCCTGCCCTTACATCCATTCCCCTCACCCATCTCTTCCATACCCCACTCTGCCCCCACCGCTCCTCCTTATCAGGGTTGACTTTTCTTCCAATCCAGTTCTGAGTTGCTGGCCTCCCCCAGGATGGGGTTCTTTGTGTCCAACTTCACCTCGACCTTTGTTTTCCAATGGGGTAGTTGCTGAGGGCCAGGGGTACCTTTCAGTCCCCTTCTCTTCCTATGAAGTTGAGACAAGAGGGTCAGGAGTCACTGACTTTCCCCCTCCCCTCCCTGCTTCCCAGAAGCAGTGTTACTGGAGCACTGAGTGCTGCTGCAGGTTGGAGAGTTTTCTGAACCGAGGAGAAGATTCCCATGGAGCTTACCTTTGGGACAGCTTTTGTGTTGGCACAGTGTTTCTGCCCACCTCACAGAGTACCCTTGTTAGGAAGGAGTAGAGGAGGAAAAGTAGGCAGAAGGACAAAGCACGGTGATGTCCTAGGCACCTTCCATCACAGTGATTATCTCGCTTTATCCACTGGTAACTCTGTGATGTTATCTCCATTTCACAGATGAGAAAACTGAGGCACTGAAAGCTGGGAAGGGACAGGGACTGGACTCAAAATGCTGTTTTTCTGACTCCATTCATTACAAGCTGATTTCTCAATACCAAACTTGGTAGATGTGGCCTTTGCTTTGTAGGAGTATCTTGTGCACATGCACACGACTAGGTGAGTTCCAGCCCTAAAGCCACCTGGTAACCACCTCCTCCCCAAGCACCATCCACTCTCCTAGCCTGCAGAATAAAGAAGTGCCTCCAATTAAAAGAGGAGCAGCTGGGGCTGAGACTGGGGCTGGGGGAGGAGAGCGGGGAGGGCTCAGCCACAGAGGGCAGCCTCTTTGGATCCCACAAGGCTCCCTCCCCCCTCTGGGAGAGCCCCTTGGGCCAGGGGTTGTCCTTTAGCTTAGGGGTGTGTGTGTGTGTGATAACTTAATTACTTTGTGTTTGTGGGACTGTGTGTCCATGAGGGGAAAGCCAGATGTGAAAGTGTGCATGACAGTGAGGGTGGCCATGCAGATGTACTGGGCATGTCTCTGAGGAATAATTTTTAAAACTTACCCAACAAATATGTATTGGATGTCTATTTTGTACCATTGTGAGGCTGTTGGGATTCAACTGAAAGCAAAACACATATCGGTAAGGGGGTTGAGGGTGAGGAAGGGAGTCTGGGTTGTTTTTACAACTGGATTTGTCTTTGTAAGAATCCAAGTGAATGTGTGTAACACATTCTGTAACTGCATCTCTCTAAGAGTGTGTCTCTCTAACTGTTCCTGTGTAACAGGCACATATGATGGGCTGAGAGTATCCTTCAGCTACTGTGTGAAAGTGTGAGTGTAATGATGTGTGAGTGTGTGTGTGTGTGTGTGTGTGTCTGTGGGAGAGGTGTCTTCCATAGTGCAGTTGTCAGAGCAATGGCCACATGAAGGACTGTGGGTATGGAAAAGGGGTGATGGGATATCCCCAACAGATATGCAGCAGGAAAGTGTAGAACAAGCTGAGAAATGTGTAAGGGGATGTATAACATGAAGCAGTTCGTGGTGAGGCCGTTGGGATCTGGATTTCCAATACCAAACATGCCAGTTTTGCCTTGCTCACCTGCCTCAGGAGAGGGGGCAGAAAATGGAAGGGCAGGTGCAGCTGGTGGTAAGGACTTAGAGACCCAGTAAAGGCACTCCCCTTCCAAGGTGTGTGGGAGGGGGTTCACTCTTGGAAGCTAGGCTGGGGAAGAGGGGAGAAAGCAGGTCAGGCTGGCTCCAGCTACACAACTCAGTGATTTCTCAGGGCTGTCCAGGGCCAGCCCCAGGTGCTCCAACTCAATCCTTACAGTAGTAGGGACAGGGAATCTCTCCAATGTGGAAGGACCCCAAAAAGATTGAAGACAGAGGGTCAGGGGACAGACATTTCCTGTTGTAAGACACACCTCAGCTATCACCTAGGTTAGGAGCCAGCACCTTTCTTCTCCTCCCACTTCCCCTATTGAAGGCCTGCTTGAGCAATGGGGTCATTAAATCTAAGCCCTGTCCCATAAGGCTCCCCTTCTTGGCTTCTGACATAAAGGAAGCTATCGGCCCCATTACCTCTGGGCATCGAGCTAGGGTCTCAGGTCTCTTTCAGACCAACTGCCTCCCAAAGGAGGCCTAGAGACCTTCAGTTCCCGCCATCCAGAACTGGTGCCCTTGACAGAGTATATCTTTGATGCTAGGTCTTCTCTGAGGATTCCAGAACAGGGAAAGATTGGGCAGGAGAGGATAGAGCTCTATGGCCTTGCCATCCCCTGAAGCTCCTGAAGGGCTCCCTAGACACCTAGTGTCTCACCACAGAACCCCAGTAGAGTACCCCAGCCTAGGACCCAGGACCACAGACATACCCCAGCATGCCTATCCCTGGCCTCTATCCTTGGCCCTACCCAGTGGACAAGTGGGGTTCAAGTTGGTTCAAGGAATTTTGGGAGGCAGAGAGCATTCCATAGCCAGCCCCCCAACTGTGGTGCAGGGAAGAGAGAAGAAGCAGGGAGAGCTAGCTTGCTGCAGGCCAGGCCTCCGAGGGCCATTACTACCTTCTAGGAACCTACTCCCTGCATTGGGGGGCTGGCAGGCTCTTGGGGATCCGTGGGCCGGACTTCTGCCGGTGTGCTGTTCTCTCACTGTCATTTCAGTCAAGCTGAAAGAGGGGCTTTCCGGCTGGGCCACAAACCCTCAGCGGCCAGACCTACCCAGACTTCTCTCCTCGATGCAGTTCCCCAGCCATCTGGGAGCATACACTTGGGCCACAGAAGAGCGGGTGACTTCCCGGTTCCGAACCCCAATTCAGTCCTGGGCTCTGGCAGGAGGTGGGGGGAAAAGCCTGAAGTTCTCGGGTCACCCATACCCGCTTAGGCCACCTTGGCTTGGGCGGGTCTGGAAGTTTCTGCGGGCACTCAAGGCACGGCAGAAGCTGCCAAGCGGAGCTGGGGCCACGCTGCACTGAGGATGGAAAACCAGGCTGGCCAGTTCAGCCCGCAACTGGCCGAGAGGGCCAGGCTGCCGCAGAGCTGCGCGGGGTGGGCTGGGGAAGTGCCCTCCGCGTAAGTGAGATGAGTGGGAGTTGGGGTTTGAAATGAACTGGCTCGAGCTAGTCTTCCATGGGTGGGGGGATGAGGGGGAAGGAGTTCTGCCTGGGAGCCCCAGCTGCTGGGCTGTGGGCGAGGTCGTGTGCTCCACACTCGTCCTGACTGCACATGGCACCCCCTCCAACCCCGCATATACACAAGTGGTCCCTGGCAGACACAACCAACACCCGAGGCTTTCCAGATCCAGCGTTGGAGCAGATCCAGCACCCTCTCTCAGGCCCAGGCTGACCCACATTCACCCTTGCCCACAAAACCATGCACTCCTGTGTGCAATCCCGGCAGGGCAGCTGCTACCAAGGCCTCCTTCCCGCATGCCTCCCGCGGTACGTACAGAAGCTACAAACCTGGTACGCTGATTTCCTGCGCCTCAGCTAAAAAACACATCCCTCCCTTCAGGCACACACTGCCGGCCACGGTGGGCCCACAGTCAGCCACACAGTTTCCCAACTTTTCTGGGGAGGACGAGGGCCGGGAGGGCGGGGGTGGGGGAGCCGCAGGTGCCAGAAGTTGGGGGGTGGGGGTTTCTAAGGGGGGAGGGACTGTATCCATATGTATGGTTCCGCACACAAAGAGCAGCTGCCCTAAGCTGAGCCCCAGGGGGCCTAGAGTTGCACCGAGGCGGCGGCGACCCAGCTAATTGAATTAGACCGGCCAGGCCCTGCCACCCGCGCGCCACCCGTGGCCGCTCTGCCACCGGTCCCTGGCCGCCGCAGGCGCTCTGTGGGTGCCGAGGGACGAATTGAGGGAAGGAGGCACCGCCGCCTGAGCCCCTGCCCAAGGCGTCCTCTCCCCCCGGAAATAATCCCATTGTTCTGCGGGCTGCGTGTGGCACGGGGCGCCTGGGATCCCCAACTGGACTGCGACGCTGTGATTAATGGGACAGCGGCAAGGGAGCTGACACGAGGAGGGCCCGCGGCCTCCCTCCGCCCACCCTTCTCTCTGGTTCTCATCTGCCTTGGGTTCCGGTGCCCCTTCCCACCAAGTCTGAGAAGTGTGGGCCGAAGGGGGAGGGAAGCCAGTGGGCCATCGGAAATTAGACCAGTTGGATGTCTTAGTGAGGGAGGCGGGCTGCATAAGGGCCTCCAGAGCTGTGAGTCCCTCTGCACTGAGTAGGGTGCTGAGGGTGTGTATGAATGAGGCTTAAGTGCAGAGTGTGGGGCTGCGTGTGAGTGAGATATGAATGGGGGATGCTCCTGTCTCTGGGGGCCCTACCAAGCCCAAGGCCAGAGAGGAGCCCCTGGCACTGCCCTGGGAAATGCCTTCCCGGGGCACCTGCCTTCAAATAATGGATTTCCACAGCTGCTTCACCCAAGACCCCACCCGCATCCCCACCACCAGCCATGGATAGTGTGGCTCCTAAGCCCATCCCCCACCTCCCTGCCCCCACCTTTCTGGATAATGATTTCCAAAAACGGGTATCTTTTTGTTCAGCTCTTCCACTCTGACCTCTTCTGCACCTCCACTGAGGCAGCAGTCTTTTGAGGTCTGACTCATAGTGCTTCAAGCACAGAAAGCTCCCTGACATGTGGCTGGGAAATAACTCCTCTGTCCAAGGTGGCCTTCCAGTCGCTGAGGTAGGTAGCATGTCTGTATGTCTGTCCTGCTCTACACTGCAAGTGCCTGGGAGCACACCAGAGTCCCAGCTGGCCCTTCAGCACTGACACTCACTCACAGGTGCTCTCAGCACCAGTGACATCTCCTTGCCTGGTGATCTCCACCCAAGAACTGTGAAGACCAAGGCTCTCAGGAGGGTGGGCACAGAGCTATGCTTCTGGGACCGTGGGGCACGTTCACATCCTTGCCTTCTCCACCCAGAAGCAGGACACATGGGACTGGCCCACAGTGTGTATGTGTTAGGGGGGTGCCCTAGGGGACCGAGCCATGGATCCTAGGAGGGTGGAAGAGGACCACCACCTGGAGAGCCCAGGGCTCTGGCCATCCAGTGGTCGGCACTGCTACTGAGACCTTGCCCCAGCCAGCACCTCTGACCCTCAGACTTCCTGCCGGCTGTTGCCCTCTGCTGCTGACCACTGAGCTCTGCCAAACCACTCAGGTTATGCAATCAAGACAAGGTACCCTAGAAATGCAAATAGGGGCTTGGGAGCCTCTTGCCCACCAGCAGGGCTCAGTGCATAGGGCAGGGACCAGGACCCCTTGAAGGAGTAACACCAAGAGACGCAGTGGCTGGTGCCCCCACCCCACCCCCCTGCCCTGATACCCCAGGTTCCAGAGACATGGTGGGGGCAGGGTCTGGGGCAGGCCCAGGGGGTCACCCTGAGAGCGCTAGGCGCCAACGTGGCCCCGCTCTCTCAGGCCCAGGGCCTGGCCATGGCAGCCCTCATGATATTTCCCGGGACTTTTACTGCAGCACTGAGATGAGCAGTGACATCCCCCTCTCCCCTTTCATAAATATTGCATCTTCCCAATGCAATTACAGGAGACGGAGCGGCATGAGCGTTTACTAAATAAGATTATGGGGTAATGCTAATGCAGTTTATGTCTGCGCTCTGACACCAGACAAACTCCCTATTAATAACCTCTCAATGAGGCGCGAGGCTCAGAAAGCAGAGCCTGGGGCTGCCCTGGCTGCGGAGGAGGCAAGGATGGCCACCATGTTGGGGGCTCCCTCGGCTCCCACCCTCCTCTTTGGGCCTCTTGGCTTGGAGTTCCCTCCATACTCCTTAAGAGGCAACCTCGATTTCCACCCCTCAATTCCAGAGTCTCACTGAGGCCCTACTTCCTCCACTTCACTTCTGTTTTTGGCAACAGTTTAGTCCTGCTGGTGCCCCTCCCATCTCTTTGGAATTCATGCTGCTGGAGGGGCCCAACGCTCCCCCTCTAAGGGACTGTGCAAGGCACATTCTTCTTGGGCTTAGAAACCACTCACCATTGCCTATGGGAAAATTCAAGCCCTTTATCCCGCCATTCAAGGCCTTGTATTGACTGCTTCATTGGTAGTACCCTCTGCCAATCCCTGGCTACCATTCATCATTTTGTATCAACTGAGACAAATACTCTCATACCTTTCCACTTACACCCATCTCCTCAGTGCAGTGCCCTGAGAGCACCCACTTCTCCCCTACCCCAACCACACACACATACACACACATCCTACTCCTACTTAAAAACTAGCTCAAATTTCTGCCTCTCCTGACATTCTCCAGGAATAATTCATGAGTCCAGTTGGCCAACAGCACACAAGTTCTAAAAATTACCTTTTGGGATGCCTGGGTGGCACAGAAGTTGAGTGTGTCTGTCGTTGGGCTCAGAGCATGATCACTAATCCAGGGATCTGAGGGGAGCCTGCTTCTCCCTCCATATGTCTCTGCCTCTCTCTGTGTGTCTCTCATGAATAAATAAATAAAATCTTTTTTAAATTTACCTTTTTATTGTTGTTGTAGATATGGAGTCACAGAGACATGGTTTGGAGTCCCAGCCACACTGCTTTGTAAATGTGTATCAGCACAGATCAATGAACTTCTCAGGCCCTTATTTATTTATTTATTTATTTATTTATTTATTTATTCTGGTTTATAAAATAGTCACAATGAACTCTGACTTTTCTTTCAGCAAGCCACTGTCAGAATCTTCCTAGTTCATTCGGTGTATCTCTGCTTTACTGTCCTTCTTATTGTATTGAAATTTGTGTAAAATGTCTGTCATCCCTACCTGCCTGGGAGTCATTGAAACTCCCGATTGGTAACCCCTGCTCAGTTTCTCAGAACTGTTGATGAGCTCCCAGGACTAGTAGAAAGTTTTTTCCTTGCCTTCCTCATTTCCCTCCTCCTGAGGCCTCCTTAAGGTCCCATTGAGAGGATAGGGCTAAGGCAGTAGAGACAAATTCTGGAAAAATAGAACATCAGTGAAGCCGAAAAGTATAGGCAGGATTTCAAGGTCAAGAGAGCCAGTCCCCTGCCTTGGGCCCTTGTGCAGGCTGGTCATTAATGCAGCCCTGGGTTCTTCTTGGCCTTCAAATAAAAAGACATTTCATGCCCAAGGACCTCAGTAATGAGGAACCAGGGAGGGGCTGGGTAGCCTGCAGGCTCAGCAAAACCTTCCCCACCTCAGAGGCCCCCTCCCTCCTTCCTGCCTCCTCCTCAATCTCTCTGAAGTCAGCGAAACCTTTCAGCAGCTTCTGGAAGAAGGAGGTTCTTTTGCCTTTGGAGCAGGGAGAGGGATGAAGGGCTCTGGCAAAACCTCTTTAGAGGCCTCCTGGAGCCTCGCCCCTCCGCCCCCACCTCTCTACCAAGGACAGACCATCTTTGCCTCAGAGAAGTTCATTGGTCTGTGGGGAAAGGCTGAGGCCCAGGGCCTGGAGGATGGGTGTGACGCTTTACCATATTGTCCAGTCCTTCACACCCTTACAACTGGGGCTACATCTGGTCAGGCTAGCACATCCTTACCACTAAGTGTAACCTACTGTTCCTGCCCTGGGCTACAAGTGACTTTGCTGAATGCTGCAAACCTGTCTGAATCTGTCTGGGGCATTTTGGACTTACCACAACACCCCTTCGCTTATTTAAGAAGCATTAGACTTGATTCTTTTTTCTATTTTCCCTTTCTCTCTACCTTACCTGTCCTGTCCAGTCTCCCTGCTGAGTCTTTTCTTAATGCTTGTGGTATGGGAAACTTTATTTCTTTTTTTTTTTTAAGATTTTATTTATTTATTCATGAAACAGAGAGGCAGAGACACAGGCAGAGGGAAAAGCAGGCTCCCTGTGGGGAGCCCGATGTGAGACTTGATCCCAGGATCCTGGGATCATGACTTGAGCCGAAGTAAGTCGCTCAACCACTGAACCACCCAGGCACCCTACGGGAAGGTTTCTAACTAGCCCTTTTACCTAACTTGTGCGTTGTATGCATACAAACTCAGAGGTCCGCGCAGACCCTTATTCTCAACACATGAACAAACTCTTGAGCATAATATATTAACCCATCACAAAGTCCCGATCCACACGTGCAGGTATGCATCTGCGCTGTCTCCCACTGAAAAGCATGCATGCATAGAAGAGTACAACTTCATAGGTTAGCATGTTCACACAGACACATATACACAACCAATCAACATGCCAAGCACAGTTTCTGAAGTTGGTACTGCCCTTGAATCTTCCAGAGTTTGCCAGAGATCAGGGAAGTGCCTTCTTTTATCCTTGGTGGGAACTTAGTCTTTGTAGGCTAATGTATGTATGCTCAAGGGTATTTGGGGCTTGTATAATTGTATGGCAAGATTGGGAAAAACCACTCCCCACAAGGTACCTGCGCTCTGAGTCATTCCAGAGGATCTAGAAAAGTAGGAGGAACACACATCTGAGCAGAGGGATGTGGTCTACTCATTGGAATCTGAACCTGCCCATCATCTGCACTCGGTGAATCAGGTGAAGATCCTAAGGCAGGAAGTAGGAACCTAGTGGGCAGGCTCCAAAGGAGTGTGAACTTTGAAACAGGAAAGGAAGGAGCTATTTGGGCCTCTCTCAGGGAGTGGTCCTCAGTTCCAAGAAGCACAAGGTAAAGTTAGTACCTTCCTTGGAGGTGGCTACTTGGGCCCTGGTGAAGCCAGGCCTGACTGTGGCCAGCAAAAGCAATGGCACTATAAAGCGTTTGTTTCTATCTCAATGTCCTTGAAGAAAACCACTCATGGCAAAGAGAAATGGACTAGGGTAAAAGGTGGGGGCTTCAGGAGGCTGGAGAGGAGGGAAGTATAATGGAAAAATCAAAAGCATTGATGTTTGAACAGGATTCATATTTTCCCTGTGCCGTTCCACTAGCTGTGTGATTTTGGGCAACACATTTAACCTCTCTGATCCTCAGTTTACTCCTTTATAAAATAAAGATATACTGCCTACTTTGTATGGTGTGGTGAAGAATAAAAGAGATGAAAAACTGGACTGGCTAGCATACAGCCCCCCAATAGTTGGGGGCTGTATATGAGAAGAAGGCAACTAGAAGGCCAATATAAAAAGGTCTAAAACCCAGGACCAGAAGATTTAGGGCCTTCCTTTCCTGAAGGAGATTTGGGCTGCTGATGCCAAGGCAGAATCCAGAAAAAGAAGGGCAGCTGCAAGCTAAAGTGCCTGTTCCTGGTCAAGTGAGCAGAGCACAGTGGCTAATCTAATGCCAGAATGCCTGAGTCCTTCCAGCTATATGACCTACAGAATATAGCTCTTGATTTTTTTTTTCTATTTGAAGGGGGCAGGGCCAAGGGAGAGGGAGAGAGAAACTCAAGCAGACTCCACGCTGAGTGCAGAGCCAACTCAGGGCTCCATCTCATGGACCCTGAGATCAGACCTGAGCCAAAACCAGGAGTTGGATACTTTAAGTGACTGCGCCACCCAGGCCACCCAGCAAATTTCTTGATGGCTTGGTTTCTTTATCTGTAAAATAGGCATGATAATAATAATCGGATCTATCTTGTGAATTTGATATGAGAAGTAAATGAGTTAATATTTGTAAAGTGCTGGGACACCTGGGTAGCTCAGCGGTTGAGCATCTATCTGCCTTTGGCTCAGGGAGTGATCCTAGGATCTGAGATCGCGTCCCACATCAGGCTCCTTGCATGGAGCCTGCTTCTCTCTCTGTCTATGTCTCTGCCTCTCTTCCCTGTGTCTCTCATGAGTAAATAAATAAAATCTTTAAAAAAAAATTGTAAGGTGCTTAGACTAGTACCTAATACATAATAAATGCCACACAAATGTATGCTAAGTCAATAAAAACAAAGCAGGCCCATGTACTGAGGGGGAATCTGTCTCTAAGGAGGACTCAGAGGCAGCCTGCCTCTCCGGCTGCAAGACCAGTGCTCTTCAGAAGCCTGTGCTCTCAGACTTCTGCATGGCTGTGTTTGTTTTCTTTAGGAACAGGTTCCTTGTAAGTTTTGGGGCTGCTGAAGGGTTTGGTAAGGGAAAAGTAGATATTTCTTTATATGTTGCTGGTGGTGCTGTAAATTGATCCCACCCTCCTCGAGGTATGTAACAAAGAACCATGATACTGTTCATATCCTTTGATCAGATAATTCCACCTTTAGGACCATCTCCCAAGGACATAAAAAAGCAAATTTGTGTGAAAATGTTGAGAGGAGCACTATTCATAATAGCTCAAACTTGGAAGCAGCCCAAACACCCAACATGAGGGAAATAATCAAGCCAGCCAGAGAACATCAGCACAGAGGAATAGTAAACAGCCATTTAAAATGCTAATGATGACACAGGTAAGTTGTGGGACAGGCTAAATTCTTAGGTGAAGACACCAAGCAGCATAAAAATGGCAATACTCTCTAAGAAAATGTATAGGCTTAATGTCCTACTGATCAAAATCAAAGCAGAGATTTTCTTTGATTCTCTGAAATTTTTTCAGAAAAAAAAAAAGATTTCCAACGTTTACATGAAAAAGTAATACATGCACATAGCAAATAATTTTCTAAAGAACAATTTCAGGGGCACCTGGGTGGCTCAGTGGTTGAATGTCTGCCTTTGGCTCAGATAGTGATCCCAGAGTCCTGGATCGGTCCAGCATGGGGCTCCCCACAGGGAGCCTGCTTCTCCCTCTGCCTATGTCTTTGCCTCTCTTCATGAATAAATAAATAAGGGGATCCCTGGGTGGCTCAGCGGTTTAGCGCCTGCCTTCAGCCTAGGGCGTGATCCGGGGTCCTGGGGGCCTAGGGCGTGATCCTGGGGTCCTGGGATCCGGTCCCACATTGGGCTCCCTGCGTGGAATCTGCTTCTCCCTCTGCCTGTGTCTCTGCCTCTCTCTCTGTGTGTGTCTCTCATGAATAAATAAATAAAATCGTTAAAAAAGAATAAATAAATAAAAATCTTAAAAAAATAAATCAGTGGGATAAAATAGAGCCCAGAAATAGATCCAGCCACACCTAGAATTTAACATAAATGTTAGAAAACAATTAAGAAGGGAACCTAACTCAATAAATGGTTTGGGAAAAGCTTTGCCATTTGGAAAAGAATTGTTTTATTTTTTATTTATTTTTTATTTCAAGTGAGTTCCATACCCACTATGGGGCTCAAACTCATGACCCTGAGATCGAGCGTCAGACGCTCTACTGGCTAAGCCAGCCAGGTGCCCTGGAAAGAGGTTATTTTATATCATGTAAAATTAAATGTGATAAGATTAAATAACTAGGATGATGACTAAGAGATGTGGGTACAGAGAGATACGGGTACAGTGCAATCTTAAACTTTAAAAATTCAAAGATTGTGATGTTCTTACTGACTACAACTGAGGAGAAGCACAGGTCTCAACCTTGATAAGGATCAAGGGATGAAACATGATTGATGTAAGTCGTTGGTGTCCTCAATGAATGGAATTTGTTGTCGAGAAGGTAGGAGTTCAGTAAAGTGGGGGAAAGGAGAGGGATGTGAGTGCTTCCACCTGTCCTTGCACACAGCCGAGAAGGCAGTGCTGTTGTGGAAGGGTGGGGCCACAGGTGTTCCAGGTCAGCTGGAGGGACCCTGGCAGTAGAGGTCCAGGACAACCGGTTGTGAATGCTTGCTACCTTCTGCTCTGACTCCTGAACCTGACCCTGATCTGAGTTTCCCTGCTTCCAAACTCAGACGCCTCCTACCAGCTCCCTAGGGGCCAGACTGCCTGGGTTCCAATTTCAGTTCTCCACTTAAAAACTGGGTGACCTTGGGCCAGTTTTAAAGATAAGATCCAGATTCTCTGGATCTCAGTTTTCTTATCTTAAAGTCGGATAATCATAGTACTTACCTAGAAAATTATTGAACTGATTTAATCAGTCAACTCGTAGAAGCCTACAGAAGAGTGTCTGGCCTAGAGTAACTTCTCAGGAAAAGTTGGTTATGCTCTGGGTTGGGTTTGAGGAATTCTAAGGGAGGAGGCGGAAGACAGTGTTTAATTTCTCTGGTGCTCCTGTCTTCTGGGCCTCTGGTTGGGTTTGAAGCCTAGCGCATCTGGCTTTCTCCCTCATCTCAGCTGACAAGGCAAGAGAGACTTGGCCAAAAGGGGGCCCTTGGTGTAGACGGAGAATCCCATGCTGACACACAGGGTTCAGCTGCCTTAGATTCCTCCTGCCTACATGCCCTCCCCACCCTTCCCCTGACCCCAAGGGCCAAGACCAAACCAAGTCTCCATGGGGGATTTGGAGGGAAATGGGCTATTGCTTGGGGGATAATGAAGGGTCAGGGTTTGAGCACCTGGCTGCCAGAGGTAACTCCCCCAGCTGAGCGTTGGCTCCCAGGCTGGCTGTCCTGCTGAGAGTATTTATTTTTATTTTTTTATGATAGTCATAGTCACAGAGAGAGAGAGAGAGAGAGGCAGAGACACAGGCAGAGGGAGAAGCAGGCTCCATGCACCGGGAGCCCGACGTGGGATTCGATCCCAGGTCTCCAGGATCGCGCCCTGGGCCAAAGGCAGGCGCCAAACCACTGCGCCACCCAGGGATCCCATGCTGAGAGTATTCTTGTGCTCAACTTCCCCCAGAGGTCACTCTCTCCAGTTGAAGACTGGAGCTCCCCACAGAAGCTCCAGGCTTTCAGGAAAATGGGAATGCTTTTCTTGCACTGTTTCTGTGTATTCTTGCTAAATCAGGCACAGCTGGGAGGTGTAGGGGTCTGTTTCCTGTCATCCTTCCCTTTATGTCTCTCACACATAAACCTGGGAGTGTCCTTATATTTTGGTGACAGTTTTGTTTATTGCTATATTTTATTGTTATTATAATTCTTATTGTCATTAACCAAGGTAGGGCTGCCCAGGGTCGACTTAGTGCTCCCAGGAGAAGCAAAGTGAGGGACTCCTGGGTGCATGCAGGATAGCGAGACAGGAGGGCAGGGATCTTTGAGAGCCAGACTGAAAAGCACTTCCTTCTTCTGAGGACTAGACCAGGTGAACCTTTAGTAGCCAAGGTGGCTGTAGAATGAAGTGAGTGTCAGCACTGGGAGATGGGGCCCAGAGGGTGAAATTGCAAAGAGAAGACAAGGGTGGGGGTGCCTGGAAAGGACTGAGGATCCTTCTTGACTTCCCAGTGAGGCCAACCTCACACGTGTGCTTGGAGAGTTTTGAATTCACACAGAGTCAGGGAGGTTGATTACTGAGAAACCTTCCTTCCTTCACCTACCCATTTGTTTATTCACTCATTTGTCCATGCAGCCTGCTTTTTGAGCTTTGCTCCAAGCCAGGGATGTTGCCTGCCATGTGTAAGCTAGGCAGGCACCCTGGGAAAGGGGTTCAGGCCCCCCCCACCCCCGAGGGGCAGGCCCAGCAACACCTTCACTTCTGTCAAAGTCAGAACCAGCCACTTCTCAACCTTTCTGGGATTCCAATGACTTTGTAGTTTGCTTTTGTTTGTTTGTTTGTTTTTGCTAACCCCTGTTTGTCTATAGTTCCTGGTGGTTAGAAAAACAAACAGGGCAAGCCTTACACACCAGAAAGGGTGAGAAAGGGGATGTGTGCTGGTTTCAGAGCCCAGGAGCAGAAGAGACAGGGAGAAGTGCCAGGAGAACGGAGTCCAGGGAGGGAGAGCCCAAAGTCAGAGCCCTCTTCCCTGTCCCACCTCTTCCCCATGAGCCTCAACCTCTCCCTGGTGTCCCCCTCCCAACCTCCTAATGTATGCCCTACTCCTTTCTCCCTGCCCCTTTATTTTTTAATTTATTTTTTAAAAAGATATCATTTATTTATTCATGAGAGACACAGAGAGAGGCAGAGACATAGGCAGAGGAAGAAGCATACTCCCTGCAAGGAGCCTGATGCAGGACCCAATTCCAGGACCCTGGGATCATGCCCTGAGCTGAAGGCAGATGTTCAACTGCCACCTAGGTGACCAGCCACCCAGGTGCCCCTCTCCCTGCCCCTTTAAACGTCCCCTAGCATCACACAGTTCCTCATGTCTCTTCCCTCTCCCCTTTGGGAGTTTGGCCTTGAGCCTTGGGTGCTGGAGAACTTGGGCTGAGCCTGAGCAACCCCCTCTCTGATGAGCATTTGTCCTGGGATGAGCCCTGGCCTCCAGGGGTCAAAGGTGGCAGCTTTATTTACTCTCAACCATGCTCTCACTGCTCTGGTGCTTTCATCATTTTGTTATAATGGAAACAGCCCTATGGCTACAGGCGCCCTGGGAGACCCGCCCGGCCACCTCCGTTCTGCCCCCAGCCTCCAGACACACAGACACTTGTAGCCCTCCAATAAGGGCTCGGATTTCTCAACAAAGTACAGCTTTGCTCTCACAACAGTTTTCAGCTGTTGATGTGATCACATTCCTCTGTCTGTTTAGAGCCTGAGCCAGAGAGGCTGGGGGTTGGCCAGCGTGTGAACATGGGCATGTGTGTGAGAAATGGGTGCTGTGTGCGAGTCTGAGAGTGTGTGGTGTGAGTGGGTATTTGTGTGTGAGAACCTGCGCAGGTGTGGGTAAGCATGAGTTTCCAGGTGTATTTATAGACACATGTATGTGTGTATTGGTAGTCATATGTGTGAGGGTAATGAGAATGTGTCTGTGTGCCTGACAGCCTGGGTGTGTTTGTACTTGTGTGTGTGCATACTTGTACCAGAACCTTACACACAAGCCTGCCCATGGGCAAGCTCTTATAAGTGTGTGTGCACCTCCATGAACAAATATCACTTAAGAATGTGTCTGCACATCATGGATAGATCTGAGAACGATATGTTGAGCAATAGAAGACAAAGAAATTAACACACTCTGTTAACATTATATAAAGTAAAAACAGGAAAAAAGTAATCTGTGGTGTAAGAAGTCAGAATTGAATATTGTGCCTGGAAAGGGGGCCTGAAAGGGATCCTGGGTACTAATAAAATTCTACCTTTTGATTGGAATGTGCTGTTTCCATGTTGTGTCTATTTTGTGGAAATTGATTGACCTCTATACTCATCTATAATGAGAAACCATAAGGTGCATATATAATTTTTACCATCTGAATATATGTCATAATTCAATAAAACACTGGTTCAAAAAAGTAGGACTTGAAGACTACACATTCCCCCATATCCCTCCGCATGTCCAGTTGCTCACCTTCTCCGACTGGCCCTTCTGCCTCCTTTCTCTTTCCTCACCCGCCCCACCCCCTCCCCGAAGCAGAGGGTGCCTGTGTGTGAGAGGCGGATGCTCTGGGTTGCCAAGGTGCCTGCCCAAATCCTGCTCACCTCTAAGCTTCTCCCCACAGCCTTCCTCCTCATCTCCACCCCACCTTTTTTGGTCTCTCCTGGGAACTCTCATCCCCTTGGAAGGCAGCATCCCGAGGGCAGAGCTCCGCGAGGGAAAGATTTGCCCCCCTCCAGGAACCACCAAGCTGACATTCTGGAGCAGGTCAGACTCCCAGTGTGCACACCAGTGTGGCGGTACTGGGAAGGCCAGCCACTCTATACCAAAGGACAACCACACGTGGGAGGCAGTGGGTGGCTGGCTACAGGGCATTAGTTAAGGGTGGCTTTTTACAAAAGAAAAACCTTGAGGATCTCTCTTTGAAGACCCCCAAAGGTGAGCCTTGGCTGCACTACCTAAGCTCCTAGGATCTGGTTTCTTAATCTGTAAAGTGTGAGAAAATGCTCCGGTTTCCGGCACTGACCTTGTGATTGTTTGTGCCTGTGTCTCTTTGTACATAGGGCTGTGTGCACATGCCCTCAGGTGATGCTCATGACTGTGGGTACGCTTGTGCCCGTGTGACCAGATGAGGTCCTGTATGATTTTATAGGTAGTGTGCTCATGCTCCATGCAGGAGGCAGGGTAAGTATATCCCATTCCTTCAGAACCTCTGATTTCTGCAGGTTTCCAGGACACAGGGCCTATACTTGGAGGGTGCTGTGGCTCCAAGGAAGAGGGTCAGCCTGCCTCAACTCTCATCTTCCTCCAGGTTGGGTTTATTTGTTCCCCTCCCAGGCTGACACCTGGCATGGCACCCTGAGGAACCTGGCTCTGTCAGCCCCATCCCTGGCCCAGATCCCTTCCTCAAGTCAGGGCTCCTCCCACACTCTCCCAAACCTGCTCAACCCGCCTGGCAGCCCAGCATCTCTCAAGAGGTTCCTCTGGTGCCCCTCTTTGGGGGAACAGCCATCCCGCCAACATCAGGAAAGGCAGCAAGTGTGGGAGTGAGGTAGGTGCGAAGGCAGGCTGGTCCCTTCAAAGGGGTTGGGGAAATTAGGCTTGCTGCTGCCAGAAACTGCCTTGATGCTTCTCTCTGAACTTAGCTTGCAGGGGTCCTCCTCCATTGTCCCTGGTCCCCTTTTCTTGCCAGTCTGAACTCTCTTCACTCCCACTCCTAAAGGCTCAGTCCTCCCTCTTGGCTCAGCTGACACTATCTGATCGACTCAAGGTGGCAATTGGGGCATTCTCCTGGAATGTCCTGGAATGTCCTAGATTGTCTTGGAATGTCCTAGAAGCATAGAAGGGATGAAAGCTAGATGTGAGTCACCCCTCTCCTCCCCAGGGCTCCCTTTGAGGGTGGTCCCTGGCTCTGGATCTCAGTCTCGGCAAGCACAATAGATCTCTGCAGTAGGGTGTACAAACAGGCAAGAAGGATAGACCTATCCAGCCATCTCCCTCTACCTGATGAAAGACAAGCTGGGGGCAGCCCCGGTGGCTCAGTGGTTTAGCGTTGCCTTTAGCCCGGGGTGTGATCCTGGAGACCCAGGATCAAGTCCTACATCAGGCTCCCTGCATGGAGCCTGCTTCTCTCTCTGCCTCTCTCTGTGTCTCTCATAAATAAATAAATAAAATCTTAAAAAAAAAAAGACAAGCTGGGACAGTACCCCTTCTTTTAAGAGGATGAGAGACACTCACAGGTGTACACAGATGCACAAAATTAAAAAAAAACATTTGTTGAATACTTATTATGTGCCACGGACTGTTGAAAGAGTTTTGTAGAACTAGGCTCATTTTACCCTTCGTAGCAATCCTATAGGGTAGGTACATTCATTATCCCCATTTTAAAGATGGGAAGACATAGGCACAGAGAGGTCAAGTAACTTGTCAAGATCATATCTTCAGTAAAGAGTGGATTTCAGGATGCAAACTCAGGCAACAGGACTACTAAGCCTGTGCTGTTAACCACCACCTTATAACTTGTGCATAATTACCCTTAAGGATATATACACCCACTCGTACTTAGAGCAGGCCGGCTCACATGCGTAATTGTACATAGAAACATATCATTACCCAGATGCTAATCATACCTAACATTTATATAGTAATTTATTTACAAATCACTTTTACACCTAGATCCAGTGCCCACTGAAGGAGGGATTGTTGCTCCATTAACAGCAATTATGGCTGCCTTTTTTTTTTTTAAGGCTGACATTTACTGGCTCAGTTGAGACTCAGGTATTTGGCTAGAAGTGGCTTCTTTCTTTCTTTCTTTTTTCTTTCTTTCTTTCTTTCTTTCTTTCTTTCTTTCTTTCTTTCTTTCTTTTTTCTTTCTTTCTTTTCTTTCTTCCTTATTTATTTGAGACAGAGGAAGAGAGCATGAGCAGAGGGGCACAGGGAGAAGGTGAGAGAACCTGAAGCAGACTCCATGCTGAGCACAGAGCCAGATGCAGGGCTTGATCTCATGACCCTGAGATCATGATCTGAGCCACAATCAAGAGTCGGACACATGGGACACCTGGGTGGCTCAGCGGTTGGGCGTCTGCCTTTGGCTCAGGGCGTGATCCTGGAATCCCGAGATCAAGTACCACACGAGTTCCCTGCATGGAGCCTGCTTCTCCCCCTGCCTATGACTGCCTCTCTCTCTCTGTTTCTGTCATGAATAAATAAATAAAATCTAAAAGAGAGAGAGAGAGACAGACACTTCACTCACTGTGCCACCCAGGTGCTCCTTTCTTTCTTTAAATATAAGTAAAATATGCCTCATAGTAAACTTAAAACAGTACAAGAAGAATAAAGCGAAAGAAAAGTAAGAGTCCCCATTTTTAATCCTGTTATTTCCATCTCCAGAAGTAAACACTGCTGACAGTTTCTTTGTATATCCTTCTGGAAATTGTCAATGCCCACATAAGCAAATAGTATTAGAGATTGTTTGTGGCTTTTAATCCTTGCAGCTCCACACTTGGTTCTTCTCCTTTTACAGATGAAGAAACTCTTAAAAGCAGGTGGCTCTCCAAGGTCACTCAGGTACCAAGTGGACAAGTTCGGCTGCCAATCCAGGTTGTCCTGGCCTGGAACACATGTCTTTTAGTCTCTCTGCCCTAGGGTTCCTTGCCTCCTGCCTCCCATGCTGGCACCATTATGGTCCAGGCGAGGCTCTATCATCCTGGTGGGAAGGCCAGGACTCTGCTGCTCTGGGCTTTTAGAGCAGGATGGCTCCCTCAGACAACTCAATCTAGGGGAGAACTTGCTGGGCTGGGCCCTGCTGATGGGGAAGGCAGGGAGCAGGCCCAGGAACTTGATTGAGATGACTGTAAGCTCCACATCAGCCGAGCGGTGCACCCCACAATGCCCTCTGAGGTCCACATGGGGTTTCACTGAGGCCTTGAAAGTTTACAGAGAGCTGTAGGCCTCAGTTTCCACGGACAGGGCATATGACAGGGGAAGAGGTGGTCTGAGGCTCCTGGGGAGGAGAAGGACTTTTAGATGAGAACCACAGCCCTCCAGCCCTTCCTCTGGGAGGCGGCCGAGCAGGGTCAAGGCAAGTACTCCTGCCCCTGGATGTGAGGAGAGGCTCTGGAAGGCCCCTGCCTCCTGGCTGTGCTTTCAGAAGGATCCCCAGGCCAATCCTCAACTCCTCTTTTGTATAGAGCCTGCAGGTTGGGACTTGAGACATGAATTGCCAAGGTCCAGCCAGAGCTGCTGAGCTTCCAAGACTTTCCCAAGAAACAGGGCAGACGCAATGAGCATTCTGACCCTGGAGGCCTGGACTGTCTCTGCTGGGGCCTGCATGCTTCAGGCTTGTGTCCCATATCTTACACTCCTGTCCTTTTACAGACTATAGGGAATGAACCAGGCCAGAGCCAGGCTGGGACCTACCCTTTCCCAGTCCTCATGGGACAGAGTCCTCAGTGAGGTGCCCATTCCTGTCTGTCCCAGCAAGAGTTTATAGCAGGAACCCCAGAGGTCAATACTCAGGGTAGATGGAGAAGCCATAGCAAGGTTTGCAAAAGCCAGAGGAGGGTCTGAAGTTGGACCCATCTCTGCAATTTCTGGACAACTCCAAGGTAACTCCCAATGGACCAGGCAGCCCTCCCCGAGGGCTCAGCCTCTCCCTCTGCACATGGCAGAGCCTCTCCAGGTCCCTGTCACCCCCAGGATCATGTTCACACACCTTAACAAGGACTTAGTACTTCTGAAGCCCCACAGCTCTGTTTAGTACCAGGTGGACATTTGTGGTACACTCCATTTCTATCTGTTGATAGTGAGAGTACTAGACTGGGAGTCCAAGGACACAGGTCTGTTCCCAGCTTGGCTTCTAACCAACTGAAGGGTCTTAGACAAGTCACTTCCCCACTCTGAGCCTCAGTCCGCCCATCTGTGAAATATGAGAGTTGGGACTCAGTTTGGAATCCTGGAAAACTGGGAATGAACTGGCATGAGTGGGGTTGGCAGTGGGAGTTCTGCTTGTTGAACTGAGCAGGATCTCTCTCTAGCGGCCTGGAGAACACTGTAGAAGGTTGGGGTTCTCAAAAGATATTGGTCAAGAGGAAAGAAGGCATATGTGTTTGCTATGAGTGCTTTTATCATCGTGTACGTAGTTTGTATATATGTACACGGGGGCATGAGTACATGTGTAGGTGTATGTGTGTGTGTGTGTGTGTGTGTGTGTGTGTTTATGGCAGCTAATTGATCCCCCTCTCCCAGGTGGGGTGGGGGAAGGGACCAAGAAGGCAGTCACTCATTAGGAGGCAGCTAATGGGCCCAAATGGCCATGTCAGCAAAGGCTGAGCTCAGATGAGCTTCCTCCTGGAGGGGGGAAGGGGAGCCATGTGAAATAGGAAGAGGGAGAAGAGAGCAAAGAAGAGAAAGAAGGGGAAAGGATGAAGCTTTCCTAGGAGGAACTGTGTAAGATTTACCCTGTCCTGACTTTGTCCCCTATCAATAAATACTCCCACCTGAGTGGAGAAAAAGCTCTGGGAGCAGAGAAGTGGAGGGGGGAGAAACTGGGGGGTGGTGGAGGAAAGCACACATGTGTTCCTGTGCCCACAAACACAGGCATATCAGCCTGCACTCACAGACTGCCTATCATGCACACATATCCATGCACATGGGGACCACGTGCTCACCCAGGGACATGCCCCTCGGGCACAGACTGAGCACACGGAAAGTGCAGGTACATATGTACATGAGAATGCATGTGTACATTCACCCAAGGATGCCAGCTCTGCATTACATCCAAGAGGAGACCCAAGTGAAAAGGACAGGTGCCTGCCTCCTGGGGGCTGATATTTTAATGGGGGTCCTGGTAAGGAAACAGACCACTCATGTGATGTGACACAGGCTGTATACCTGGTGCACACATAGATGCACCTTTCAGGACCCTGTGGGGATCATCTACCATTCCTTTGCCTGGAACCATTTTCATACGAGGGAGGCTAGGAACAGGAGAGCCAAGACTGAATTCTGTATCTTGCTTAACTGAGCCTTATGAGGGGACCCTCACATCCACTTCCCCCACATCCTTCCTTCACTGCACCAGATTTTTGCTATTGCTTACAAAATCTCTCACTTTCAAATTGTGAAAACACTAACAGCACGCCTTGATATCAGCAAATCAGATTTGTAGTCTGGATACCTGATGATGCTGGGGGAGGCCTCTAAACTTGACTTTAGAAGAGGAATAGTTCTTTCTCTCACCATTTACAAAGTAGATTCTAGAGGAAATAAAGCCCTAACTCTAAAAATGTTATATGTTACAATAAAAACTCTAAAAACAACGTAGGTTAAAATAAAATGATTGCACACATTAGAGAAAGCTGTTTAAAATAAGACACAGGGATCCCTGGGTGGCGCAGCGGTTTGGCGCCTGTCTTTGGCCCAGGGCGCGATCCTGGAGACCCGGGATCGAATCCCACATCGGGCTCCCGGTGCATGGAGCCTGCTTCTCCCTCTGCCTGTGTCTCTGCCTCTCTCTCTCTCTCTGTGTGACTATCATAAATAAATAAAAAATTAAAAAAATAAAATAAAATAAAATAAAATAAAATAAGACACAAACTATAACAGCCATGAGGGAAAACATTGAAAATATACAACATCTAAATTTAAAATTGCTTTCTGATAAAAGCCTGAAAATAACATAGAGAGAGAAGCAACCAAAACACAACAGATATTAATATGCAGAATAACGAATTCTAATACACCAATAAGAAAAAAAATTTAAACCCATTAGAAAAATGGGCAAAGTATATGAACAGGCAATTTATACATGTAGAAGTACAAAAATGTCCAATAAACAGGAAAAATGTTCAACAGTAGAGACATGCAATCATAATTAGGAAAATGCAAATTAGAGCAAAGATGAGATTTATTTTGGCTTGATCCAATAGATTAGCAAAATTCAAAAGATTGCTAGTATCCAATGTTGGAGAGAGTGTATGAAAAGTGGGTTGTCTCATCAGCAATTGGAAGCACCATAAATTGATCCAGTCTTTTTGGAGGGTACTTTGGCAGTTTCTATTAATATTAACAATGCCCAGGGATCACCGGGTGGCTCAGCAGTTTGGCACCTGCCTTTGGTCTGGGGCGTGATCTTGGGGTCCCGGGATCGAGTCCCACATTGGGCTCCCTTCATGGAGGCTGCTTCGCCCTCTGCCTGTGTCTTTGCCCCTCTCTCTGTGTCTCCCATGAATAAATAAATAAAATCTTAAAAAAAAAATTAACAATGCCCATCTTTGTCTTAGCAACTCCATTTCTAGATATCTATTATCCTAATTAAATGCTCGTGTCTGCCCACAGAACCACATACCAGGGAGTTCACTGAGCATTATTTATAACAATGAAAAATTGGAAGCCACTTAACAGTCACTGGTGGGGCATGACGAAGTAACAATGGCACCCCGTGCTATGGAATATTTCATATGTCACAGTTAAAAATAATAAGATCTATAGGTATTGATTCAGGAAAATCTCCAAACCATATTTTTCCAAGTCATATTTTTATTTTTTTAAAGATTTTATTTATCATGAGAGACACAGAGAGAGAGAGAGAGAGAGAGAGGCAGAGACACAGGCAGAGGGAGACGCAGGCTCCATGCAGGGAGCCTGATCTGGGACTCGAACCTGGGTCTTCAGGATCACGCCCTGGGCTGAAGGCAGGCGCTAAACTGCTGAGCCACGTAGGCTGCCCTAAGTCATATTTTTAATTAGAAAATCAAATTGCAGAAAAATAATACTTGTATACAAAATAAAAACACACTAAAAAACCTGTATGTTTCTTTATGTATAATATATATATGTATGCAAATTCATGGGAAATGATCTGGAAGGATACCCAGTGACGTGACCACGGCAGTGACCTCTGGGGAAAATTCTGGAATTGGAAAGAGTGCTTCATTTGCCCTTTTTTTTTTTTTTTTTTTGCCTTTCTTTCAAGAATGCATCCGGGGTACCTGGCTGACTCAGTGGGTAGAGCATGTAACTCTTGATCTCGGGGTCTTTTTTAAAAATATTTTATTTATTTATTCATGAGAGAGAGAGAGAGAGAGGCAGAGACACAGGCAGAGGGAGAAGCAGGCTCCATGCAGAGAGCCCAACGTGGGACCTGATCCAGGGGTCTCCAGGATTATGCCCTGGGCTGAAGGCAGCGCTAAACTGCTGAGCCACCCGGGCTGCCCATTGATCTCAGGGTCTTGAGTTTGAGCCCCACATTGGGTGTAGAGCTTACTTAATAAAAAATAAATAATAAATATAAAAAAGAGTGCATTCATGGCTTACTTTTTACTTTTTTTTTTTTTTACTTTTTACTTTTTACTTTTTAAAAGGTGGTTTTATTAAAGCACAGGGACGGGACTCATGGACAGAAAGAGCTGCCTTACTTTTGAAATTTAAAATAAATTTTAATCAAGATGTGTTGAACGAATTAATTAATGAAGGGGTCTGCAGCGAGACCTGACATATACACATTAGGCATCAAGAGTTCTATCTATTGAATGAAGAGTGGAGACCCTCTTTGGCAGCAATTCTGCTTTGATAGATGTCATAAGAATTTGCCTTCCATTCCATTCCTGGAATGCTAAAACTGGGGAGCTATACAGACCGACTAGCTGGAGTCCCTCATTTGACAGAGGTAGGAGAGATGGCCAGGGCCCAAGCCATAGCTGCAGAAAGATCACAAAAGGTTAATGGAAGGCAGAGAGAGGCAAGTTGACTGTACCCTTGTTTGACTTGTAATTTGTTGTCTCAGAGACAAGTCCAGGCTGAGGGGCTCCTGGCTATACCCATAGCCTCTGGATTCAGGCCCAACAATTCAAGACAAATATTGAGTGATGGCTGGTGCGAACAGCACTCCAGCAGCCCTCTGCAGTTGATAGGATCCTTCCTTGCACATTTCCTCATTTGTCCTCATTAGAACTCTGAAAAGGGGGATCCCTGGGTGGCGCAGCGGTTTAGTGCCTGCCTTTGGCCCAGGGTGCGATCCTGGAGATCCAGGATCAAGTCCCACGTCAGGCTCCCTGCATGGAGCCTGCTTCTCTCTCTGCCTGTGTCTCTGCCTCTCTCTCTCTCTATGTCTATCATGAATAAATAAATAAAATCTTGAAAAAAAAAATAAAGTTATAAAAAAGAACTCTGAAAGGTAGCTTCTGTTGCTACCCCCATGTTACAGATGAGCAAACTGAGGTCAAAGAAGTTAAAGACTTGACCAAATTCACTCAGATATCAAGAGGCAGAGCAAGATGCATCTTCATTCGTTTTGAATCTTTATCCCCAATTCTTTCTGCTGCAGCAAAATTCCCTCTGGGATTCCCATCTCCTGCCCTCCTGATAGAACTCTTGATGCCTGATGTGTGAATGTCAGGTCTCGCTGCAGACCCCTTCATTAATTAATTCATTCAACGCACCTTTATTAAAACTTATTTTAAATTTCAAAAGTCAGGCAGCTTATTAACTGAGTCCTTGGGGTAGTGATGAAGACCACAAGAAGTAGTACTGCCCTTGTGATGTGATGAAGGACAAGTACTGGGCATCAGATGCACCAGGGCTCTCTAGCTTAGTGACCTTGAGCAAGTTACTTAACATTTTTGCCTCTGTTTCTTCATAAAATTGGAATAATATGAGAATCTCTCTTGGGGATGTGGCAAACATACATCAAGATAATAATATATGTAAAGTCCTTAGTTTGTTGCCCAGCATTTTATTAGCTCTCACTAATATGCTGAAGGTGCTGATGGCAAATATTTATGATGGAACGACCCTTCTGCCCTGGTAAGCATGACTTGAGGGGCACCTGGGTGGTTCAGTTGGGGAAGTGTCTGCCTTTGGCTCAGGTCATGATCTCAGGGTCCTGGGGCTCCCTGCTCAGTGGGAAGCCTACTTCTCCTTCTCCTTCTGCCTCTCCTCCCTGGTTTGTGTTCTCTCTCTCTCTTGCTCTCGCTCTCTCTCACATAAATACATAAAATCTTCAAAAAGAAAAAAAAATGTTACTTGAATCTCGGTTTTAGTGCACACTTGTACCATAGAAGGAGCTATGTCAGAGAAAAGTGTGACAGCATTTTGGGAACTACAGAAGAGCATCTGAGGCTGGGGGATGCTGAGCCAGCCTCCAGCTGCCAACAGGGAGAAATAAATCCCCAAACAGGAAAATAGGTCCAGTGTCTTTGGAGTGGATGGTCTGAGAGGCAGTCAGAACTCATTATGGGGTGGAGGAGTCAGGGCACTGTAGTCAAGGGCAGGATGGGGCCAGTGTGCCCAGCTGAGATCCCTGGAGGATAGCCTGGGACAGATCTTAGGGGTACTTAGGATCCTCAGTGAGCATCAGCCAGAAAGGATCCATGAGCCAGGATGCTTCTTGAACCTGGATTTCCCTTCCTCTGGGCTTTTGTGTCTAGAAGGGAGCCAGAGAGGGGTATAGTGGAGGGGCCAGGTACTCGGCAGACTGAATCCCCAAAGCAGCCTCTAAGTCGTGGCAACTGCTGACAGGGAACATCCAGAGTCTTCAAAGGTCAAGGAGAGGGGCTCTCTAAGACAGTTCCATAACATTTTCCAGACGGCTTCCTGTTGCCTCTCTCCAACTCTAGTCCCACAGGAGCCTAAGGCCAAACACTTACCAGATTTTGGGGGCAGCCAGTGTGGAAGGAAGCTTCCTAATCCAGTTGAAGATTGTTCACCAGCTGCCAAGTCAGCAACCATCCAAGGGCTACTCTTAAGCCTTCCTCTCCCTCCACCTCACTTCACATCCACCTGATCATGAAACCCTCCCTAGGATTGCTAACTTCTCCCTCCTTGCTCCCTGCTTCCTTAGCACGGGCCACCACCCACCTGGACCGAGGCAACAGCCACCTGGCTGCTATCCTATCCTCCATCCACTGCAGGCGGCCACAAGAATATTTCTAAATTGTTATCTGAACAAACCACACCTCTGATTAAAAACAAAAACAAAACCAAAAAGCTCCTCACAGCCCTGGGGATCAAGTTCAAGGTCTTATCAGGGTTTGTAAGGCCCCTGCTCCCCTCTCTGGTGTTATCTCTTAGCATTCACCATCTCATAATTTGTGCTGTGTCTGGATAGAACTGCTCAGGGATAGTTCCTCAGGCTCTCACCTGGGGACCACTGAACTAGAACCTACATTCCAACCAGCTTCCTAGGTAATTCTTATACACAGCAAAGTTTGAAAAGACAGCTCTAGGCTAGTGTCTCTCAAATTCTCTGAGAATTAGAAGCACCTGCGATGTTTATTAAAAATGCAAATCCCCGGGCCTCACCCTAGCCCGGCCAAATCAGAATTTCCAAGGGAGGGGTCTGGGAAGCTGTGTATTTAACAAGCCTCTCATCTCAAGTGCCTCTCTTCATCGGGGAAGTTTGAGAGTCATAATCAGTGGTTCTCAATATTCGCTGCATGTAAGAATCACACAAGGGACCTTTAAATCTATATTAATGATTGGGGATTGTTGTCTGGGGTGCAGCCTGGCTGGCATCAGGATTTTTCAAATCCTCCCCAGGTGATTTCTGTGTGATGGGCAGCTGGAGTTGAGAGCCACCACACTAAGTAGATGATTTCCAAATGCAGGTGCATGGACTGGGGGTGGGTGGGCACTGAGCAGCTCACTGAAGGCTGGGACTGGTGGTGCCATGGTCTTACAACCCTGGAATCCAGTGGGGAATGGTCTACAGAAGGTCAGAAGGGGAACCTGGACAGAGAGCCTCCCTCCCTGGGGCCTTTACCTTCACAGATAGAGGCCTTAGTAGTTCCAGAGTGTGGTGGGCTGTGAGAGGTAGAGGGCAATCTCCCAGATCTGGAGCAGAGCAGTGCATGGGAGCCTTGAGTAGAATATGCAGAGCCAGAGTGGACAGATGTGGCCGCTGGGCCTGCTCATTCTCCCTATGCCTACCCAGTCCTGAACCTGGGACCCAGAGCCTCCCCGTATGGGCTATGCCTATGGGATGCCATCCCACTCCGGTTTGTAACCTGACTAGGGTGAGGCCAGGGAGAGAGGCAGAGGATGGAGAGAGCTCACTGACTTCCCAAGACCCTACATTTGACAGATTACAAAGTGCTGTCCACCTCACAACTGCATTGGAGCCTCAGGAATACCCTTTGAGGGGATTTTCTCCCCACTTGCAGGTACAGAAACAGACTCAGAAGTCACACATCCAAAGCCACATAGCTGGTCAATAGCAGAGCAGAGCTTGGGCTCTGGATCTTCTAGGATTTCCCCTCTAAGATACATAGGCAGTAATGTCTTCCTTATTGTTTTGTGCTCTCACATTCAAGCATAATCATTTACACTCAGAAGCACCCATACTCCACACTGCGTAGTGGCACTCATTCTTTCAAAGACCTACATGTCCATATTCCCAGTGGTGCATGCACTCGGCCCCAAGGGCACATGCCAAAACAGAGTCACAGACATGCACAGGCACTGACAAGGAGCAAACGCACCCATATCGACTCTCATAAGCCCCTGATGGCTCTCCCTCTTTCCCAGAGGCTAAGTCTCTAATCTTAACCTTGACCTCATTCAAAGTGTGTGTTGGGGGATGAATCTGGGCCTCAGAATGACAGGGAAGCAGGTGTCTGGCTCCAGCAGCCCACTCTCATCCTTCCACCTGCTGCGTTATGGCTCCAGCCCTGAGGCCAAGAGGCTGCCTGTATCTTAGAGGGAAAATCCTAGAAGATCCAGGGCAGCAGCCAGGATTGAATGAGCAAGAGAAGCCAGAATGGAGATGAGACTAGAAACCCACCATCATCCAGAACCCCCTCAGGCCATTCTGAACCTGGAGCAGGACCCTTGGGCTGGGCGGTCAGACCTACCACTTCCTAGTGGTGGCTTGAACAATTCACTTAACATCTCTAAGTCCCAGCCACCTCCTCTGTGAGGAAGGGCTGCCAGTTCTGCCTGCCGTGCAGCGCTGATAGGAAGATCTGATTGCTTGTCAAACTCAACACCCCAGAAACAGACAATCCAGTCATGAAATGGGCAGAAGACATGACAGACATTTCTCCAAAGAGGACCTACACATGGCCAGCAAGCACATGAAGAAATGCTCCACATCACTTGCCATCAGGGAAATACAAATCAAAACCACAATGAGGGGCACCTGGGTGGTTTAGTGGTTGAGCATCTGCCTTTGGCTCAGGGTGTGATCACAGGGTCCTGGGATCAAGTCCCTCATCAGGCTCACTGCAGGGAGCCTGCTTCTCCCTCTGCCTATATCTCTGCCTCTCTCTGTGTGTCTCTTATGAATAAATTTGTTTTAAATCTTAAAAAAAAAAAAAGTCTTTCTGGGCTGGCCTGAGTGGAGAGGTCAAGATCTACATCTTCTGGAGGTAAGGCCAGATTTAGCCAGAAGCTGGGGAGAGGCAAGACTTTTCCAAGGTACCCTCTGGCCACTGTTAAATGAGACCGACCAAAGGGAAGCTGAGATGGGTGGGGGGAGAGCACTGAGGCCAAGACTGCCCTCTCTGTGGCCTGGCCTAGCTGAGGAGGCCAATTACCCAGGAGCCCCTGCTCCCCCGGGCCCCATCACTAGGAGCAGCTCTCATCACCTCCAAGCCCAAGCGGATCCCCCTTTATCAGCCCCCCTGGCACCAGTCTGTCTGAGCCTCCCGCACCTCTGACGCCCAAGACATTTGTTTTGGTATCTGTGGTGACTGTGGTCAGAACATAATTGGAGTTGAAACACCCACTCGGACCCCTGAAGGGTAAACAAGCTAGGCTGGGGCAGCCCTGGAACCTATGTGAAGACAGACATAACGACAGTGGCTTGAGGAAGCCAGGCAATCTGGGTGTGGAAGGGCAGGCTGGGAGGGAGAGGGCCCAGGTGGAAAAACAGGGAGGAGGCCAACTGCGCGCCCTCTTCCAGGGCAGCTGCAGAAGGGAAGTCAGGGTTCAGATGCCAGCTAAGAAAACCTCCCCAGTCCACCCCGCTCTGGTGCGCAGCTGTCGTCGGGGAACTTCAGAGGTCCCCAGCCTCCAGGAAGCCTGCAGTGTAGACAGACAGACAGGTAACAGTCCTGTTCCCCAGAGCCTGGCCCCATAGGCTACAGCCCAGTAAATCTTCAGGCCCGGGAGTTACACTAGGAAAAACACTTGTCCTCACTGATGGGACACCTTGACCTTGCCTTCTGGGGACCTAGGAGCAGGAGATAGGGCCCTGCTGGCTCTGGGAGTTCCCATCAGGACCCAAAGGTCTTGAATCCCTGGAGCACTCCAGGATCCCCAGCGAATACCTGCAGAGAGCTGGGGGGAGGAGCCGAAAGCAGGACACCTAGGCAAGATTTGCCAGGTAGACAGGATGTTCAGTTGTTTTCCTAGGACTCCAACTGAGGCAACTGGGGTGAAAGGAGGCCTGGCTGGCCTTCAGAGCCTGGTACTGCCAGCTCCACCCTTGGGGCTCAAGGCATTTAAAGGGCCAGAGCCCTGCCTCTCAAGGCAGGCAGTTGGTCAGCTAGGTGGCGATGCAATGCCACGCACACTCTGCCCGCCGCCATCAGCCATCATACTGAAGCTCTGCCCAGCCTCAGGAGATGGCATGGGAGGATACCCTCGGGTGCACGTGGGGGCCGAGGTGCTTGACAAGGGTTGGGCTGGAGACCTCTGGTGAGACCACAAGTTTCCTGAATCTCAGGACCCATTTGTGTCTCTGGGCACCTCGCAGCATACATGGAGGAGGGAGCAAGGAGTGGGTGTACGGGGACAGGGTTCCTTGAGTGGAAAGAGTCCATGTAGCTCACAGGCCTGTGTGTCTGAATGGTCAGTTTGCAGGGACAGTGAGCATTCCAGAAGCTGAGGGTTGGGCTTTGCTGGACCCCCGGTTACACCAGGAGCTCCTGTCTTGGCTGATTCCAAGGGTCTCCCAGCCAAGACAGGAGTGGGAAGTGCGGGGCTTGAGCCCAGGAAGGACAGCCTCGACAGGCTGGCAGCGTCTCAGGGGAGCTTGGCCTGGGCCGTATAGTTTGGGACTGGCCACCTCCTCAGCTCAGGTCCCATTGCTCACACACACTGCCTGGGTCCCCAACTCTTCTGAGACGACCCCACTTGAGGATGGCACCATGTGTGGTCTCATGTGTGAGATAGGTACCGTCTTTAGGTCCCACTGAGGCAAAGGGCTCTCTCGCTCAGCCAGCCTCCCCCATCTCCACCTCTTCCCTGTCACACTCCCGCAGAGCCCGCCTTTGCAAAGGGGCTTCCTCCAGAGCCACCATCCTGGGTTTTAGGTCTGCCACCTGGTGGCCAATGCGGAACTACTGCCACCGCCTCCGCAGGCTTCAGTCTTCTCAGAGGTGTGGCCAGAGACTGCAGCCCAGACCCCGGAGACACAGGGCCCTGGGGGAGGCTGGTCTCCCAGCCCAGTGAGCACGCCCACATCCTGCTTACTGGGACCGGGAACTCCCAAGAGTTGGGCTTGATTGGCAGCAGAGGTTCTTAGGTGCTGTGCAGGAACATCCTGCTGAAGGCTCCCTCTACTCCACCCACTCCAGCCTTAGGAAGCCGAGAGGCCACCCACAGCCTCTCCTTCTGCCCCGTTTCTCCCTCCTGTCCAGAACTAGAGAGGTGTCAGAGACCACAGCCCTGTTTCCTAGAGCTGAGGAGTTCCTGCGTGTGTTCTCAGGTGGAACAGACGCTCACTAATGGAGCACCTCTCCCTCCCATCCCGTCAAATCCCTTTGCACGCGGCTCCTTGCCTGGGCCAGACCAGTGAAAATCCACAGTCCTGTAGAGCTGCCATGAAGACCCAGAGGTCTGAGAATCCACCTCACAGATGCAGACGGAAGGATGGAAGTCCTCATTACAGGATTCCTCCACGTGTCCCAGCAATGGTGAATAATTTATGTACAAGGCGGAGAAGACAATAAATCAGCAGCAATGATTAACATGAGCTATTTTATGTGTGAGAAAGATCTATGGCAGGAGGCTGCCAGGTTGCTGGTGATTAATGCTGCTGTTGTATTGGCTTCTGGGCCTTTATATTCAATTATGGGCCTAGAGTATGTGGGGGGTCCTTGGGATGGCATAGGGGAGACAAGTAAACCAGGGAGGGAATAGCTGATGCCTAGGACCAAGGCTGGGATGACAACAGGTGGCAGCCTAGCCCTGTGGACACCTTTGCTGATGAAAAGGTTAAACTAGTGGGACAGAGATGTGGCTATTTCTGTAATGGCAGTCACTTTTTCCCTGGGATCACCTCCAAATACTAGTCAAGGGGGGGCCCTGGGAAGGGGGACACAAATTGAAGGAAGCATCCTTGGGAAAATCTGACCCTTCTGGAGTCAAACGTTAGGTTTCTGGGTTCCCCTGCTTCCCGTGCTGTCACCTCCACGATGCTAGGAAGGCGGTAACATCAGCCAGCTAGAGTGGTGGAGGTGGGGGGCTGCGACTACTGCTGGAGAAAGTTCCCTGCCAGCAACAGGGCCAGGGAACCAGGGCCTAGCTTCACATCCTAGACAGAGATCGTGGCAGGGGGGGCAGGCTGGGGAAGAAGTCTCTGGGTGCCCTCCTCCCAGCTGACCCGGGCAGCCCTGCAGAGGCCCCCTCCCTGCATTCCCACACTTAGGCCTCTCATCCTCAGCCAGCTCCAGCTGGCCCCTGTCAGTTCAGGGGGTGGGGTGGGGTGTCCAAAGACCAGTGGCGGCTTCGGGGTTAAATGATTTCCCCCTGCCCAACCCCTCCAGGCCCTGGCTCCTATCAGCTCCTTCCTCCTCTTCCTCCTCCTCCTCCTCTTCCTCCTCTCCACTGACCTCTGTGCAGCCTGGCCCTACCTCCCCTCAGAACCCAAGGCCTGTCATGAGGCACAGGGTCAGCTGACAGCTGGGCTCTGGGACCCTCTGGAGGACCAGGGACGTGAAGGAAGAACTCCCTCCCTCCCCCAGCCGGGCTGGGAGCCCACTGTAAGTCATCCTACCCAGAGGCCGGCACTGTAGCATTCCAGGCCTGGGGTGGGTGGAGGAGTGCGAGAAAAGAAGGGAACACCGCCATCCTCTCTGGGGTGAAGGGGGTGGAGATGAGGTACCAGAGGAGGCTGGTATCGACAGGGCAGAGTTTATGGCTGCAGAGAGAGTTTTCCCACCCCTCACACACCCTGCACCTTTGTAGGCAATGGTTCTAAGTCATGATATACTGTACATCTCTGTGTGCAAACCTGTGTGGGTATGACATCCTGTGTGTCTGCCTCCACACGTCTCTGGTCAGCGTCTGGGTCTGTGGCTGTGTGTGTCCGTGTGTCTGAGCACCTGTTGTGTCTGTATGAGCACCCCTGCGGTGAATGCATGAACACACACACTTGAGCTGATCAGGCCTCTCCCACAGCCCCATCGGACCCACCATCCCCCAATAACTGTCTTCCTCAGCCCCTAATCCCCTGCTATCCTGGCTCATCCCCTGGACTCCCTGGGACTCCATTAATGAGCCCTGGCAGCCCCAGGACAAGCCCCAAATTAACCCCACTGCTGACCCCGACATGGACACCTGTAATTAGGCCAGGAGTGGCTGAGGCAGAGAAGGCCCTGGGGCTCAGAGGGGTGAGGGCAAGGCTGGGCTGGGACAGGGAGCCTAATGCCCAGGAATGCTCTAAAAGCTGTGCCTGGCTCCAGGGCCCGCCGCCTAGCTCATCTCTAATACCTCACAAAGCCTCCCAGACAGGGCTCCAGGGGGATTACCCCCCAGAGAGGCCCTGGAGGTGGGCTGGGCTGCTCAGTGGGCCCACCCTGCTGGCTCTGGGCTGTGGAGGCCTTATGGAAGGAGCAAGCTGCCCCCGAGGCCTCAGAGCCCAGCAGCTAGCTACAGGGTTTTTAGCATCCTGGAACCTGTGCTCAAGACAGCAGCTGCCCAGGGAAGAGCCAAGTCGAGGCTACCTGGTGCACCCCCTCCTCCCAGTGCCAGCCCCACCCTTCCTCAACTTGTTTGGTTTGCTCTGTGTAGCGTGTCCGGTAGCTCCATCTGCATTAACCCCTGACCCCAACTGTAACTCTTCCTCCCCTCTGACAACTGTGTTTACCTAGTTCTCCTTCCCGCCTTTCCCCTCCTGCCCAGCCTCTCCCAGGGAAAGCTGCATTCTCCTTGAGACTCCCCGATCCCGGGAGCCGCCAGGAGAACCTTTGCCTGTAAGTGTGCCTGAGTGCAAATGAGCACAAGTGATGTGGTTGCAGCTGAGGGCCTGGAGGGCAGCACAACCGGGGTTTGGGAGCGGAGTAGATTGGTACGACCATCTTGACGTGCGATGTGAATACCTATCAGACATTTTCAATGAACAGGTCGTTTGGTTTTTTGTTTTTAAAGATTTTATTTATTTATTCACAAGAGACACAGAGAGAGAGAGTCCAAGACACAGGCAGAGGGGAAAGCAGGCTCCATGCCGGGAGCCCAACGTGGGACTCGATCCTGGGACTCCAGGATCACGCCCTGGGCCAAATGCAGGCTCTAAACCGCTGAGCCACCCAGGGATCCCCTGAATCAGGGATCCCCTGATTTGGCTCAGCTATTCCACATCTAGGAATTTGTCTATTTATGTCCTGCACTTGTGCTCAGACAAATATATATCACGAGTATTTAAGATTGTGTTGTAAAAGCTAAAGACTGCAAACATGCTAGGTGTCTATCTAGAGGATTAGCTAAGTAATGAAGCCATAGCCATACAATGGAATACTATGCAGCCAGTCAGATGAGTTACCTGTATGTTCTCATCATAATGATCTTCAAGATACAAGGGTAGCAAGGTGCAGAACAGAATATAGAATATGCCACCATTTGGGAGTGTGGAAGAAGGGGAAATATGCAAATAACATTCACTAATTTTTGAAAATAGGTATTTCTAAATCTTCAAGAAATAACAGTGGTGACACTAAAGAACAGTGGGGGCACTGAGGGCAGGAGTGAGACTCCTTTGTACTTTGATAAAATTTGTCTATTGTACACGTTTTATCTTTTTTTTCAATTTTTATTTATTTATGATAGTCACACACACAGAGAGAGAGAGAGAGAGGCAGAGACACAGGAGGAGGGAGAAGCAGGCTCCATGCACCGGGAGCCCGACGTGGGACTCGATCCCGGGTCTCCAGGATCGCGCCCTGGGCCAAAGGCAGGCGCTAAACTGCTGCGCCACCCAGGGATCCCCGTTTTATCTTTTTTAAAAAGATTTTATTTATTTATTTATTTTTAAAGATTTATTTATTTATTTATTCAGAGAGAGAGAGAATGGCCGAGACACAGGCAGAGGAAGAAGCAGGCTCCATGTAGGGAGCCCGACGTGGGACTCCATCCCAGGTCTCCATGATCACACCCCGGGCTGCAGGCAGTGCTAAACTGCTGCACCACTGGGGGCTGCCCAGATTTTATTTATTCATTCATGAAAGACACGCAATAAGAGAGGCAGAAGGAGAAGCATGCTCCATGCGGGGAGCCCGACGTGGGACGCAATCCCAGTACCCCGGGATTTCGCCCTGAGCTGAAGGCAGACACTCAGCCACTGAGCCACCCAGGCATCCCACATGTTTTATCTTTCAAAAACAAATTTATAGGGACACCTGGGTGGCTTACTGATTAAGCTCCTGCCTTTGGTCCAGGGTATGATCCTGGAGTCCTGGGATCAAATCCCACATTGGGCTCCCTGCATGGAGCCTGCTTCTCTCTCTGTGTGTGTCTCTCATAAATAAATAAAATCTTTTTTAAAAACCCACAAATTTATGATAACACAAAAATAAATAAAATGCATATATCCTGGGGCCTGACTATTCCATTTCCAGAAATCCAGCCTACAGAAATAAACAAGTACACAACGATTATACAAGGATGGTCTGTTGTTTAAATGTCATACACTGGAAACAACTTCCACGGTCACCAATAGGTTAATCATATAAATACAAGATGATATATCCGAACTACAGAGTACTGAGTGGCCATATGATAATGAAGTAGATCTATAGGTACTGGCAGGAAAACACTGCAAAGACAAATGTTAGAGGAAAAAGCAAATTGCAAACCAGTACAAAAATAACATTCCACTTATGGAAAAAAGAGAAGGAGCAGGAAGGAGAAGGAAGGAAGAAATGGAAGAAGAGAGAGAAGGAGAGGGGAAAGAGAGAGGAAAAGGAAGGAAAAAAAAAACCCTGTATGTTTCTCTATGTACATATATGTCACATAAATGTATTTCCAAAACTGTGGAAAGATAAACACCAAAGAGATGGCAGAGGGAAAATGGGAAGAGGGCATTCACTCTATGCTTCTGCATCTATGATAAGACTTTAATTCTTTCTTGCATAATTACAAAATCAACTAAATAAAAGCTTGATAAAGAACAACAGTGCCACAGTCACTCGTCTGGTTTCCTCCCACCACATCAGCTTCTGGAACCGGCATGAACAACAGTATTATTATCCTCATGTTATAGAAGGGGAAACGGAGGCTGAGAGAAGTTAGGCCATCTCTCCAAGGTCAGAGAGCACACCCAAGCCAGAGTCAGGCCCCAAAGCTCATAGCTGGTCCATACCATCTCTTCTTGGAGGTATCCTCTCCTTCTTCCATGTTCCGAGCCTCCTCAAGAGTGTGGACATCTGGGTCAAAGTTAATAATTCCCCCCTGCTCTTATCTACAGCACATGGTGGACCCCCTTCCCTTCCCATCCACCTCACCCCCTCCAGCTCCCAGAGGACCTGCTGGTGAGCCCAGCCAGGGGTGCAGCTCCTGGCCTTGGCATGACTGCCAGCTTTCCTGTCACCTGCTCCTGTTCTGGCTCCTTCTGTCAGTGAGAGCTGAGTACCCGTTCCCCGCCAATATTCCCCATCCTGCCACAGAGCACCCCCTTAATTACACTTAATGGCAAAGACCATAAGAGCTTTATTAACTTTATTATGGACCCAATTAACAGCTAATGCCCCATGACTACTGTCCCCCCTAATAATCCCATTAAACATAATGAAGCAGTCTTCTCCCTCCCCTGCTGGGTGGGGGCCGAGGGAACAGGGAAATCCATCTTCCTGGGCCCGATTCTGCACCCTCAGGCCCATTGGACAGCAGTGCAGGCCTGGAGCTTCAGGGGGACCAGGGCTGGGTGCGGGGAGACAGAGATTAATCAGCAAGTATTTTGATGCCAGCCGTTGAGCCTACACATACACATACACACATGTGCGTAGATATGTATACACTCACATATGCACACCACCTGGATGATGTCCAAACAAGTCCTTTCTTGAAACAGGGACGTGGAATCACACACATTCCTCAAGCACAACCTTGTCCAGAACACGAATGTTCTCCTCGCCTTGTCCATGAGTTCTTCAGACAGGGATGTCCAGGTCCAGGGCCTCTGCCCCGCCTTGTTGGCTAGTGAGCGATCAGGGAGGCAAGGAAGGCTGAAGGCGAGGAGGAGTCATTCTCCTTTAAAGTCCACACCTTCACCACATCCCCGGCTCTTTCCCTGCGTTGGCTGGTGCTTTTGATATGTATTCAACTTCTACAATGTGCCAGGCACAGTGTGAGGCCTGCTCTCACATCTCACTTGAGCATCACCACAAGCCAAGGAAGTTAGTGTTAAATCTCTCTTTTTACAAATGAAGAAACTGAGGCTCAGAGAGACAGCCAGGTTTTGAAACAGGTCTTTTGAAAAGATCTCTCCTCCATCCTTCCCCAGCAACCCACCTTTGCCCTTCTAAGGCAGAAGAGGCAGAGATGATGGAGGCAGTTCCCTGTTACCTAGATGGGGAAGTACGGCAGAGGAGCAGATTCCAGGGACCATCATGGGAATCGCAAGGCAGGCCTACTTGGTCTCATCCCACTCCCGCCATGATGGGGTGAGAAGACTAGAAACCGGAGAACACACCCTCCCCCACATGACTGCCACAAAAGTCCCCAGAAGTGTGAGAGCCCCAGCCCCAATCCCAGATCCAGCATGAAGCAGAAGGTGGGAGGGGGTGGGGATACGCAAGGACAATCAGCACAAGTTAAATCCTCCATTACCTCCACAAAGAGAATCTTTTTTTTTCTTTCTTTTTTTTTTTTTTTTCACAAAGAGAATCTTAAGACTTGGGGATTCTGGTCCCTAAGGGTCTGCGCCAGGGGTCTTTATCCATCCCCACCCCAAGTACAAGAACTGCCTCAAGACGGGGTGGGAGTGGCACACACTGTCCTGACCCTGGGCCCCGGATAGAGAATAAGGAGGGAACGCGGAGACTGACAGGGTGGAATCAATGACTGCCCTGCACAAGAGCGCAGGGGCTCAGGAAGGGAGACCCTTGAACCTTTGCTTGGAAACAGGCTCCCTGTTCCCGATTCCCCTCCCTCGGACTGGCCCAGCCTGGAAGCAGCCACTTGAAATGGGTCTCAGGGAGCCTGGGAGAGGGGCTGGCCTACTGCCGCCCAGTCAGGCCCACTTCCCCACCCCACCCCCCTTGGGCCTAACCCCAACTGGGGTCAGGCAAGAGAGGGAGAGCTTTCTCTCTAGATCCATCCCAGTCAGGATCCCTTCCTGCCACACACACCCAGAGTGGCACCCTTCCAATTGTTCCAGCCCAGGGGAAGGGGGGCATGTGGGCAAGTCAGCACCCTCTCCTTTCCCAAAAGGCCATGGGGCCTGGGGAGAAGGCAGTCCTACTCCCTGGGGTTACTCCAGGGCAGGGCACTGGGGAACCTCCCCGGGTGGGGCCCCTATTCTTCTCTTTGCCCTGGATGAGTGTTTTCTAACACCAAGCCCCCGCACCCACCATCCTCTGAACAAACAGCACCACCCTCCCAACCCTCCGCATGCCCAGAGGGATCTGGTGCCCCGGTCACCTCAGCTGGAGATATCCAGAATCAGCCAACAGGGAATGCTGAGAAGGGGTCAGGGTGGAGGTCAAGTAAACTGGGGGGCTTTGGGTAAAGTAAGCCTGTACCAAGGCGCTGGGTAGGGGCAAGGATTGGCTTTACTCTTTCCTGGCTATGCCAGCTTAGGCAATCTTCCAAACCTCTCTGTACCTCAATTTTTCGTCTGCAAAATGGGGCTGAAAATAGAACCTAATTCATAGAGCTTTTTGTGAACATTAAAGTTGTGACATATATAAAACACTTAGCAAGTATCTGGAGATATTCAGAACACAGTAAGTGAGAGTTGTATTATTGTCAGTGGGATGGCCCGTAGATTGGCAATGATAATAACAGATAACATTGTTAGAGCACGTTAGGGACCATGGCCCCTTCCACTAACTCTGTGCCTGGTTCTTACTGAGAAAAGAGGAGAGGACTCCTGTCTCCTCACCTTGACCTTCTGAGGCCTCCACCACTTAGAGCCCACCCTGGCCTGAGGATTTCAGAGAGCTGACTCAGTCCTGGCTCACTCCCAATAAGCCCTAAAGGTGCCCTCCACCACATCTTTATACGTGCCGCCCCAACACACACATGCACAAACACACACACAGTGTCCCTCCTTCCCCCTTCCTTTCCCTGGAGCAAGGAAGAAAGAGGTATCACAGTTTGAAGGATGTGAAAATTAGCTGGAGCTGAGAGAGGTGTCAACTTCAAGGCATCACCACCCCCACACCCCATCTCTGCCCAAGGGATGGTGTTTCCACAAGTCTCTGCAGGGAGACCCCCACCCCACCCCAGGTGTAGACTGACACTGTCGAACAGGAGAGTGAGCAGAAGAGGTGGCTTGACGGCAAGAACAACTGCCCCAGCTCAGAGGCCTGTGCCTGGGGTGGGGTCTCCAACCCACCAGCCCAGCGCTTGGAGTCATGGCCAGGATGGGAAGAGGCCAGAGGAGTGGCAGATCTGACCTTCCCGGATCCCAGCTTCCTTGGCTGGAGCTGAAAGGGCCATGGGTTTGCGCCAGCTGGTTGGGGGACCACCCTTTTCCTGAGAGGCAAGAGGGATCTAAGACACTGCCCTTATCTCCAGGTGCCTTCCAAACCCCACCTCTGGCCTGTCTGAAGGTCTTCTTGGAGTCCCTGCCTTGATTTCCCCACCTCTCAAGGAGGGCCACCAGCTGCTGCTACTCACTCTGCCTTCTGGGCAGACAGCGGCGGCCGGGGGAGTTGCGGGAGAGAAAGCCCTGGCAGAGGAGCCAGCCCCTCATCCTGTCTCTGTCATCGTTAACAGCCACAATTATTATTATTTGGAGAGACGGGCCAGAGGTGGTCAGGGCCGCGGGTGGGGTGAGTGAAATGAAGAGGTCCTCGGTATGTGCGTCTCGCCAGGTTAATACTCCTGCCTGTCGGCCTGACAGCTGCAAGATTGATTACCCAGGCCTCCCGCTCTTTATAACTCGATCAGTCGAATTAATCTCTGGCTGTCGGCCCATCTGATGCCTGAATCACAAATTTAATTTGGAGGTGCACGGCTCCTCCCCCATCCCTGTCTCCTCCTCTCCTGCCAGCCCCCTTCCTCCCCCGCCCCTGCCTCCTCCTCCCTCCCGGCCCTCCCCTTGCCTCCGCGGCTCCGGGCTTCTTCCTGTTCCTCCGGCTCCGGCTTCCCTCTTCCCTCCGCCTCCGGGGCCCCTCAGGGGGCAGCGGGCGGAGCAGGAGGGGGGAGTGGCCCTGAGTCAGCAGCCCCTGTGCCCAGGCCAGGGGAGGGGTCATGTTCACCCACCCGCCGGGCAAGGCGCCCACCCCATCATGCTCCACCCCAAACGGAGAAAGAGGCTTAGCTGACACTAAGTAAGACATATTAATGTACTAAAGACTTAATGAAGTTGGGGGGGGGAATGTGGGGTGGAAAGTGCTTGCTTTATTAGTTTATGGCCGATTAATGGGGACGCCATTACTGTGATGGAGATGGATTGCTGCTGTCAGCAGCCTGGGCGAGGGCCGCGGCCGCTCTTCCACGGGTGGTGGGTGCCCCGAACGGAGCGCCTGTAGGATCCCACCTGGACAGGCCCAGAGGCCAAGCTGGAGGGGTGGGGGCAGGGCTCAACCCTGGGCTTCAGGAGGGGGGGTCCAGGAGGTCAGGGTCAGGGTCAGGGGGCAAGTATCAGCTGGGAACTCACCCAAAGGCAGTGGGGCAGGCAGGTGGACCCCCATTCCACCTGGACAGGGGCTCAATAATGTCACCTGGAGGGAAGGCAGAGAGGAAGCTCAAGGGACAGAATGACAGTGCCCACTTGAGCCACCTGAGCTCCTTCTCAGGAAAGTGAACGAAGAGCAAGGGAAGCAAGCCCTACTTCTTCCATCCTTCCTCAGAGGGAGATGGTGCACAAAGAGCCCAGGTCCGCTAGTGCAGATGACTGGGCCACTAACCACCAGGCAGTCGTCTGCCCTACCCCATGGAATCCCCAGCACCAGAGCCAGACACATCACCCCACACTCTCCAAATGGAGTGGAGAGAACTTCACGTTGCCTCCACTACCTGCCAGCTGCTGACCTCCCAGGCGGCCAAGGTAGAAAACAGGGTGGGGGGACCTAGGGGGAGTGATGGTAGATAGGAGGGCAGATGCATCTGCTACCCAACCTCTCGGCTTTCTCAGACCTGGGGGACAGGGTGTCACAGTCATTGGGCCAGCTGACCCACTGGACACCTCCTCGGTGGCTTCCCCCTTCCCTCAGCTCCTTCTCACCCCTTGACCCCAGTAACGAGGGAAGAGTAAGGGCTAGATCTAACACAGCTCTGCTCTGTTCCAAGGGGTCACTCTATTTGGAAGATTCCAGAAGCCCCCATCTCAGGAGTATATGACATTTTAACATGGTCATCTTGATGCAGGAACAGTAAACTTTCCAATTTTTTAAAGAGCATTTTTTTAAAAAGATTTTGTTTATTTGAGAGAGAGCACACACAAGCAAAGGAAGGGGCAGAGGGAGAAGGAAAAGCAGACTCCTTGCTGAGCAGGGAACCTGATGTGGGGCTTGATTGCAGGACCTTAGAATCATGACCTGAGTTGAAGGCAGATGTTTAACCCTTTAACCGACTGAGCCACCCAGGCGCCTCACGATTTTTTTTAAATTATCAAATGATGTTCAAAACAGGCACTCTTCAGTCCCTCCCTCACACCACTCGATCCTAGGGTGGATCCTCCCAACCCCAACTCAGCCCTGAGAGGCATCGAGGATGAGAAGAGATTCTAGGATGGACTCAGAATCAGTGTGTTAACCACAGTACACGATATTAAAATTTTTTTTTTTTTTACATTTTGACACAAGTTAGACCAAGCAACTGTGGCAAAATGACTGAGCTAAGGTGTCCTATGTGATGTCTTTGTCCTTCTTGCAAGGTGCATGATTCTATATGCTCGCCTGTGCTTAGCTCACACGTCTGAGCACCGGCCTGGCTCCGAGTGTGCTCCACGAGGGCCTGCTCGGTGTTGGGTGTCCGTCTGCATCACAGGGTGGACACTTCCTCCTGGGGCACTGATGTTGCCACTCTGCCTGGTCAGGCCAAGGGCCAGTCATTGGTTCAGGGGTCACCACCCAGGCTCATTTCCCAAGGTAGGAACTACCTGCTCAGCCTAACTGGGAAATAAATACCCTGTTTCTGAGAGTAATTTAATTATTGGCTCCTGCGGACTAGCGGGTAATTAAATTCCGTGGCTCCCAAAGTAATTAATTGCTATGCAAATAGTAATGCCCTCTGCTTTGGAGAGAAGGATCTCGGCCTGGGTTTGCCCTGCAATTAGAAGCTAATAATTACCCTGTCAGTTCCCAGCCTCTGCCCGGTAATTACCTGCTGCAGCCCCACCGGTCACTGAGGGCCGTTACCGTCACCTGCGGCTGTGGCTCTGGCTGCCTCAGCCCCAACAGCCAGGGCAGGGCCTCTCTGGAGCACTGGTTGATCTTGAGATCCTCCCTAGGCTACACCATATCCATAAACCTCAGGAGCCCCGAGGAGACGCCCTCACTTCTGACCAAAGACAGCTAATGCCGGAACCTGCTCAGTCTCCCTTTGTTAAGAGAAGCCGAACCTCAGCTCCTTAGTGTGGAAATTCCTGTTAGGTCAATTCAACTAACGCATATGGAGAGAGTCTTTGCTGTCGGGAACTTTCCCAAAGAGTATCTAACAGTTAATTTCATAAAAATCATGTTTGCCATATGATTTTCTTAGACGTGTCAACCAGGCTAGGCTGTGCTATGAGAACGGGAGAAAGGACAGCCACCACTTTGTAGCGAACACGCACCCTCTCCTGGTTATTCAAGACACACAAATCTAGGGCCTGCTGAAAAGGGATTTGGAAGATGTAATTCAAGTCCCTAATTAGTTGACTTTAAACTAGGGAGAGGGGATGCCTGGGTGGCTCAGCAGTTTAGTGTCTGCCTTTGGTCCAGGACGTGATCCTGGAGTCTGGGGATGGAGTCCCGCTTTGGGTTCCCTGCATGGAGCCTGCTTCTCCCTCTGTCTGTGTCTCTTCCTCTCTCTCTCTCTCTCTCTCTCTCTCTCTCTGTCTCTCATAAATGAATAAATAAATAACATCTTACCAAAAAAACCCACTAGCGATAGTATCCCCTGGTGAGCCTGACCTAAGGGGGCCCCTTGAAAAGGATGTGCTCTTCCTGATGCAGGACACTGCAGACAGGAACAGTCTCCAATTGCTCATCCCTTGCCGGGCTCCCCTCCCTGACTGGCTGTGGACAGCCTTTCCAGTGCTCTGGGCTCCAGCCTGCTCCTGAGCTCTTCTCTTTCCCACCTGACTGCCCGATCTATAGATTTTGTACTTGCCTAGCCAGCCTCTAGAGTGCATAAGCCAATTCTTTGTAATTAATCTCCTGAATACAATATGTGCATATGATAATATATACACACTCTGCCTCTCTCAGGCCCACCTCCTTGGTAGGAGTCAGAGCATCAAGAACCCAGGATGCCAGCTCCTACAATCACATCAGCCAATTCCTCATAATAAATATCTATCCTGAACTCTCTACCTGACTTTTAGAGATGAAGAAGCCGGATTCACATACACAGCAGTGGCTGACCAAGATGCCATCACTAGGAAGTACGAAAACAAAGTTTGAAGCCAGGCACCTGGCTATATCACCACTTCCCATCCAGCAGCAGGATATGGCTCCAGGTCCCAAGTACCAGGTGGATTATATCTCTGCTCGAATGGGAAGGTATTTGTGGATGCCTACACCCCATAACTTTCAAGTATCCCTGTGGCTCAGCTGTTTGTTCATTTTGTACCTGGATCTCATCCCCTCTGTCAGCTCCCAGCCCTCTGTCCCAGGTCTCTGATTCACTCCTGTGGACGTGGGCCTGGGAGCAGCAGCACTGTGTGCCTTCTAAGCACTGGTTGCTCCATTTGAGGAATATCCAGATCCCACCCCCTCTAGATCCTTCTCTAAGTTCAAAGTCTTTCAATTGAATCCCTGGAGGAAAGTGTACTGGTGTAATCTCAGAGTTGGAAAGTCTCTGGGGAAACTAGATGCTGGGCAGGGCATGGCTGGTGGAGGAGGACCTCAGGAGACTGCACCGAAGGGTACTAGGCCAAGAAGCTGTCCCACAAGTCTAGGAGAAAAGTGGATAAGGAGCAGAAGGGGCCACCAGGGGTGACAGTCCCCATCCTGTCCAATACACTTGGGTATTTCCCCCTCTCCCTTCAGGTCTCCACTTCAGTATACTTCCTCCAAGAAGCTCTTCCTCACTCCTAGAGGAGGGTGGGCCACATTCTCCATTCTTTCTGTCCCCTCCTTGTGTCCTGGGCCTGGTGAGCAGAAGAGCAAAGGACACAGGGGGTGCAGGTAACCAGCTCTCCTCAGCCTAAAGGACCATGTCTAGGATTGAAGGTGGCAGGAAGCACTGCAGGCTTTGAGGCCAAACTCTAACTCTTGAATGCCTTGCCCTGGGGTCAGACACACCGTGGGATGAGTTTGTGCCACCTGAGGCAAGATGACCATCAATGCTACTGGAGTGAACAAGACAAAAATGGCAGATAGATAGTAGCTCCAGGAAAGCCAGTGGTGCTAAACAAACAGGTTTCCCCAACTTCACATGAGGATGTAGGCAGGTACTAAAGGAAAATATACCAGATTTTCACACCAGAAAGAGAAAGTCACTTGACACCAGTGAGGGTTTCATCTATTTGGGAGAAGGCAACCTTGGAGATGTCCCTTACCTGTCTTCCTGGCTTCACCTAATGCAGTTCTCCACACGGTAGAAGGAAAGTTATGGTGTCCCCTGGTCTGGAGTCTGCAGCTTGCCTTCTATGCCCGCCTTCTGATTCCTATTTGCTGCAGGAACTGGTGGGAGTCATGTTCCTACCTGTGCCTTCACGAGGAGGCAATTTCTTGCCTCTTGCTTTCAGGACAAAGATGTCTGTCACTTTTAAGTTAGCACTCTTCAGAGAGCAGGCTAGAAGGTGGGGGCCATTCCCCCCCCCCATTAAACTAGGAGTTTCCTACAAGCAGGGGACCACAAATATCCCCTCTAAACAGGATTCCCAAAGGCAGTTGATATTTCCCTTCTATCTTCCCCATCAGTTCTTGGCACCAAAGCCTGTAAATAGTGATTCTCAAAAATGAAAACAAAAACAGGAACTATGAAGTAGCCTCATAGGACCAGGGGCCTCGAAGCATGGCCAGGGACTGCCAGGCACCCTCTGTACAATCTGGCCTCCTGTCTTAGCTGGTGCAGTTACTGCTCTGCTGACAGCTCTTTAGAATCCATTCAGAGTTTTGGCCCTGCTATAATCTCTGGGTGATGAATATTTCCCCTAATGAACTGATGGGAATTGGATTAGGTTGGAATGCCCGTGTGCTTAGACTCTAACTGATTAAACCCCCATCTGTGCAAGGACTGTCTGTGAACAGCTCGTTACATATAATTTTTTGAAGGAGGGAAAAACTGATGCTGGTATTTGGGTTTTGCAAAGGAGCAGAGGCAAAGTAGAAACAAAATGTTTCCAGAATTTTGCAGTGTTTAGTTGCCTTAAATCCGAACAGGGCAGCACTCCCCCAACTTAGGGCACCCTCACTTTCCCCCACTCAGGCCAAGGGTTCCAGACCTCAGATGCCTTTACTCTTACCCAGGAGCCCTGCTCAGGGTTCTCTGGGCCACATCTATCTGTCCCCTGCAAGGAGCATTGACTGGACAGGGAGTTGCTTTGAAAAAAGGCAGAAGAGGGAGATGGGATAGTAGTGGGAGAAGTCAGACCTGTGTGTTCAGTTCTCACCAGATGAGGCTCCAGATCTTTGTTTCTACTCCAAAGTCATCCAGTCACCTTCAAAGGAAATTGCAAGGAGTTTGGAGTCCCATCTGGGACAGGGACTCTGGGCTATTCCTGGGCCCACTGTGAGTCAGGACCAAGGATAGCACCTGTGCCAAGGATCTCCGCACTTCCAGGCTCCTCCACCCATCCCTCTTTCCTCCCTGCTGAACTATTTCTCCATTATTTAACATTCCTTTCTTTTCCTCCTCGTCCCCTTCCTCTGTCCTTCCCTCTCTCCCTCCTCCTCCTCTTTTCACTCCTTCTCCTTAGTCCCAGGGACAGAGTCTGGCTCTGTTTCTTCATCAGCAAGTACTTCGTCCCAGGAATCTCTCAAGAAAATTTTTTTTCTTAATTTATCTATTCATGAGATAATCCCTCACACAGAGGCAGAGACACAAGCAAAGGGAGAAGCAGGCTCCATACAGGGAGCCCAGTGTGGGACTGGATCCCAGAACTCCAGGATCAGGCCCTCAGCCGAAGGCAGACACTCAACCTCTGAGCCACCCAGGTGTCCCAAGAAAAGATATTTAAGCACCTCAAGAAGCCTATCCTATGTAGCCTCTGTTAAAAGCCTATGCCCGGGATCCCTGGGTGGCGCAGCGGTTTAGCGCCTGCCTTTGGCTCAGGGCGCGATTCTGGAGACCCGGGATCGAATCCCATATCGGGCTCCCGGTGCATGGAGCCTGCTTCTCCCTCTGCCTATCTCTCTGCCTCTCTCTCTCTCTCTGTGTGTGACTATCGTAAACAAATAAAAATTAAAAAAAAAAGCCTATGCCCCAGGATTGGTGTTCACCACACTACACAAGAACACACATACACACTGAAACATGGTGTCTAACAGGAAGGAAGGTCAGAGTGATTGTGTTTCAAAGACTGGCTGGCCACCTCTCCCCATCTCCTGTGGGGTCAGGGATTGGTCCACCTGATTAAAGTACTCCCAGCATAACTACAACTACAACTCCAAATCCACAGCCCTCCCTCATCTCTCCTCTCCTCCCACCCTTTCCCTCCTCCCCCCTTCCCCTTCGCTCCTCTCCTCTGTGTCTCTATGAAAAGTGGCAGCAGCTGCTAGAGAAGGCATACCCTTCAATGAACATCACAATTGTAGTGACTGAGTGTCCCAGCCTTCTTTCCTGGTTAATCTAACTTGGGAAGAGTTGAGGTGTGCTCTGGCTCTGCTGCCCATGAAAGGCAGAGAATAAATAACAAGCCAGAGGCATAAACAGATGTGCAGATATATGCAGCTGGCGCTTTCCTGCCAAATTACCATGGACGGAACACTGGCAGGGGGCCAGGATGCCTCCCCCTTTGTTTGGAATTTGGCCACCAGGACCCATCCAAGCTCACCATCCATTTGGCAACATCTGAGTGAGGGGAAGGGATGCCAGGGAAGGGAGTGGAAAGGCTGCAGGTGTCTTTAGGTTTGGTGAAGAGCTCCAGAGGCTTATCATGAAGACTCAGGTGGGTGAGGGTTAGTGTGATGGGGGAGGAATAGGGAGCTCTGACCAATCCCATCCTGCAGTTTCCCTAGAATAGCTCCCTCAGGATGTGGCTTGAAGTGCTTGAAGGCAGAAGGACTCTAACAATACCACATATGCATATCATGGGTTCTATGTTGTCATTCTTCCTCCCACTCAAGGATTAGGTGTTTCTGTGATCTTTGATCATGTACAATACTGCTCAGTATTGGCATGGAGTGCAGCAGGCAGGCAGCAGTTGGATGAGAGCCAACCAGAAATGGCCAAACATGAAAAGATGCCCCTGAAGACTCCAGCCCTAGAACAAGGAATGGGAGAAAACTGGTTGGAATTTTTGTGGAACTAGGGGAAAAAACAGGTGAGCAGGAGAAGAAAGCATGAGTGGGGTGAAGGAATGTTGCCCAAGGAGATCTCTCTCTGTGGACACCCCAGATTTGAATTCTGAGAGACACCAAGCCACTTTCCAGGATTCATTCAGATCACACAGAATCTTTTCTCTTTGTCAGTTGTTAATTTGTCAGGCCATCTCATGCAGATTCGAGGGGCATGGAACAGTTTTTCCAGTGCCTGATTACTAGCCCTTTTTTTAGATAACATGATACAGATTCCTGACCTGTGGGGATGGGAGCATGTGCTCTGGTCAACTATGGTATTACAATGGGTCTCGAGTGGATCCAGTCTTGTAGGCAATGGGAAGCAGGAGAGTAATATGACAAAAGTCATTGCCTACATAGACAAGAGTGGCGGTGAAGCAGAAGGAGGAATTGAAGGGAGGAGAAACGCAGAGCAGGGAGGCTAGTGTGGGAGCCTGTCATTCTTCAAGCCTAATGACATTGGTAGGATTGCTGATGGGTTGAACAGGAATCAGAGATGAGAAGGGATAGCATGGCCATGTAATTTGTTGTCCAATCCAGAATGGTTTTGAGCATGAAAAGAGTGCTATCAATCATTTTACCAGGACAGCAGACATACTCTGGAGAATCCTGGGCAAATCTGGACACACAGACCCCTTGGTCAAAAATGACCCAAGGTGTGGCACTTGGGCAAAAGGATGTATACAGTGATGCTGACCAAAGGAAGCAGTCTGGGAGGCATAGTGGCAGGATGGAAGGAGGGAATAATGAGGTTGGAATTGGATTTACTGAATTAAAGTGTTTGAAGACACTTATCTGGAAATTACCAGCAGTTTGCCATCTTCCAAGCATCCATGGGCACTTGCTTGGAAATGTGGATTTCAGGCTTGAAAAAAAATGTCTGAATTAGATATTCAGTGAATGTCTTTGGATCCAGCAATGTCATTTTAATAAATCTGAATCTCAGAAATACTCATTCTTGTGCAAAATGACATATATTTAAGGAGGCTCACTGTGGCATTGTAAGAGAAAAACCTGGGAATGACATAAAGACCCACCAACAAGGAATTGGTTAAATCTATTCTGGAGGGCCATGTAAAATATAGCTATATGTATTGAGGTATATCCTTGTATATACTGGCCTGGAAGATATCTCTGATATTTAAGTGAAAAGAACAAATAATAAAATAGTAGTATGGCATGACAAGTCTGTATAATAAGTGTTTTTAAACCTAATTTGTGTGACACCTGGGTGACTCAGCAGTTGAGCGTCTGCCTTTGGCTCAGGGTGTGATTCCAAAGTCCCAGGATCGAGTCCCACATCAGGCTTCCTGCATGGAGCCTGCTTCTCCCTCTGCCTATGTCTCTGCCTCTCTCTCTCTCTCTCTCTCTCTCTCTCTGTCTCTCTGATGAATAAATAAATACAATCTTTAAAAAAATAAACCTAATTTGTGTGTGTGTGTCTGACTGTGTGTGTGTGGTGAACATATAAAAGACCTAGAAGAATACACACCCAATTGTTAAGAGCAGTAGCTTCCAGAGAAGAGGGCAGGATTAGAGGGAAAGAGAGAAGACAGGCTTTTCCTTCTTACTCTACACGTTTCTGAATTGTTTGAAATTCCTATAATCATATATTCATGTACTACATTTAAAGAATAAAATCAATAAAAAGGATTCATAAAGACAGATGAAGGGCTATCTTGTGGAGGTGATGGGGTATGAGGGAAGGGGGGCAGGGGTGAGAGCTGGGATTGGGGCTATAACAAGAGGTCTTTATGGGATTGGGGCTGGAATGAGAGGCCTATACCCACAGAAAGGGAGATAGGAGAAAGAGATCAAGGCCAGAGAAGAAACCCCAGAGTGTGTCTGAGGAGAGTGGAACTCATTTCTGACCTCCAGGGCTGAAAGAGACAGACTCTGCGCGCACGCACACACACACACACACACACACACACACACAGAGGAGGCTGCCAGAAACATTCCCTCCAAACACCAAGCCTCTCTTTCAGCAGGACTGGGTTTATTTTTTTTTTTTAAGATTTTATTTATTTATTTATTTATTTATTCATGAAAGACACACAGAGTGAGAGACAGAGACACAGGCCGAGGGAGGAGCAGGCTCCATGCAGGGAGCCTGATATGGGACTTGATCCCAGGACTCCAGGATCAGGCGCTGGGCCAAAGGCAGGCGCTAAACCGCTGAGCCACCCAGGGATTCCCAGGACTGGGTTTAAACAAGAGCTCAGCCTTTTTCTGGGGCCCCTGATGTGTCCTAGGTGACCAACTGGGTCACCTAGGTTCCAGGTCCCATGCTGCTGGAGAAAAGCCCACTTCTTTCCGAAGTGCCACACTTGTCTAGAAGACCAGCTCAGTCAGAGGCACCACATTGCCCTGGGTCACCCAGCGCCACCCTAAGCAGCCTCAGCACAGGTAGGCCTGACTTCTTGCTTTTCTCTTCTTCCCTTCTACTGCCAAAATGCCCAGCACTTCCCCAGATGAAGAAAATAATAGCCAGAAATTCATTCCCTTCTGGAGGAGAGCTATGTGTTTGGGGATGGGAGGGGATGAGGGGGTTGGGAGTGAAATCCAGGGGACAGACAGCAGCAGTGACTCACAGGGGCTCCTCCCCTGGGGAGATGGAACTGACACACCAGGGTGTGGGATGCTTGGAGGTGATTTCCTGACAACGCTGTCAGCACCGTTTCACTCCTCACTCTCTGAGTGTCGTGTGTGTGTGTGTGTGTGTGTGTGTGTGTGTGTGTGTGTGTTTGTGTGTCCCGCCCTTGCAGCTGAGCTGAGCCTTCTTTCTCTCTCTTTGCCTTTCCTGGCTCCCTTCCATTTCCAATGCTCCCTCTCCCCATTTGGCAAGTCCTTTCCAGTGCTAACTTTCTGCCTTGGTGCTCTGCTTTCCAGCTCTGCTAGGCTTTCTTCTTTCTCTTTTAAACAGAAATACCGGAGATCCCTGAGTGGCTCAGTGGTTTGGTGCCTACCTTTGGCCCAGGGCGTGATGCTGGAGACCCAGGATCGAGTCCCACATCAGGCTCCTGGATGGAGCCTGCTTCTCCCTCTGCCTGTATCTCTGCCTCTCTCTCTCTCTGTGTGTCTATCATGAATAAATAAATAAAATCTTTTAAAAAAATAAACAGAAATACCTAGAGTCAGCTTTTCTGTTGGGGTACCCTGGCCCCAGGCTCTTTCCCAACCACAGCAAATTCTATAGATGATTGGGAGTCCAGGGATGCACAGTATGAGGGGCAAGGAGGTTGGGGCAGGGGATAGGTGGAAAGGGAGGCAAGGCAAGTGATCAAGTGAACATGTTTGGGGCTATGTCTGTGTTGCTCAGGGTCAGGAGGGTTCCGAGAGCCAGTGCAAGGGGAAGTGGCAGCACGGCTAAGCCTGTTAATGTTCCTTAGGCCTCAGAAATCATAGGACATCAGGATGGCGAGTATTTATAGTTTGTCTCACCCATCCTCCCTGCTCTCACTTTATAAATCAGAACACTGAGGTCCAGAGAGGTTAAATGACTTATCTTCCATCATGCAGCTAGCTAAAACTGGTTCTGTTGGCAGAACCAAGATGAGAACGAGGGATCCTGACTCCTGGACAATGCCGTGACCGTAATTCTATCAGAGACTTTAAGAGGAAAGGTAGGGATCCCTGGGTGGCGCAGCGGTTTAGCGCCTGCCTTTGGCCCAGGGTGCGATCCTGGAGACCCGGGATCGAATCCCACGTCGGGCTCCCGGTGCATGGAGCCTGCTTCTCCCTCTCCCTCTGCCTGTATCTCTGCCTCTCTCTCTCTGTATCATAAATAAATAATAATAAAAAAAGACTGTTTAAAAAAAAAAAAGAGGAAAGGTACTTCTCAGACACTGTGGATGACAGATTTGACTAACAACTTCTTAAAAAGATGGAAAAAGCTAGAATCTCCTGGCTCCTCAGGCAGCCCAGGGGACAGGCAGGGCCCTGTGTCTCTACGCCCCCAGCAGGCCCAGCAGTGACAGCAACACCTCTCCCTCCCATCCTGGCTACTTCCTAGTCTCTTCCCAGGTCCACCTCAGACACACAGCAGTCTGGCTGGAAATACTCCATAACCAAATTCATCTCCTTGGCTACAGACAATGCTTGCCTGACCCTGAGTTCCACCTGCTTCATCCGAGGACCAAGACCATGACAAATTTGTCTTCTGTTTATCTAAGCTCTAATTCCAGCCACCCCGCCCCAAGACTTTTGATTTTGATTTTTACTTTTTAGAAGTGTCCTCTGTCTCCCACCCCAATCTGAGAGCTTTTAATCCACCAGGCCTCAGCATTGGACTCACTTGCCTCTCCAGGAATAACACAAGACCCCTCTCCCCCTTCACTGATTGGAACAAAAATTAATCCTTAACACAAGCTCTAGTCATTTGCCATATATGTGAAATATCAGCATTGCACCCCCCCACATAGCCCAAAGCCCTCTCCTCATCCTCATCCTCTGGTTCCAGGGCTACACTAGGAATCTCCCTTCCTGTACCATGGTGCCCCAGATCCACCCCCGACCTTCAGGAGGAGTGGTGAGGGGGAGCCCGGAGTTAGCGAGTGCACTAGGCTCTCCCCCATTCTTCTAATCGGCTCCCCCAACTGCCCGCCATTCCCTGGGAAGAGAGCGTGGAAAGAAGGGTGTGGAAAAGAGGTTGGCAGGGCAATAAAAATGTCAGGGCCTTTCCTCTCGGCTCCCTTCCCTCTTGATCCTCTCCCGCTTTCTCCTTTCGCCCCTCCGCATCTCCTCCCTTTCCTCTCTCTCTCCCTCCCGCAGACCCCGCTGCAGCCGCTGCCGAGAAGGCGGCATTTGGGGTATGAGGCAGGAGAGGTTAATTATTGCTCCCCGCCCCCACGCCCCCCCTCCCCACAAGATGTATCTGACTGTCAGAAGGGGTGACAGATGAAGACAAAGTACAGGTACAGGCTCCTCGAACCCCGCCCTCCAAGTACCAGCCAGGGGTGGGAGTGGAGGGGGTGCGCTACCGAAGTTTTAACCCCTCGGACGCCGACTGAGATGGGGGGGTAGTGCGGGAAGCCGGGGTTAGAACCCGGGTCCCAGCCCGTGCAGCCTGCTCCCGCCCTGCACCGGGGATCTGAGGGGAGAGGCGGGAGGGATGCAGGGAGCAGATCTGTCCCAGAGGCTGCAGAAACAAGGTCACCAGCAGTCATCCCAAGGTCCTTACAGGTGCAGAGAAAGGGACTCGTGGAGTGGCCTAGGAGACAGGTAGATGTGGGGGCCTGAGAACCCCAATGAGAGACACAGAGAGTTCCAGGACTCCACCTTCTCCATGACAATGTCTCCCTTCACCCAAATCTGTTCCCAGGCATCCTGGTCAGTGTGTGCTTGGTGTCTGACAATGAGAGTTGTGTGTTTGAACCTGTGTGTACTTGTGATGATGTAACTCAATAGGCTCAGAAGGACTCGAATATGGTGGGTCTGTGTGTGTGTATGTTCATGCACACCCAAAACCACAACGCTTGGAAGGGGTGTCTGCAAGGATCGGCAAGAGTGCCTATACGGTGAGCACAATGTATTGTGAATGTTCGCCTGAGATAGGGAGCTTCTGCCTGTAAGCATGGCTCTGGGGAAGGAGTGTGTCTTTGGAAGAATGTAGATGTGTGTTTGCAAGTGCTGAGGTGTCTATATTTGGGAGGGTGTGGATAAGGCATGTCTTTCTCTGGGTACACAATGTGTGCCAGTGTGGGGGACATTGCTGTTGGAGTGAAGGTAAGCATGATTGTGTATCTGTGTTTGTGTGTGTGTGTGCATGCATGCGTGTGTGAGCTCACATGTGCTGGCCCAGAGCTGCCAGCCTCTTCCTCTCATTGGCATCCCTCCCTTTCCTGACTCTCTTCTCTCCATAAGCAAACGAGGTGAAATAATTACTTTTCCATTTAAATGCCCCATGTTCAAGCCAGAATGAAAACAAAGTGATTTAATAAAATTGTCTTTAAAGGGGAAAAGAGGAAAATAAACGTCTGCTCTGTTCCTCTCCCTGGTGTTCAGGGAGGCCCCAAGCCCTTCAAAGTTAATTAAAACAGGAACTAAAATCATAGAATAGCTTACCAACCCTTTCCCCATCTCCACCTTCAAGGTAAGGCAGCCCCCAGAAGCCCTGCCTTTGGCCAGGGACTTGAGGCCACCCGGTTCCTGGGTTTAGCTTCACCCTGAGACTAACACTCATCCCTGGAAGGCACCCTGGCCTTCCTCCAGCTGTACCTAGGGGAGGAAGCTCTACTCCTTTCCTCCTCCCAAAGAGTAATGAAAGGCCTTGCCTGGATGTTTGAAATCCTTGATGGACACTGGTCCTCATCAGAAGCTTCCGGCACTTGCCTCCTCCCAGGACAGAGCCTCTGAAGCCCCCCCTGCCCTTCCCCATGGTCCCCTGAGTCCCCAGCTGCTCTGAGCTTTATCTGTCTTCACTGACCCCCTGGCCTGGTCCTCAGCTCTAGCTCTGCACAGTTCCGGCTGCTTCCGCCTGGTCTGTATCTGTTCCCCATCAGAGGTCCCCTAGAGCTCTAGCCTTCAGCAGCCCAGATAAAAGAGATGGATGGAGGTGAGTTTGGAGATGCCCCTCCCTGCAAGTGCAGAGCTAAAGCCCTGGGCTGTGATGGGGGCTCCCTGAGGAGGGCTGAGAGTGAGGGTGAAGGCTGCCAAGTTCTCTGGGAGCCCAGTTCCTATGCATCCCCACCCACCTTAGCCCTTTCCTTCCTCCAAAGCCCAATTCCTAAGGCCTTCTCCAGGCAGGCCCCCAGACTGCGATCACTCCATCCTCCAACATACACTTCAGCAAGAAGCTCTGTACTAGGTACCCAAACCCCATCTGCATGCAGCTCCTCTGCCCAGAAATTATAGTAGTAAAATTGATCATTTATTGAACACCTATTATGTTCCAGAAACATTACTTATAAGACCTCTACTGTCATCACAACCTCTACAGAGGAAGTTTTATATTACCTTTCAGAGGAGGGCACAGAAGGGAAGCTAAGAAAACTACCCAGGGTATGCACTTAAAAAGTGGTAAAACTGACATTCAGACCTGTGCTACAAAACCTTATGTGCCCCTGCCAGGCTATCCTTAACCTCCGAGCCCTAGTTCTGCTCCCAAAGACCCTTCATTGCCCTTCAGAGACCACTGCCAGTGAGAGCCCTCCCCACACTACTAACCTCAGAACTTAAACCCTTCTGCCACAGGTTCACACTGTGGGGGAGGGGCAGAGGGAAATGGGAAGCCAGAGTTAGAACCTGGGTCCCTGAAAGGTCAGCTGAATCCAGGAGGCCTGTGTGGCCTCACCAGCCCTGCTTCAGTGATCTGGGATGGGGGTTGGTGGGGGGAGGTAGGAATATTTGTCCCTAGATCCGCACTTTCATCCTGGGAGACCCTGTCACTTCTCATAAAGACTCTGTCTTTTCTCCCAGGGAACTCCAGACCCTCAAGTCCGGGTTGCCTCCCAAGGTTCTGCCCACCAAGGGGAGAAGGTGAGATTTGATCGCGGAGAAACATTTGTCACCCAAATTGGCTTTCATAACTCTTCTCCCTGTTCAGAGAGCCTTCAGTCACTCACATGGCCAGGAGTCAGCCCATGTCTTCAGCCCCTCTGCCATGCCTCCAACCAGGGGAGACACAGCCCCGGCACCTAAGACTTCAGTCCTGGAAATAAAAGAGAGGCTAAACAAAGTGAAGAGAGGCAACAAAGGGACAGAAACCCTGGTTTTGGGATGAAGTAGTCAGGCATGAGATGCTGCCCCAGACCAAGGGTGAGGACGTACCTGAAGACTCCTGGCCTTGACTACATCTGGAAAACATCTAGCAAAGGAGGGAAGGAAGGAAGAAATCATTCAGAAGCACCTTTCCTAATTCAGTTCCGGAAATGTGTGGGTGTATGTGGGGAGGGGGCGTCTATGATGACCCTTTCCAGGTCCAGGCCTCACTCTCATTTGAACCCCTGGTGCTGAGCCCAAACTGAAAGCCGGTAATGGCAACTGGGCGGGCAGTGGCCCAGCTGGCTGGGATGAGGCTTCATGGTACAGTGATGTTGGGAGCGGGGCCTCACCTTGCCTACCTGTGAGTCACCTAAGCCAGGCCAAGCTCTGGAGCCTACACTCTTCTCTGCCACCAGCACATCTGGGATCCATCTTGAGCAGAGAGAGGACCAAGGAACATAGGGGCCCCAGCCTGGAGAAGGGAGGGTGGGAAGAAAGACAGGGATAGCTCCAACTGATCTAGCTTCCAGATTCTGCCCTAAGATTGCCACCAGAGCCTCTATCGCTCCACCCCCTCAACTCTGTCTCTGATGCTGATCTCATTACCACCCTCCTTGCCCCCCCCCACAGCCCCATCTCTCTCTACCAGACCAACCCTCCCAGAGTCCTCAAACCACCCTCTATTATCTTCAACTGACTCCCAGAGCTCCCACCACTACCTTCAAGACCGGATCCTTCCTAGTCTCTAAATGCACCCACCACTGCCCTCAGAAAACTCATTCCAACCCCCAGCTTCCCAGACCCCACACCCACACATTCCAACCATCATCCTTCCTTCCCAAGGTGCTTTGCATTGACAGGTAAGAGTTGATCTTCATTAACATCTCATTTCCCTGAGTGGATTTCCATAGCTGTTCACCCAATGAGAAAGAACCTAGTCATTTGGAGGGCTGGAGAGGTGACCAAAACACACATCCCAGGAGGGAATGGGCCTATGTCTCCAGCCTCTTTCCCTCTGCCCTAAGCTGCCTGCACACTTAGAGTCCTAAGTGACAAGACCTGAACTTTTGAGCAAAAAAAAGAGTTCAAGGAGTCTCCAAGTCCACCAGAAGAGTATTTAGGCCTGTCTGCCCCTCACACGTGTGGAGAGTTACACACATATGTGCACATAATCATGTAAACATGCACATACATAATTAATCTAAGTATACATACATTCTCATGCACATGTTACAAGAGAACGTAAGCTCTGTAAGGTCAGGGACAATGTGTTTTCCTGTGATGCATTTCCAGTTCCTATAGCAATGTTGGCACAGGACAAATATTTGTTGAGCTAACAGCACATAATGGAACACACACTTGCAAATAAATGTATACATACAGCTATATACACTTATAACAATACATCCATATATACAGTGCTTATGGACACACATGTATACATGTATCCATGTGGTTATCCACACGCACATGTGCTTTTAGATAATCCACATGTATAACACATGTTATAATATAGTATATACATATATATATACACCTCATATATAATGCATGCAAGCACACACATAACTAAGAACATATTGATATTACATATATATCACACATAGATGCCACGTATATATTACACACACGTGCACATTCACATACATAAATAAATACAAACGGAAGCATCTTTTTACTCAAATTTTCCCAATTTAACTGTCTTAAGGCCCCCTGGCCCGGCCTGGCTGCTACAACCAGAAATATCCACCAGATGGCACTCTTTTGCCACTTCCCGTACTCCCAAGTGTTGCCAGAGGTGTCGCCAGAGCTGTCGTCCCTTTCGGCCGAGGTGGAAAACGCGGAGCCGGTGTACCCCAGGCTTTCCCCCTCACTCCCATACGCAGCAGGACGGTGGGCGTGCCCTTGGTCCCCAAAGACTGCAATCTCGAGCTTCTCCGAAGTCGGGCTCATCCCTTCGGGCCTCCAGGCTTCTGTTGGAGGGGTGGACTCCCCTTGGGGGGGGGGGGGGCAGTTCTGCTCAGTCCTCAAATCCACCCTCATTCACCAGTGAGCCAAAAGTTGGGCTTCACCCGGACTCCATCGGTTCAGAACAGCGCAGCTCAAGGACCTTTACTAGGAGCCTTCCTAGTAATAAGCAGATTCCTCACTACGGCGGACGAGGGAGTCAGGGTCATTTGTACACACGTGGCGCCCACACACCTGTACACACAGCCCCCCAACCTCGGTGTACTCCCGACATCTCGCCCTGGACGCCCAGCCGGGGGGTCAGCCAAAAGCGGAGAGAAGCGCCAGACCCTGGGACCTAGAACCCTCGGCTAGGGAGGAGCTGGTCCCGGTTAACCCCTCCTGCACCGGTACAGAGTTGACTCGGGGTCTCGGGTTCGGAGTCGAAGTGCATTCTCTCATCTTAAGCAAACCACTTAAAATCCCGGAGATGGGAGAAGTAGGGTGGGACACTCAGAGTCAGCTCTCTTGGAACCTCACACTTCGAGTGTGAGCAACCTCGAACGAAAAACGCAGGCAAGGCTGGAAAACCCGTGAGGGAGGTGAGGCCGAGAGTTCTGGCAGCGGCTCAGCATCCCCCCCTCTTCCCCTCTCTTCCCCCGGGAGCAGCGGGAAATTATTTATTAAAACATGCCCGCGCACTCATTTATTTGCGGTGAATAATCCTCGGCATCGCAGCGCGTTTATTAAACCTTTCCCGTCCCTGCATTACTTTAATAATAAATCGCGTGTCACTTTCCAGCGACGTTATTAAAGCCCGTCCGCGGAGCAGAGACGGGGAGGGGGCGGGGGTGGAGCAGCAGGGATTCCTTGTATTCCAGGCTCTGCGGCCTGAATCAGCAGGGCCGGGAGGGGGGAAACTGAGGCTACAGAGAGGCTGCATTTCAATTCTCTACAAAGTCTGCAAAAGCGATCAAGGAGTACAGACTCCCGGGGGTGCTTGTGATCCCCTCGGGTAGGGTTCCGTCTCGGCTCCGCAGGTGGGCACGTGTTATCGACAGACCCGCCAGGGGGCGCCTTCGAGCACAGCTGGGCGAAGCCCCTAGCCAGGGTCGCAATCCCAGGCTGCCACAGAGCCCAGACCGCGTCCCCTCCTTCAGCGTGGAGCCGACCTCCTTCGGCGGGACAGCACGAGCCCCCCTATCCTTGGCACAGGGTTCACATCCCTACTGCTGCTTCCGCGGTGGTCTTGGAATTCGCCCCAAGTATCCAACCTGCTCGAGCTGTCGAGAGCAGTTCCTGGGGCCTCCTGGCTCCAGACAGGACTAAAGAGCTGTCCTCTGGCTCAGCCTCTGGAGGAGCCCTGCGGTTCTGCGGGAGGGACTGCCAAGCCCTCGGGTGAGGATTCCGGACCACGCCCCTCCCGAGAGCCCGGGCTCCCTGCCTTGGGCCCCAGAGGACAAGCTCAGACACCCAGCCAACTGCAATCTCTCCTGTGGTGGCGCCAGGCTCTGGGCGTGGCCCCGGCGCGTAGGAGACTGTCGCCATCCATACACTAGATCTTGGCCTCCTGAACTTAAGTTTTCATTTTCTGCTTCAATCAGTCAATAAACACTGAGCCTCACCCAGGCTAGGTATGGCCAGCATGGAGAGAGATGTGGGGAATGAAAAACCGGCTCCTGGACGGACCCCCAGCCAGCTAGGTCACAGTTGGCAGCTGAGGAAACAGGCTTACCTGACTTTGCTTGGTTGCAGCAGGGCAATGGGTGGATTCCAAGGGGGAATCCTAGGGTGCAGCCCATGCTCATGGCCCAGAGTCTCCTCTCGTTCATCCAGTATGTGCTTTTACACTGGGGTTCTACCCACATAGACCTGGTTCCCCACTCTGCCTGGGGCGGGGACCAGAGTGGGTTGAACAGAGGGGCAGGCAATCTAACTAGTCCAGCCCAAATGGAGTGCAGACTCGAAGAATACCCTCCCTCCAACCAGATGGCTTCAGACTTCCTCCCTAGAGGGCAGGGTAGGCCCCAGCTCAAGCTTCCTCTCCGTACATCTGGCAGGCATGTGCTTAGAGAGCAGGACCTACAGCTTCTGGAAGCCAGTGTCCTACTACCATGGGAAGCCTCCCAGGGAAATGCGGTCTTCATGTGCACACCTGCATGAACCACCTGTGCATCTGTGTGCCTCAGTTTGTTCATAAATCTTTATTGTGTGCCTACTGTGCCTAGTCTTGTGCTAGGCATTGTCCAATACAGAGTGGTATACGATATGGTGCTGGGCCTCACAGAGTTTCCAGAATGACAGGAGAAGTTAGGCATGACCAAATGCCCATTTTACTGCGCTGGACTAAACCATGCTCCATTATGCTTTTCCAGACAACAGATGCCCAATAGCAAAGAGGACTGCAGTTAGTAAATGCAATTGGAACTTAGGTGAGGGGGGGAATTTCTAGATGAGTTTTGAGGAAGGGTAAACCAAGGCTAGGCAAAGGTTAGGGACTAGGACTAGAAAAACAACAGCAGGAGCTGTGGTGAAGGGTAGTTAAGAAGACTGGCTGAGCAGGGCTAGAGGGAGGGCTGTCAGAAAGAAGAGGAGGATCCTAGCTGCCTCTTTGTGTCTGCTCTGCACCCCATAATACTCCCACCCACCCTGGGGATTAGCAGGCAGCTGCTGTCTTCTGCCCAGTTGGTCCACACTGGAGATTGTCCTGGCCAGGGCACCTCCTCCATGGGCCCTTCGGCTTCCCACCTCCCCTATCCTTTACCTCTCTCCTTACTCTCCTCCAACTTTTGTCTCCCTACTTAACCACCACGTCTCCTCTATTAAGGGCATGAAAGCAATTAAAGAGCCCTGCTCCCCCTTTTAGGTCTTTTCAAGAGCAGGGATGAATACTATCCCCCCATCCCCATAGGCCAGGGATCCAGACCTAGTAATAATCTTCTCCCTCTTCACTCTCAACCTCCTCAGGAACCAGATGCAGGGATGGCAGCTGGGGGAGGCCTGTGGAGTTCAGCTGGTCTGCAAACACATGTGGGCAAAGGGGAGAGAACAGAGGGGCTGTCAGTACCCCCAGGCTATGAGAAAGCCATACCTGCCTTTTCACCCACATATACATACACACAGGGATACACATTCAAGAGCCTGAATCCACCCTTAGGCCCCCAGCCCCCAGAGCCCAGGGCTCCCCCTTACCTGGTGTGAGCACTGTCAGGCTAGCTGGGGCCTCCACCTGGCCCAGAGCATTGCGAGCCAGGCAGCGGTAGATACCCTCATCGCTGGGACGCACAGCCTGGATCTGTAGCCAGCCTGTCACCTCAAACCTCTGGGGTCCACCCCTGAACTAGAGCCAGAGGAGGAGTCAGCAGGGTCTTTCTAGGGGGACCCTGGGCTGCCCAAGGAGGCCTCTGCTCCCTATCCTACCTGCACTGAGATGTGGGGATCATCCCCTGGTAGCTGAATGTCCAAGCCGTCCTTCCTCCACTCGATGGATGCCATGGGGTATGCAAACACCTCACAGCCAAAGATCACATCCTGCCCCGTCACGTTCCAAATGTCATATGGGTGCAACACGATCTGAGGCTCTAGGGATGGAGGTGGGAGGCCTGAGAACAGCATGGCACACCTGATCCAGCAAGAAGCCCGCCCATATGTGTATGAACCATCATGGATATGTTTGTGGGGAAAGACAATAAACACTGAGGTAAGTACACATCCATAAACATGGCATGACAGATACACACCGGTACATAGAAATGTAGGTACAGGTACACACAACGTACAAACTCAGAAATGGAGAGGTACATGCAGACAGGATGCACAAACAAGCACACAGATCCACATCCCAGGTTGGCAGCCACACTCTATCCCCAATTGCTCCCCTGTCCTCATGCCACCCTTGAGGCCTCCATCCTGCTCTACTTGGTTACCAACACCTCCCCCTTCCCTCCCCCCTTCCTAACTAGGTCCAGTTGCCAAAGACCCAGAGAGCAACCCTTCCTCCACACACACACTTAGACAGGGGATTGGGGTGGAGGAGGGGGGTTCCCACGTGGGAAAGGCAGAGAACCTGAAACCAGATCCAGGCAGCAGGCAGAGAGCCTGAAGTTGTGGGGTAAAATCTTGGGACCCTGCCGGTGTTTGTTTTCCTGGCAGCCCCAGCCAGGCCAGCTCAGCTCCCTCAAAGGGGCTCAGGAAGTGAAAGTGAAGTAATGCTGCCAAAGGAAACCTGAGGCTTGAATGGCCGTCAGCCCCCCTGGGACGGCAGGGAGGAGCTGGAATCGCCCCCTCCTTCACGAATCCAGAGGCACCGAAAGAAGAGAAGGGAGGTGGGCGGACTGGGCTAACAGCTCGCTCCACTACGAATCGAATTGGAATCCGCCCAAGAGAAACCATATTGCATCTTTCTGGAACCCAAGTCTCCCTGCCTGGGCTCCAGCGATCTGGACAAAGTCTGGGAGTCTCTTCACTCTCAGTTTTAGGACCAGCCATTGGCTCTGTGCCCGCCAGGTCTGGAGCTTTCTCCAGGGCACACAGCTTATGGACAGAACTCGGACCCGCACCTTCAGGCGGCGGGCTCTGCCAACCAGCTGCGAGAGCCGGCTCTTACACTGGACTCGAGGCCTCGTCTTTTCCGCTCCGCTGGCCAGAGACCAGTTCAGTCGGAGGTCGGGGAGCAATGCCTCGAGTGCCCCAAGTGCCGGGGGTAGGCCCCAGGGCCGCGCGTACCCGATTCGCAGGGCCCCGGGTGCGCCACAGTGAGGTTGGCGTCCGGCCGAGCACGGGCCGCCTCCTGCAGGCGGCAGATCTGCGCGTAGGTGCGGCCGTCGGATCCGCAAAGCGGGCGCTGCGAGCGGCAGGCACACAGAGGCTCCGGAACCTCTCCGCGGCTCAGGTCGCCGCCTGCGTCCAACCGGCACTCAAGCTGCTCGCCGCAGCGCCCATAGAAGTGGGCGCTGGGGTCCAGGTCGCAGAGCTGGCCCTCGAGGTTGGCGCATTCCCAACAGCAGCCGCACGCGTCGCGCACCCGGCCGGCCAGGCAGCCCCGCGGCGCCGCGCAGTCTTCTGGCCGGCAGGGAGCGCAGCCCTCGCCCTCCGCCAGCAGCCGCAGCCAGCCGCGCCGCAGGTAATCGGGGCCTGGGGACGGCCGCGCGCCTGTCGGGGGCGGCGTCCGTAGCAGCAGCAGCAGCAGTAGCGAGGGCAGAGCCAGGGCAGCAGCGGGTGGCGGTGGCATGGTTAGCTGGAAGCCCTGCGAGCACTCCGGGCATCAGCGCGTTCGTGGCACCCTGCCAGGGAGGGAAGCCAGGTCAGGTCAGAGAAAACCTCGCTGTTCCTTGTACCAAAGTTTGACCCGAGCACTGCCCACCCTCCCCTGCTTCGTTGGAGTCAAGTCGATCCTCCACAACAGGCCTGGCGACTCTCTAGGAGTCATCCAGTTATTGATTGGGCTGTGTTTCTGGGGTTGGGGAGAAATGAGAAGAAAGGTAACAAAGCTCAAGCACCAGCGCACGCGCGCGCACACACACGCACACAGACACACCCCAGCAGCAGCACCACTTGCCATCCAACTCTGAAGCTTCCTGCCCTAGAGGTGGATGGGAATGGATGGCCCCAGAACTGAAAAATTGTTATCAAGGGTGGGAACAGGGAAAGAGTAATGCCCTGGGGCACAGAGCCCACTCACCTGGTGTCCAGGACTAAGCCCTTCAGGGCAGCCGTAGCTCCAGTCCGAAAAAGCAGGCGGTGGAAAGAAAGCAGAGGCCAGCAACCGGCTGGGCCTGGCAGCCACCTCTGCTCCGGCGGGAGGATCTCTGAGAGAACCCACGGCCTTGCAGTCGGAGAACAACTCCTCCGCCCCCTCTCCCCGCCTCTCGACGTCGAACACAACCCCCTCCCTCCAGGTCTGAAGCTGCCAATATTATGCAGCCGCACGGGACCCTTCTGGGCCACTTCTCTAGCTGGGCCAAAGTCACAGTGAGAAGTGGGGAGCCGTAACCGGACACCGAAGCTCGGAGAAAACTCGGGACAGGCTGGGGTGGACGTTGGGAGTACGGGATCTGGGGGTGGCTGGGAAGCTCGAAGAGCTGAGTGAAGGTCTGGGACTTGTCCCATCGGACTTCACAGCCCCTGGGGTCTGCTAGAACGGCTGCATAATGGGCAGGAAGTAGGAGCTCTGGTGCCAAGTCGGCGCTCCTGGAGGGCAGCGCCAACCAACGCAGTCTCCCCGCAGCCCAGGGCCGGCTTCCTGGGGCTATCGAAGGCTTCTTGTCCATCCAGCTTCCCTACCAAGGCGCTGACCAGAGACTTGGCGCTTACATCTGCCACCCCACAACTGGCCTCCTCCACCCTCCCCACATCCGGCAGGTGCTTCAGCCGGCGGACAGCCGGTGATTATAGAGGTCCCAGGCGACTAGCAGCCGCAGGGAGAGGTGGGCGGGGCGCCTCCCCAGCGGACCTCGCTCCGGGTCGGGATTACAGGTTACATTTGCATTCGGTCTCGCGGCCGCCACCGGCGCCACCGTGGCACTTCGGGCTGGGGGCGGGGAGGAAAGCGTTCCTGGAGGCCCGCCCGCCCGCCCGCCTTACCGGGGGTCTGCCAGGCCCCGCCCTAGCCTGCCCCAAGCGGCTTACAGAAGCCGCGCTGCGGTTCAGTTTGCAGGGGGTGGAAACTGAGCTTTGCAGCTGGGGAGGTGACGGTACTTAGCAGTCTCGGCCCAGAAGGACCTGGCCCCCAGCCGAGCGGCTCGGACGCGGGCCTCCTGAGCAACCCCCTGAGTCCAGGGCGGGCGACTCCGCATGCGTACTGGAGGCCCGGAGCGTCAAACTCCTGGATGCGGTCCAGGACTCCGTCTCCGGACCTGAACTCGGACAAGCCCTTTCACTTAGGGGTTCCCTAGCAGCACGCACACCACTACTGGCCGGGAGGCTCCGACAAGGTGTGCGAACACCGATACACAGTCACCCTCGTGTCCAAAACTCAAGAAGGACTGGGAGTGAACTTCACGCGAAGTCTCGCAACTGTCGCGAGAATCAGAACAGGAAGTCAAGGAAGCCGCGCAGGAGAGGCCCGCGGGTTTCAAAGCAGAACAAGAAGGGGCGGAGCCCGCGATAGCTGCCAGTCGTGGATAATCCCGTGGCCTTGGGGCCATCTGAGTTGACCTGGAGCAGAAGTGCACTGTAGAAGAACTGCAGGAAGCCTTGAAAGAAAACAGGGGAAGGGAGGGTAGGAGGGAACTTGAACGTGGAGCCAACAGAGCCACTCAAGGAGGTCTCTGGCTCTGAATTACAAAATGCCTGGAGGGTGGAGATCACTCCCAGTATACTGAACGGAAGGGGATTTCATAAAGAATTATTACTAGTTTCTAAGACTCAGAGCCAGTATTTAAACAACAAACTCCCCAGACCTAGAAACTCTTCACTTACCTCACTTTATTGTAGCAGATTGTTTACTTTTCAGTCTTTGCTGTACTCTAAGCCGTATTAGGAATCATGCCTAACGCTTCCCCGTATCTTGTGCACCTAGCCCTGCGCCTGGCGGCACAGTAAATTCTTGGTAAATATTTGTGGATTAAATGTGAAAGACTTCCTGTGTGTGAAAGTCAAGTTTAATTTGGATTTTCAGAGTCGCTGATTGAAGGCTGGATAGACGGGGAACGAGCGCCCTCTGGTGGGCCTGCGGTTGGTGACAATAACGACCGTGCATACAGTAGGCACCAAAGATGTTGACTCTACAGATCTTCTTTCTTTCTTTCTTTCTTTCTTTCTTTCTTTCTTTCTTTCTTTCTTTCTTTCTTTCTTTCTTTCTTTCTTTCTTTCTTTCTTTCTTTCTTTCTTTCTTTCTTTCTTTCTTTCTTTCTTCTTTCTTTCTTTTTCTTTCTTTCTTTCCTTTCTTCCTTTCTTTCCCTCTCTCTTTCTTTCTTCCTTCCTTCTTTCCTTCCTTTTCCTTTCTTTTCGATTTTATTCATTTATTTGACAGAGGGAGAGAATAAAGTGGGAGGGGGGTGGTGGCAGGGAGAGGGAGAAGCAAACTTCCCTAGAGCAGGGAGCCCATCACTGGCTAGATCCCAGGACACTGAGATCATGACCTGAGCCAGAGGCAGCCACTTAATGGACTGAGCCACTCAGGTGCCCCTAGATCTACTCTTACTAAAGATTTGTTCCAGGGAAAACACCACATATTGTAAAAATATTTTTAGAAAGGAATTTTTTGCAAGAGACAGTTTGCAAGTCTAGGTATGTTCCCAGATCCTCATTATCTGACACTATCCATTCAGACTGCAAAAGACTTTCAGTAGCATCTATTCTCATACAGTTTTTGCATATTCATACTTTGAAATATTGGCTCAGTTTGGGTCATGAAAAACTGTTGGACCATGAGAAAAGGTTTCTCTAGTTTAGATAATGTGAGTACTTCAATGAGAGAAACCAGGTGGCAGCATCCTTTGCATCTAGATGAGGGAGACTAGATTCAGATGAAGAGAGTGAAGTTAAAATTTCTTGAAGAACAGATAGTCCTGCCTCTTCTCCCCACCCTTGACTATAGATGCTTGTACTGAGAGAGAATGAGATATAGAATGTAGTTTGCTTTCCACTGTGAATCATAGTCTGGAGTTCACAAGTTATAATATCTTCACTTTCTTTCGGCCACTGATCCATGAAATAATTGTTAAATATAATGACAGAATGAAATGGGTTTTAGACAGATGGGTAGCATAGGATGAAACAAAGTGTAAAGGATCAGTGTGTAACTTGGTAAGAAATTACTTGAGAGAACCACACATTCTAACCTGTCACTTTATGAACCCTGTTTTGACACACCTGGTGGAAAATAGTGGGGTTGCAGTTTTAACGAAGGTGAAACAAATGATCCAAATTGACTCATTAGAGATGGACACAGAGGAATTGTGCTTCCTGTGAACATTAGAATCACAAGTAAAAAAGAATCACTTAGGGGTACCTGGGTGGCTCAGTGGTTGAACGTCTGCCTTCGGCTCAGGGCGTGATCCTGGGGTCCTGGGATCGAGTCCTGCATCAGGCTCCCCACAAGGAGTCTGCCTCTCTCTCTGTGCCTCTCATGAATAAATAAAATCTTTTTAAAAAAATCAGCATAGAGGGATCCCTGGGTGGCGCAGCGGTTTGGCGCCTGCCTTTGGCCCAGGGCGGGATCCTGGAGACCCGGGATCGAATCCCACGTCGGGCTCCCAGTGCATGGAGCCTGCTTCTCCCTCTGCCTATGTCTCTGCCTCTCTCTCTCTCTCTGTGTGACTATCATAAATAAATAAAAATTTTAAAAAATCAGCATAGATAATTAAGATGGAATAACTTACAGATACCTACTATAGGTGAATTTAGCTAAGTGAAAAATGTGTAGGAAGATAAGGTTAAGTGAAAAGGAGAAGCATATAGATACTGTTTATCATATATATCATCAATAAACGCCCTAAGGAAAAAAAAAACACCCTAAGACGGGTGCCTGGGTGGCTCAGTTAAGCATCTGACTTCCACTCAAGTCATAATCTCAGATTCCTTGGTCTGAGCCCTTGTTCATACAGCTCCCTGCTGGGTAGGGAGTCGGCTTGTCTCTCTTCCTTCTCCCTCTACCCCTCCCCCACCTCGTGCTCATTCACGCTCTCTCTCTCTCTCTCAAATAAATACATAAAATCTTTTTTTAAAACACCCTAAGGGACACCTGGGTGGCTCAGCGGTTTAGCGCCAGCCTTCAGCCCAGGGCATGATCACGGAGTCCTGGGATCAAGTCCCGCGTCGGTTCCCAGCATGGAGCCTGCTTCTCCCTTTGCCTGTGTCTCTGCCTCTCTGTGTGTGTGTCTCTCATGAATAAATAAAATATTTTTAAAAAATTAAAAAACACCCGAAGACAATTTGGAATGAGGCAAATGGTTCTGTATAATGCTTACGATACCTTTATTTTATAAAACTCTTTTGTATAATAAAAAAGTAGAGGCTATTTTTGTAGAAAAATTAGAATGTTAGGATGAATTTAGAAAGATGGGACAGCCAGGCAGGAAGATAAACATTATTATTCAGCTACAAATGTTACCAAATGAAAACTGGAATACCTAGGAGACTAGCTGTCTGGAATACCTATAAGCATTAAGTCAGACTGAATGAGCTTTAAGATGTGCAGAACAAGATCAGCTGAAAATTTTTTTAGTTTATTTTTCCTATATCCAAGGAGACAACTCTCCCCACCCCACCCCCCAGTGTCCCATCTACCTTTGAGATGGAGACTGTAGCTCCATCTGACTGGACAATTTGACCATATTTTGTATTAATGAACTTAGAAAGGATAAATCATAGTTATCTAAATATAGACTCTACATTTCTTGCTCTCTCTCTCTTTTTTAAAAGATTTTATTTATCTACTTATGAGAGGGGGGGGCACAGAAAAAGGCAGAGGGAGAAGCAGGCTCCATGCGGGGAGCCTGATGTGGGACTCGATCCCGGGACTCCAGGATCACACCCTGAGCCCAGGTGTCCCTCTTGCTCTCTTTTTGTTTTTAACCTTTTTTTGAAGTATAACAGATAAGCACAAAAGTGCACAAAATAGAGATATAATTCCATTAATTATTACAAAATGAATACTCGTGATCATCATCTAGGTCAAGAAATAGAACATTGTTAACTCCCATAAACACCCATCATGTCCCATCACAACCATTAATCTCTCCATTACCCCTTAGATAACCATTTCTAACTCTCTTTTAATTTTACCTGGTTTTTACTTCTATGTAAATTGCAATACACCTAGGAATGGAATTGCTGCATCTTGTGATATACATGTATTCAACATTAGTAGTTATTACCAAAACCATTTTCCAAAGTAATGCTATCAATTTGCATAGTCACCAGCAATTAATGAGAGTTCCCGTTGTGCCGCATCCTTGCCAACACTTGGTATTGTCAATCTTTTAAATTTTAGCCATTAAGTAAATATTTTAGAGTCTAATATTCTTTTTTTAAAAAAAGATTTTATTTATGTATTTATTCATGAGAGATACACACAGAGAGAGAGAGAGAGAGGCAGAGACACAGGCAGGAGGAGAAGCAGGCTCCATGCAGGGAGCCTGACCACAGTGGGACTCAACCCTGGGTCTCCAGATCACACCCTGGGCTGAAGGTGGCGCTAAACCCGTGGGCCACTGGGGCTGCCCTAGAGTCTAAGATTCTAAGATGGCCAGTCCACAAGGATTCCTCCCCTGGCTTTTTAAAAACTATTTTGAAATAATTTAACATTTGCATAGAAGTTTCAAAAATAATACAGAAAGTTCCCATATACCCTTTACCCACCCTAGCCCAATGATAACATTTTATACTACCATACTATAATTATCAGAACTAGGCATTGACCTTGCTACAATACTATTTTTAAAAAAGATTTATTTATTTTAGAGGTGGGGAATGGGTTGGGAAGAAGGGCAGAAGGAGAGGGAGAGAGAGAATCTCAAGCCAACTCAGAACGGAGCCCAGTGTGGGGCTTGATCCCACAACCCTGAGATCATGACCTGAGCCAAAATCAGCAGCTGGATGCTTAACCATCTGAGCCACCCAGGCGCCCCATATTGTTACACTACTATCAACTACTAACCAAACTATGGACATTATTCAGATTTCACCAGTTTTTACATGTATCCATATGGTATATGTGTTTATAATTGAAATTTTATCATATGTATAGATTTGTGTTAATGTGAGGTAAATAAATGGGTCTTCTGGGGGATATGAGAGACTAAAATTCATACCAAGGGAAAAGCTTGTGGAATCTATAATAGTAGACCAAATGTCATTTAATACATAAGTTGTTTTTTAAATTACTATCAAAAGTCGTCGAAGGGGGCACCTGGCTGACTCAATCAGTGGAGCATGAAGCTCTTAATGTTGGGGTTGTGAGTTTGAGCCCCACACTGGGTGTAAAGATTATATAAAAAATAAAATCTTATAAAAAGTCATTAAAGGGAAAGGAGGCTAGTTGTCAGGAAAGATAAATACACATTTTCACAGTCTATACCTACCTGTTGGGGGCAGCTGTGGGCAAGGGTAGAGCCCCAGGGTCACCAGTTGAAGTCAACTCTTCATTATGGCATACTTAGAAGGAGATTTGGTGATGGCAAGTGATGTTCTCTGAAGTGGCAGGTTCTTCCACCTCACCTTGCTTTTTAATTGAAGACAATTTTCTGTGAGGCCAGTGAGACAACTTTCTGGTAGCACTTCTACAGTAATTCCTCATTCCTTCTACCATGATCTTATATGTCCAGATGATTCCCAAATTTCCATCTCTGGCCGAGACTTCTCCCCCGAATGTCACACCAATATATTCAAACTGATGAATCCACTTCTAATATTTTCTTCCAAGAAGCCAGGGAAGAAGGCCCTAAACAGCTTCAGCCTGCATATATTTATGGCTCCCAGGAAAAAAGCATCAATATATTTATCACATTTTATTGACTCTGCTTGAGTGATATGCTCAATAAGAATTAATCACATGGCCAAGGCCTGGCCGTCCTGGAGCACAAGTCTCCCCCTATAGCAGATACAGTCAGTGCCCCACCCATTTATCCTTGACCACACCAAACTTTACCTGCAGAGAGTTCCTGTACAATCTCATGAGTCTCTCTGCCTAAGGGAGGCCTCTGGCCCCTAGAGTGAGTTGAGGTAGCAGGGCAGAGTTAACTCAAGAGCAAGCCATAGCCCATGAGGGCCAGGATTTGAAGGATAAATACCTCTGCTTCCTGTCCTTTCAGTGGGATAATTCTGTATCCTGTCCAGTCTTCCAGAGGGCCCCAGTTACCCTCCAGTGGTAACTCACTCACTGATGCATTCTTGATTTGCTTTTCCTCCCTCCCCTTCTCTCTCACTGGGAGAGGGTTTCCAAATAAACCCCTTTTTCTGGGAAAACCTTGTTTTCTGGGAGGGTTTCCAAATAAACAACTTCTACTCAATCCTTGTCTCAAGATGTGCTTTCTGAGGAACCAAGACTAGGATGACCCCTGTAAAGGCACTCTGTCTGAGAGCCCCATCAAGACCATGTGACCAAGAAAAGATCTTGGACCCCAAACTACATTCATTTGTGACAGTATTCTTTCTCACATCCCACTTTCAACCTTTACTTTTAAGATACAACAGTTCAGTGGTGGCTTCTGTGAGAAGTTGGACAATAGGTTAACATCCAAGACTCCTCTGAACTGGCTATTTCTCTGAAACCAAGGAATAATCTGGAAAATTTATCCTCAGAATTCTGAGGAAGAAATGGTGAGATGTTTTCTCAAGGGCTGATGGAAGACAAAGAGCACTATTTGGCACAAACTCCTTGGCTTGTAAAGAACCACACCACATAGAGAACTCTGGGCCCCTGGGACACCTGGGTGGCTCAGTGGTTGAGTACCTGCCTTTGGCTTAGGTCATGATTTTGGGCTCCTGGGATCAAGTCCCATATCAGGCTCCCAGCAGGGAACCTGCTTCTCCCTCTGCCTATGTTTCTGCCTCTTTCTGTGTCTTTCATGAAAAAAATAAAATAAAATCTTTTTTAAAAAGAACTCCAGACCCCAGGTGAGGATCAGAATATGTTGAGTATAATTCTGGGCAGAGAACAACTGCCATCTCTGGTCAGTGTGGGCAACTCAGCATGAACAGAACAAACATGTTAAAAGGAATAGGCTGTAAAGAACAAACATGAGGCTCAGCATGAATCTCTGAGCATGTTCAGAAGTACCTAAGCCTTACGTGTCAAAATGCTTAGCCACATGAACCCCAGATGCCTTTGTGCATTTTCTACCCTTTTCCCCAAAGGTAAGGTACAGGAAGAGAGGTAGCGGATCATGAGAACTGTGCCTAGCAAACCTCCTGCTGGCTCTCTCCCCCGATTGAGGGAGACCCAAGCGGGGAATTTTTAAAGTAGAATCACACTGAAATTGGGCTCAAGCAATGTGTCCAAGGAATGCCTGGGTGGCTCAGCGATTGAGCATCTGCCTTCATCTCAGGGCGTGATCCCAGTCCTGGGATCGAATCCCACATTGGGCTCCCTGTGAGGAGCCTGCTTCTCTCTCTGCCTATGTCTCTGCCTCTCTCTCTCTGTCTCTCATGAATAAAAATCTTAGAAAGAAAGAAAGAAAAAGAAAGAAAGAAAGAAAGAAAGAAAGAAAGAAAGAAAGAAAGAAAGAAAGAAAAAGAAAGAAAGGTGTCCAAAATGGCACTTTAAACAAAATTGTGATCTTCAGGGTCCTGAAGCTTGATTTATTTTTTAAAAGCATTTTATTTATTTATTCATGAGAAACACAGGGAGAAAGAGAAGCAGAGAAGCAGGCTCCATGCAGGGAGCCCGACGTGGGACTCGATCCCAGGACTCCAGGATCACACCCTGGGCCGAAGGCAGGCGCTAAACCGCTGAGCCACCCAGGGATCCCCCTGAAGCTTGATTTAATGTCACACTACCCTCTACAACCTTTCTTAAAGAATCTGGATTCATCACAAGAGAGGACTGCTGTGACCCAGGTCTTGTGCTTCAGGAGCTGCCAAGTGCTAACTCTGGCCCCAGCCACTGGCAGCATCTGCAGTGGGTGAACGCTAAGCAGGCCCTGCAGTGTAGAAAGGGCCTCACAGAAGTTCTTACTTTCACATTGAATCTAGGCTTCCAGGCAGCTTTGCCAGCAGCTGTGACCTACCTAAACCTCAGTTTCTTCTGAGAAATGAGGGTGAATTCAGCCTTCAGACATGTTGTATTTGGCACAATGTTTTTGAGTTTTTAGATAGTTGCCAATATTTCCGTAGTGAGAACTTTTATATAAAAACTCAGAATTTGGGGGCCAGAGTCATCAGGCCAGGATGTTCAGAGAAGCCTAAGGGAGAACTCCCAGCTGCTCTTAATGCTGAGATCGGGAGGTAAGAAAAGTCAGAGCTAATATCAAGCTGCTGGTGCTGCCAAAAAATAAGATATTTTTTTTTTTAAAGAAGAAGAGAAAACCAGGGGAATTTGGTCCACCTAGCAACCATTGAAGATAAGTCCTGGCCGCTGTTTTAGGTGGGGCTGTTCCTCTCTGGCTCACCACAGTCCTGATGATGGGACCAACTTCTATAATTTAAGATTTCTGCCTGCCCCTGTAGCCTTGCAGTTATGATCCTTGACCTAGAGGATTCTTTGGCTCTAATTCACAACAGCAACAGCTACCATTTAGCAAATAGTTCCAATGTGCCAGGCACTGTGGCCAGAAATTTACATTACATGAGCTTCTTTCACACCTACGGTGGCTTGTAAAGTAGGATTATTAACCTCATTTTTTAAATAAGAAGACCGAGGTTCAGACCTGTAGGTAAGTCCACCCACTGTCACACCAACTAGTAAGCAACAGAATTAGGACTTGAACCTGGGGCTGCCTAGGTCCAAGGCATGATTCTAACCGTCACACATCCTGACACTATCATTGTTATCTTTGTCAGCCTAACATCCGTGCAGCTGGAATCAGTCCTTGTAGCTGCAATCAGAACTGCAGCGGGTGGTTTATAAATGTAAATGTTCCTCTACAGGAGCCAAGGCTTAGAGATGCAGGTAAGCGTGTCCCCAGTGAGCAGAAAATCAGGAGGTGGGATGTGATGGGGCACATCCTTGGTTATAGCATCTGAGGCCAAAGTGCTTGGTGATTAGTATCAAGAGAAGACAAAAGAGGGGATCCCTGGGTGGCTCAGCGGTTTTGCACCTGCCTTTGGCCCAGGGTGTGTGTGTGTGTGTGTGTGTGTGTGTGTGTGTGTGTGTGTCTATCATAAATAAATAAAAATAAATCTTTAAAAAAGTATTAAAAATAAAAGAAGACAAAAGAGATGAGCTGGGGCTGCGAGGAGGGTGGGGGAAGGCAACTCAGTCTCCTGGGAGGCCGGGACCCTTGAGAGGCCTTGGGGAGAACCTCAGCATCTCTAGTGCTGAGACAGGCAAGTAGAAGGGGAGAGAGTTATGGCAGATACCTGAGCCGCTGCTGTTGGCAGTAACTCTCCTGGCTATGGGTGCTTGGGGTGGGGGCTGTGGTGAGTGGAAATCGGGTGTCTATCTGAGCTGGGGGGGAGGGCAATGTGAGCCTCTGAGCCATGGAGCTTAGGGGTCCCACCCAAGGGGTCCCTTCTTTTTGCCCCTCTCCCCTCCTTGTCTGAATGGTCCGTGATAACCAACCGGTAATTTTGCGGGAAGCAGCCCAGCTACTTACCGGAAAAAATAGGATTGAAGACTTTCTTAGGTGCAGCAGTTTACCTAAAGCCTCAGGACCGCCAACCCCTTGCAGTTTGGCAAGGCAGTGAGAAGGACAGGGAGGAAAGGACCAGTGCGGAGGCCCCGCACCTCGGCGCGGGGTTCCGCCGCGACTTGCCTGGCCGGGTGGGTAGCAGGGAGGATGAGGCGCGGGCAGGCGGCGAGGGCACTGCGCGGTTCCGCGGCCCAGTCGGGGGACCGGCAAGAGCCCAGAACCCAGCGCCCTGCCGAGGATCCCGCAGCCAAGGCCTGGAGCGCCCCCTGCGGAGACCGAGAACACCGCAGGCAGGTGACCGCGCGGTAAGAGGCCGGCGGAGGGAGCTCCAGCCCAGCCCGGGAGCCGGGTGCGCCCCCATCCCACCTGCGCGAGGGCACCCCGCCCGGGGAAGGAGGGGCGGGAGTCCGAGGCAGGTCGGATTCCCAGCCAGCTCTCTCCTCACAGGAGGCGGCCCATTATCCGGCGTCGTTAAAGAGCAATTAGATGGAAATTAAGCCGAGAACAAGTATTGATTATCTCATTAAGGCCGGGGGAGCCCGCTCTGTCGGTGAGAGTTTACTGCCGCTCACCCCATTATCTGCAAGGTGAAAGCCTGCGGTCATCAAAACCCAGTGAAGTATCGATCTTACCCCTATCCCCAAACCCAGTCCCTGGCCCTCCCGCTAGTGTGTAGGTTCTAGAGAGGTGACAGGGCGTGGGGTGGGGGGGCAGGGTGTGATGAGGTGGAGGATCTCAGGCCCCCACTCTCTGGGTCTTAGCACTTTCTCTGAGGTTCCTTTCATTTTCTGCTTCTAAATCATTATTCCCCCCCTGCCCCCTGGGGCAGTTGGGGGTGGGGTGGGGGGGTGGCACAGAGATAGTTCTCATCTCTCTAGGGTGGTGGAGGGGGCTCTCCTAGTTTTACATCCAGGAAAGATAAACTAAAGTTGAAACAACCTCAAGTTTTTGCCCCTGTCGACACAGTGTATAGAGTGTCCCTGGGCCCCAAAACTCTTACCCTGCAGGGAGGCGGAACGGCTTAGTTCCATCTCCATCTCCAAAGGAAGAGATACTTGGGATCACCCCCAAGGCCCACCAAGGCTTAGAAACCTCAGAGTTCAGAAGGGACTGCCCCAGGGTCCCAGATGATGTGACTTTTGGATAAAAATCACAGCCTGTTAGAAAAGGTTTCATCCTGGTTTTGCTTCTAGCTAGCTGTGTAACCTCAGGCAAGTTATTTGCCCCTTCAGGCCACAGAGACCTCAAAAGGATGGGATTGGAAGAGTTCTAAAGCTCCTAGACCCTCAGACACAATAATCTGTCAAACAAAGTGTGCTGAGGTCAGGCTGGCAGTCCTCCCGGGTACAGCTGTGTGCCCAACCCCTGCCTGCCCCCCTCCCCAGGAGCTTATGCCCTCAAGGGGAAGAAGACACTGAACAGGTAATCATGGAAATAATTAATAAGTTACAATTACAATATGAACGAGAAGGAAGAGTGCAGGTGCTATGAGGCTGTTTAAGAAGGGAGCAGAGGGAGCTTGCGCAGGAAGCAGAGGTTTCAGGAAAAACACAGGGAACGCCTGTTGCCCACTAACTCATTCAACACACAATTACTGAAGGCGCTCCAGAGCCCATGCGGAGCAAAATGATGGTCCCTTCCCCCTGGAGTCTGCAGTCCAGTGAGGGCGGCAGACATCAATGATATAATCACACAAAGGTAAAAGCACACGTATGGTACATATGCTGAAAAATACGGTGGAGCAATGATGGAGAATAGGAGGAAGATTGACCTGGGGAAGAGAGGGTCAAGGAAGCCTCTCCGAGAAAGCGATGGTCTGTCCAGTCGTTAAGATCAGAAGTCTTTCAATCAAGTCTTTAGGAAAGCTGAGGGAGTTCCCAGGAGAGGGCACCTCCCTCCCCAACTCGCCTAGCCTTGGAGCCGCCTGGGGCGAAGACCCAGCAGAGAAAATATGACTCCGGTCTCTGACACTCCCGACCCCATTGTGGGGCTCACCTGAGAGTTTCAGGCGAGCCCAGGGGAAGAGGGGAAGGAGGCGGAGGTAGGGCTGGTGGAAGGAGGGCTGGCGGCGGCAGGTGGTAAGGCCGGCGCACACCAAGTTGGCCCGAGCCTTGCGTGCGGCGCTGCTGCGATATCTGGGCTCATCTCCCTGCCCCGGAGCCGGGCAACTATTAATCTTGGTTGACGGTTTCTAATGTCCTAATTGGGAAGTGGGGAGAGCGGCCCAGTCCGCCCTAAAGGTAGAAGCGGCTAATGGGCCTCTTCATCACCGCCAGGAGCGGGTCCCCGGCGGAGCGCGAGGGGCGCTGCAGCAGGTGAGACGTGGGGCTGGCGGCCGCCCTTAATGAAGCTGCCCGGCCGGGCTGCCCGAGCTCCCGGGTGTGTGTGTGTGTGTGTGTGTGTGTGTGGCGATTCCAGGGGTGAGAGGGCGGTTAGCTCCGCCGACTGCGGGGGCTCACCTGGGCGCCCTTTACCTGAGGAGGCCTTCTGGGGGCGCAGTGCTGGAGTAGGCCTGGGTAAATACGGATCTTTTCAGAGGTGACAGCAGTGGGACGGGATATGGGGGGCGGAGGGGTCGCGCTGCAATAAGCGAGGGCCGAGCACAAAGTGGGCGCTCCGAAATGCTGCTGAAGCACAAGGCCTGTGTCCGACGTGTGCAGGGCAGAGATGTTAGAAGCAAGTGTGAATTCGCAGGCTTCCGCGACCTTAATGACTCCAGGGCGCCTTGTCTTTTCCTTGCCGCGCTCCTGCCCCTCTGTGACTCAATTTCCCTTCTGGAGCGGGCTTGTGAGCTCCTGGCCCTCCAACTCTCAAGCCCACCCACCCCCCTCCCCAGCATACCCTCGCGGGACCTTAGCTAACCTGGTCCTAATACAGTCCCCCTCACCCACCCCACGTGGCCGAAACTGCCAGGGGGTTGGTGGCGGTGGCGCTTGGGCGCACCCAGCCGGGTCGGCGCCGCTCTTCCCCTCCCCTGGGAGCCGCTGCGTCCGGGAGCCGCGGCTTCTCTGCGGGCTTCGCTGTCTCTCGCTCGCTGTCAGCCTCTCTCCCGCCCCCTTCCCCCTCCAGGCGCCTCAGAAAAATATTGTATTCTCACCTAATCCTGTTCAATTACAGCATAATAAAACACATAATAAAAACCTAATTCATTTTTCTCCCGCGCCCCCCATCTCCCGGCATCTTCTTGCTCGGGATTAAAAATTTGTCTTCATGCTTGTGGCACCGCAGCCCCGGCGCCTCTGCATCTTTAATGTATGAGCCGGGGAGCTAGGGACCCTCCGGTTCTGCCGTCCTCGCTCCGGGAAGGCGTCCTCCAGTCACCGGAGGATGCGGGCGGGGAAGGAGGGAGAAGCGCAGACCTGAGTGGAACACCACTGGCAGCCACCCACCCCTTCCACGGGATGGCTTGGGGCTCAAAGGCCCCCAGATTTCCAGGGGCGGGGCGATAGCTTGTTGGTCCGGTCCAACAGACCCAGTGTGACCTCCAGGGGGCGCAGCGTGGGGGCAGGTCCCGGGGACCGACTACCTGATGCAGAGCAGAGCCGGGCGTTGAGGGGCCCCAGCGTCCTCAGCCGCGGTTTTCTCCTTTGCCTCTGATCTCAGCTGGCCCGGCCAAGACGGCTCTGGCTTCTAAGTTTCCACCACCCTCCCCAGTCCCTAGGGACTCTCTATCACCCTCTGATCACATTGTGAACAACCTGGATCACTGAAACAAGATTAAGACTTCCCACAAAGAATTATTAAGAATTCAATAAGAGAAAATTTCCTACAAAGGCACAGTACCTGGAGTTTACAGAGGGCAGATCTGAGACCCATTACACTCCAGTGATATTCCCTCATGCCTTCATTTCTTCCCTCATGCATTTAGGGCAAGGCTTCCCAACTTTCTAGAATCATAGAACCTTTAGTTTTCCAGTAATTTTTTCACAGCGCCCTAGGCTAAAAGAAATGTCTAATAATTCCTTGTAGGTACTTAGGTCCAAGCAATTTAGTATGCCTCTTTTGTACCTGCTTGAAAAACGAATACACATACATTGGGGTGAGGAGAATATATTTTTTAAAGGTTTTATTTGAGAGAGAGACAGAGCGAATAGGAGGGAGAGAGAATCTGAAGCAGATTCCCTGCAGAGCATAGAGCCCAACACATGGCTTAATCCCACAAGATTACAACCTGAGCTGGGACCAAGAGTGAAATGCTTAACCGACTGAGCGACCCAGGTGCTTCAAGAATATTTTTATGTAATTCTTTTTTATTACTATTATTACTTTTAAGTAGGCTCCACATGCAATGTGGGGCTGGAACTCACCACCCCACGATCAAGAGTTGCATGGCTACCCAGTGAGCCAGCCAAGCACCCCCATTTTTTTGTAGTTCTTAACCTTCATTACTTATTAATGGGATGTTGCACCTGTTCAGATCTGCATAACTTCTACTAAAAACTCAGAATCAGCTTGGATACTGCCACCCTCATTTTCTGTGCCACATTGACTTTTGTGTAGTTCTTGCTATTTTTTTTGGCACAGCAATAATAAAAAATGCACTTTTGCGAAGACATTGAAAATAATGCAGCAGAATCTAATTTTGAAACTGAACCTGAGTTAGTAGTTCGTGCAATGTCCAGCAGATGCAGAGTATTGTTGGGTTCCTCTCAAAAACTGAAAATATCCTGTAGCAGTCTTGCAAATTCACTGTGGTAGTCTGGGATATCTGAGTACACAGTTTGGAAACCACAGATTTAGGGAGTCTGCCTGTTTCCTTTACACAGCAAGCCTCTTTAGTGGTCTTGGAAAGTTTGGGGCAATTGAATGGAAGTCACCTGATTTAGCCAAAGTTCAAGAAAAGAACTTGAATCTCGTCCACGACTCAGGGGTCAGATGTAAGCAGATGAGTCTGACAGCCTGGGGGTTTAGGTGTCAGAAGGCAGCTTGCAGAAATGGGGCCTGGAAAGAAAATCACTAGCAGTGACAAGCAGGTCCAGCAGGAAGAGCCAGGCTCAGCAGAAGACCTGAGTATCATAAAAAGGAATGCTTCTAGGTATATTGTAGGGTGATATTTAATCTTACATCACTATTACCCAACATCTCCCCACCCCATTGTGCCTTGGTGCCCTGGAAAACAGGCCATGAAAATGAAACTATGTGGCCAGAGGCCCAAGCAACTTTGCTGGGGGGCCACACAGTAGGAGCTGGACAAGAATAAGGTGAAGGTGTCTCCTTTCCAGCATGCCTCAAATGATGGCAGCTCAGGGCCAGCCCCCAAGAAGCTGCAGAGATAGAGGGTAGGTCAGCACCACGGGAAACTAATTGCCATGGGAAAGAGGAATTGAGATGTGCAGAGAAACAGACAAGAGAGTTGGAGACAGTGGCTCTGATTACAGGTGAGATGCTCTTTCCCTCACCCCCTTTCCTCTGGGACTCCTAGAGAGACACAGAAGAGAGGGAGCTAAGCTCCTCCTCCCACTAGCCATCATATGTAGGGACATGTCTAGGAAAAGAGCTTTATGCCTGAGGGACTTTTCACACAAGGTTCTGTTATGCCTCCCTGTGAGGGTATGCTCTCCCATCCTCCAGGGCAAAATCACTAAGGATGTGAGCCATTGCTTCCTTTGTGAAAATGTGACAGGTTTGCTGAGGAATAACACGGAGAAACACTGTGTTAGTGATCTGAGGATCAACATATAAGTGGAGTTTAGGGCACTTTGCATTCCTTGTTCATTTATTCAGCAAACATGTATTGAGTAGTTACTGTGAGTCAGGCAGTTTTATAAGTGTGGTGAGCATAAAAAAAGTGATGCTATGAGCTGTTTTTTTTTTTAAACAACTAATTTTTCTTTTTTTTTTCTTTTTAAAGATTTTTATTTATTTATTCATGAGAGACAGAGAGACAGAGAGAGAGAGAGAGAGAGAGAGAGTGGCAGAGACACAGGCAGAGGGAGGAGCAGGCTCCATGCAGGGAGACTGACATAGGACTCAATCCCAGGTCTCCAGGATCACACCCTGGACTGAAGGTGGCGCTAAACCGCTGGGCTACCGGGGCTTCCCTTGGGCTGTTGTTTAATGAGTATAGAGTTTCAGATGTGCAATGAAAAAGTTGTGAAGATCTGTTTCACAACAATGTGAATATACTTAACAACTGAATTGTACACTTATAAATGGTTAAGATGGTAAATCTTGTGTCATGGTTTTTTTTATTGCATTTTTTTAAAAGGGAAGCTATGGTGCCTGCCCTTAGGGGAAGTTTCATTTAAACTGGAAAAAATCCTCTGTTTAGGACCAATAATAATACATGCTGTAGTAAATATCAATCATGGTGGTTCCCAGCTCAGGGTAATTGCCCTACTTTGGGAACAGCCTCAATCATAGAAGTAGATTTGAAGTAAAGATGTCCAATGTCCTTGTAACTTGACCCTGACCTCTAGCCACCTTCTAGGAGACAACTGATCTAAGCTGATTTCTGAAACTTTTTTTTTTAAGATTTTATTTATTTATTTGAGAGATAGAAGAAATGAGCTGTGGAGAGGGGCAAAGGGAGAGGCGGGAGGGAGAGAGAGGCCAACTCCTTGCTGAGCAGGAAGCTGGATTCGGGGCTCAATCCCAGGACCTGGAGATCCTGACCTGAACCAAAGACAAGACACTTAACTGATTCAGGTGCCCCTGATTTCTGAAACTTAAATAGGCAGATCAGAAACTGAAGCTGGTTGAAGCTGCTACCTTAATGACAGTGTCTATAAACTCCAGTTGCTGAGGTCCCCAGAGATGTCCAGCTTCCCGCTCTTTCCAAGGCCAGGCTAGCTAGCCCCATCTCTGGTTGTGAGAGCTATTGCAGAGTCCTCCCAATACATCTCTGTTCACTGAAGCTAGTCACAATCATTCTCTGCTGCTTTCTGCAAAATAACTGGAATTAAAACCCAAACCAGAAGAGCTTCTGGGAAATAAAATTTCTGATTGAGGACTTGCTGGTGATAGAAGGGAGGTTACAGGTGGCTGATTGGTTAATTTATAGATTTATACAGCAAACCCTTGTTCCATAAGCATACACTTTACCTTGAAGGAACTGTTGCTTGTTAGCAGGAGCTGGTTACTCTCCTATCGGAGGTGTGAGGTGAGGGGAGGAAGCATTCCTCCCCTGTTTTCCTGGTCAGGTGCAAACCTTGCCGGTCTAAGATTGGAGGGTGGAAGGAGAAAGTTGGAGGGGGCTGGGACGAAAGGCTGGGGCCTGCCTTGTCCCTCTGGCAGCCTGAGTTGGGAGGAAAAAGGTGTGGATATTTAGAAAGAGGAGGGAGCTGCCCAGAACCTCCCCTGGAGGGAATGATGCAACGAGGTCAAGATTCCTCCACAATTCCTAGCAAAAGAATGCCTCGGCATCAGCATCAGGGCAGAGATCGCTGTAACAGGCAGGGACACTGATGTAGAGGGAATGGAGAGAGAGGCCTTGATGACTGCTGGGCACAGGCTGTGTCCCTGCAGATGGGAAGGGACTCGGTCCACCCAACAGGCCATTTCTACCCAGCGCCGGGCACGGAGCCACTCTTAGCCGAGTTCGGTAAACGTTTCCTGAACTGTGGGATGCAAGTAAGTGCAAGAGGCTGCGCCGATAGCCTCTAAGCCGCAGAGAAATCCGTGCTGGCGACCTCGGAGGGGCCTCGCGCGATTCCTCGAAAACCGCCCGGATTTCCGGGCAGGAAGTCCAAGGGCGGGCGCTGAGGCGCTCGCGGCCTTCGGAGCGGAGGGAGGGAGGCGACTTGGCGGATTTAACGGTCCGGGACCGAGGTCACCCGGAAAGCGGATCTGAGACGTAAGTTCGTAGCTCCTCCAGGGAAGAATGGTTTCCCCGCCAGCGGCCGCAAAGCCGTTGCCTGGGAAACGGAAAGGCGGTGGAGCCGAGCCCTTGACTGACAAGGGCCGGAGCAGGGGCGGGACTCTGCGCCCGACGGGCTCCGCCCCCGGGGGCGTGGCCTCCCTGTGACGGACTGACTGACGCGCCCGAGTGCGTTAGTACGCGCCTGGCTTCGCACCGACAGCTTGGTTGAGGGGAAACGGGGCTTGGCTGTGTGACTCGTAGGGCACCGCCGGGGACCGAGGACTAGCCTAGTCTGGCTGGCATGCGCCCACAGGGCCGGAGCTGAAACTGGCCCTAACCCCGGCCCCGAGATGCTGAGATGCCGGCCTCAGGGACCCCGAAGAAGAGCTGGATCTGCACGCTTGGCCCCCTCCCTCTGGCCAGCCTAAGCCAGACAGGAGCCCCTTTTTCTCCTTAGAACATGGGCTGGGAGAGAGGGAGGGTTGTGGCCTTCAGGATGAGCAAGGTGGGGACTCTGGAGCAGATGAGGCCAGGCCAGGGGAAGAAGGCTGGGGAGGAAGACCAAGGACGCCGATATAGGCTCCCAAAGAAGGTTCCCAGAGTCTGAGGAGGAAGAGAGGAAGAGGGGAGGCCCAAGAACGGGGGAGCTTACTTTCCAGGGAAAGAAGTGCTGCCTCTGCCCAAATGCTGATTTCTGAGAAAAAGCCCAAGTATGTGGAGGCAGTCTGGAAAAGACTGTCTGGCTAGGAGTTGCCCCCTAGAGAGCCCGTGAAGCGAGCCTAAAGCTAACTTTTGCTTTGAGAAACTGGTGTGGAATGAGGAAGGAAAGGTGGCAGGAAAGCAGTCCTTCCTAACTGGCCCTTCTGGTGCCTTGGCCGGTCTTCTGTCTGGTACGGTTTGGTGTTATCTGCTGAGCACAGCTAAGTACGTTATAAAATGTTCTTCATGGGCAGCCCTGGTGGCTAAGTGGTTTGGCTCCGCCTTCAGCCCAGGGTGTGATCCTGGAGACCTGAAGTTGCGTCCCACATCGGGCTCCCTGCATGGAGCCTGCTTCTCCCTCTGCCTGTGTCTCTGCCTCTGTGTGTGTGTGTGTGTGTGTGTGTCTCATGAATAAATAAAATCTTTAAAAAAAAATCTTCTTTAAAAAAATAAAATAAAATGTTCTTCATGATCTGGTTAAACAGAGATTCTGGTACCTCACTCCCCAAGTAGGTTTATTTTATGTGGATTTTCCAGTAAAAGTTCAAGGTCCCCTGTGGAGGGGATTACCAAAGGCAAAAGCCGTAACTCCAGAGAGAGGCTGGAAGAGTTGACTCAGTGTCCCATGGGCTTGATGGGAGGCCCTGCTCAAAGCTGGCAGAACAGGATGGAATTGAAACTGGTTTTCTAAATGTCACCCCACATACATTTCTTTAAGTAAGCTCTAAGTCCAACGTGGGCCCCAAGACCAGGAGTCACAGGCTATACTGACTGAGCCGGCTCGGTGCCCTAAGTATTGTCGCATATTTAGTCAAGAATAGGACGGGGTGGCTTGCGTGGCTCCAGTTAAGCTGCTGCCTTCAGCTCAGGTCATGATCTCCGGGTCCTAGGATCCAGCCTCACATTGAGGCCCGAGTCAGGTTCCCTGCTCAGTGAGGAGTCTGCTTCTCCCTCTGCACCCCCTCTGCATGTGTTCTTTCTCTTTCTCAGAAGAAAAAAAAAAAAAAAAAGAATAGGAATCTTTGCTCATGTGCCTTCAGCTATAAAACTTTCAAGTTTGGAAACTCCTCAGTGGCTTTAGTAAAGGTCCGAGTATATTTGTGGGCCTCAGTTTTGCTGGCCTGTAAACAAACTGGGCCCAAGGAGGCGATGCCCTGGAATGTCAAAGGGACCAGGAGAACTATTTCAAGTTTGGCTGGTGGCTGGCAGGTCAGGAAGAAGCTTAGCATAGAGGCTTCAGAGTCACACAGCTCCACTTGAATCCTGGTTCCACTACTTCCTAGTTGTGCAGCTGTGGGCAACCTTTTTTTTTTTTTTTTTTGTGGGCAACTTTTTAAATATCTTACCTAAGCCTTTGTTTTTGCTAAGAATGGACATAACATGTCTGGCCCCGCAGTGGGTTGTGAAGATCCTAAGAGCTAATGGACTTAAAACACTTGGCCTTATTAAGCTTGGCGTCACACGCAGGGATCAATAAGCTAGTGTCACTCCCATTGTCCATACGAGTAAACTTCAACTTCCCAAGAGAAGTGAGCAAGCCCAGGCCAAGGTACCAGGTTCACTTCACACTGTTGTGTGGCTGTTTGGACCTAAAGATTTTCTTCATCACCTAGTGTGAGATCTTTAAGCTGAAAAAGGGAAGATGAAGGGTATGTCCTACAGGGAGTAGACAATGGATTTTATTGTAGATTCATCCATGTTTTATTCTTTTGAATCTTCCAAAGAAGGTAAGAGATGCAGTTATTAAACTATTTAATGGTAGCTTTCATTCTCTGTTCATAGACATGAACTTTTGGCCTCATTTTTCCCAGGGAAAAAAATGGGGGGAGGGGTGGTTACATAAGGAGGGAGTGGAAGATCCTGGGATGGGGGAAGGGGTGTTAACTAGCAAATGGTCTGTAACAGGCTTGTTCCTGTGTTGTACTGTTGGGGGTATGGAGGATGTGCTGGTGACCTAACCTCTCTGATAGAGCTGGACAGTCCTTAGCCCTCTATCCTTCCTCTCTCCAGAGGCTGCCCTGGGAACCAGAAACTACCAGCCCATGCCAAATGCCTGAAGGGAACACAGATGCCCAGAGCCTGGGTTGGTATGTAGGTATGTGATCAAAACTCCTGGCCAGGACTCTGTCTGCAAAGGGAAGAGAAGGCATCTACATGCCCTGTAGGTTAGTAGTACTCAGGGTGCTGCTGGAGGACTGATTTTCTAATCTCACAGCGCCCTCTGCTGGGGGCTGAGGTGCCCTACAGAAGGGGAGGGAAGAGACTAAGACCCACATTTTGTGGGAAGGGAAGAAAAAGAAGGCCTCCGGCAGGAGGCCGGCTCTTCCTGGACACTTAGGACACGGAATCAAGTGAAGATCAAGAAGTAGACAGGTTTTCAGTTTATTGAGTAGCAATGGCATCATAGTTTTAGTCACTGATGGCAGATAGTTGAAGGAGCAGGAAAGTACTCTTGGGGGATCCCACTGGGGCCTTCATCTGTCCCACCCATTGCTTCAGCCAGAGCTCATAGGAGTTGAAGTCAAGGTCCAGCCCTGTATTCTATGAGTGTACCTCTACACTCTACACTCCCATTCCCATGCCTATCTCCCATTTAGACCACCTATGGATGCCCAGGCTCTTCTTCCTCTTGGGAGGTGGGAGTGGGAGTAGAGGTAGGAGCAGGGCTAAGCCTCAAAAAAGAGAAGCTAGGGTCAGGGTTCTGCTGAATGTCTGACAAGAGTCAACAGAAGACAAAATTTCCTGTCTTAAGATTGTACACTCAGGGCCTACTTGCCCTTGAGGGTGTCCTAGTTACATCCACTCAGATACCTGTGGAGGTTAAGCACCATTCCCACAGCTGTGTCCCTCTGTAAGAGGGTGCAGTGGGAGCTCTTAAAGGGGAATGTTTGCTCTGCCTTCATGGCTTTTTGGTTTGGGGAAGGAGTTGGGACTGTACGTGTAGATTTGAGGCTATGATGTCAGAGCAGACCAAGAACTCCTAAGATTGTACCCAAAGATGCCCACACTGCAGTGGGAATGAGATGGGAAGATGGCAAGAGTGGTACAGGATACTGACACTCCTTTGTTCTGATAGAGGAGAGAAGAGGAAATGATCTACTTCAGGATGTGGAGGATGCATAAAACCCCTGCTTCCCTTATCCTGGTATATCTTCCTCTGCCACCCCAGTTCCTGGATCAGCTTTGGGACCCAGGAACCAGAAATCTGAAGGATTCAGCCCAGTTGGGCCTGCTAGTGTCCCTTAGACTCTGTGCTGTGATCCTGGGGCTCCTCCTGTGTCCAGAAGGGGAGAGGTGCCACTAGAAATGACTTGGCCAGTAGAACTGTTGAGGCAGGAAAGTCGTGTAGCCTGGCTGACTGACAGGTGGCACAATGCCGAGGAGAGAGGCCAGATATCAAAATATCCGAGGACAGTGTGTCTGTTCCTAGCTTCCAGGACGGCATGTACACAGATACACACATGCACGTGCGCATGTCTCGTATATGTATACATGTAGACATAGAAGCATAGGAGAAAAGGATTATGTGGCCCTGCTCTAGAAACCAGAGAGGACAGAAAAAGGCTTAATTGGGGCACCTCTCTCAGCCTAATGGATTGCTGCTCTCAATGGCTGCTTCCCCACCAAAGCCCCCAACCAGTACCAGGCAGATGGGTAAGTGGCCAGGAGGGTAAGGCTCTGCTAAAGCAGCAGCCACAAGGAGGTGAGGGAGGGGGCCAGGGGCTGATCCTCCCTCAAAGCCCCTTGTTGTAGTAAACCACTTCGATGTCAGGGTTTTGCTCACGGATCTGAGCTCTCAGCTCTGGCTCCAGCCTGCTCACATGTAAGGAGCTGCAACAGAACAGCACAGGTGGGCTAAGTATCCTGTGAGCTCCACCTCATCAGGCTAAACGGTCATCACCCTCCCTCCTCCCAGGCTGAATAATCTTCGACTGCCAGAAGGCCCAGCTCACTGTCATATCCTCACCCCCAGAATAAGTTTAGTGCCTGCCAGGCCTCCCCCTGGAACACACTGAAAGACCCCAAGGTTGGCTGTTTCCAGAGATGTGGTGACCAATCCAGAGGGCCCAGCCAAGCCCAGGGGTGGAACTTACCTTCTCTGAGGGAACAGGGCACAGCACAAGGGGGTGGCAAATACCAGGCTGGGGAGAAGAGCGTTGGAAAGTTTTGTGAAGTTTTGACCTAAGGTTGTTCCCGCCCTGCACCCCACCCCATCTCCAGAGATAGCTCCAAAAGAAAGGTAGAGATTGATTAAAGCCAGGGCTGACATTAGGTTCTGGCTGAGGAAAGAGCCTCCGGAGCAGTGACCCAGAGCTCCACAGCCAGTGAGTGCCAGAATCAGCAATTAAATGTGTATGAAACTCCTGGATGGGACCAAAAGGTACATTCCCATGCTTTCCTCTCAGATGAAGACTAGAATCTTGGGCAGCCCGGGTGGCTCAGCAGTTTAGTGCTGCCTTCAGCCCAGGGCCTGATCCTGGAGACCCAGGATGGAGTCCTGCATTGGGCTCCCTGCATGGAGCCTGCTTCTCCCTCTGTCTCTCTTTCTCTCTGTGTGTGTCTCTCATGAATAAATAAATAAAATATTTTAAAAAAAGACTAGAATCTCTTCAATTAGACTCTTGACCTTCAAGGATGGAGATCACCCCCTAACACACACAGCGTGCCCTACAAGTGTCCAAGACCTCTACCAGCCAAATGTATGAATGAATGAATGATGTACATAAACATCTTGAAATCAATAACTATCTATCACATCCACCATGGAAAGGGTGCTCTCACACACCATAGCTGAGTCTCTGCACACTTACCAGAAGCCCACCAGTCCCACCTGCAGGGGTGCCCCCAGCCAAGGGCGACGCTGTGGGGAGATAGAGACAGTGGAATGGCTTTGTGTCCCCTCCTCCCCGGCCCCACCCCATTCCCCCATTGCAGCTCTACCCCACCAATCCTGCCTTGGAGCCTCTGATATGTGGCCCTTTTCTTTGTCCCAAGTCCATAACATGGATGGAATTTCCAGATCACCACCCTCCACTACAGCCAGGGCCTGCTTGCTGACAGCCTCCCTAGTGTTCCATCACCCAGTCTCCCCTCTGAGAATTGGTTCCCCACTTCCTTTGGAAGCTGCTTTCTTCAGGAAGCCTCCTCTAATCCTCCACTCGCTTCCTCCTGCGCCCAGTGGCATGCATGAACTGGTCCCCTTTCCTGTTCTTCACACACCCTTTTCCATTCACTCCAGCCACAGGAACCACCCCTCTGTTCCTCCAATGGGCACAGCTGGTGCTCAATATATACTTGTGAATAATAAATGATTCAGTGAATGAGCTTGTATCCCTGTGCTTTGCATCTCTGCTCTGTTTGTGCACGTGTGAGCCTGTGTGTCTCACTGTTGGTAGCAGGTGATGGCATAAATATGATGTCAAGTGTGACTGTGGTGTAGTCCATCCCTGTGTGTGTCAGAGGTTCTGAAGTGACACCAGTTCTCTTCAGGACAGAAACCATGTCCTTCCTTCCCTTATCTTCTTCTCCTGCTCCCTTAGTGTTCCTTCACCTCAGCCCAATTCCTTCTTGCTGAATGAATGAAGGAGGGGGCAGCACAGGGGTGGGGCAGTCAAGAGGCACAACTCAGACTCAGGCCAAGGTGGAAACAGGCTTGGGGACTGGTCACCTCTGCTTCCAGCCACCACCATTTCCAAGACGGGAAAGGTGAGAGTGACCTACCTTTAGGAAGTCTTTCTTCTCCAGAGTGTCCATGATCACGGGGGGAATGGCTGTGGGGAGAACGAAGCAGAAAAGGAGGGAGTTAGTAAGTGAAAGTTAGGATCCTAAGGAGGGGTGGATCCCCTTCACCGCTCTAACCACTCCCCCCAGAGTCACAGCCTCCAGAGTGCTCAAAGCCCCTCTAAGAGACGGCCCCGCATTCTCTTAGAGCCTCCCATGCCCCACGTAGGCACCTCTGCCTCACCCATGGCAGGAATGGCCATGCAGATTCTTGATATCACCACCTGGAAGATTCCCTGCTTGGCTGCAGCCACCGAGTGGCCAAGTCTCTGACTTTCCTCATCAGTCACTGGGATGCCCACCTGCAGTTCCCTGAAAAGGAAGGCGGGTGGGAGTCAGATCACAGGCCCTAAATCCTACCTGTAATACCCTCACAGGCAGCTATTCCCTGGGGTCCCCTCAGATGTCATAGATTTAAAGGCTATTTCTCCTACCCCAGGACCCCAGAGTTAGACTGAGACCATGCCCAGAAACTTCTGTTTGGGGAAGGAGAAGGACTGGGCTACTCTGCATGGTGGAAGAACGTGCCTACCTGCACACCGGGCATGCATGCCAGGAGCTGGAGCCACTCACCTCTGCCTCATCAGGGGGATGTTGATGCAGTTGGCAGCTGCCACCGCTGCAAAGGGCACAAATCTGCCAACCAGGGGGGGCAGGTGCTGGGGGAAGCAAGATGTCACTTAGAAGCCCTAAGGGCCATGGGGTAGTGAGGAGCTCTCGGGGGAGAGATGTGGGGAGCCTATAGGTTGGTATAGACAAGTGATGGAGAAAAGGGAAACAAATAAAGGGTAAATGGGGGGCATTTACCTTGGTGAGGGATTTGAGTCCCAGGGCTGTGGCCACCGCACCAGTGGTGGCACTCACATAAGCTGTTCCCAGCTGCCTGTGGGTGGAAGAGTCAAGACACAATGTGGGAGGTGAACAGTCCAGCATGTGGTTCTTTCCTTCAGGACGTGCCAAACCCTCAACACATGAGGCATGGAAGGCAGAGAAATTCCTCCCCTGCTACAGTGTTGACTTGTCTGGAAGCTCTGATCCCACCCCTTCAGGAGGAGGGGCCCCACCCCCCACCCCACCCCACCCCATAGCAAACATAGGAGGATGCCGTGCCCTCAGGCCAGGAAACTGGGGAAGAGGGACAGGCTGCAAGGAGGGCTTGGGGTCATTAGCTGAACAAGCATTCTGGGAACAGGAGCAAACAAGAGGGAGCAGTGGTGGGCCCCTGGAGAAGTCCCCGGGGACAAGCTCTCACCCCACAGTAATGGGAGCATCGCCACTGCGGTTGGAGTAGTTAACAACAGCGTTGAAGGACTGATTCACCCACTGCCAGAACACCACTGTCGGGGTCTTCCTGAGAGAACAAAGACATTTACTTCCACCCCCTACAGTACCCCTGGTCCTCAAACCTGATAATGAAATCCCAAAAGGTTATTCCCAAGCCTTCAGGAGGGACCCAACTGGTGACCCAAGAACTTGCTCTGGTGACCCCTACATGACCCTCCCCACTTATGCAACTACATACACTGTCTCTGGGGTGGGAGGAACCCCGGGGCTGAGTTCTGAGGAATGTAGGGGATTCGAACACAAGCTCCCACCCACTATTTTCTGCCCAGCTGGCGTCATTGAGTCATCAAGCTACACTCTGGTTGGATAGAGCGCTCAGGAACCCTTCAGGGACTCATGGGAGGGGACACATGGGACGGGACCTGCCTGTAGAAGGTGAGCATGCAGCCAGTGATGGTCATGTTCATGGGCACCTGCGCTGACATACGGCCAATCAGGACCACCTTCTCCCCTGTGTCGGGATGGAAGGCAGAGTCGTACACATACTTGGCTCTCCACAGCTGGTCCTCAGTGAGCCCGGGTGTCACCACGCCAGCCCTGTAGAGAATGGCAAGGAAGAGACAGGTAATTCTCGGCAGCAGATCTGCCCCTGAAAGCCCTGACCAGTCAGCTCAGGGGAAGTCTGGGCAGAGGACCAGGAACTCTGGCCCCCAATCTCAGAATAAAGGAGCTCCTTTATTCTCCTTTATTCTGGTCTCTGGGGGAGAACCACATCATCCCAGAAGGGTAGGTGGGCTCCTATTTCTATTTTCCTTCTAGCCACACAAAGAAGGGTGGCCTTCTCTTTCTGCCTAAATCTTGGTTTCCAATGGGTTGAAATGACTAGGGGCATCACAGGGGATTTTCCTCCTGGAGACTCAACTTTGAGACCCTCTGTCCTTGCAGAGGGTGACTTAGCAGTGGGACAGGTCCCTCTAGAGGGTTTGTGAAGCATATAGCAGCCTCCTACCCACAAAGATCAATGCCACCTCAACCTAAACACCCTAAAATTCTCTGGGTTAAAGCTCTGTGCCATAGTTGTCTGTGATTCCAACACAGTGCCAGGGAATAAGGGGGTTGAGGAATGGGACAGGGTCACTCTCAAGCTTGGGGAAAGAGATGCAAAACGTAATGTATTAATGGCAGGGAATGAGACCCTGGGGTACAGGGTCAGATGGGGTAGCAGTCTACCTGTAGTTCTGCACGATGTTCCGTGAAGCTTCCAGCTGTGCTCCAGACAGCAGCAGATTTCGGGGGTCGGTAACAGTGAAGAAGTGCCGGGCTCTGCCCAGGAAAGTGCTTTGGTCCCAGCGAGGTTCCTGGATATTGATATCTAAGGGCAACTCACCCATTTTCTGCAGGGCAAAGACCAGAGTCAGAGGACTCCAAGGCAGTTCAAGAGCTCTGCTTGTGGGAAACTTTGGCGGCCTTGCCCTGGTCCCTGGGCCTATCACCAATCCCTACTAGAGCTCAAGGTGACTCCAGATAGGTAAGCAAGGGTTAGAGGGAGGAGCTGTTTTCCAGGCAATATCCTGACTCAGAGGGGAGGAGGGGTAGGAGAAAACAAATGGAAAAATAGATCTCCTTTGCACTCTGGCCTGGTACAGATTTTCATCAGTGAGGATTTACATGTGTATGGTTGATGCAAGAGAAGCCACTAATCCTGTGCAGCTTCTCTTGCACCCTATATGCACAAAAATGTACGTTCTAAGCATTATATATATCCAAGTTCATGTGAGCTTCAGGCCCCAGCTGCCTTGAGACCTAGATGCAAACCCCCAAGGCTGTTTGGGAGGATGGCATAAGCCGTCCCACGCCCCAGCCCCTGATTGGAGGAGACCAAGGGCTCACTGGCCACTCCAGGGCTTATCTATTCCAGATCTCAAATAAGTGAAGCTGCTGCCAGCCAGGCATGCCTCCTCATGGGCATGCACAAGTCACCTCTCCGGGGGCATTTTCCTCAACCCACACTGAATGGCCCAAGGCCCTCCTTGTTCCCCAGCTGGACAGGGCTGCCACAGACTCCCAACTCTCCCTGAGCCACCTACGTCCAGAAAGGGAGATTCGGTAAGTGCCCTCTCCACCTAGTACAGAGAGGAAAGCCTGAAGCAGCCATCTGGCTGTGTTAGGCAAAATCCTACAATATGACTAATCCTCTCCAACCACACTTCCTCCCTCACTGGAAGGCACGCCCTCCCCTCTCTGACACACTCACACTAACATACCCACACACAAAGATACACACATGCCCTACACAGACATACAGTGGACACGCCCTGCATACACTAGCCCACAAAGACCGTTACTTGCACACTCACACATACACACACAACCCATATCCATCAACTGTAGGCACTTGAATGTGTAACCACATGAGGCCTCACCCTAACATTCCTCCCCCCAAACAACCTCCCCTCGGGCCCCAAAAACCTCCCCAGAACCGGATACTGAATCCGGATAGGACGGAGAGCACACTTCAAGGCAGGCTTCCCTCCCTCTCAGTCCTCAGTCCCCTACTCCCCTGACCGCCGAACCCCACCCCGGGCAGCCAGCACTCACGCTTTCCCGAGCTCCTGGGCGTCCGGTTTCTGCAGCTCCGAGACCCGCCTTCCTCTAGGCGCGTCGCCCCTGCTCCTGCCCTCCCACCCATCACGCGTAACGTCACGCGTGACGCTGACCGGCGGGAGGGGCGGGGGCTCCCCCCTCCCGCGCGTCCGCCAGGCGTGCCCAGGGATTGGCAGAGCCTGGGGGCGGTGGGTGCCGTTTGGGGAGACGCCCCCAGCCGGGGCTCCAGGGACCTGGCCCTCCACCGCCTCCCAGAGCCAATGGGGGCTCCGGGAATCAGTTCTGGCCAGTTCCCAGCGGGAGAGAGGAGGGGAGGAAGCGCGGGTGCGCCCCCTTTGCTTGTAGTACCCTAGGTGGCCTGGGGGGCGCAGCCTGCCTCGGCAGCAACCGGCCGAGGTGCCCGGGACGACGGCTCGCAGCGCGCGGGGCGAAGGCTCGTGGCTTGGCGGGGCCATCCTCTGATGGGGCGCCCGGAGGGACTCGGATTACCGCCCAGCTAGTTTACTAGATGGCTGCCTTGGTAGCGGCCGCCGCCTACTTGCCCCCCTGGGCTCCTACCCCAGTTCCCACAAGCTCTTGTCGCAGCACTTCGGCATTCACAGCCCTTTACGGTCTTGCTCCGGCCTGTGTGTCCTCTATGTTCTCACCTTTTCCTCCTCCAGCCCCCTCCTTACCCTAGCTCCACTGCTCCCAATCACTACATCCGCACCACGGATCTCAGCCCTAGTCCCTACCCTGGGATGTGTCTGCATCAAGCAAGTGGATCAGAAAGTTCTTCCTCCCCTAGTGTCCTGGAGCCAGCTGCTCCACCCTGTGCCCTTTCCAGAACTGGGTGGGTGGCCAGAGAGACACTTTGTGACACAGAAGGAGGATGCATGTGAAAGAAGGCAACACACACACACACACACACACACACACACTTCACAACTCACCCAGTCACCTTACAGAGCTCGCTGCTGCACATCCAGAGCCAGCCCACGCTCCTGCCCACTGAATGCTTACGCCTCCCCTGCCCAGGTGACACTCCCTCATTGAGGCCTCAGGGGTGACACAGAGGGGTGGCAATTCCAAGAGCCCTAGTGTCTGGCTTGGCCTGGAGAAGACGCGATTCTGGGTTCCCCTACGCTGAACCGGTAGCGGGAGGGAACGAGGCGTGACCCAAACCCTAAATTCGTGGGGCGGGATGGGGCATCCGAACTCGAACTGCAGCGGGCAGAACCCAGCGGCCTCAGCCCAGGTGACAAACGGCTGGCTGCGCGCCCAAAGGAGGGGCGGAGGCAGTGACTGGCGGCCCTCGCAGCCAATGGGAGCCCGCGGCTACGCAGGCCAGCCCTATTCCAGCGGGCTGGGCGGAGCGTGGGCGAGATGCCCCCAGTTGCTGCAAGGGCTCGCGCCAGCGGGCGAGGGAAGCCGAAGCCGACGGCTGCTGCACAAGCAAGAAGGTGAGGGGGCCAAGTTCGAGAATTGGGGGCCGAGAGGACCGACCCGAGGGTGGGATGCTGCGTTCTGAGTCCCAGAGCTGCTCTGGGGGACTTGGCTCCAGGTTTTGTGCAGCTGTTGTGGGAATCTAGGCAGCAGGTCCTCCACCAAAGCCTGGGAGAGGTTCGGGGAACCTCTTTAGACGGGAGAGGAGGGGGAATGAAGGGGACGGCAGCCTGGGACCAGCGTATCTCTGGGGTTCAGGGAATCTCTAGGACCCTTGGCTGCACCTGTCCCAGGTCCTGAAGCCCTGCCCTGGAGACCCGAGCCCCCTACCCACGTATACACAGAGAGGTGTGCAGTTAAGTTACTCTGGCCCCAATTTCTTTCACACCATTTGAAGCCCTAGGGCCCCCAAGAATCCATCTCCACTCTACCCATGACTGGGCACTGGGGTAGATGACTCAGCTGAGAGCCGGAATGAGGGATGAATGCGAGGCTCTCATTGGCCTTATATAAATGGCTCCGACAGCCGACGATGGTGCCTGGACCGGGCCAAGGGTGGGAGAGGTGAGGTGCCCAAGGCCTGGAAGGGCAGGATGCTCAAATCAGGGCAGGAGTAGAAGTTCTAGGGGGGGCAGCGAGGGCAGCATTTACACCCTTGTCCCAATCCCTGTTCTCCATCCACAGGCTTGGAACACACTCCTGAGAAGCAACAGAGGTGGGGGGCCCCCAGTCACTGAGACCCCAGTCCCACACAGAAGGCTCATGGAGCCCGGAGCGTGCGGGGTCTTTTTCTGGAGGGCTAGCAGTTTCCTTCTGGACTTGTAGGGCGCCTCCCCAGACTAGCCGCAATGGCGCAGGGTTTTGCAGTGGGCTTCGACCCACTGGGCCTTGGAGACCTCAGCTCAGGCTCTCTGAGCTCCCTCTCCTCCCGCGGCCACCTGGGCAGCGACTCGGGCTCCGCAACGCGATACCTGCTGAAGAAGCAGCAGCGGCTGCTGAATGGGCCCCCCCGCGGAATCCGAGCCTCCTCGCCCATGGGCCGCGTCATCCTCATCAACTCCCCCATCGAAGGTGGGGGCGGGGCCCAGCTGAGACCGGCGATAAGGGTGGGGGGAATGGGGCAGAGGCGCTCAGGAGGAGGCGGCAGAGCCACTATGGGGGGAGGAACTGGAGAGATGGGAACCTTAGGGCTGTAGGGGTGGAAAGCCATACACACATCCTCATCATTCCTTTCCTTGTGTTCAGGGCAATGCTTAGGGCTACAGGATTGTAGAGAGGTCAGAAGTGGGAGAGTGGAGCCTGGAGGCTGGGACAGGTGCACGTGATATGCTAGCCCCCAAGTGAGCAAGGGAAGGTATCGAATTGGCTGCTCCATCCTGTGGACTCTACCTTTCTCCAACCCCTTTGTGTATGTCCTGGGACACGGGTACAGGAGCAGAAAGATATCCTCCATCAACCAGCCAGTTGTGTGACCAGCTCTGTGTTGGGCTGTGAGGAGTCAGTGCCCAGCTGGGGAGACAGAATTAAAGGTTTCAGTCTCAGGGGCACCTGGATGGCTCAGTCCCAAGAGCACGTGACTCCTGATCTCAGGACATGAGTTCAAGCCCCAAGGGTGTAGAGATTACTTAAAATAAGTAAATAATTTTTTTAAAAAGGTTTCATATGCTGAAGAAAGGAAAGGAGTAGCAAATATTCCAAAGAGGAGGGAGGAGAGGAGGGCTTGAGGGTCAGGAAGGGAGCCCCAGATCTGGGCCCTGAAGCAGGGGGCTACCCCATCCTATGCAGTTGCTCAATGCTGTTACATTGCGCACCTGTCCTATATCAACCCTGGTTAGGTCCTGCAGGGAATCTGGAGAAAAATGAGAATCAATCTTCACCTTCCAGAAATTTACAGTGTAGCAGAGCTTAGAGACAGAGCAATGAGAAAGGCTGGTGCTGCAGTGAAGGTATCCCAAGGCAAGGTTGGAAGTGGAAAGTAAGAGCACAGGGTGGGGGTGGGGGTGCAATTAGGAGACAGCCTGGCTGCAGTGACAGATGCGAGGCGACAAAGATCCAGTGAGCAAGGAAGGACCTTGAGCACCAGAGGGGGGGTGATGGGGTGCCCCCTGGGGCTGGGCTTTCTGTGGACCAGACACCATATGTATCTCCAGCTCCCCTTCTGTTTCTCAGCCAGCAAAACTTCCCTGGCTGGCTCCCAGGGTGGACTTTTCAGACCCTCTTCTCCCCTGTGACCCAGCTGGGCATCTCTGTTCCCCTACCCCAGCCATTGGGGCAGGGGTGGAACATGTTGCTCAGGGAGCAGGCTTTCCTGCACCAGTGGCCCAGCATGCTCACTCCCATCATCTATCATGCTGGGCCTCACCCCTAGGTGAGCAGCAGGGTACTGCTGAGAGTCACCACTGTCATTCAGGTCATGGAGCAGAAGTCCTCAGAGGAGCTAGGAGACATGGTAGGGGATAGGGAAGGCAATGGGGCATGGCCCTTTTAAGTCTCATTATATTAAAAGAACATATACTCCTCCTCACACACCCACATACACCATGCTCTGGCTATGATGTAACAGCTCTGTACACTCTCCCTCTAAAGACCCTCTTGCAGAAGTTCCAGGATTGCTCTCACCCCCTGCCTCACCCTAGAGCCCTGGTGCAGCTAGGAGAGCAGCATCTCCTAGCAATGGGGGGACTAAGGTCATGGCTTTAACCAGCCAGCCCCTATCCTGTCTGGGCTGGGAGCCTCTGAGCTCAGAATCTTACCCTCTGCCTGAGCATAAACATCTCCCCACTCATTGCATCCTGGAACCTCTCCCTTTTGTTACTATTTAGACCATTCCAGAGGCCTGAAGCTACTGATAAGGGAGACAACAGTGGGAAGGGAGAAACTGCTACCCACATCACCCCCATGCGTTCCCATCAGCTCCTCAAATTCAACTGATCCCAGAGAAAACACATTTTTTAATCCAAACCAGCCCTTTCTCCTCACTCTCCTTCATCCATTTATTCTTTTACTTATTCAAAAAATCCTTGGCAGATATCAAGTGCTGTGCAACATCCTGGAGATACACCAGCAGAAAAAGGATTACAAAATCCTTACCATGACAGTTTACTCTCTAGTGTAAATTACACTCTAGACAATAAATAATGAGAAAGGATGGTAAGAATCTCGGAAGTACTAGTTTGGATGGTACGATAGAGCAGTGGTTTGCAAACTTTGGAATATATCAGAATTGCCTGGGGAGCTTGTGAAAAGACAAGTTGCTGGGTCCCACACCCAGAGCTTCTTATTCAGTGTGTCTGCAGCAAAGCCCAAGAATACACATTTTTATATACTTTTTAGAAGATTTTAAGTAATCTCTATATGCAGTATGGGGCTCAAACTCACAACCGTGAAATCAAGAGTCATGTGCTCTACATCATCCCAGTGTCCTGGGATCAAGTCCCACATTGGGCTCCCTGCTCTGTGGGGAGCCTGCTTCTCCCTCTCTCTCTGCCTGTTGCTCCGCCTGCTTGTGAGCTTGCTCTCTCTCTGTCAAATAAATAAATAAAATCTTAAAAGAAAAAAAGAGTCACATGCTCTAATGATTGAGCCACTCAGGTACCCCAAGAATACACATTTTTAAAAATGATTTTATTTATTTATTTGAGAAAGAGAGAGAGAGACTGCAGGGGGAGGAGCAGAGGGAGAGGGACAAGCAAACTCCATGCTGAGCTCAGAGCCTGACTCAGGGCTCAATCCCAAGATCCCAAGATCATGACCTGAGCCAAAATCAAGAGTTGGATGCTTAACCAACTGAGCCACTCAGGTGCCCCAAGAATACACGTTGTTTTTAAGGTTTTATTCATGAGAGACACACAGAGAGAAGCAGAGACACAGGCAGAGGAAGAAGCAGGCTCCCTGCAGGGAGCCCAATGTGAGACTCGATCCCAGGACTCTGGGATCACAACCTGAGCCGAAGGCAGCCGCTCAACCACTGAGCCATCCAGGTGCCCCTGTTCCCCTCAGAATCTGTGAGATAGAAGGGGCCTCAGAGATCCTTCCACAACATCCCAGACAGAGATTTATCAAGTGCCAGCTTGTATGCCTCCAAAGATGGGAAACTCATTATCTCTCCTGGGAAACTCATTCCGTTGTCTGATGGCTAAAGGTTTTACAAAGTTTCTCCCTACTAAGTTGGCTCCATCTAACTCCACTATGTGGGCTTGAATCTGCCCTCCAGATTACACAGACAAAAGCCTCTAGTGCCTTTCTCAGAATAGCTCTTCAACTATGTGAATGAAGATAGAGCTAGCATATTCATTTCTGCTTATGATGAAGAGTCCAAACTTGCTCAACTCTGCCCCATAGAATGGAATCTTGAACCTCTTTTCTATCCATCTGACCCTCAGAGTGGCAAGGTTTTTAGGAATTTATCCTATCCCAGGCCTGTGGCATGAGAAGCTGAGTAAGCATTAGAAACACACACACACACACACACACACACACACACACACACACACCTCTATAGAATAAGGAAGGTGAACAGTATGTTCTAGTCTGGAGTCCTGTCCTGCCTGTTCTCATGCTCTCTCTGACCCATACTTTCAAAATCACCAGCAGAGAACTCAAAAATTGGCTGCCCTTAGGCCTTAGGGCCTTAGGCATCTGTGCTTAGCCTTTGCAGCCCCCAAATTGGGAAACCCAGTAGTCCTCTGTGCACAGAATGGATGTGGGAGTCATGCCTATGTCTCCCCCCACCACCACCACACACAGCCAACAGTGATGAAAGTGACATCATCCATGCAGTCCGGGTGGAGAAGAGTCCAGCAGGCAGACTAGGTTTCAGTGTGCGGGGCGGCTCTGAGCATGGCCTTGGCATCTTCGTCAGCAAGGTGGAGGAAGGGAGCAGTGCAGGTGAGCAGGGCCCCCAGGAGTGAGGTTCTGGCTTATGGTATGAGCCCCCACCTCCATGGGGTTCTGGAGTCCTGTTATCAGCAATGGCAGGAAAGTGTCCTCAGCTTTGGAGGGCCTGCTCCAATGGGGAAGTGGGGCCCCCTCCCAGGGTGGAGCAGGCTAATGGACAGGTCCCTCATCTAACAAAGAACACTCAGACCTCACTTGGGGATCCCCAATCTCATGGGAGAAGTTTTACCCTAGGGAGCCTTGTGTGGTGGGGGAAGCTTAGCTTCATCCTGGGGGGAACTTCTCCCAAGTGGCCAGTGCCAGCTGCCCGCCCTCCCTTGGCACAGAGCGGGCTGGCCTGTGCGTGGGGGACAAGATCACAGAAGTGAACGGGCTGAGCCTGGAGAGCACCACCATGGGCAGCGCTGTGAAAGTGCTGACAGGCAGCAGCCGCCTACACATGATGGTGAGGCGCATGGGCCGAGTGCCGGGCATCAAATTCTCCAAGGAGAAGACTACATGGTGAGAAGGCCCCAGCCCTGACCTTGCCCCATCCCAACCACCCTATCCACCCCATCCAGCCCATGGCTGAGGGTACAGGGCTCCGCATGAGATTTGGCTAGTATGGCTTCTGCTCTCCTGCCCCACACCCCCCACACCATGGGCACTGGAAACACAGGGATCCTTAGGCCCCACACTGGAATGAGACAAGGCCCTGTCTCTCCCCCTTGCCCTTCTCTCAACTCTACCCCAGATACCAGTGGCTGCTCCCACCGTGGCTCCTCCTGTGGGCCTAGGGATAGTAAAAGCACCATTCCCTCAGGGTTCTCGTGGGGATTCAAAATGGGTCCCAGCACAATGGAGCTGCTCCATAAAAAGAGGAGATTTGGGTGGTTTCCCAAATTTGTAAAGTCTACACCCCACTGAAGGTCTCAGGACTGGAGAGTCCCCCAAGGCAACCTCTCCTTTCCTGGGCAGTTGTCGAGGATGCTGAGAGGAGAGGGGAGGTGGGTGGTGGTGGATGGGGGGGTTCTGACTGAGGGCTCCTTGCTGTCTTCCCAGGGTGGACGTGGTGAATCGGCGGCTGGTAGTGGAGAAGTGCAGCTCGACACCATCTGACAGTGGCTCAGAGGATGGCATGCGGCGCATTGTCCACCTATACACCACGTCAGACGATTTCTGTCTGGGCTTCAACATCCGCGGGGGCAAGGAGTTTGGCCTGGGCATCTATGTGTCCAAGTGAGGGCTGGGGCGGGCCGTGCAATGGGGACAGGTCATGTCCCCTACATGTCCGAAGGCCAGGGGCAGGGTCTGGGGAGGGATGGGGGGCTCCAGGAGGAGGGTCAAGGAGTTCCACCAGGGCATCCCCATATCTAAGTGAAGAGTCTGGTCTAGAGTAAGGGAGGGCAGGCCAGGTGGCCTATCAGATCGCCTCCTGTCTGACCCCAGAGTGGATCATGGTGGGCTGGCCGAGGAGAATGGCATCAAAGTGGGGGACCAGGTCCTGGCGGCCAACGGTGTCAGGTTCGACGACATCAGCCACAGCCAGGCCGTGGAGGTGCTGAAGGGCCAAACGCACATCATGTTGACTATCAAGGTGGGCAGGACTGTGGGTGTCAGGGAGATGCCAGACTATAGGAAAGACTTCCCAGATCTCTCTAGTACTTAATGTCCATTGCCCTATAATTTGTATAAAATTTCCACAGCCATTTGAGAGAGCAGGCCTTGAGCTCATCCCTATTTTACGGAAGAAGAAACTGAGGCTCAGAGAGGCAGAGTAACTCGGGAAGCAGAGTCACTCAGCGGGCCAGTAGAGGGCCTGCTTCCAGTCCTGCTCCCCAGGCACCTAGGGCAGCACCCCTTTCTGTGAGTGGTGGGGGTCCAGGCTTGAAAGGAGAAAATGCAGAGGGGGGTGGGTGGTGGCAGCCATGGCTTTGGGTAGGACCTGGGCACAGGGCAAGGACTGCTGGGCCAAGGCCAGGGATCAGATTTCAAGGGAGGCACCTGCATTTATTATTCATGCGGGTCTCACACTTGCCTGGAGATCGGGTCCTTCTCACTCCAGCTGCAGAGGAGGTGATGGCCCCTGCTCAGCTCTCCTTCTCTTTCCAAGCCTTCACCCAGCACACCCTTCAGGGCCTCCTCTGCTGTCTCCCCAAGTCTCCTCCTTTGATTTCCCCTCCCACAGTCCTCCCCACATTCTGTTTCTCTCTTTCCTTCATCTCATGTGCTCCCAAACACTCCTCATTTCTCCCACTCGGCCCTTCATCATTCATATATTCAACATTTTTGAGTATGTACTATGTGGTGGCCACTATGCCAGGTACTGCAGCTGCAACGGTGAACAAGACAGACAAGGTCTCTGCTGGGGGGTGGGGCGGAGGAGTGTGGTACGGTGGAGGATGGGGGGAGACAGACTAGGTGTGTGCTGCTGACAAATGCTGTAGGAATTAATGGACAGATAGGAGGGGTAATTCCGGAAGGCCCTTTGAGTCAGGGGGTCAGGGCAGGTCTCTCTGGGGAGGTGACACCTGAAGAGGGAGAAGGAGCTAGCCAGAAGATGAGTGGAAGGAAGAGAATCCAGGCATAAGGAACAGCAAGTGCAAGGCCCTGAGGTATAGAGGCATGTTCAGAAATCAAGTGGCCCATTTTGTCTCGATCATGATGAACTTGGAAAGAGATGGGGATGAAAAGTTTACTCCTGTCCCATCACTCTCCCTTCTCACCCACTCTCCCTTCTCATCCTCCACCCTCCCCTCCTTACCTACTCCGCCTTCTCACCTACTCTCCTCACCCAACCCCTTCTCACCCACCCCCTTCTCACCCTCCCCTCCTTCTCACCCACCCTCCTTCTCACCTACTCCCCCATGCCCTCCTGTGCCCACCACGCTCTTCCCAGGAGACTGGCCGGTACCCCGCCTACAAAGAGATGGTTTCTGAGTACTGTTGGCTGGACCGATGTAAGTGGCTCAGGCCCCTGAGTTGGAGGGAAAGGGCTGAGGACTAAGGGTGGGTTGGAGTCTCTGAGGAATAACTGGGCAGGAGAAGCAAGACCTGCTTGGGACTTCCACACGGCCCAGAGCCATTCCCGGGCTCCCCTCTGAGAAGTGGCAGGTTGAGTTCTAGGCTCCCCTGGGCTCTGAAGAAGTGACTTGCCCTGGGTCTCTCAACAAGTCAGTGGCAGGACTGCTGAGCAGCCAGTTCCCCAGAGCCTGCACTACTAGCCTGGGCTGCCACCCGACACCCCCCTTCCCCTTGCCAGCCCAAGCCTGTCCGCAACGTGGCAGGGCCCTGAAGCCCACGGCCTGCCCCTGAGATGGCCCTGCCTTCCCCACTGCCCGCAGTGAGCCACGGGGTGCTGCAGCAGCTGTCCCCAGCCTCAGAGAGCAGCTCCAGCGTCTCCTCCTATGCCTCCAGCGCCCCCTACAGCTCGGTTGAGGGCTCGGGCTCTCTGCCCTCCGACCGCCTGGATGTGGGCCTTGGGCCTGAAGAGCCCGGTTGTCGGGGGCTGGGCTGGGGGAGGGCGGACACCGCCATGCAGACTGAGCCTGACGTGGGGAGCCGCGTGGAGACCTGGTGCAGCGTGAGGCCCACCGTCATCCTCAGGGACACGGCCATCCGCTCCGACGGACCCCGGCCCACCCGCCGCCTCAATTCTGCGCTCTCCGAGTCCCCAAAGACTGCTCTGCTGCTGGCCCTGAGCCGACCCCGGCCTCCCATCACGAGATCCCAGAGCCACCTGACCTTGTGGGGTACGTAAGCTCCCAGTCCAATCCCTGCCTCATGCCCAGTCCTGGGCTCCCCACCTCCCTTTGCTCTAGGACTTGACTCAGCCTCAGTTCCACCCCAGAATACACTCATACTCGGCTCTGGGCCCTGTTTTAAACTGGCCCCAAGTCCCAAACCCACCCTCAAATCCAATCCCAGCTCCTGTCAGCTATGGGTCCCAAAGCAGCCCTCATCCATCCCTGCCACCTTACACAAACATGCACATAGACACACATGTCCCAGCCCTCTTGGAGTGTCCTGGCAGAGCTGGAGCTGGGCCGAGAGAGGTGGAAAGTTGGGGAAGCAAGCCCACCTATCTCCATCCCCACCTCCCTACAAGGTTGTCAGGCCCGTCTGCCCCCAGTCCCTCCTCTCCATCCCTCTTCACACCCCTGGCCCTGGGCCTTCCCTTCTGCCCACCACTCCAGCCTCCGGGGTGCTCCCTCCTGCCTGCAGAGGAGAAGAAGCAGCGGAAGAAGGAGAAGTTGGGATCCTCTGGGGAAAAGGGGGCCCTACAGCGCTCCAAGACGCTGATGAACCTCTTCTTCAAGGGAGGGCGGCAGGGGCGGCTGACAGGGGATGCTCCGGGAGAGGCCTGGACGCTGGACGCTGGCAGTCTGGCCAAGCCCCGCCCTCACCTAGACCTGGAGAAAGGTAAGCCCTGGGCAGATGAGATAGAAAGGAGGTTCAGCCCACTTTGGCATCCAGCAGCTTTGTGTTTAAATCCCACACTGCCTATGCTTAGCTGGGAGTAACCCCTTGCCCCCATAAGCCTGTTTTCTCATAAGCAAAGTGAGAGTAACAACCTATATCTTTAGAAATAGTGAGGAATAGATGAATGGGCGTATGTAAATCACTTAAGGACATTGGCATACAGAAGGTACTCAGAAAATGTAGTAGTCATTGTTAAACTGTCTCATCTCCCCACTTTACAGAAAGGAAAACTGATAGAGCTATAACCTAACTAGGGATTTGAAGGGCTTGGGTCAGATCTCTATGCTCCTGGTGTTAGGACACTTCTCTCTGGGAATATTTGGCTTCACTTCTCCTGGCCCACAGGCCCCGCCCAGTTCTAGAACCATCCTTGAGCCAGGCCATTTCTAGATCAGGGTTCAAGCAGAAGGGCCAGGACAGGCTTCGCTTAGGTCAGGGGCCTCCAGGGACCCTCAGAGAGGCCTCTCATCTCTTAAGTGAGGCTCTGAGACTGGACCAAATGTGGATGAGTTAAGACTCTCGGGGTTGCATGTGGCAGAAACCCAACTCCAATTAGGTTTAAAAAGCACTCCTTGGCTCAGCTACTGATTTAAGTGGGTCTGAAAGGTTTAAACAATCTCATCAGACATCTGCCCCCTTTATCTTTGGTTCCATTTTCTTCTAGGTTGGCTTTATTATCATGCAGCTTTGGCCCACTCCAAGGTCAGATGGCCACTGTCGCTTAGCAACCCAGGGGCAGGGGTTCTTCTTAGAGTTCCAGCTAAAGTCCTAGGCTCTTGTTGGCCCAGCTGGCATCACATGCCCAACAGATGGCTGTGCTTTCATGGGCCAGCCTGGGACATGTGCCCACCCCAGAGTACATGCACTGAGAATGGAGGTCCCCAGGTGAAACCGAGGTGCTGTTTGCAGAGGGAGAGTGGATGTTAGCTGGCAAAAACAACCAGAGGATGAGCAGCTAGACTCTGCCCCTTCGGGGGGCCTCAAGCGAGAGTCCCCTGGAAGAGACAATCTCTTCAGATTAAGCTGGACCAGCTCCACTTCCTCAACCCATCTCTTTTTCCACAGCCCCCACGGCCCTGCTCTCACCTGATTCTCCTCCTATCCCTCTGGCCACTCCTCTCTCTCCTTCAAAGGTTCCTCTTTTTTGTTCTGTCCCCTGAAGGTAGGTGCTCCCCCAAGCTTCTTCCTTGGGGATCTTCCCTCCATACATTTGCTTCTGAATGAATCTCCACAAGCAGAACTCAGACTGCACCCTCTCTTGACCCAAAACCTTCCCTAACTCCCCACTATCTAGGAATGAGGGCCCTAGTTGAGCGTGGCCCCCAAGACCTACACAGCCTAGCCTCTTGCCTCCTGATTCCACCTCCTTCCAGCCTGGCCTCTTCATTCCACCCAATGATCCAGCCATCCCTGAGCCCTCCAAGCCCCATGTTCAGATTGGGAGTCAGAGCTCACAGCTGAGCTTTTCTTCTTCATAGCAGGAGCAGTGGGGCCTGTACAGAAGTTTGTCACCTGGAGACTGAGACGAGGTAATTCATGCATCCCTTTACCGAGGCCTGGTTGACAGTAGAGCTGCAGATGGGGTGCATGTTGGGGGCAGCTAAGGGGCTTTGGGGTCATGCATGGGGGATTGGGTGCATACTGGGGGCAGCTGAAAGAATTGGACCAAGCTTACCTGGAAAGACAGGGCTGCAGAGAGATATTGGGGTACACTTTTGAGGACTGGGGAATTTAATGGGACTCCCAAAGGCAGATGTTGGGGAGGTAAGGGAACCCATGCCAGAACTCCACTGAGTACTATAACAGTGAATGTTTGGGGTGCCGGGTGCACTAGACTAGGACACCATGAGGGAATAAAGTAGTATAGGAATCTGTGTTTGGGGCTGAAGAATCTGGATTGGAGCTCTCTTCTTGGGCAGAGTGCTGGAGGACACCGTGCTGGGGAGGTTCTGGGCTAGGCTGGGATTTTGCCGGTGGCATCTAGGCCACTTGGCTGACATGTTCTGTGGTCTGACCCCAGTGAGAGAAGCCCCCACCTCCCCTGATAGCTCCTGGCTCCATCATACATCTTTGCTCCTTCCCTGTAGAGCAGGAGAAGGGTCGGGCCCTGCTCTCTGCCAGATCTGGGAGCCCCTCCCGCCAGCTGCCTGAGGTGGATGAGCAGGTGCAAGCCTGGGAAAGCCGAAGGCCCCTTATTCAGGACCTGGCCCGACGATTGCTGACTGACGACGAGGTTCTGGCGGTCACCCGCCACTGCTCCCGGGTGAGCTTCCAGCCTGCCCCTGACTCCAGCACATGGTCACCCCATCCTACCCAGCCCCTCATTTGTTTAGGCCACTGTCATTGGTCAGTACCTGGGCTTGATTCCAAGAGGCCAGTGGTCAGTAAAAGCAAAAATCACTCCTGTCACACACACACACACACTGAGCTCACAGACAGGAAGTGAAGCTACAATAACTAGAACCTAAACACCCAAGTGACAAATCATGTGAAGTACTACGAAAGAAAAGAACATGAGAAAATAATCCGAAAGGTACAAATTAGGTGGTATGGTCTAGGAGGGCCTCCTTGAGGAGGTTATATCTCAGCTAAGGAGAGAAGGAGTGGACAGGTGATGAGTGGGGGTCTGTGAGTCTCTGCAATCCCTGCCTTCGTTGTCCACTAAAACCCAGGCTTCTCCCTGACCTGACCCCTTGTCTCCTTCTGCACCTGGGTCAGCCGGCCTCATGGCAGGCCCCCTCCTCTGTTATCCCTTGTCACCCCCACACACCCCAGTTCTCCCTCAACATCTGCACTGTTGTTCTGTTCCCTTCTACTTCAAACAAGAAGTAGGGCTCCAGGACGGGGGTGCAAGTTAGATGTGAAGAAGTCCTTGTGACCTGAATGCTGGGGAGGCTGCGGGAGGCACAGGTCATCCCTTCCCAGGGGATCAGAAGGCCCTCCACTGTCCTCCTGCCTCCAAGCCCCCAGGTTTCCTGTGCTGGACTCCCCATGAGGTGCCAGCATCAGTGACGTGTGAGCTTGTGCACAAGGACAAGCTGAGGGCTTCCAGGAAGTAGTTTGTGAATCCCCCCCCACTCCCACAGCCTGGTCAGGGTGGGGCTGTTGTTGTCTGTGTGATGTGTACGTGTGTGTGTGTGGAGTACCTACGTGTGTATCAACTTAACTGTGTGACCCTTCTATGTGTGAGGTGTGTGTCTAGCTAAGGCATGTATGTATCACCTGGATACTGAGGCACAGTAATTCTTGCGTTCCTTCACTGAGGCCTGGTGGGCAGCAGGGCTGCAGATGGGGTGTATGTTGGGGGCAGCTAAGAGCCTTTGGGCTACACTCTTCATCGTGCTCAACTCTCCAAGTAGGGTCCAGAGCACCAGCCTCTGTGAACTTGCAAATCTGGGATCTGGCCATTAGGTGGTGCACTGTGTCCGTTTCTTTGTTCCACTCCTTTTGCATTATTCCTCTGTTCCTCCCGCCCTGTCCCCGAGCCAGGACCACCTCTCACTACACCCCTCAAAGCACCTACATACCGCCCAAACCTGACCCACACCTCACCCACACCAAGAGGCCAGACTGGTGTGGAGCTCTGGCCGGAATGATCAGTAAATCTCCCCCGTGATTCAGATGTGCAGCCTCAAACTCCTGGCCTCCCTTCTCCCTCCTCCCCTGGGCTCTCATCATCATCTCACCAGACCAGGCTCTCTCATCATCATCTCACCAGACCAAGCCACCTCTCAGATCACTTTACACTCCCCAAGCCCCCTCACAACCTCTTATCTTTGGCGGAAGCGAGTATAAGTTTTTTATGCTCATACTCAAGGGCTTCCCTGATTTGACTCCCCAACCACTAACGTCCTCTGTCCCATGGTCACCACATCACCCTATCGTCATCTTCTGCTGGTCATGGCCTAGGGTTATGTGGGTAATGGACTTCACAGCTCTAGGCACCACTCACACAGTAGTCCCAACCCATGTAGCCTACGTGGAGCTCCTTCATTTTTTTTTTTAAGATTTTAATTATTTATTCATGAGAGACACACACAGAGAGAGGCAGAGACACAGGCAGAGGGAGAAGCAGGCTCTACGCAGGGAGCCCGATGTGGGACTCCATCCCAGGACTCCGGGATCAAGCCCTGAGCCAGAGGCAGACGCTCAACTGCTGAGCCACCCAGGCACCCCATGGAGGCCCTTCTTGTACCCCACAGTCAAGCTGAACTTCTGTCTATCCATTATTCCACCTCACCCTCGGAGCAGTTTCCTCCCAATGTTCCTGAGGTTCTCTGCATTTATCCTTAAGAGTAAAAGTAAATGAAACAAACCAAAAGGGGCCAGGGTAAATGCCACTGCCTCCAAGAAGCCACCTCCAGTCTTCGCACCCTCCTCTGAGACCCCTTCTGCCCCATCACCAGTGGTTCGTTTCTTTGCAGGGGGGCAAAGCCACTCATGCCAGGCTCCCTCCCACTGGGGCACATGACTCATTCTGCCCCTCGTTTCCCACTAGACTGACTTCTGAAGGATCCAGAACAGGGTCTTTGTCATTGTGCCCCCACTGCCCAGTATAGGGTGTAGCATTTAGTAGGTGCTAAATGCAAGTTTGTGGACTTGAAATGTGGACAATTGTGACTGATTCTGTGCGGTTATATGTATCTCTCTCCAGAACAAAGGGGGTGTATTTTTGACAAGGGTATATGTGGGTCCCTGTAACTTTGTGTGTGGTTTAGGGCCACATAGTTTATATTTTATTTCCGGGTATTTATGAATATCTCACTCTGACCACCAGGGCTTGCGGTGTCTCTGTGTCTATCTATTCCTGTCTCCGATCCTCCGTGGGTCTCCCTGAATTAGTACGTGTCTCCCTTTCACCACCAGGGGGCGGTGTGCTGCCCATAAAGGGTGGCTCCAAGTGTGCAGTTTACCAGTTTTTCTGCGTTGGTGGGGTGTGGCGGGTGGCGTGCGGGCAGTGCCAGGCAGAAGGGCCTCCACCTCCCACCCCCGGGTACTGACTGGAGAGGCTTTCTGTAGAGCCACCCTTTCCCCAAGGTCCCCATTCCAGCCACGAACAAAGCCTAATTGGTAGGTCTCTGAGGGCACCTCTGCTGGGCGGGCCAGGCCCGCAGCCCAGTGTTTGGCTCCCAGTCCTTCTTTCTGCTTGGGAGGTGGGGGCGGGGAGGAGAGTCCGCTCCCTGCGCATCCTTTTCCGGCACCAGCGCAGGCAGGAGCCAGACTTCTCAGGTTCCAGTGCCTCTTCACACTTCCTTATCCCAGTGGCCTAGGGCAAAGTCCTTCCAATTTGAGCCTCAGTTTCCTCATCTGTAAAACAAGAAAAATCAACGTCACCTCTCAGGGTTGCTGAACGCGAGACCATAGGTAAAAGGCTTACAAAAGTGCGGGTTCCAGAGCTGCTGCTGCTGCTGCTGCTGTTGTAGGTCTGGTACTACAATTGCAGGCTTCCTCCTCGTCACCAACTTCAGCCCATCCCGGGACAGCCCGGGGATGGGGAGGAGCTTTCCTAACTGTGGGGAACCCCACACATGCCCCAGCAGCACCCCCAGCTGTCTGACCTGGGGTGCCTCTCTCTGCAGTACGTGCATGAGGGCGGCGTGGAGGACCTGGTGAGGCCCCTGCTGGCCATTCTGGACAGGCCCGCGAAGCTGCTGCTCCTGAGGGACATCAGGTGGGGTGGAGGTTGTGGGGAACACTTGGGGGGGGACAGAAAAGGGACCTCTGATAACTCCCTGTATGTATTGTCACCTGGCCCTCCCACAGGAGTGTGGTGGCCTCCACGGACCTCGGCCGCTTTGATAGCATGGTGATGCCCGTGGAGCTGGAGGCTTTTGAGGCCCTCAAGGGCCAGGCAGGTCAGTGGCTGGGGGTGGGGATGGGAATAGGGTCTCCCAGTGGAGGGGGTGCAGAGATGACCTCCAGCTGTGTCTGTCAGGGAGCGCTCCCCACTCAGCCCACAGGGGCCCTGCCTCTGATGGGATCTCCTCTCCCAACAGTGCGGCCTCCTGCCTTGCGACCAGCCCGGCAGGACACACCACCCAAGCGTCACCTGGTCACACCTGTGCCTGGTCAGTCAGAGTCTGGGAGCCTGGGGAGGGGGCACACTGTAGGGGTCCTGGGGAGAATGGGCCTTCTGTCCCTGCCCCCCCCCACGTAGGGTGTTGTGGCCCTGGGTGAGGGACTCTGCCTGGGTTTGAGGGTACTAATACTTTAAAGCTTTCTATTGCAATATGTGTCTTAGAAAAACTATGACTTGCACACCAGACTGGTAATTTCTCACAGATTATTGCATAGACTAGATTTAAAAAGTGAGTGGGTTTAAAACCAATTATTAAGTAAATAATGGTACAGGTGGTGAGTAGATGCGATAAGCATGGCCCCAGTGGACAAGGGATTTCCTTCAGGGAACCAGACAATCTTCTGAAGCCACAAGATTGAAGAGCCTGAGCAAGTGCAAACTTGGGTTTCCTGGGCCCAAACCAATGAAGGCAAGGACTGGAGCCTGGCAAGGTGGTCTGGGCTGGTGAGGAGGGGCAGCCTGACCTTGGCCCTCTTCCCCCAGACAGTCGTGGAGGTTTCTACCTGCTGCCTGTGAACGGCTTCTCAGAGGAGGAAGAGGATGGGAAACTGAGGGAGCGGCTGGGGGGCCTCCAGCTCTCCCTGGGTGCCTCTGCTCCCCACCACGCTCATAAAGGGATACCCCCTCTCCAAGACGTGCCAGTAGATGCCTTCACCCCACACCGAAGCACCTGCACCCCCCGTCCCCAGCCACCCCCTGTCGCTCCCCGGCCCCCAAGGCCTAACTGGCTGCTGACAGAACCCCTGACCCCAGAGGACCCTCGGCAGAGCCAGGGCCAGGGCCAGGGCCCTGCCCAGAGCCGCAGCCGCAGCCACAGCCGCAGCCGCAGTCGTAGCCGGGGCCGGGGCAAGTCCCCAGGACGCAGGCACTCCCCATCCCCAGCACCTGTCCCCACCCCGAGCACAGCCAGTGGGCGCTACCACAAGCCTCGGAAGGCCAGGCCCCCTCTGCCACGACCTGTGGCAGGACAGGTGGCCAAGGCGGGAGGCCATCAAGGCCCTTCTGAGAACGTAACTGGCGGGACAGCCAGGAAGGTAGCCGAGAAGGCCCCTGGCGGGGAGCTGAGGACAGTCACACTGTCCAAGATGAAACAGTCCTTGGGTGAGTCCAGGTGGGATTGGGCCTGGTGGGTGGGACTCTTGGGTTTGGGTGAGTTTCCTGGGCTTGGGTTTGGGGCACAACTAGGGGGTCTGGGCTGAGGAAAAGATTTGGATATGGGGGTATATTTGGGAGGTTCTAGATTAGGAGGTGGGGGAACTAGAGGATTTTTGGAGTCGAAGACTGAGTAGTAACAGAATTTGGGGATTTGGGAGAAGTTGGGGCCTGGACTTGGTGTTGGGGTCCTGGGTTTCTTCAGGGAGCTTTGGCTTGAGGCGTGTGACTGCATGCTCATCCAGTGCTTCTCTCTCACTAGGCATCAGCATTTCTGGGGGCATTGAGTCCAAGGTGCAGCCCATGGTGAAGATAGAAAAGATCTTCCCTGGGGGGGCTGCCTTCCTCAGTGGGGCCCTGCAGGTGGGTGAAGAGCACCCAAGCCCACTCCTGAGGCCCAGAGCTGAATTCTGGCGGGGGTGGGGCTGGAACAAGCTCATCTTCCAGCCAGACAGGTTTAGACCAGGTCATGGGAGGAGGCTGGGGTGCAGAGGGGTCAGGCCTGCAAGATGAACAAGCCTATGGAGAAATCTGTCCCCTCACTCCAGCCTGGGCCTGAGGGTGGCTCATCCTGTTCCACCCCTAGCCCCAAAGGACAAAGGGCCATTGTCCATGCTTCACCCTGCCCCCAACAGCTCCAGGCACAAAAGTCCCATTGTCCATCCCCTCCACCCAGATGAAGAGGAGTGTCCTAACTGGTGGAGGTGAGAGGTTGGGTGGTGGGATGACTCGAGAACAGAGGGCTGTGATTTTCCCACCCCCATCCTAGGCTGGCTTCGAGCTTGTGGCAGTGGATGGAGAGAGCCTGGAGCAGGTGACCCACCAGCGAGCAGTAGATACCATCCGCCGAGCTTACCGTAACAAGGCTCGGGAGCCCATGGAGCTTGTAGTCAGGGTCCCTGGGACCAGCCCACTACCCTTATCCCCTGACTTGCCAGCCCTCACCGATCAGTGCCTTCCTGCTGACCATTCCCCTGCCCGCTGACCCCTCCCACTGCCTCCCAGAACCTTCCATTAATTGCTCTGCCCACCAACACCAAGATCCCTCCCACTGATGCCAGGCTCCTCTATCAAACTGCCAGCCCCATCCCTTCTTCAGCTCTCCAGACTCCTGATACTAACCCGACTCTCCCCATCCATGCTGTGACTCTTCCCACTGACTTCAGATCCTCTCACTGACTCCTTAGGATCCTCCTGCTATCTTCCAGACCTTACCTGCTAACCTCCTTGGGACTCAGGAACCTCTCACTGTTTCTTGACTTGCCTCTTCTCAAAGCTCCCCACTTTTTTCCGTCTCCAGCTATCACTGAGGCTCCGTCCTTTCCAGATAAACTTGATGTCAAGGACAAGGTGCTACTGGATAGCTTGTGTCACCTGCTCACTGCCCCCCACCTCCCAGGGCAGGGAGACGTTGGAAGAAAGCCAAGGTCTGGAGCCTGGGATTGGTGGACACTTTCTCATGTCCCCTATAGTGCCCCTAAGCACTGAGGGACATGGGCTCTCAGATAGGGCCTTGAGGGGTCACTGTATCCATCCCCCAGCCCCAAGCAGCGTTCTGTGCAAGGAACAGGATGGAAGTCTTTTCTAGTTTCTCAAACCCTGAGACAATTTCATGTCATGGTCCACTAGGACCTCACACTTTCTACTGGATTTATCCTTCCCCCATCACTCTTTATCTCCCCATGACCTCTATGAGGGATAAGGGAATATCCAGGGAATATGAGGAGTTAAGGATAGGGAAGGTCAAAGCAGTTCCCATAGTCTTTACCTAGCACACTCATCTTTTTTTAAAAACAAAAAAATTTTTTAATTTTTTTCCTTTGGGTTTGTACAAGAAATTTACAGTGTGGAAAAATATACAAGTGAAAATGAGGCCATAAACCTGGGTGTGGGGAGGGGCCACTTGGTCACAAACACAAATAAACAAGACAATTTTGAGTTCTTCCTTTGGTCTGACTACAGCCCCCTCACTCCAGGAGAGAGGCTGCAGAGCTGGAGCCTGGGGATCAGACCCCAGTCCCAGCCCTGTCCCCCGACACGGGCAGGGTGGGGGCAGGCACATCTGAAGCAGCTGGCGCAGTCTGGGTCTCTCTGGCTTTGGGGTAGGGAAGAGTGTGGAAATGAGGGAGATGAGGGAGCCCCCTCCTCTTCCCAGCCCCCTGGCATCCGGGGAGTAATGCTGTTGGCAGACTGGCAATGGCAGTAGAAGTGGGGGTGAAATGGGTCAAGTGAGTAGGAGCCTCAGCGTGACAGTGAAACGGGGACCTTCAAGGAGTTTGATCTCGCCCATCCGGGTCACAGGGCAGCTCCAAGTTCTTGGCAGAGGCCCAGAGGCCTGGAACCCAGGGGACAAGCAGCTCTGGGGCTCTCAGACTTTGGGGACCTCAGCAGACCTGAGGCTCCTGCCCCCACTCCCCTGCAGTAGACCTCCCTCAGATCTGGGAGGCCAAGGGCCCTAGATTTCCGTGGCGGTGATCTCCTCCAGGCAGATGCAGGGGGAAGGCTCGGCCAGGCCCAGGTCAGCAAGCTCCCGGGCCTCCAGCTCCAGGCTGAGCTGCTGTAGCTCCTGCTCCAGCTGCCGGTTGCGCCGGTACATCTGGATGTAGTTGTGCTGCAGCTGCTTCTGGTAGCGGATCACCTGCTCCTTCTCCGCCTGCCAGGCCAGCCGCTCCCCCTCGAAGCTGTCCCGCTGCTCCTCACCCCGCCGCCGCTCTCGCTGCAGCTCTGCCCGCAGCCGCTCCACCTGGGCCCGCAGGCTGCCCCCGACCCCAGCGGCAGCCCGCTGCACCTTGGCCTCATCGCTCTCTGCCAGGAGGAAGGGATCAGCGGTGGCAGGGGGCACGTGAGGTTCCCGGAGCCCGGCCGCCTCGGTGTCCAGCTGGCCGGCTTTCTCTCGGAGCCGCTCGGCCTCCTGGCGGTGCCGCTGCAGCTCCTGGGAACAGGCCTCCAGCTCCAGCTCCCGAGCCCGGGCCGCCTCCTGCAGGCCCCGAGCCCGGCCCTCGCTGACCCGTAGTGCAGCTCGGGCCTCTCGCAGTGCCACCCGCAGGGCCACCAGCTCGCTGCCCTTCTGCACCAGCTCTGCCTGGGATTCCTTCAGCTGCTGCTTCAGCAGGGAGATCTCACCTGACTTCTGGCACACCTAGGGATGGGAGGGGATCAGGAAGGATGGTGAGAAGGGTTCTCCTAGAGGGTCAGGCCCTGAGACCACAAAGGGTATTTGGGGAAAGGCTGTTTGATCATGATACCCATGACGTGGATGGAGACACTGAGACAAGCCTAGTGACATGCCCAAGGTTATATGGCTGATAAGTGGCTGAAGCAAAATACAGACCCAAAGCAGGTGATTTTAAACCATCACAGAGTACTGCAGAGCCCTGGGGACAGGCCAGTGGCAGGTTTTGCAGGACTGGGAGCAATTGAGGGCAGTGCCCACATTTCCCCTGAGACACACCACAGCGTTTTGGTTAAAAGTGCAGACATTGCAGCCACACAGCCTGGGTTCAAATCTCAGCTCTGCCACCGACTAGCTATAATGGTGGGCTCTAGCCTTTCTGGGCCCGGTTCCTCATCTCAAGAAATGGGGCTGTGAACAACAGCCACCACATAGGGCTGTTCTGAGGATCAAAGATCCACTCTAAGTAACAGCTAAAAAGTGCCCGGTGCCTAGCAGGCTCAACATTCTGACTTATTGGTCGGGGGGGTGGAGGGGTTGGCAGTGGATGGGAATGCCACCGGCTCCATGAACACTTGACTCGACCAGTGAGGAAACCTCAAATGGTGGCACAAGGAGATCCTTGCCCAGAAAGGAAGGTCTGAGGGGGACCTTCATCTCACCAAGGTGGATGAGGATGAGGAGGGCCTCTGGGAGTAGCAGGCTGAGGGTAGAGGAAGGCTGGACCCCTGTGCCCGGGGCTTATCCCAATTAGGCCCTGCTCCCTGCCCCTCCTGGCCTGGCCCACCTCCCACTTGGTCTCCTCGAGCCGAGGCCCAAGCTCCCGCTGCTCCCGCTCAAAGGTGGCACAGCGCCGCTCCAGCTGCTCCCGCTCCTGCAGCAGCTGCGCGAAGTCGTCCTGCAGCTGCCGCTTCTCCTGCTGCAGCTGGAACACCTGCAGCTGGAGCAGCTGTTGGGCCCGCTGTGCCCGCTGCGCCTGGGTGAAGCCGTCATCCCGCAGTGCCTCACGCTCCCGAGGCCAGGGCCGCTGCCGCTCCTCGTACGCCTGGGGACAGAAGGTGGACCTGGGTGCCTCGAGCGAGGCTCTCCCCTCCCCGCCGCCCATGGCTCCCTGGTCACCGACTGCTCTGGTGGCCTGTGGCTGGGTTCGGGGACGGGAGACTCCATTCAACCCTGAGGCTAATTACAGTAGGTCTAGTCACAACCACTGCTAGGATCCTAGAAACAACTTTAAGAGCAAGCACTTCTGTAGGAATTCCTAGGTGCCAGGCGTCATTCTAAGCACTTCAAAGCTTTTACCTTACTTAATCCTAAGAACCCTAGGAGGCCAGAAATCTCCCCATCTACAGCTGAGCAAAGCGAGGCTCGGTACTGTGAGGTGTCTTGCTCGAGTCTGAAAGATGGTACACGGTGGTGCTGGCTCAGACCCCTCACCGCCCTGCAGGTGAAGCCAGACAGCCGGGTCTGGGCCTGCCCACCTGCCCCCCCGCACCCCACAGCACACAGGGAGATGCTCCTTGGGCTCCCAGCTCCGGTGGATGTCCTGCCACGCCACCCCCGTCATCGCTGCTGACCACACCTGGCACACCGTCACCTCACTCTCGTCCAGACTGTCCCGCAGCTGCTGCAGCTCTGCCTCACGGTCGTGGAGCTTTCCTTCCAGGACACAGTGCAGCAGGGCCTCATCCGAAGGGGGGGGAGGGGGCGGAGGAGGGGGTGGGGAGCGCTCCCCACAGGAGCTGCTGTCAGGGGAGGCCCGGGCACCACTGCCCAAGAGCCCCCCAGCCATACGGCCTCCCAGGGAGCCTGTGCTCTTGCTGGAGGAAGATCGGCCACTGTCCGAGTGGGAGGGCCCAGTAGGGGCCCCTCGGGCTGGCCCGGGCAGTGCCCCCCGCCCAGGGCCATGGGAGGGCAGGTGCCCGCCTGGGGAGTGGGTGGCTGGCTCTGCACCCCCGGTGCTGTAGGTGGGCAGGCTGGACAGTGAGTTTCGGCCGGAGTCAGACAGTGTCCCCGACGGGCAGCCGCTGGCCCAGCCACTCAGTGCCAGGGGTTTGTCAGCAGCCGAGGAGGAGGAGGAAGAAGAGGACGAGGCAGGGCCCCCAAACAGCTGTGTTAGGCTGCCCTGGCTCCCAGACAGTCCGGCGGCCCGAGGACCCAGGAAGCTAGGTAGGGATGGTGCCCCTCGAGGTTTGGGTAGCACTGGCTTGAAGGCTGTTGGGCGGATCAGGATTTTCTCCATGTTCTGAAATGAGGTGCCATGTGACACTGGGGATGAGCTGCCCAATCTTTCAAAGCCCTTATCATATTCCCTGCCCTCCCATCTGGGGTCCCCAATCCCCACACATTAATAATAATTGCTACCACTGGCTGAGGGCCTCCTGATGTCCTTTATATCAAGCTATTTAAAAGGTTCGTCTCTAATCATTACAACACCCATACGAGCAAAATATATGTCCATATTACAAATGAACAAATGGAGGCTCAGAAAAGTTAAAGGCCTCGTTCAGCCAGACACATAGCTGTTGCACAGTTAAAGGAATCTGAGCAGCTAACATTTATTGAGCACATGTTGTACGACAGGCCCTAGGCTAAACACTGATATACATTATGTGATGGAATGTGCACGAAATCATAGGAAAGCTGCCCTGGTGCCTCCATATTACAGACACAGAAACTCTGGCTCAGAAAGGTTATGTGACTTCCTTGAGGTCATGCAGCTAGAATGAGGCAGAGGTCAGATTAAAAGCCAGGTCTGGTGGTCTGGTGAATCTGGAGCTCAAATTCTCTCCTCTGAATCGGCCCCCAAATTCCAGCTTCTTCAGGGGGGTCCTGATTCCACCCAGGCCCCAAAGGAAGGGCTGGTCCTCACCTTCTCCAGCTTTCCAGAGACAGGGATGAGCTTGGGCGGGGGGCCGCGGAGATGGGCATTGCGTGCCCGCTGTTCTCGGGCATCCTCGATGTCACTGCTTGGACTGGGCGGGGACTCTGTCCGGAAGTCTTCATTGATGTAGGTGAAGCTGGTGCTGGGCACGGCCTTCCTCGGGGGCACAGCTGGGCACAGCGGCTCCTGTGCCTCATAGCCACCCCGCAGCAGGCCATCCTGCTGGCGGAAGAAGGTGGGCCCAGGGGGGCCATGGTGGCGGGGAGGAGCTGGCCCCCCAGGGCAGGGCCGGCCTGAGATGAGGCTGCTCACGCTGCCCATGGCTGGAGCTTGTGGGGCAGTGGTGGCCTCAGGAGCGGGCTCCAGTGGCACTGGCAGAGTCTGCACAATGGCCATGGTGACAGAGGCTCAGGCCTGGCCAAGGGCCTCCAGGGGAACCTGTGAGCAGGGTAATGGTGTCAGAGTTCCCTCCCTATACAAGTCCCGAGTCCCTCTCCTGAGCCCTTGTCCCTGGTCAAACAGCCTCCTGACATCAGTACAAGCCTTGATGTCCCTCATGCTCCTCCCCCAAGCACTGGCAGGAAACTCCATTCTTTCTGGGATCCAGATCACTGCCCAACTCCAGTCTGGACAGGGCTAAAGACTGACCCTTCTGAGCAAGGACACCGAGGGGACGGGAGGCCTGGTGGTTATGCATGGCCCTTGGCAGCGGGGGCCCAGGCCCCAGCCCAAACTCACATCCCTCACAGAAGCCAGGACCCAAGTTTAGGAGGGAGATCTCTACCAGCTCCCAACACAGGTTCCTGGTCCCCTGGGACAGGTGGCCTCATTAGAGGGCAGCTGGGGCTGAGGCGACCTCAGGGACAGTCAGCAACTCAGACGGTAATTAGGGAATAAACACCCAGTCCAGGCAGTGCCAAGCCTCCCGCACCTGGGCCTCAGTTTCTCCCAGACGGAGAGGCGGCAGGGTGGAGCTGGCCAAGCAAGAAACCCAGAGCTTTTAGGGAGCCCACAGGTGCCCTCTGGGGTCTCCTGCCTTCCAGAGGTGGATGCAGGCTCCTGCTCGCTTCCATGACAACTCCTAGCCTCACCACACCCAATCGGTCTGGCCTAAAGGAGCCTGCACAGGCCTGCTGCCAACCTCTGGTTCTGCAAAACCATCCGGCTTTAGACATTCTTCAGAGTAACCCTGAGGGGATGAAGATGGAAGCCCCACCGTCACCTCTGGCAGCTGCTTTCAGATCTCACTTCCCTGGAGCCCAGGGAAGAGGGCCCCACCTCCCTGGGCTCTGCTCCTTCCTGGAAGGGGACAGCGAGTCTCCACCCGGAACTCCCTCCCCCGGTGCGAAGACCGGGATTCAGGCATCTGCTGAAGTCATCATGCAGAGCCGGGGCCAAGAAGTGGACATAGAATCGTGTAGGAATGGGAGTTTGTGTTTGTACTTATTTGTATGTGTGAGACTGCACAGGCGCATGGAAGTGAGGACTTTGAGTGTAAATGATTATGTATGAAAACATCAGGGATGAGTATGTGTGAGTATATGTGTGTTGGTACAGTTGTATCAGTATTCCTACTTTTCCTATATGTGCATTAATATGTAATAAAAGAGTATGTGTGTGCATCGAGATCCCTTAGGAAATATGTAAACACAATAATTGCATCGTAATGTGTGAATGTGTGGTGTATGAGCGCAACTGAGACTATCTTTGGATAGATGTGCTCAAATAGACATAGGTCTATATGTAAACTCACTTATCTCTTACATGAGCGTAGGAACAAGGAAGTGAGTGTGCACAAGTGTGTACAGAGGAGTGTGTGTGAACAGAGCATGTGTGAGAGTGGGTGGGAGCCTGGGTGGCAAGCAGGGCCAACTGGGTGAGCAGGAGCCTGGTTCTTGTCACTTACTGGAGTGCGGGGAAAGGAGAGACACATTATCTGACTCCTTTGCCTGTCCCCCTTTACTCTCACTTGGATTCCACCAGGCCCACCCTCCACCTCCCCACTCAAGTCAAAGGACCCTGAAACCAGGAAGGCGTCCAGACTGAGGGTTGAGGAGCTGGGGGGGTGGGAGCTGGGGGTGAACAGAGCCCACCCACCAAATGCCAGCCTTGAGCTAAGCAGATGGCACATCCCCTCTGCTGCCCTCTTCCACACCACTCCAGGGCATGGAGAAAGCTGGGGGGAAGGGGCTTCCTGGGGGCAGTGGAGGCTGGCACCTCTGCATTTGCCCACTTCAGTGAGCACCAAGAAAGTGAGAAGTAAGGGGAGGAGACAGACACTCAGAGAAAGACAGGGACCCAAAAGACCAGAGACAAAGGCTCAGAGAGGCCCTGGGGTCAGGCAGACAAGGAGGCAGGCTGACCCAGGGACTGGGTCCCTGAATCCCACGGAGCCAGGGGCCCCTAAACCCACAAGAGAGATAAATACTGGGCCCTGAGAGCCAGACACACAGGGAGCCAGAGCCAGGCCTCTGGAAAGGCAGGCCCAGCCGGCCAGGCTCCAAGAGCGGGAGCCTGAGAGAGAAGGAGGGGCAAGTGGAGGCTCCATTTTGAGAAATGCGCTGTGGCTCTGGGAAAGGGAACCCCTGGCCCTCCCCAGCACCCCCCGAGTGGTCACGGGGGCCCAGCACACACACGCACTCCCCCTTGGTGGGCCCGGGGGCAGCTGGGGGCAGCTGGGCGCTGGGTGCTGCTGGGGCCCGCGCAGGTCTGGCCAAGCTGAACTCCCACAGACCTGTTTTGGGGGGTGAAGAGTTGGGGAAAGTCTCCCCCACCAAACTCCAAGGACCAGTCAGGCGGGATCAAGTCCGGGATGACGAGTTCCCATTCCCCCAGGAAGCCGGGACCCCCAACGCCCCCTCCGGGCCTCCCCCCTCTCCCCGCTCCTCCGCCTCCCCACCGGCCCTCCGCCGCGCCGAAGTTGGGGGCGCCCCCGGGTCGCCTCCCAGCCCTGGCCCCCCCTCACCTCCGCCGCGCCGCTCCATGCTCGGCCCGGGCCGCCCCCAGCGCTCCACAGGCGCGCCGCCCGGCTCCGGCCCGCGCGCGGCCACTCGGAGGCGCCCGGCCCGGCCCGGCCCGGCCCCGCCTCCGCGGCGCCCCCGGCCCGACCGGCCCCCGTCCGGCCCGAGTGGGCGGCGCAGCGCGGGGGAGGGGTCCGAGGGGCGTCCCCGCCCCGGCGCGGACACGCGCAGCACCCCGCGTCACGCGGGGCCGCGCCGCGGGCCTCGGGACCCCCCACGCCCGGTGGGCTCGGGACTCGGCGGCGGCGGCGGGTCACCCTCCACCCCTACCCGGGCCCCGGGGCCAGCGGCAGCTGGTCATTGTTCCAGCACAAAGGGCCCGGCGCCACGGCGGCCGCCCTTCCCCCTCCGCTCCTCCGGTCGAAGCCTCCCCCGCAAGACACACTCCGGCTTCGGAGTCCCGAGCGGGGCGCGGAGGGCCGGCCCCCCCACCCGCCCCGGCCGCCGGGCCCCTGCTCCCCAGGGCCGGTCGCGGACCCGGGCTCGGGCCGTGCCTGCCCCACCCCCAGCGGTGGAGGGAGGCAGATTCGGATTTGCGGAGGCGGCGCCACCAGGCGGCGCGTTCGCAGGATACACCGCCACCCCAGCAACTTTGGGGGCCCCTACCGGACTGCCCAGCACTGTAGCCTGCCCCCCGCGAGCCCAGGCCTGCCTCGCGCGCGGCCGTCTGCTCCCCAACCTTCCCTGAGAATCATTTGCTAAGAGAGGTCACTGCTGGGAGAGAGGCAGCCCCTGGCCCCCTGACAATCACTGGGGTGAGGCGGTCCAAACCTACAGTCAGAACCTACACCAGTCCCACAGCTGACAACATCCCTCGGTCTTCTCAGGGTCACAGAGAGTCTCACCCTCTCGCAAACAACACAATCTTCCTAACACCCACACGACTTTTCCCACATTCGGTCCCACGCAGCCACAATCACAGTCTCCTCCATCACGTGATTCCAGGTTCCTTCCTTCCATAATCTTTCAGGCCAACTTACACACAGACACACTGGGTGTCACACACCTTGTGCACAATCTTTCACAAGGACTCAGAGTCCTTCCTACCGAGTCACAATCTTAAATGGGCTTCCTCTCCTAAACATCTTTAACACATTGGTGGTCTCATTCAGTCAGACAACTTACACATACCCATGGTGTTTCACGAGCATTTTTTACCACAAAGACTTTTTTCCCCCCTGAGGGGTCTCTGGTCAGGTCAGCTGATGCCCACACCCCCAGCCAAGGACAGCCTCCCACCCCCTACTTGCATCCCCACCCCCAAGGCCAAGGCCTGCCAGAGCTCCTCTGCCCCAGGAAGGAGCATCCCCCCCTTCCAGGCCACAGCCCTGGCCAGCTCTCAGCTCTATTTTTAGCTCTATGGAAAGGGTTGTTTTTCTTTCTTTTTCCCTGGAAAGGGAGGCATAGCCCAACCACCCTCAGGCTCACCCCAGACCCTGAGCCACATAAGAATAGACTGAGCCCCCCTCCCCAGTAGAGACCCCCTCCTCTGGCCTTGCCCTGATCCCAGCCTCTTGGGGCACCAGGAGCCTCCTCCCCTTTCTGGCAGCCAGCCCGGAAGCTCAGGCAGCAGCTGGGCTCAGCGTGTGTGTAGGGGTGGAGGGTGGGGCAGAGAGGGAGGCGAGGGCCGCTGCCCACTCCCTCATTCCCTGGGGGAGGGGGCTCATCCTCCCTTCTAGGGGAGGGGGATAGGCCCACTCCCGTACTTCGGGGACATTTACCTTTATGCATTCTCTGGGAAAGGAGGACTCCCACTCTCGCACGAGTGGGTTTTCGGCTCCTACAGTTGAAGGGAGGAGCTCCCAGTTCTGCAAGGAGGGGTGGTGGTAGGAAAGGGACCCACCGGCTCTCAGGCAGCTGCTCCCCAGACTGGAGGTATGGGGCCGGAGCTGCCGTATACTGCCACCCGAAATAGCGCCCTCCTCCGATACCTTCCGGGATGAGGGCCCCACGAACGTGTTCGTTCGGGTGAAGGAAGGCAAGGAGCCCAGGTAACCCCACCGAGCCCAAGAGTCTCCAGGCCTGCGCTACCCGGACTCCAGGGGGCGTTGTGCTCCCATTTCTGGGGGAAGGCTTAACATTTCTTGAGGCGGAGAATGGAATACGGCCCGACAGGAGACCTCGGAGACTCGCCCAGGGTTGGGGAGGGAGGTCCTCGCCCTGATGCGGGGGCGAGGGAAGCACAGCCCACTCGTCTGCGAAGCGATCACGTGCTCGGCGCCTGTTTACGTCTTAGTCTTCACCTGTGGGCGGCCAGGAAGCAGGAACCTCCGGAGGTGTCCCACCCGGCCCGCCCGCGTCGGCGGTCACCGGGCAGCCCTTTCTCCCACCCCTGCCAAGTACGGGACAGCAGAGCACCCTGTCAGCTGGGGCTCCGTGCGGGCCAGTGGCGCCGCTCCAGGGACTGCAAGGGTAACCCACTGGGCGCGTCCTCTCCTGAGTGCACGTGTGTCCTATGTGCGTGGGTCTCGGCGCGCGCGCGTGTGCACCCACTGGCGTGAGTTTCCGTGTCGGATCCCTGTTCAGGCTCCTCGCCTGCGGGCCCCCCGACCCCAGTGTGGGACCCTCTCCTCACTCCACCCCCTAGCTTCCCCAGACAGGGAAAGTTCGCTCCCGACCCGGCATGTGCGGGAGGCCGGAGTGCCCACACCTCCGCGGCCCCACCACTCACCCAGGCCACCTGCGCCGCCGCTGCCGCTGCCGCTGCCGCTCCCGCCCAGCTCCTGCCCGAGCGCCGGCACCTCTCCGCCGCAGATCTGCCGGCTCCCAGCCAGCTCCGGGCTCCGGACTCCCGGCGCCGGCCGGGCCCGGCCTGGTGGAACGGGGCGGGGCGGGGCGGCTGAGGCCGCGCCCCCGACCCAGGGAGGGGAGTGGTCTGCCCAGCACCCCCTCTACGGCGGACCCGGTACCCAGCCCAGCAGTAGCTCGGTGGTGGCCAGGTTGCCCCTCTGGCCTCCGACTTCACAGCTTTCTGGATTTGGTTTTCGACTTGGGGAAAGGGGCGAACAGCACGTGACCGGGAGCTAAACTACCTGGCCGGCCTAACCAAGTTGACGATAGGACTTTACTGCCACCTGCCCTACCCTGTAAGGAGCCAAACCGGGTCGGCTCTCAGCTCATTCCCCAGGAACAAGGAAAACCCCTAGGAAGCAGACAAAGAAGGCTCGGGTTTCACTAAAACAGACCCCGCCCCACCCTCTGGTCGGAATTGCCCTAGCAGAGCCAGCCCCTTCCCCCCTCCCCGCAGTAGGTGCCTACCCAGGTGAGCATACTTGCCAGTTCTGGCCCCCCACAGAGCATGGCCAGGCTTCCCTTACACTCATAAAGTTCCACCCACAGGCACAAACAGGAAGTTGCCCTGTATTGCAGGAAGGCACCTAGGGCTCCATCTGTGGCACCCGAGGCAGCCTGTGGGAAGGCACAGACTGTCATCTACAGGTATCTGAGCCTTACTTGCAGCAAGAGTATCTGCACAGGAGGAGTCCAGTGAATTTAATCTCTTCTCCAACTCACCTGCAGTAAAGAAGCGACTGGAAAGCTGAAAAAACGACACTAAATCTGAAGACACGGCTGAAGATCCAGCTGGACCCAGCTGGGCCAGGCCCTTCCTAAACTCTCAGGGTGATTAATATCCGATTGGAAAAAGAGCCCGGGTAATTTGCCTCAATCCACTCTGGTTGGGTACAGGGACAGTGGCTACCAGGGACCTTATTCCGGACCCAGGGATCCCCTACTGCTTTCTAGGCTCCAGGGACTTCTAGACATACTTTTGGCTAATCTTGATGTGAGTTTAAGACAGGTGTGCAATGGAATGTGTGTGTACGGGGTGGGGTTGGGGGAGTGTCAATTTCCCCTCTCCCATCATTCGGATTTGTGCTTTGTGTGTGTGTGTGTGGGGGGGGGGATGTCTGCTAGGAGGGTGGAGCAAGACAGGCAAGTGCGTATCTATCCTTCTATCCCCAATTCACAGAGACCTCACAAAAGTCCCCTAATGGAAATAGCTAAAGGATTTTCTGAGAACACACCAGGCCTTCCAGTAGACCAGAATCCTTAGAGGTAGGAATGACCTGGTGGTGTACATCTGGAAGGCATGGCTGACATTCAATGTTACAGACCCTGGATGAGGCATAGACCAGCCAGCGGCTGGGAATGATTACTGCAGGATTAGGAGGCCTGGCTCCAGCCAGTCTGGGAGAGACCCCCAAGAAGGGAGGCCCTGGAGGAACTACCCCCTCCCTCCACCCCAGGTTCTTCCCCCAGAGAACAGCTTTGTTCCAGGGTCTGTTTCAGGAGATAATTGTAGTCAGTCCTCACAACAGACCAGAGACCCCAGAGCCTTCTACAGGGCCCCAGAGGCAGCCCTCTTAGGTAGACCAGAGAATTCAAGGCAGTAGGAAACCTCCTCTGCCCATCCTTACAAAAGCCTTCTCCCCAGCCTCCTCACAACATTTTGCATTCTGACCATTCTTGCATGCAAATCTAAAGGGAAAATGGGACTTTAGGATATCAGAGTAAGTGAGATGGGAAAAGTGTCTCCCTTGGGACTATTTCTGAGTAGGTCTCTAACTTTACAATCTCCTTCAGTAGTTGTTAAAAATGAGGAATTCTGTACCTTTTCTGAGACCTCCAGAATTAAAAATGTCTGTGTGTGTGTTTATTGGGGGGAGAGTAGGCCCTAGGTTCTACATTTTTAGAGTCCCAGGAGTTCTGACACATACAAACATAAGAGAAACACTGAGTGTACAAGGATGAGGGAAGTGGGTGGGGAGCCAGATAAGAAGACACTGAGCATGATACCACACTGAGAGGTCAGTGAGTGGCTTCTATCACCTAGGGACAGCTGGTCAGGGAAGGAAGGCCTAGGCATGTGGCCCGGTGACCCACACCTTTCACATGGAGATCCTCAGGGAAGACAGGGATAAAGAGGCACCATCCTGTCATCCCTAAGCCAAGAAGACACGTAGAGGGATATGAGGGTCAAGGCCCTTTAATGCCCCTGCTTCCTTGTAGTACACAGTTCAAAGACTCCCAGTTCGAAGCAAGAGGAAAATCCAGTTATAGACTGGGGAGACACCTGGTGGACAAAGAGGAAAAAACACAGAAACAAAGGCAATGGAAAAAAATTTTTTTTCAGTAAAACTAGAAAAGGCTCTACAATCATTTGAGGCAGCATAACATGGAATCATTGTCCAGGTGGCAGGCACTCTGAGCTCACAGTTTTCTTTCATGGCTCTCTGGCCAGCTTCCACCTCTGGGGCCTTGATATTACAGGGCCAAGCACCTAGGATCCAATGGTGGCGAGTGCCACCTCGTGGCAGGGTCCAGAGTGGGCAGCAGAGGAGTCTGGTACCCACCGTGTCAGCCTTTGGCTCCAGAAACCTAGACTGGAGTTTTGGCAAGTCCTCTATTCCCTTCCAGGTTCAGAGGGCCTGAACTCAGTGCTTTGAACTCCATTTACTCATTCCCACCTCATGGCCTCTGTGTCTAATTTTCCCTCTGCTTGGATTGCTCTTTCTCCAGATGTTCCCATGGCTCAGTCCTAGTTCTTTAGACCCCAGCTCCAATGTCCTCTGCTGAGAGATACCTGTTTAGACCTTAATCTAAACTAGCCTGTAAGCATTATCGCATGACTTTTTTCTTCATAGTATATCTCACTGTCTAAAAAACACGTTTTGTGTTTATTACTCTTCTTGTCTCCTTTACCAGACTGCAGGTTCTAGGGAAGCAGGGTCCTCATCTGTCTTGTCAGCGCTGTAGTCCCAGTACAGGCACACAGAAGTTCTCTTGCTGAATTGAATTCTCTCAGTATGGAACTCTGCTCTAGGTTAGGCTCCTCTGACTGGAGAGCATCCTTAGCTTAGGACTGCAGGACAGAGATAGCCTTAGCAGAGGGCTAAGAAAGTCTGTGTCCCAGCCTATCCTGTCAGGCTCATTTCAGTGTTCAGCTCTGCACTGCTTTCACCTTGAGGGCTTGGAGACGTCTGGCTGATAGGGGTGGTGGGACTGACCCAAGCAAGTCTCAGAATTCTGGGGCACAGCCCCTTTTTTGCCAGAGGAGGGCTTCTTGGTCACAAGCCCGTTGTCATCCTTGACCTTCTTGAGCCGCGCCTTGCTCTTGGGTGGTATGGAGAAGGTAAGAGAGCTCTTGTTGAATTCAAGTGGAAAGACACCTACGTCTCCATCAAAGCGGTTCTTGGACACCTGCAGATACCGTTTCCCTGGACCAGTTACCAGCTTCCTGTCCTGTAGGATCAGAACATTGTCTGCTTCCTGGCTTGCCTGGGGAATGGGGGCAGGAGGAAGGAGCAGTGAGAAGACATGAAAAGCAGAAAGGAAGGCTGAAGGTCCAGGGAAGAATGGAAAAGCTCCTGGGACTACTGACCATGATGCTGGGGCCACTTGAGTCTTTCAGTTCCTTGACTACCTCACTGCTGCCCCAGATTTTGTACATGCTGTTCCCTCTGCTGGTAACACTTCTCCTCCACAGCTTACCACCCTCACTTAACCCCAGCTTATCATTCACGTCTCGGTCTAAATGTCACAGTTCATCAGGGACCATTCTTGATCCTCATAAAGAACCACCATCTTTCCACTTCTGCGTCACTCTCTTCCCTAGCTCCATGTTTGTTCCATTGTGGCACAGTTCGTGCTCCTCACCCTGTATTCCCTGTGCCCAGCCCAGGCCTATTGAGTGACAGGCCCTCAGCATATCCCTGGAAGTTCCAGGATTGGGCTGGTCCTGCTGCCCAGAAGGCCCTCCTGTTTATTCGATTATTTAACACTAACTGTCAGCCAAAACTCAACCCAACCTCTGTTGACACACCCTTTCCCCAACTGGGTGAGGAAGTCTCCTCAGATGTGCCAGGCTGACCCAGATGTCTTGTTTCCCAAATACCTTTGTTGCTCTTATATAGAGTTATAATCACTGTCTATTTTCCCCACGGGACAATGTGAACTCCTAAAGGGCAAGGAGGGCAAAGGACCAACTATTATCAGCCTTTATATTCCTAGTACATGTGTTTCTTATGTCATGGCCCCAGAGGCTTCTGTCTCCTGCCTCTTCCAGGTGGATAGTCAAGATGATTTAAGGCTGAATAAAGGCCATGCCTGGTCACACCTGCCCCCTCTACTCTCCAAAGCTTGAGCTCCTCTAAAGGCCACTTACTTTGGCTGAGCCAAAAATTGATGCTGTCTGCAGTTCCTTATCATCATCCTCTTTCCGGGGATGAATGACCAGTGTCACATGGCAGCTATTGTCTGTTGCAAACTTTCGAAAGGCCCCAACGATGTAGTCTTGAGCTGCAATCCTGTCCCAACCCCAACAAAGTAAAGACATTATCAGACACAGACAAAAGGACATGAACATACCCATACTGCTGATTCATTCACATCTCCCCACAAACCGCCACGACCCCACTCTACCCAAGGACTCACACTTAGGTCCCTATCTATACTTCCCACTGCCACAGCCCACACGTCTGAAGACAAAAATACACATGGGGTGGTGTGTGCCAGCACACGTGTCAGAAAACAAGAGAGTACAGTGTGTGCCTAGGGCCAGCTGCCTGAGAAGACATGTGTGTTCAAGTGGGTTCCAGTGAGACAAGAGAATATCACCTGTCTGTGGACAACTGCTCATGCCCCATCATGAACTGCAGATTGTCGATGACCACATGGCAGATGTCATAAACGTATACTGCATGTTGCATTGTGTCTATTACCGTCCTGGGAAGAGGAAGAGGCAATGAATTCAAGAGTCAATCACAAGCAGTCTCCCACCAGAGAAGCCAGCATTCCTGAAAATTCTGCTGGAGATTTGTTCTTCTGCCCTCCCATTCTTTGAAAACCCTAGGCCTCGGAAATCTCACCTGATGCTCTGCTGCCCATGGAAAGTCATGAAATAGAGAGGCAGGTCTTCAAAGCGGTCGGCCCACTCGTCGTATTTGTCCAACTGCTCTTCTAGCCGCCCCACAGCGAACTGTGTCAGCATGACTCGGGCTAGTCTCACGTTGCTGATCTCAAAGCTACCCCACAGTGTGTTTACCCCCTGGGTACACAAATCCAGGGCATACTCACTGATGAATGTCGTCTTTCCACTGCCTGTTGGCCCTGCAGGGGGGTTGAACACAGACCTGGGTGAGGGAGGAAAGTTCTACCCTTAAAACCAAGACCGGAGCAAGGGCTTCAAAGTAGGGAGAAACATCCTCTTTAACATTTACCATGGCCAATCCTACTTGCTTCTGTCACCAGATCCTTTGCCTCTTACCCCAAGTAGTGATTTCCCAAGGGCTCACCCGTGAAGACTGTCAGCTCGCCCTTCCGATGTCCCTTCAAGAGACGATTGAGGTCTGGGAAGCGGTTCCAGCGGATGCCAGCTGCCTGCTCCACATTTGACAGTTCCCCTAGCACCTCCTCCCGAAGCTGCCGGAAAGACACGATAGACTTGTGCCAGGCAGGCAGGGCAGTCCGCAGAATACGAGAAAGATTCAAACCTCGGTTCAGGGCCTCCAGGGGACGGGGCTGCTGGTCCCCAGGCCGCACCAAGGAGCATCGCTTGGGATTCAGTTTTCGGGCAAACAACTTGGCAGCTTCCCAGGACCGAAGGTCATCTCCCAGCCAGAGCACGATACGTCGAAACTGTTCGAGGTAAGGGAGCAAGGCAGGGGGTAAGCAGGCTATTCCTCGGGGCAGGGCCAGGGTGGGCAGCCCTGTGGCTTGGTTTAAGGCCAAGCTGTCCAGCTCACGACTCGTCAATACCACCTCAACATCTCGCCGACTGATCAGTGGTAATCCAAACAGATTGTAGTAGACACCAGGCCGGGGAATGGTGGTTTCCTTATACTGCACTCCGTCTCCCTGGCCTTCAGCACCTAGTAGCTTCAGGCCTCGTAATCCCAAACCTCCAGGGGAGAGCCAAGGGAAGACAAGGCTGCGAGCAGACCACAAATACCGCACATTGAAACGCCTGAGCGTGTCATCAGTCACTTTGGTAAGGCCAAACATCACACGAGCCAGCTGGCCCTCCACCGGCTCAGGCAGCTCCCAGAGAGGTACGGCTCGGTCCCAGATCCTCCGGACCTCCTCACTGTCCTCGGCTTCTGGGGCCTCACCGAGCAGGATCCCTTCTCTCGCCCCATCCCCTCGCCCCTCCACGCTGGCCTGGAAGTCTTCCCAGCTCCCCTCTGCTAGGCTGGTCATGCAGAGAAAGCGGCCTGTGGTCTTGTCAATGAAAAGGCTGAAGGAAGCAGTAGCACCACTCTGGTCCTTGAGCTCCAAGGCCTTCACAAAGGGGCTCGGTGCCCGCAGGCAGCTGTGGCCATCCTGGAAGGGGATCCCATGTGCCCGCAAATATTGGCGGATTTCAGTTGCAGTTACGGGCAACACTGGTACCTCCAAGGCTGGGAGAGCCTCCTTCCTGTAACGCCTGCGAGGAGGGCCTGGGGCCAAGCTTCTGGGCAGGCCCCTCCGACCCATCCACTCCGCACGCAGGGGGAGCAGCATACGGAGGGGGTACCCGCCTCGAAGGAGTACCCACATTCCTAGTGAAATCGAGGAAATCACTGTTTGTAATGCCTTCAGTCCCTGGTTCGGGTGCCTTTACTAGCTCAGACTCTAGGGATCCTCTGCACAGCACTCTACAGAGCCCACTCGAGGTAACTTCTTTCTTGCAACTTCTCCCTCATAAATATCTCTTCGAACCCTCTTCAGGCCCTCTGCATTGCTACTTCACATCTACGCTCATCTACAGGAGCCTTTCGTGTCCGGTGCCCTGTACAGCCGTCGCCTCACCTCTACGACCCTCCACACTGCCCCCTCCGCTGTGCTTTCTCTAGATCATCTCTTTACCACTCCGGCTCCGCCAGGAGATCTCTTCGCCGTCCCCATCTCTACTGCCGCCTGCGTCGTTCCGGGCTCCAATGCGCCAGAACCCAAGCGGAGGCCCTCCTCGCCGCTCCTTCCCTCAAAGGGGTCCCACCACGACTAGAGCGCCACCGGGCGGCTCACTTCGCCCCCGCGACCGTGTCCTCCCTCGGCGCTACTGCCAGAACGCATGCTGCTCGCAACCTTGACCGCGTCTCACTACCCTCCTCTCGCCACTCTAGCCCACAACGTGGGTCACTGGCGCGCCTCCCGCGGTGACCGCGGAAGCAAAACTGCTGCGCGCGGGTGTTCCCGGAACCGGAAGCTTGGGCCTTTGTCCCGCCCCCGCCTCTCCAAGCTCGACTGGGCTGCCGGAGCGCCGTGGCTATGACGGCGCGCGGGACCCCGAGCCGCTTCCTGGCCAGTGTCCTCTACAACGGGCTGGGCCGGTACGTGCAGCAGTTGCAGCGTCTCAGCTTTAACCTCAGCCGCGATGCGCCCTCGTCCCGCGGTGCCCGGTGAGCCAGGCGAACGGCGCGGGGTGCTCCCCGGGCAGAGGTCGCCCAGGGTCGGGTCTCTGTGCTTATTCTTCTCGGCTTCTTCAGGGAGTTCGTGGAACGGGAGGTGGCCGACTTCGCGCGACGGAACCCGGGGGTCGTAATATACGTGAACTCGAGGCCGTGCTGTGTGCCCAGAGTAGTGGCCGAATACCGTGAGTGGGGCGGGACGGGGGTTGGAGGGCGGCATGGGGGCGGGGTCGAGGGGAGACTCGGCCGGCTCGCTTCTCTCTGCTCTGACTCCTGATCCATCCGCTTTCTCTCCCCGACCCCGTCCCTTTGTCCAGTTAATGGGGCAGTGCGCGAGGAGAGCATCCACTGCAAGTCAGTCGAGGAGATTGCGACGCTGGTGCAGAAGCTGGCGAACCAGTCGGGCCTGGATGTGATCCGCATCCGCAAGCCCTTCCACACTGACAGTCCTAGCATCCAGGGCCAGTGGCACCCCTTCACCAACAAACCGACAATGTTGGGTGGGCTACGCCCGCGAGAAGTCCAGGATGCTGCGCTAGCCCAGGCGCAAGTGCCGTAAAGAGTTGCCCCACCAACTACAATCTCGGGCTCTGGACTCTTACCTCAGTGGAAGTGGTTCTTCCTCTTTCAGAGGAATTCCAAGCCCACGCAGGCAGATGGAGCCCCCCAAAAGAGACACTGACGCCAAAGCTTTTGCTTGGGATAAAGAGCTCTTCATTGCTCAGGAGGAGGGGCAGTGACTTTGTTAGTCTCCTAATTCTTCCCTGTTTGACATCCCTGAAATCTGACCATTCAAGGATATTGCAGGCATTTATTTCTGAAATCCAGATTGATAAGAGTGATCTCAAATCCTGGTGAGGGGTTTCAAGGTTGGCTTCAGAAGAGTCCCCAATGCCCTCTTTCTACAACCATTGAGCTAGAGAGCTAGCTAGCCCCTTATACTGTGCTGTGAACCTGGCATTAGGATAACCATTTTATAGCTGTCTGAGTGTTTAGATTAGAAAAGTAAGGTTAATAAACTTGCCCAAGGTTACACTTGAGGTCTTCAAAAATATGTGTAGATTTTAAATATAACCCCACTTTTCATTTTCCTAAAATCAGAAATGGAACATACGACCCTTCAGGATGGTTAGTACCAAAGGCCACGTGATTAATCTAGTACTGACCCTTGGAGAGTGATTCTCAGGCCAGATCCCTGGTAATAAGCTTGCCCTGATCCCAACTACTCTCCAAGGCCCCTCTGCAGAAATGAATTCATGTTGTCTCTTGATAGGTGAGGGGAGGTACTGAAAGCTTCTTGGAGGTGAGCAAGAGAACTGATAAACAGGGAGCATCTTTTAGACTTAGCTAAAACAGAGGAGTGGAATGGTAAGGAAAAGAGCCAGGAGGTAAAAACCTAGAAAGCTTTGTATGAATTCTTAAACGGTTATAATTTGTCATGCTCTTACCATCCTGATCAGTGAATAATGAGAGCCTTGTAAAGACCTATATACCTGCCTGGAGCAGCCAAATGGAAGCTGAGGATCCCAGTTTTCTCTGCAAATGGTTTTATGGGGAGCAGAACCAACCCTGCAGCACTGTTTCCATAGGCTCAGAAGCCTAGTGATCAGGAAGGCCAGTCTAGACCAAGCGGAACACACATAGCTGTGGGGAAAGAGGGTATTTATTAACCAACAGGAGGGGGAGGAGCTGAGCCCAGGCTCCCCACTCTGTCACATGCCTGTTCTGCCCACCTAGGTGGTTTAGTGGGGGCATTCATGAAGTGTAGCCGTTCTCACAATAAATACATTCATTGTGGGGTGGAGGTGGGAGAAGTTGGGTGAAGGGCAGTAAAAATCCGTGGGGATTCCACGTTCTCAGCTACAAAAATAACAGTCATCCTCACCCAAGGGGAATGGGGGAACTCAGTCAGGATTTGATTGTCCCATATGGGCCTGGAGACTTCAGAGGCCCCTGGACCCTGAAAGTGCCCCGGTGAGGTAGGACAGGGATGGGAGCCAAGCATCCAAACTCCCAGCCTCTGCCCTTTGCATAGTTCCAAGAACGGGCTTCATGTGCCAGGTGAGACATCAGATCTCCTCCCCCTGCTCTGGTCTAGGGGTAGCAAATGCTTGGTCCCCAAAAGAGAGACTGGCTCATTGCAGTGTTGGTCACCCGTCCTGGGGAATTGTCTGAGAGGACAGCTGAACGGGAGAGGGCTCTCCCTCTGAAATGTCCATGGACCAAACCCAACAGACACAGGTCCGAGGCAGCAAAGGGAGGCTCAGAAATGCATGTGGAAATGTAAGCACATGTGCATGAAGGGACATGCCTGGGGCTCTGTCACCCTTGAGAGATGACCAACGGGGTAGGGAGGCTGACTCACGAGGGCTGCACATTAAGGAGAGGGGAATGACACAGTCTTCCTTCCCCAGGCTGGCCTGTTCCCAAGCTCTTGCCAAAGAAGTCACCACATGGGGCTGGAACTAGGGGACAGGACTAGATAAGATGGGATGTGGCAATTGGAAGGGTACCCAAAGTCCAGGGGAGATGAAACAGGAATGCACCAGGAAATGGGGGTGGGGGCCCTGCAGCCCAGCTGACAGACATTCATCCATGTGCACGTGTGAATGTGCGCAGGGCTCAGGTGGCTCTGGTGGCTGGCAGAGGTCTGGTTTCGGGACCATCCAGCACAGAGGCCATGCAGAGGGTGGTGATGTTGAGGTCATCTGGATCTGCAGAGCCCTGCCTGGGAGAAAGAGGAAGGGTTGGAGCAGACAAATAGGGGGCAGGAGGATGGCCTCCTCTCCTCCCAAGTATTTGGGTTAAAGGAATAGGACCTGGGACTGGGTCTACAGAATACCAGGCCTTGAGGGAGTACCCACCTCTGAGGAGCACCGGTTGGCCTGGGCTGCTCACAGATGGGTCTGTGAAGACTGAGGAGGGGGCTTTGGCTGGGCCTGACTCTGCCAGCCCTACAGGGACATCAAAAAGTTGGGAGAAGGGCCTGGAGTTGGGGGGGTGAAGGTAGAGTGGCTGTGTTGGGGAAGCAGCAGCCCACCCTGGAGCAGACAGGCTGGCTTGGAAGAGCATTGTCCTAGGAGGCTGGGCTCAGACAGAGCTCTCATCCAGGTGCTCTACGAGCTGTGTGTGTTTCCTTTTCTCCAGGATGCGGCTGAGCTCCTCAGCAAAGGAGCAGGGCCCTGCTGGCACTCCATTGTTGCTCTGCCTCAGGAGCACGTAGCTGTTGCCATTCATCCTGCGCAGCCGGCTGGGCAGAGCCACCAGCCCATTGGTCAGCTCAGCCGGTGGGGGTGGGGGTGGTGGAGGCGGGGGGGCTGGGGCTCCCTCCCCAGGGATGATCTGGAGGCAGCCACCTTCCAGGCCCCCAGCCCCCTCGCCATCATCGCCCTCATCTTCCTCTTCAGGACACTGGCCTGAAACAGTCTGCAGCTGCACAGCAGAGCCCCCTGCCCGGCCAGCCCGACCCAGAGAGTATTTTCTTCGACGTCCTCGTCTGCCTCCTTGAAGACAGGCCACGTAGAGGAGGGAGGAAGCTAGGATGAGGCAGAGGCCCCCAAGTGCAGCAATGGCTAGCACATAGAGCAGCCTTATGTCAGGTGCCAGCTGTGCCCCAGGCATGGCAGGGGCTTGTGGAGCTGGGGCAGGAGTGGCTGGCCGGACTGTGAGACTGTAGGAGGCCAGGAGGGTACGGAGGCCATTCTCCTCAGCATAGCAGCCATAGTTGCCACTGTGCTCGGGCTGTATGTCTGTCACCAACAACCCGTCCACACCCACACGGTAGCCGTGCTGCCCGTCGCTTAGGCCCATGCTTCCATTGAGCAGCCACAAGGCCCGGGCCAGGTTGGATGGCTGGTCACAGGGCAGAAGGACATCATCACCTCGGAGCACAGAGCGCATTTTCAGTGGTGGTGGTGGCCCTGGAAGGGTGGGTGAGAGACAGGAGTAGTCAATGCTTGTCTATCTCAGGGAAGGCACTGGAGATAGCACACCAGATGGTTCACTGTCAGTATCTCTGGCACCAAGCACAGGAACTGGAATCACGGTGACATCTAACCAAGGTCTCCTGCACCTCATGTTCCCACATAAGGTTTGCAACCACCCAGTGGTTTCAATTCCTGCAATCTGCCAGTGATTCATAATCTCGACTTCTAGCAGAGTTCTCTCCTGTCAGACTTGAACATCTTTCACCTGCAGGGCATCTCCATAAGAGGCCTCTTGGACATGGCATAGGAACTAAGGCCAGAGCCTCCCTTCCAAATGATACCAGGTCTTTTCCTTGAATTGTCAGAGCAGCGAATGGTACCATGAGCTACTCAGCTGCTTAAATCGCAGAGAAATCTGGGGAGGAGTCTCTCTTGCTTCTCACCTTTGTATCTAACCCTCACCAAGATTCTGCTTCCAGAATCCGTCTCAGACCTGTTCACTTCTCTCCTTCCCAAACTGGGGAAGCTGGCCCACTCTGGCCCATATCTAATCCATTCTCTATGAGCAATGAGGGTAGCCTTTTATTTTATTTAAAGATTTTATTTATTTATTCCTTGAGAGACAGAGAGAGAGAGGAGCAGGCTCCATGCAGGGAGCCCGACGTGGGACTCAATCCTGGGACTCCAGGATCACACCCTGGGCCAAAGGCAGGCGCTAAACCACTGAGCCACCCGGGCTGCCCGAGGTAGCCTTTTAAAAACACCATACTGATTAGGCCTCTCCCCTGCCTTAACATGGTCCCTGCCCACTTCTCCAGCCCCTTCTCAAACACATTAAGCTCATCTGCTGCCGTTCATTCTGCTTGGGTGTATCCCCCCCCCAACTTTCTATGCCCTCTACTGGTTCCTTTGGAGGAAAGAACACAGCAGTGATGAAAAGCATAAACTCAAGTCAGGCTGCTTGGGGTCAGGTTTGAATTCTGACCCTGCTACTTAATAGCTTACTAACTTTGGGCAGTTTACCTATTCTCTCTGTACCTCAGAGACATTGCCTCTCGAGGGGATGGGGATTGTGACACCTGCCTCCCAGGAATGTTGTGAGTCTGAGAGAGACTATGTGTGTGTGGTCAGTCGGTGCCTGGAGCAAGTACTCAGTACACGTTAGCTGTGACTATTAACTTTTACTCTCCAGGCATCAGCTCAGTCATCTGATTTTCCTTAGGGAAGTACCCATTATCCTCAAACACTTGTCATAGTTGCAAGTATTCCTTTTGTAACAAAAACCAATGAAAATAATTACTTGCTGGCTCATTTAATTGTCTGTACCACCCTCTCCCTTGGCTATAAGCTCCAGAAGTGATAGAAAACTTCATGTCTTGAGCCTGTCTCCTCATTTATGATTTTTTAAGGCAACAACTATCTGTGAAGCACTTACTCTGTGCCAAACTCTGCTGGGACGTCCTTGCTGAAAGCCCACAGACACAGCCATTCAGAGACACACACTGGCAGACAAATGGCAATAAATGTAAAGAGGCCAGGCTGTGCAGCCAGGCCTACATACATCCATGGAGATCACCTACCTGTGTCCCTGTTGCCTTCACAGCCTCGGTTTCCTCTCTCCATGTCCTGAATCAGTGCTGTCCTGGACACAGGAACAGGAGGACTGAGCTTTAGTGTTCCCTAGTGGCAGGGCCTAGGAGGCTGTCACCAACAGCTGCCCCCGCTTTCCCTACAGCTGGCAGGCCCTGATCCCCTGCTTACCGGGGACCCTCACCTCCCTTGCCACACTTCTCACCTGCTACCTTGGGACCTGTTGAATACGGTGCAGGCATGGGTGCTGGGGTCCCAGCCACAGTAGGGGTCCCGGGCCAGGATGCAGTCATAGCAGGAGCGATAGCGGGAGCAGCTAGACAGTGGTAGCTGGATGACTCCACTAGGGGCCCCCACGTAGAGGCTATGCTGGGAGCCAGAGAGGAAAGCTGGTTGGCAACACCCTCAACTCCCACCTACAGACACACATGGTCACTGCCCAGCCATCTACTTCCTCCCCCTATTCTGGTAAGGCCATATTGAAAGTCATGAGTCAGAGGCTACCTGCATTGGAGAGATGACCAGATTTTCCACAGACTGGGGCTCCTTGAATACTTGCGTCTCTTCGATAATGTGCATTCCAGAGCCCAGCACCACAGCCTTGTGGATCCAGCCATCAGCTGGTATGGAGAGAACAGAGGATCAGAACCAAATAGTGGAATCTGGTTTAGGCCTCCTGTAATAGCCTAATGGGAGCAGCTTGGGAGTCATGAGGTCAGGGACAAGGCTTCAGCCAGTAGCAGTTACTCAGGGCACTGGGAACTCTGGGCTAGTCATGGCAGAAATTATTGGATTCAGAAGCATTAGTGATCAGGGCCAAATGTCACTGTGTTTGGTGACAGGAGTCAGCAGTTACCAAGGGCCAGTAGTGAGTGTTCATTGAAGAATCAATATCAATGGTCACCGGGGCTTCATGATCAAAGCATCCAGGGGATTAGCGGTCAACGAAGATCAAGGACTCAGTTAGCAAAGGGCTCAGACCGAGGATCAGAAGTACCTGTGCCCAGAAACAGCAGGTCATAGGTGAGCCCGGCAGGCGTGGTGACAGGTGTCCCTGTGAGGTGTGTATAGCGCACACTGCGCTTGAGCAGCAGGGGCCGTCCGCGTGTGGGCACCACGGGCCGAGCCATCAGTGGGTGCAACTTCACAAAGTCCAGGACCAGGGACGGCAAATCCTGGGATGAGTTGTAGCCGCGGGTGCGCAATGAATCTGTGATGCACTGGGGTGGGTGGGGGGCGGACAGAGGTGGTGAGCCTCAGCAATCTACTGCCTGCCCAACCCCCATCAGCCCCAAGGCTAGATCCTTCTGCCCTCCCAGGGTTCTGTCTACCCAGTGCTGACCCCAGACTTGGGGACTCACTGAGCCAGGCCGGGGCTCCGGCACCCCACCCTCATAGCGGCCCCAGCGCCGGGCACCATCCTGGTATTCCATGTAGGGACCTGCGAAGACAGCCTGCAGCTCGGCCAGGTCGTAGCGGCAGATGGCTGAGGCCTCTAAGGTCTTCCTAGGAAGGGACATAAGGAAAGGTGTTGAGTCACACTGAGTGGGACTTGCTACCCACACTGAGTCTGGAGCCCACTGCTACCCTGGCCAGCCCCAGCTCTAGGCCTTAGGGCCTCTCTTAAGGGTCAGTAGGCCACTGTGGCCTCTGGCCCCAGGTTAGCTGGGTGTACCCGAAATTCTCTCAGCAGCCAGCCGTCCCCACAAGGGATCCTCTCGTATCCTCACTGACCTCTGCTCTAACCCTCGTGCTGTCCCCAGTTCCTTATCTCCCCACTATCCCTGCACTCACCACTGTGTGGTCAGTGTGAAAGCCGCATAGAAGTGCGTGTGGGCTGAGGTGTCAGCATTCAGGCTGCAGACAGCACGTAGCATCTCATACTGTGGAATGTGACAGATGAGACGTGCCTTTAGGAAGGAGGTCCACTTCTTCTGCAAGATCTTCTTTCCTCCCAGGTCTCCCTGAAGAGATAGGGGCACAGAGTCAGGGGTCAGATTCAGGGGTTCAGCTTCTACACTCTTGCCCTGAACTTGGTCCTACTCACCTTGCACACACGGGCTACACGGGCCACACGGTGGCTGTTGCGGCTTTGAGCAAAGCTGTTGGGGCCCTCGTCAGTGGCACGCTCCGTGAAGAAGTAGTAAACTTTGTCATCGTCACCCACTGCACTAGTCTCACTCTCCCGCACCAGGACAGAGAACACAAACTCAGCATCTGTGGGTTAGGCAGTTTAAGTGGCCTCAGACAGGCTGGGGATCCCCTCCACTACTACCCCTCGCTCAGCAGCACACAGGAATAGACAGGTTCACCTGGGAGTTTAGGGATGGGATGGTCAACTGCCCAAGGGAGGAAAGATGAAGAAATAGTCCCCTGCCCCCCATCATCCTGTGCCTCATCCTCCTGACCGTTGAGCCAGTGCATCGGAGCCTCCTCGGTCCTCAGGGAGTGTGGGTGTCGGCTCCGGCGGATGTCAGGGATGCTCCGGAATTCATACCGGGTGGCTGTGTAGAGGCCTCCATCTGGAGCAGAGACATGCCAAGCATGACAGACATGTCACATACAACAAGGCGCATAATACACATGGGTGGCAAGTCCTAGCAATGAGATCCATGCCCCCGCAAACAGCATGCTGGTAGAGGAGGAGCTAAGGTGGGGAGGAGAGCATGTTCACCAATGATGAGGCCTGTGAAGCCACGGGCTGGGTCGTAAGGACATTTCTCCTTCCCCTCTTCAAAGCTTGTTGGCAAGGTGAAGGCCTCAGCATCCTGGGGAAATATGGGGCCAGAAGTCAGTGGTCTGGAGGACATGAGGGGTTGTGGCCTGGAATCAGCAATCAGGGCTGGGGCAGGCATACTCACAATGGCTGCACAGAGGGGCTGGAAGGCATGAGTCCCGCATGCATAGAAGTGGGTAGCATTGAGCCGCTGAAGGAATCGCACGTGGTTGAAGCATTCCGTCTATGGAGTAGGTGGGGGAGGGCTGTGAGACCTTTTCCATTAATCAATCCAGCTTTTTTTTTTTTTTTTTAAGATCTTATTTATTTATTCATGAGACAGAGAGAGAGAGAGAGGCAGGCAGAGGGAGAAGCAGGTTCCATGCAAGGAGCCTGATGTGGGACTCAATCCCAGGTCTCTAGGATCACATCCTGGTGGCACTAAACCGCTGCGCCACCGGGGCTGCCCGTCAATCCAGCTTTGTAGTCCGCCTCTTGCCCCCTCCCACGGGACATGGTTCTTTCAGAGATTCCAAAGGGCCTGCTCACTGCCCAGAACACAGAATATTCCCTGAAACTCACTGTCCTTTGGCTTCCCAGTGGCAAGACCCCTCTTCTCTCTGCTCTCTCACTGTTAGGATGATCTGAAACACTTTGCCAGCTTCTCCTACATTTCCGGCAGTCCTCTACATCCCCAGTCCTGGCTCCCCAACCCAGGTTCCCCGCTACCCTGGAATGCTTCTCTCACATCTTCTCATCAGTGCCCCCCAGTCCTGGAGTCCCCACGCTCCCTCTGGGGTGACACTACCAAATCAATCCCCATGTTCTGGCCATCTCTCCACCTGATAGCCCACGGAAAAATCAAACTCACCAACTCACAAACCAAGCTTACTCCCTCCTCCCTAACCTGTACCTTCCCTCCTAAACCTGTTCATCCAGTCCTTCCCACCTCACTTCATCCATCCATCCTATTACTCAGTCCAGATACGAGGAGTCATCCTTGATGCCTTCCATTCTCTCACCCCCATGTTTGGTCCTTCTCTAGGATTCTTTGCTGTAAGTGTCTCCTCACGTGGTCCACTTCCCCTCCACCTCCACCACCCTAGTCCACATTACCGCTGTCCCCTCTTCCCTGGATAAATGTAGAGATTGCCTGACTGTTCTCCCAAGCCGCTGTGACTATAAAAGCTACTAATTTATGCAGCGAATGAGGAATATAAGTACACAGTATAAAATTCAAAAGGTACAAAGGGATAGGCTGTAAACAGAGGATCTCCTTTTAGCCTTGTTGGCTTCAAAGGGGACTGCTGTTACCATTGTCTGGAGTCTCCTTTCAGAGATGCTCTACCAATCATCTCCTCTGGCAACCCACTTTCCAAGGCATATTTTAAAAATATAAACCAACTCACGTCACTGCTGTATTTAAAAACCTTCAGTGGCTCACCAGAGTCCTAAGCATAGGGTCCCACCACGTCTGGCCCTGCATGAAAGGCCTCTGCCTCTTCCTCACCCCCTCACCCCTCTAGCCACACTGCCTTTCTTTGCCCATTAACTGCTATAAGCTAAGCCCCTCTTGACTTCTTTGCCTTGTTAGTGATTTTTCCTCCTGCCTGCTACCCAGGGTGTGAATCCATGAAGACCTCTTTGTCTCATCCCATTCCCTCCCTGGGTATATCTGTCCCTCCTCTCCACTAGCCTGTTCAGGCCTCCCTCCTCTGACCCCATGATGTCACCAACTCCCATTGCCTTTCCTGCCTCCAGACTCACTCTATTTTAATCCATCTAGTGCTTGAGACTGGATTAATATTCCTCTAGTAGTGTTTCCCTAAGTTGTTTACATAAAAAAAGAGGGGTCAGGGAGGAATTCTGTGGTCAAATAAGTTGAGAACCATGGCTAAAGCTTGCCTTTCCAGGGGACTTTTCAGAGCCTTAAGGATATTGCTGTGCATTGTAGAATTGAGCATACAGCACTTCCCAAACTTATGTGACCATTAAACCTTTCTTTTAAGAATTAGTGTTCCTTAGAACATGCCTTGGGAAATGTTCTCCTCAAGCCTTGCTATCTGAAGGATGGCTTGGGGACTGGGAGGATCAGTGTCCTCTTGAAGCTTGTTAGAATTGCCGAATCTTGGGGCCTTCCCCAGACCTACTGAGTTAGTATCTGCATTTATAACATATCCAGGGGCTTCATGCACACATTAAAGTTTGAGAGTCTATAAAGTACCAAATGGTGAGGGTGCCCATTGTCACAGAATAAAACCCATCCTCCCAGTTGATCATTTACAGTCCTCTGTGATCTGGGCTCCACTTCCCTCACCAGCCCCACTTTCTACCTATGCTGCATGCTCTATCAGCAGGCACCTTTGATGGACTCTCTTAGAGGTGCCTCTTTAAAGATTTATTTATTTAAAAAAAAAAAGATTTATTTATTTTATTTTAGAGAGAGAGAGAGAAAGAGAGCACTGAGTGGGTGGAGGGGCAGAGAGGGTGGAGGAGCAAAGGGAGAGGGAGCAGCTGAGGGAGTGGGAAAGGGGAAGTAGACTCCCTGCTGAGCAGGAGCCCCAGAAACCCAAGAAGCCCAAGGTGAGCAGGGAGCCCAATGCAGGGCTTCATCCCACTACCCTGAGATCAAGACTTGAGCTGAAACCAAGAGTCAGATACTCAACCAACTGAGCTACATAGGGCTGCCTGAGCTCTGTGGGCTCCTTGTGAGGAGCCTGCTTCTCCCTCTGTCTATGTCTATGTCTCTGCCTCTCCTCTCTGTGTCTCTCATAAATAAATAAATAAATAAAATCTTAAAAAAAAAAAAAAAGAATCCTTGGGCCAGGACTGTGTTTTTTCTTCTTCTTTTTTTAAAGTAATCTCAAAAAAAAAAAAAAAATCTCTATGCCCAATGTGGGGCTTGAACTCATGACCCCAAGATTAAGAGTTACACACTTTACTGCCTGAGCCAGCCAGGCGCCCCTAGGAATGCATATTCTTAAGAAGCTCTCCATATGGATCTGTTACATAGCCAGACATGGGACCCTTGCAGACACTCTGTTTGTTCTTAAGCCAGAAAGAGTTGACAATTCACTACCACTCCTCCATGGCATTCCTTGACCAAACCTATTTTTCTCATCTGTAAAATGGAGGATAAGACTATTTCATAGGGTTATTTTAGAATTAGGAGAGAAAACAGCTAAGTTAACATTTACTAGAGACTATTTATTACTCTCATGATTATTATTCAGGAGCCCAGAAGAGATTAAGATGCTACTACAGGCCAAGCTGGTAGGCCACCAAATGTTTGGATTAGAAGTGCTGCACCTACGGCCTGCCACTTTGGCTATACTCACATGTTTGTTGTGGTTGTTGCAACTGACTGGCTGATCCATACCTCTCCATCTGTGTCCCCACCAACCCTGACATTCCCAAATGAAGAGGAAAAGGAAAGAAGTTGGGGACAGGGCAGACCACATACCTGGTTGTTTTTTCCTTTTTGATGACATTTGCTTTGCATCTCTGGGGAGGCCTCCCAGTGGATCTGGAGATGGGGAAAGGGAATGGGTTGAAGTGCTGACCCCAGTACCCTTGTCTTTCACCGTTATCCATGGAACCAAGTGATAGGACTGCAGGAACCTGGGGTATAGGTAAGTTTCAAGAGTGGCACTGAATGGTAAAGGAGACTTGGCTTGGGAAGGGCAGTGCTATCTGATCAGGGGGCTATGGAAAGCTGGCAGGGCTTCTAGGAAATTGAGGTTCCCAGGGAGCTGGATAAAGCTGGAGACCTTCCGGGTGCTCCAAGTTCTAGGGGCTAACCTCTTTGTGAGCCCCATCTCCTATGTCACGGGCATTGAGAGAGAACAGGGCACCTCGGGCTCCAACCAGCAGTCTTGCAGAGGACTCCTCCAGTAGCAGTGTTGAGTAGTTCTGGGCTTGACCCTTGAAATGCCGGGTCCTAGAGAGCTCTGGGAAGAGCAGGAGCAGTGAGCCCAGCCCTGGGGCTGCCTCTCTATTCCCAGACCTGGCTCCTGCTGTCTTTCAAAATTTGAGGGTGGGGGGATCTAACCTTCATAGGGGATGGTCATCCGCGGGGTGGCATCTAGTTCTCTGGATGGTCTCCGAAGTGAGGGTCCAGGGACTGCAGTGGCTGTGAGGAAGCTCAGGAAGAGGGGCCAGAGCCTCCCCCACATTTTCCTGGGGAGGCCCAGACCTGTAAGACCCCCCAGGGGAGCCAAGGCCAGAATCACAGGGGATGATGGGAAGAACAGTCACGGGGGTCAAGGCCCAGGGAGGTATCACTTGGAAGGTCAGGGGTCATGGGGCCAGGGAGGGTCCTGGAATCGAGGGGACATGGAATCACAGGGTTGTGTGGCCATGGAATCCCAGGTTAGAGATCAGAGAGAGGGATATATCACACACTGCCTTTCTGCATCATATACAAACTCCGTGGTGGGAGGAACTTGTGGGGTCATAGAGGGGTTGTAGGTCACTGATGGGGTCACCCTGTCCCGACAGAAGGACTAGTCTTGGTTCTCTGAGGTCCGTTTTCTAAAGAAAAAACAGGAAAAAAACTCTTTGATCTATGTGTGGGTGGAAGGTAGATGGCATTACCCCCCAGACATCAAGGGGTACTGGGGGAGGTGGCCTATAGAACTCCCACATCAGGATCAGTTCACTGTGACTCTGTCTACCTCTCTGTTCTGGTGCGAGTTGGGCAGAACTTGCTCTCCTTACAAGACCCTAGACTCCTCCCAACCCAAACCCAAAGTTAATGGCCCTCCTCTGACCAAGTAGGAAGCTAAGCTAGGCCTCCATCTCAACTAGAGCTCTGTTTTCAGGGAGAATGCCTTCTCCATCCAACAATGAGACCAAACTTGGGGCAGCAGTTGTCCTGGCTGCCTGCGGGGGTGCCTTATGCAAGAAGGCTGGGGCAGAGACTTTTAATGGGCCTTTGTTTATTTTGTCCTGTTTTCCCTTTGTTTTTTCTTTTCCCTGGCCTGAGAGCTCCCTCTGGAATTTCTCTTTAATTAGACACTTCTCTTCCTCAGCATTCCTCTCTGAGGGGGTGCACATCTCTACTCTGCCCATGCGAGTCTGTACTGCACCCTCTGACTAGGCATCCACACATGCCCCTACCTGCAAACAGGCACTCATAGACATGGGGCAGGAGTGCTGCCATCTGGGCCCCCCTGGCTGCATTGGTGTAAAGTCTGTACTGGAGGCTCCCATGTGCAAGACCAGTTAATTGAGACATAAGCTACATGGAAAAGGTGAATGATCGCTTCTCTGCCTTTTGGCTAAGATCAAGTGTATTATCTGTTCTTATCAGTTATCAACTGATATCTGTTCTTATCAGCTTATCAACATAAGCTACATGGAAAAGGTGAATGATGAGATCCTTGAATTCTTGGCCACATCCCCTGGCACATCTTGGAGACTATTCCCACACCTGGACCCTCAAGCCAACCAGTTGGGGATGGGGTGGAAATAGGTGGCAGGCCTTCTGTGACCTCTGCAATAGACCTGATCTCTGAGGTGGCTCTTGAAGGCTTCCTAGATTGGGCTGGGTGTGAAGGAAGGCTGATCCACCCAATCTCATCAGACACCCACAGACAGGACCGTAGGCGCCACTGACCTCTCCCCTCCTCTCCAGGTCAAATATTAACTCTGTGGCCTTGAAGAGAGGGGAAGGACCAGGAACTGGCAAGAGGGAGAACAGGAATTTGGAGCATTTGTTTAAGAGGTAAAGGTCAGCACTGTAGTGGTCAGAGCCCAGAGGGGGAGAATGTAGTATGAGTGGAGAGAAGAGGGTCCTTGGACCACAGAAAGGGCATCAGCTCCTCGCCTGGGGGCTGGGCAGCAGGAAGTCCCAAGCAAACTGCCCATGCCCCACCCCTCACTGTGGAGGCACACCTGTTTATCTTTAGGGCCTATTTGCTTAGTGCAGAAGTGTGTGTGGGGGGGGGGGGGGAGGGGGGGCTATGGCTGCGAGGTCAGTTCCTAGGATTGGGCAGGAAGAACACACCCCAGGGTGAGAGGAACCACTCAGAGTGTGGTTCATGACAAAAGTCACACATGTCCAGAGAGGGGTGATGTGCACGCAATAGGTCCACATAAACACATGTTCACAGAAGGGCTGTGAACACATGTACTCACTGGAGAGTCATGCATACATACATTCACACAGAGGTTTGTGCATGCATATGTCCTATCAAGGGCCTGCCAGATGTGTTCATGCAAAATGACAAATAAGGTTGTATTCACACATTCACATCTATTCATTCAGCAGGTCACACAGCCTTAGAGATTGACAAGGAGGGTTATAAACCCACACATGTGCATATGAAGGATTGTACACCTACTCACAGAAAGGTCCAGCACATATATGTAGGGACATGCACACAAACCCACGGATACAGTAGGTCAGGCATGTTCATGCTCACAGGTCAATTACATGTGTGTTCACACAGTGCTCAAACACACCATTACATGTTTTCAGAGACAAGCATTATGCACAAACAGGGGTCCAGTTCTCACTGCAGGCTTGGAGGCTGCCAGTGTCCACTGAGGTGCAGAGCAGATCCTGCCTCCCTTCCTGAAAGTCCCAATTTTAAGGCCAGATTCCAAGTGTGTGTGTGTGTTTAGCAATGTGGGGAGGCATCTGACCTCGGATGCTTAGATGGGATGGCCTCTCTGCAAAAGACTGAGGGGGTACCTAGCCCAGGAAGAAGGAGGCTCCTAGCTTTAGCAATGGAAAGATGGAATGAAACGTGTAACTTAGCACTGCTCTACTCCCATGTGTATACTGCTGTTCTACATGTGAGCATTGGGCAGGGGCTCTCAGCCCCCATTTAACCTGTTGGGAGGGAGGGCGGGGCTAAATGGGGGCGGAGCTGCTGCCCTCCCTCCCCCAGTAGCGACAAGGTTTCAAGGTCTCCAGTCCACACCCCACACTCCACCCCCAGGTTCCATAGTTTGGGTTCCTGCCCAGGGCCAGCCCCCTGAACTCTGGTCACCTTCCGACTATTAGATCCTAGGGCTGAAGAAACTGAGGAGGGGAGACACCTCCTCCCCCAAACAGGATCGATGTTGGATCAGCAGGCTCTCGACCTTCATCCCAGATGTCCACCTGCTTAGATAGGCGGCATCCCCCTCTGCCCAGTAGGATGGCTGCCTCTTCTGGCCCGAGAGCCCCTCACCCCGCTACCCTCTCCATCCCCCATCCTGGACCGTCCGCGGGTCTCCCCTCTCCTCAGATCTAACCTCAGTCTCTACTGCTGCAGCTCGAGGACAAGCTCTCCTTCGATCCCGCCGGACGCCAGGAGACGTGACCCAGATCCCAGGGAACACTGTTCACCACGCGGGTCCCCGCCCCGCGCGGGTCCCCCACTCCGAGGTGGCGGCGGGTCTGCGCCCAGCACCACCCGAGGCCTGGCCCGCGCCCCTCCAGAGCCTTTATGCGGGACCGGGAGCCTTGGCGATGAGAAAGGCCTGGCCCAGCTTGGAGGGTGGAATGGACGTGTGGAAGGCTTGGCCTGGCCTCCGCCCCCCCACCTCCCGGCCCAGGCCCCACCGCCGCCCGCACTCCCTGCCTTTCTCACCTTTGCGCTCGGATCCCCTGCCATAGAGACGGCGACGCGGCTCCGCGGCCCCACAGCACCAGCTGCGGGAGGAAGGGGCCGCGGCCGGAGGCGGGGCGGGGGTGGAGGCGGAGCCGGGGGTGGGCGGGGTCAGGGAGGCGGGGCTGACTGGGTGGGGTGCAGGGAAAGGCGCGGCTCTCTTCTTTTTCGCCCCCTACCCTACACTACAGTGAAGGTTTGAGGCCGGCCAAGGCTCCCAAGGCTTCCAGGCAGCTGGCGTCCTCTGTCACCCCAAGGCCGTGGCCCCGGTATCGCCCCCTGGTGGTGGCCTCACCACGCCGTGCAACGTAGATAGGCTTATAGCCTACCTTCCCTCCCCTCTGGCCCTGGGGCCCCTCCGACTTGGGTACTGCTGGGGACCTGCAAACCTGTCCTCTGGAGATTTAACCTCCCGAGGGCCCTCTGACCTGTCCTCTAATCTGGACCTCACTTCTTACGCTCCTGCCACCTCTTCTGCTCTCTGCCTAGGGTGTAGAGGGCCACAGTAGGTGGAGGGCAGCTCTGGGTAGCTCTGAACACAGAACAGGTCTGGATTCCCAGCTCAAGAGCCTCTAGCTGCTTGGTCCTTTGGCTTGAAGTCTGAGTAGATCCGGCTTAGGGGGATGAACAGCTTGACCAGACGTTCACACAGAAAATGCTGTTTTTCTGGATAAATAAGCCACAAGGGTTTGCACTTGTTCACTCAACCAAACCTTATAGTAACTGGGGTTTACCTCCTCAGGGACTGGGTCACTCAGGTAACTGCCTTCCCTTTTAGCTCATGATGAGTATCATTCTTACTCCAGGTCTTCCAGTGAACTCTCCTCATAAGCAATCAGATATCCTGTCCCTTCTAGACTCAATCATCATACCTAGGAACCCCCCCGCCCTCAGAATCAGCTCCCCAACTAGGGGAGGTCCAGGATGGTCCTCCCATGCAATCTTTGATGCTGTAGTTTCCCTGGCAACTCAGGCTATATCTCTGTCTCATAGCCTGTTAAAGATCCCACTAGGGACGCTTGGGTGGCTTGTGCGTCTGCCTTTGGCTCAGGGCATGATCCTGGAGTCCCAGGATCAACTCCCACTTGGGCTTCCTGCATCTCTCTCTGCCTGTGTCTCTGCCTCTCTCTCTCATGAAAAAATAAAATCTTGAAAAAAAAGATTAAAAAAAAAAAAAGATCCCTCTAGGGTTTGAATTAAACTGAGGCCCTAGCCATGATCTGGCCTGATCCCCTCCCTCATCCATGATAGTATTGTAATTGGCCCAAGAGCAGGACTAAAATGATGAAGGCCATAGGGCCATAGATAACTGACTCTTACATGTGGGAGTCTGAGCTCTGGAGAGGCAGGGGGTAGGAGAACAGGCAGATGCATACTGGCCTGAGGGAGAGTGAACAAGATTCAAATGGCTCTGTCATTATTTAACTAAAGGGACCCTGGGAAAGGCATGTCATCCCACTTTCCTGAATTCCCCAGAGCTTAGTTTGGCACTTCATCATATACAATATTGTAGTTTGGGCTGCTGTGTGTGCCTGCAGATCGCTAGACAGCAGGGCCCACGCTACACTTCCACCTCCCCCAGCACTCTGTAAATAGGATGTGTGTGTACATGGAGGGGGAAGTAGCTGGAGAAGAATGCTTATGTTAAAGTGTGCACACTTACAGAGACTATCCAGCCTCATTTAAAGAACTGTGCCCTCATTCTATCCTGAGGGATTAATAGCCCCATTTTATAGATGAGACAACAGGCTTTAAGAGGTTAAGTAACTGGCCTTGAAATTTATTCTTGTGTTTACAGAGAGAATAATCAGTACTGGAAAAGCCCGAGAAGAGGGAAATAGGGTAAACCTGAAGGGGAATTGTCAAAGGCATAAATGTGGAAGTTTGTACACAGACATGTATTAGGGGAATAGGCAGAAGAGAAGGGGTGTAAAAGAGATAAGTGAGCTTGATGTGATGAGATGGGCAGATTCCTAGGGGGAAACAGAAGGGAAAAGTCAGCAAATAGTTTGGGAGAGACCACAGAAGAAAATCCTAATAGATTATGGAAGCCCAAGCTGGGAAGCCCAGGAAAGAAATGGCTAAAAAAAGTAAGTCTGCAGTACTGTGGAAAAGTGGGCTGGGGTGGGGGGGTGGTGGCGGGTAACAGTGGAGGGAGGGCAGGAAAACTGCTAGCCCCACAGTACCAGACGGGAGAGAAATTAACTTGCAGGGGCCCAGTGGGCTAACAGACACAGCTCCTCCTGTTGTCACAGCACTCACATTGCCAACTTCAGGTGCCTGTGTAGCTGTAGTGATCTGGTGGCAGGTTTAGCATCCCACTCACACCTATACTGAGGCAAACCCTTCTTCTCCTCAAAGGTGCCCTGTTGGCGGACTCAGAACCTCACACATTTTAAATAAGCAAAATGTGTAAATCACAATGTGGAGTTCCAGCATGGCACTTGCAAAACTATAGTTGAGCAGTTACCTAGCTCTGATAATATAGATTTAGATCACAATCCATTTCTCTCTGCTCTCCTCCCACTCCAGTCTCCGAACCTAATGAAAGATCAGATGTGATGGCAATTAATGCAGCTTTACATAGGAAGCCCCTCTGACAGTACTCTTCTCTGCAAATCAAGCTGATAAAATATGAATGAGGGGAATATTGACAGTGGAAGAGACTCAAAAATCAAAGGAAGAAATGATCCTAACCTAGCCATGAATTTGGGTCCTGGGACACAGGGCATTCTCTGAGCAGGCTGTTACTCATCCTTAAAGTTACTACTCTGGCTGCTTCACAGGGTGGCTATGAGAAGTTGCTGTTTGAAAACCTTCTGGTGTACTTCACAAACACAGAATGTAAGATGTGGTTTTGTTTTTCCTAGGCTATTCTCCCCAACTCTGCTCTAAGAAAAATGGCTGTTGTTCTCAGCCAGCTACACACCAGCGTTTGGATCCAGGCTTCGCACAGAGGCAGTTACTCACTGTAGCAGGGATCCTAGGTGAAGGGGGTAGGTATGAACTCCTGAAACTTGAGCAGAGGTTCCCTGAGGCAAAGAACTCTGGCCTAGTCAAGTTGTCCTGCTTCCTGTTCACTGTGGCAGCATTTCTTTTCCTGCTTTGCCATCTCCACCTCTGGTTTGCCCAGCACTCTCCCTTTAGGTGGCGTGATCTTTATTTTGGCCATATATACAGCTGAGGTGCTTCTTCAGTAGGGACTGTCACCAGGGCACCAATGCTGTAGTCTCATTGTTCCACTGTGCCTCAGAAGCCTGTTTTGCCTGTTAAATTTTCCTCCCAGCCAGTCGTCTTGGAGTCAGACCCAAAGCTGGGCCTCTGGTTTGCCCTCTCTTGACTCCAGCCTGGGAAATGGTTAGCAAGGAAAAGGGAGTGTCAGGACATGTCGACAAATGATGGAAAATAACCCCCCACCACCCCTTCTCAGCTTTAGCATGCTGAGTTCTAAAAAAGTCATAAACTGATATATACATATATATGTATTTATTGGTAGAGACAGAGCTGGACAGAGAAGCCTCTGGAGCTGTCAGAAGGAATAAGTACACACACACTACAATTTTAAGGTATGGTTGCTTAGATGTCAGTGAACCCTCCAGTATCTTAAGTTCAATTTATTTATTTTTTTAAAGATTTTTAAAAGCAATATCTACATCCAACAGGAGGCTCAAATACAACATGAGTAGCATGCTCTAGTGACCAAGCCAGCCAGGTGCCCCTCAAGTTCAATTTTAACTGGCATCTGAGAAGAGCTTCAAATTAGAGCTAAATAATACCTAGAATATATGCCAGGCACTTGGCTAAGTACTTTCCATGCACTAGCTTATTTAATCTTCATAAGCTCTGAGATAGATGCCATTATTATTCCTCTTAACAGATGTAGAAACCAAGGTTCAGACAGGGGAAGTAACTTGTCAGAGATCAAATGGTTGGTACAGTCAATCTGGGATCTGAGGTCAGGACTAAGATCAAGGTCAAGGCCCTAAACTTGCACAAGGCTATGCTGCCAGCATCCCAGTCCTAAAGGCAATGTTTTTGGTTTTGTCTGGCTGTTACTCCCCCACCACTCCTCTATGCCACTGTCAGAAAAATGCTCACAAGTGGTCTTCTCCAAACCAGCCTGTCAGAAGGGAGAATTACTGGCATGGTTCTAGAACCTGAGGCCTCTGGCAATCATGCCTAGCCCTCCTATGAGCTCATAATAGTTTCTTCTGTGAGGAGCTGTCAACCTGTGTCTCCCCTCAACTGGTATATGCACAGCTGTATCTGCCTGACAGGTTGGAGGTGGTCCTGAGCCCTGCCTCTGCATTGTATGGTTTCCCCCTTTTTTTGACCTGGGCTCTAGACCAAGGGAGTCACGCCAAAGGGATTCCTTTCTAGTCCTCTTTGGCTAATTACGAAATATATTCACCTGGATACCAAAAGGTATGCTTCATCAGAGCCCTGTTTGTGTCGTTCACCACTGAATCCTTAAAAGAGTGCCTAGCATGTAGTAGGTACGCATTAGTTGAATCAACTGAATGAATGAGGTAATATAAGAATGAGATTACTGAATTGCTGACCACAAAGTATGCAGCAAATTATCAAGTGGATCATGTAAAAGTGAACTGTATACATTCACAACTTTATGTATTCTAGAAATACAAGCCAAAAAAACAGACCAGAGAATCCAAAGCAAGAGGGAAAAAAAAGATCAATTTAGAAACTAGGGGATGGGACAGAGAAATAGATGGGACAGTCTATTGGGATAGTTAAGTATCCAGATACTTAACCATCCCCTACTCCCAAACAAATATTACCAAACACATATTTAAACTGAGAAAAAGCATTTTTAATAACACACGCATACATTCATGGGACTTTAAACAAGATGTAGTAAATAAAAAATCTTTTTTTTAAAAAAAAGGAAAGAGAAAAGAAATCTGCATTTACTGTAAACTGCCTATGAGCTGGTGGATTAACTGGCTGACAAGACTGCCCAGGGAAAACAAATGCACAGATAATGAGGTGCACCAACACTGTTAATGAGTAGAAATAGCCACAGATCATGCTCTATGTGCCCAGCCACTGGTACCCTAATCTTGCCTCCTTAGAGACAAACCAGGACAGTCTCTTCTCTAATTTTCCAACTCAGTCACTTGTTACTGGGTCACCTCTTAAATTTTTTATTTTTAAATTTAAAAATTACCCTTGGTTTAAAGACTCCACGCATTATTACTGGCCAGTCCCCACCAACTATACTTGTTTGCACAGAAATAAAAAGGCAAATGCTCCTAACTGAGCCTGGATGACAACACGTCTTTTTCTCTTTTTTACATGTGGGGAGATTTTTGTGAAGTCAAAAGCAAGCTATTATTTGTACTTCAAAACAAAACAAAACAAAACAAAACAAAACAAAAATGCCAACCTTCCAAAAGGTGACAAAGGCACCATTGCCATCAGAAGACAGACAGGAAATGTACAAATGCTGTTACTTTACTGCTACATAGATGCATTTTGTGCATGGAGAGCCTCTTCACTAACATGATATAACTAATAGAATTCTATTTTCCGAGAACAAGAAAAGCAGTTTAGAAAAGGCCAACAGTTACACACAAAAGCATAATAAACACAAGTACCTTAATTTTCGCTTGCAATAAGGGTAATAAGTTTGACATACATATCCAGAAAATTAGACAAGGTTATTTTTGGCACAGTAATACTGCCAAACACACCACCACTCAGTGCAAGCTTTGTTTGCCAAGTCCCAAAAGTGGCCTGACATTCTCTGTGCAATGAACATTTTCTCCCCCTGCTACTAACCCATTAGCTAGGCAATAACAGCAGGAGGGAGACAAAACATGGGGACTCAAGAGGAAGAAGGGTAATACTTGATTTGGGAGAAAGTCATGGGCTACTTGTGCTAAAAGAGAATCACAGAATTTGTATGAGAACCCAATGCAAATACTGACCAGAATGTGACCTGGAGATGGAGACATCTACCAGAGTCATAAATACAAAGGGCCCAAACTGATGTCTGGCCATTTTTAAAGGGACAGATGAAGTATTTTTCTCTAATGAAGAAAGACAATTAAAAATAGAGACTTTTCTTATTGGAACTGCTAAATAAAAATGTATCAAAGTGGTTTTAAATTTGATGAGCAGTTATCTGTTGAAACTGCAATACAAAAGGGTCACTTAAAAAAAAAACCTGAATAACCCACTTGTCCCCCGTCAATGTACACGATTAGAAAATATTTACACGCTGTAATTACAAGCAATATAAGCAGTATTTTATACTTTGAGATTTTGTACACTTTACACAATGCAAAATGAGAAAAATATGAACACTTATAAAATTACACACAAATAATGTATCTACAAAGTATTAAATTACAAAGAGTGAAAGCCCCCATTGTTGGGCAGATAGATGCCAGAGTTTCAAGCTTCTGTCAAATAGAACTCTCTGTATCTATCTCATTAACCATAAGTGGCATTTTCTAATAATACCCTTGAGAGGTAGTATCAAGATAATAATATTCTTACCAGTAAACTCAACACAGAATAAAACTTTTGTTGCTCTGACTCTTGGGGCCTCATTCAACCGGGGTTCTTGGGAATCGGATTTACTTGTCTTCCCTATAAAATCTCTAACTGCTCAATGCTTGACATGGGCTCAAAAGTTACTTATATTATTGTAAATGATAAATTTAAAATAAAATGCTTTTTACTTCTAAGCCTCAATTTAGAGGTAGAAAGCTATTTTTCAAAACTTGTTTTCTCCCCTCTTAAACCATGAACCCCAGCCCAATTCCCATCTTCTCCACCATCCCCCCACCCCCCACAACTGGAGACATCAGAATACTCAGGAAAGTAGTGTTATCCAAGTCAATATTGAAAGAAAAAAAAAAGTTGACATTCTCAGTCAAGAAATAGCCCCCCCACCCCCGAAAAAGATACACTCAGTCAACAAAAGAATTTTTCAGTTAGCTAGTAAGAGTCTATTACTACCAAAGGCTTTAAAGGGCCCTTGGGCTAAGACCAGCATGTGCACTTCTACTAACCCTTTACCATTTAAACCCAAGGATGGCTTTCCAGTGTTTAAGAATATTTAGAGCAGCTGTGGTTTTCAAGTGCAACAACTTTAAAATACAAGCGCACACACGTGCGTGCACACACACACACACACACACACATATGCGCGCGTGCAATGTCCCAAAGAATAAACACCATCCAGGTCTCTGCCAAGCTTATATAAGGTTTTTGGAAACTTGTCCAGATCTTTAAGCTTCTATACTAGACTTCTGTAATATGGCTAACCAAGGGCCAGGATTCTAAGATTTAGCCAAGATTCTAAGATTTAACCAGTATTTAAAATATATATATATACATTTAAAAAGAATCCAAAACAAACTGCATATGAATGTTTTGGCATAAAAACAGAGACACTATTTTATAGCTTAACCTCTTCCCCTTAAGGGGATCTGACAATATAAGAAATTTCTGTTTCTTAACTGTTTAAACGTATTTTAAAAACCTAACAACTACAACAAAAAAACTAACAGGTTTGTATCTTGAATAGTGAAGGAAAATGTATGGATTGAAACCTCTCTGTAGTTTATAGGAGTTACAGAAGAGATTTATTCTTTGTTATTAAACTCAGTTCTAAGTTTTTTGAGTCCTAAAATAACCAAGGGGAAAATTAAAACCAACTGGAACTTGGTCTTGATTTCCATGTCCAACTACTTAAGTTGGTCCAAACCCCTTCCTACATATTTCCTGTGATTATCCAAGTGCCATAAATACAACTGGAAAAAAAAATAGGATAACTGGCTTACAGTTTAACAAGAGGAGTTAATAGGGGCAGGTTAGACATGCAACTATTAGCTGCTTCTACCCCTCCCCTCTTGTTATAGGATTCTGCTCTTTTTTAAAAGGCCAGTTGCCTTAAAATAAAGCAGATCATGTTTTCTATCTGCTTCAGAAACGGCAATTTCTTCATTACCAGCTTCATACTAGATATTCAAGTGGCACATTTGTAGCACATTTTCTTAGCATTCCATTGGAGTTCACAGCATTCTTTCTACTCTTCTAGGAAAAGGTCTTATTGAATTTCTCTTGGTTCATATTTTCGCTGCTTCAACTCCCGTTAAGAATCTGGTACCCAGAAGTCATGAAGCTGCCCCTAGAAAAGGGAAGGGGAAAAAACAGGATAAAGGAAAGTTGGATTATGAATTAATCCTTATAAAACTACTAATCATCAAACAGGGTTTTGATAAAGGAAGTAATAAATCTTTATATCATACATTTCTCTGAAAATTTATGGTAATTGGATTGTTTTCACATTTTGTGGTCTAACAATTAAAAAAAAGTACAAAATAAGTGCAAGATGTTTTCCTCATCAACACACACATGTGGAGGATCATATTTAAGAAGATTATGTAAAATTAAGCTAATAGAAAAGTTTTAGTATTAAATTCTTTTAATATCACATCAGCAAAGATGGCCAGGCTAAAACAAGATCTACTGAGATTAGAAACTGAAACAACAACAAAACACTAAGATTTCTAAGAGGCTTCTCTCTCAAAGAGCAGGCATTTATGAAGGGCAATAACAGCAGAAGAGTCAAAATATAAAATAGTTGAGATTAATTTTTCTAATTAATCTTTAGTGTTCCTGTGGCTTTGACATAAACTATAAAGCAACTTCTAGGTCCTATCTACTGAAATCATGGCCCTTGGACCAGCAGCACTGCCATCAGTTTGAGAACCTGTTAGGAATGCAGCATCTCTCAGGTCCCACTCCAGCTCTATCGAATCAAAATCTGCATTTCAACAAATTGATGCCTATATGCACATTAAAATTTGAGAAGCATAATTTAGACAATAACATATCAGTTTGTAAAAGGCAAATTTATATATGGCAATGTAATACCAGGTGCTTAAACAATGCCTCTCTTAAAAGTCCCTTTAGATATGATACCAAATGCCTAACAAAAGGAAAAATAATAAATAAAACTGGACTTTATCACAGTTAAAAACTTTTGTTCTACAAATGATACCATCAAGTCAATGAAAAGACAACACACAGAATTGGAGAATATATTTGCAAATTATATACCTAACAAGGGACCTGTATTTGGAACAAATGGAGAATTCTTACAATTCAATAATAAAAAGATAGAAAACCCAATTAAAAAATGAGCCAAGGGTTTCAATAGACATTTCTCCAAAGAAGCTACATGAATGGACAATGGACAGCAAGCATATGAAAAGATGCTCAACATCATTAGTCATTAGGGAAATGTGAATTAGAAGCACAATGATATCCTACTACCAACCCCTTACTAGAGCTATAATAAAAAACATGGATAATAACAGGTGTTAGCAAGAATGTGGATAATTTAGAAATCTTATACATTCTGGTGGGAGTATAAAATAGTGCAGCCTTTTGGAAAAGAGTCTGACCAATTCCTCAAAACATTTAATTACCACATGACCCAGCAATTCCACTCCCAGGCATATACCCAAAGTATTTTCATTTGAAAACATATGTTCACACTAAAACCTATGCAGAGCTGTTCATGAAAGCATTATTTGGACAGCCAGGAAGGAGAAGCCTACTCAAATGTCCATCTAATAAGTGGATAAATCAAATAAGATATATTCATACAATGGAATATTATTTGGCAATAGAAAAAACATACATGCTACAACATGGATTCACCTAACATTATATTATGTGAAAGAAGCCAGTCATAAAAGACCACACAGTGAATCATGGTGTATCACTTATATAGGCAAATCTATACAGACACAAAGAATAGTGGTTACCTATAGGCTTGGAGGGAGTGGGGATAGAAATGCAGGTGGTTGGGGAATGGGCAGTGGCTGCTAATGGGTTCTGGGATTTCTTTTTGGAGTGACAAAGTGTTTTACATTAAAACATTTGGTGGTGATGGCTGCACAACTCTGTGCGTATACTAAAAATCATGTTAAATGAGTGAAATATGATATGTGAATTTTATTTCAATAAAGCCGTTTAGAAAAATGCTCCTCATGAAATAACCTACATTTGATGCAATGTGACATTTTAAAACGGGCTCAACCATCTTTGGAAATAAGTAATAATAAAGCAAACCAAAATGAAAAAACATACACAATTATACTGGAATTTTCAGTTTATCTTAACACATGGAGAAGCAAGTGCTCTGCATACTTTTTTCAAACAGTATAAAGAAATACCATTTAGCAATACTACTAAGAATAAATAAAACTGTTTAATAAAATGACACCTGAGTAGGCCGACAGTTCTGGATTATTTCCTGCCATTTTCCATGTATCCTGGCAACCAAGTCTTTTACCTTAAAAATATCAAAAAGGGGAAAGGGATCAGATCAAAACATCCTTAACTAAAATCAATTTAATGCTGGATATAAAAGATCTGGTAGTTGTGACAGGCCCACACTCAACAATTCAACTTAATTTTTGTCAAGAAAGAGAAAATACTCATCTTCTGGAGAGACTTTGAAATCAGTGATTAATATAAGACGTTTATCCATCACCATCATCTAAATTACTGAATGCTTAGGACTCTATTTTCCCATTTGTTACTAAAGATCATCCAGAAAAAACATATTCCTTCCCTACCTTCAAGACACTTGTATTTTTAACTTGTTGGCTTTTGAACACCCATGTAGAGAAGCTGAAGTGTGGGTTTTGTATACGGCCTAAGGCTTTAGCTGTTCATTGTCTTTCCAATTTCTGTTTGAAAGACTCAAGGCCACAAAAATAGTTGTCATTTGTTCCTTTCCACACTATCAGAAGATCCAAGATTCACTCTTCTGCCTCTCTAGGTTTCTGCAAAGTACTATGAATTGTCTTTAAATAATAGGTATATTCCTACATTGAAGGCTTAGTGAGTCTCTGCCTGAAACTCAAAATTTCCTACCACTCTAGAGATGCTCAATTAGCTCTTAAACATAACTGCTTCAGAAAAATGTTTTAAACCAGTCAGGAATTTTATAGCTGCTTTGAAGTTATAAAGTAAATTAAAAGGTCTACTTTTTTCTCCATTTAGAGTTCAGCCGATTCAGTTTCTCTAAAATAATCACCATCTTTTTCAATTACAGGTTGTGAAGAGGAAACTCCTCAGCAGACCATCCCCAACGCAATTTTCATAGACCTCTGTGTCTCTCTACACTCTAAGTAAGATGAGCTCTGGCACCAATCTATGCCGGCCCTTAGCTTTAAGAAACAAAAACCTTGGGTGGTCCCCTTTTAGCATGTCTGTCAGCAGTAGCCACTACCACCAAGTTCTCCGGGCCAGTAACTCTAGTCAATGTTCAAAAGAATGTGCTTCTCTGAAACTGGTTTCCACTCTAAGGCAAAGAGCTATCCCCTACATTTTTCTGAAAATCTGCAATCTGATACAACTTCATTAGTTGCTCATCTTTGTATTTAACTTAAATCTACTAAAATATATACACATACTAAATCCAAATGGGCACTGTTGAAACGACTAACCTTTACAGTTAATTAATGTAAGATATAAAGTTACAAAGCTGAAACTTCATTTAATGACTTATCCAAACACAATGCCAAAAAAGAATCAGCTCTACACTACAAATGCTCAAAGATGATTTAGAATTAAAAAATCAAAAAAAAAAATCCTTAAAAGAAAAGGTTTTTTAAAAAAAGTGTTTAGTTTGTTTTAGGATAAAATGTTAAAAATCATTTTATTAATACTAAAGTTGCTTTCCTAACTCCATACTCATATTCAGCTTTTCTATGGTCTTTGAATACACTAAACTTTAAAAAAAAAAGCTTAGTAAACTTACTGCTGAATTATTTCTATCATAGAGCTCAGACTAGGTGATGCAGAACTCAGAAACCTTTCATGCATTCTCTAATTAGGATATTCAAAGAATAACAGATAACTTATTTCTTCTCTATGAACAAAACAAGTTTTCAACCATCACAAAATGTTATAACCACTTTTAAAACATATTTAATTAAACAATGCTTTTAATCCTCAAAACTAACTTAAGCCTAAAAATCTTAATTTTGTACCATGAAAAAAGAAACTGTAAGTTTTATTAGTACTGGAAGAATTTTCTCTTCAGGTGTCAGGAGTTTTAGAGTAGAGAGTATAGTAAAATGAAAAATGTATTTGTCTTGAGATTTTTTTTCTCTTTCACTTTTTTGACTTTAGGAAAGTGTTTTATTATTTTTTATTTATTTTTATTTAAATTCAATTTGCCAACATATAGTATAACATCCAGTGCATCTCATCATGTGCCCTCCTTAATGCCTATTAGCCAGTTACCCACCTCCCCTTCGGCAACCCTGTTTGTTTCTCAGAGTTAGGAGACTCCTGGTTTGTCTTCCTCTCTAATTTTTCCCCACTCAGTTTCCCTCCTTTCCCTTATGGTCCCTTTTACTGTTTCTTATATTCCACCTATGAGTGAAACCATATAATTGTCTTTCTCTGATTGACTTATTTCAATCAGCATAATACCCTCTAGTTCCATCCACATCAATGTAAATGGTAGATGTAGATATTCATTCTTTCTGATGGCTGAGTAATATTCCACTGTATATATATTCTCTTTCACTTTTTTTTTTTTTTTAAAGTAATCTCTTCACCCAATGTGGGACTCGAATTCATGAACCCAAGATGAAGAGTCACATGCTCTACTGACTGAGCCAGCCAGGCGCCTCTCCTTTTTTTTTTTATTTTATTTTATTCTTAATGTTTTATTTATTTATTCATGAGAGATAGAGAGAGAGAGAGGCAGAGACACAGGCCAAGGGAGAAGCAGGCTCCCTGTGGGGAGCCGAATGTGGGACTCAATCTTAGGATTCCAGGGTCACACTGAACCAAAGGCAGACGCTCAACCACTGGGCCACCCAAGCATCCCTACTTTCTTTCTTTCTTTTTTTTTTTTTTTGAGGCATCCCTACTTTCACTTTTAATCTAGCTAGAAGTATTTACTAGCAGTTGATTTGTTATTAAAGGAAAAAGTCATATTTCTCATCTTACATTTTCTTTTTTTTTTTCTTTCTTTTTTTTTTTTACATTTTCTTTTAAAGAGAGGCTTATATGCTTCTTTCTCAAATATTAATTTCCATTAATTAATGGCCAAACAACAACAGCAAAACCTAACAATTCTTATAAAAAACACACTTACCTTAGTTCTATAGAATAGTCTAGCATCTTCTCTAATATCACACTTAACGTGCTTTTCCAAAGCCCCACAGAGATGCACGAAGTGTTTCTGTGCAAAACAGACATGAGGGATGAAAACAACTCTGAAGCATTGCAAATTAACAGAGATGATGTTGCTAGAACAACTAACAATCATTTAAAAATCTCTTTCTCTAGTTAGTGATTTCTGATATTAACCATAACGTAATAGTAGTCCTATTAGTGAAAACAGTAACTGCCACAACAGTAAGACTGTTAAGGTTTACTGCTAATTAACATAAAAATATATACAAACATGAGAGTTGTTTTGTTATATATTAAGCTACATTAATGAAAATGTGAATTCTGACTGTGATTTATGCTCAGAAATTTAAAGAGTCCTTTTTAAGATTTTATTTATTTATTTCAGAGAGAAAGAGAGCATAAGCAGGGGGAGAGGGAAGGACAGAGGGAGGTAGAAGCAGACTCCCTGTTGAGCAGGGAGCCTAACAAGGGGCTTAATCCCAGGACTCTAGGATCATGACCTGACTCAAAGGCAGAAGCTTAGCTGACTGAGCCACTCAGGTGCTCCTCCTTCTTTTTTAACATATTCTCTAACGGAATATTCAAGTAACAGCTTACTTTTTCTCTATGAACAAAACAAGGTTTAAAAAGTTTTTTTTTTAAATAAAGATTTTTTTTAAAGATTTTATTTATTTATTCATGAGAGACACACACACACACAGAGGCAGAGACGCAGGCAGAGGAAGAAGCAGGCTCCATGCAGGGAGGCCGATGTGGGACTTGATCCTGGGTCTCCAGGATCACGCCCTGGGCTGAAGGCAGCACTAAACCGCTGAGCCACCTGGGCTGCCCTTTAACAAATATTTTATATATTTATTCATGAGAGACACAGAGAGAGGCAGAGGGAGAAGCAGGCTCCACGCAGGGCGCCTGATGCAGGATTTGATCCCGGGACTCCAGGATCACGCCCTGGGCCGAAGGCAAGCATCAAACCACCGAGCCACCCAGGGATCCCTTAAAAATAGTTTCTTGAGAAATTAAGTGTCTTAAGTTTGAGATGTGTATTGTCCAAAACATTCACTGTCATATATACAGTATAGTAAGGTTGAATATACTAAGGTGAGAATATAAACGGACACTTTTTTGAAGGGAAACGTGATAACCATTATTTTACAATAATTTAAACTTGAAAAATTTACAACCTATGATCTAGCAATTCCAATTCTAGTTTTCTACAGAAATGCTTATATAGGTTGGTAGACATGCAAATAGCATGTTCAAGTTAGTCTGTGTATAATTACAAAGAGCATAATACAATGTTCATCGGTAAAGATTTTGAAATACTATAGTTATTAGAAGTGTTAATATCTTATGGCAATAAAAAAGATAAGTTGCAAATAATATGAATAGTATGACTCCATTTTCATTAAGGTAATAAGTTAGGGGGGATCCCTGGGTGGCTCAGCGGTTTAAGCGCCTGCCTTTGGCCCAGGGCGTGATCCTGGAGACCCGGGATCTAGTCCCATGTCAGGCTCCCTGCATGGAGCCTGCTTCTCCTTCCGCCTGTGTCTCTGCCCCTCTCTTTCTTTCTATGTCTATCATTAATAAATAAAAAAAAAAAAAAAAAAAAAAAAGGTAATAAGTTAGTATATACATAAATTATGGAGAAATTTATAGGAGGGCATGGGAGTCTTTTACTTTCTACTTTATATAGTTTTATAATAATTGAAAAAAATTTTTTAAGAGTTTATTTGTTTATTCTTGAGAGACAGAGAGAGAGAGAGAAGCAGAGACATAGGCAGAGAGAGAAGCAGGCTCCATGTAGGGAGCCCGATGTGGGACTCAATCCCAGGACTCCAGGATCATGCCCTGGGCTGAAGGCAGGTACTCAAGCACTGAGCCACCCAGGCATCCCTTTTTTAACTTTTTTAAAAGATTTTATATTTTTACTCATAAGAGATAGAGAGAGGGAGAGACATAGAGAAAGGGAGAAGCAGGTTCCCTGCAAGGAGCCTGATGTGGGACTTGATCCCAGGACCCCAGGATCATGACCTGAGCCAAAGGCAGATGCTTAACCACTGAGCCACCCAGGTGCCCCTATAATAATTGAATTTTTAAACAATAATCATTGCTTTAACCAAAAAAAAAAAAAGAAAAACAATTTAAAAGAATGTGAAGACCACATAAGAGTAAAACAGATAGATGACTACATTAGGTTCCAATCAGGAGAGCAGTTTTAGGGGCAGGTGGCAGGCTCAGTCAGGGGAGCATGTGACTTGATCTCGGGGTTATGAATTCAAGTCCCATGTTGGGTACAGAAGTTACTTAAATAAATAAACAACAACAACAAAAAGAGGAGAGCAAACAAAATTCTATGTACAATGGTGTTTATAAAAATACAAAGACTACTACACAGAGAAGGAAACCATCAACAAAATGAAAAGGCAACTACTGAATGGGAGAAGATATCTGCAAATGATATATCTGATAAGGGGTTAATGTCCAAAATATATAAAGAACACCAAAAAACAAACAAAACCCTACAATAAAAAAATGGGCAGAAGACCTAAACAGATATTTTTCCAAAGAAGATATACAGATGGCAAAAAGATATCTCATTGTGGTTTTGATTTTAATTTCCTAGATTATTAGTGGTATTAAACATCTTTTCATGTATCTTTTTGCCATCTGTATACAGGGGTGCCTGAGTAGCTCAATCAGTTGGGTGTCTGCCTTTGGCTCAGGTCCTCATCCCAGGGTTCTGGAATTAAGCCCTGTGCTGGGCTCCCTGCTCAGTGGGAAGTCTGCTTTTTCCCTCTGCTTCTGTCCTTCCCCACTGCTCTCTTTTTTTAAAAAAATATTTTATATATTTATTCATGAGAGATACACAGAGAGAGAGAGGCAGAGACACAGCCAGAAAGAGAAGCAGGATCCTTGCAGGAAGCCTGATGTGGGACTCGATCCCGAATCCTGGGATCATGCCCTGAGCCAAAGGCAGAAGTTCAACCGCTGAGCCACCCAGGCATACCTCTCTCTTTCAAATGAATAAACTCATAAAAAAAAAAAAAATTAAAGAAAAATAAATATAGTTAAAAATAAAGTTAAAAAAAATCATATCAAATCAAAGTTTACTCAAGGATATAGAAGACATGGAGAAACATCCCAAAATGATCTATGAATGCATAAGAATTGCAACAACATTTTTTAGGGGGGTGGAGGCAGAAATTGATTCTTTTTTTTTTTTAAAGTAGGCTCCACACCCAGCATGGGCCCAAGCAAGGGCTTGAAGTCATGACCCTGAGATCGAGACCTGAGCTGAGATCAAGAGTCAGAGGCTTAACTGACTGAGCCACCCAGGTGCCCCAGCACAAACTGATTCTAAAACTCACTTGCAGGGCAGCCCGGGTGGTTCAGCGTTTCAGTGCCCCTTCAGCCCAGGGTGTGGACCTGGAGAACCGGGATCGGGATCAAGTCCCATGTCAGGCTCCCTGCATGGAGCTTGCTTCTCCCTCTGCCTGTGTCTCTGCCTCTCTCTCTCTCTCTCTCTCTGTGTGTCTCTCATGAATAAATAAATAATTAATCTTTTAAAAATATATAAATAATAAAACTCACTTGCAGAAAAAACAAGTATCATCTTAAACAGAAAATGCTGGAAAATATTTTAAAATATTTTGAAAATAAGTGAACAGATCTATATCAGATATCAAATACACTATGTAAAAATAAAGTTAATTAAAACTGTTGTCTTGGGACAGGAAGAGCAAATAGATGGAAAAGAGTCCAGAAAAAGAACTGGGAATTGAACATGTAATAAAGATGGCATTTCAAATTGTTGCAAATTGATCCTTGAAATGAGACAATGGGCCACATCACCTTACACCTATCAGAATGGCTAGAATCAAAAGACAAGAAATAGCAAGTGTTGGCAAAGATGGAGAAAAAGGAACCCTCATGTAACTACTGGTGGGAATGTGAACTGGTGTGATCACCGTGGAAAGCAGCATGGAGGTTCCTCAAATATTTAAAAAGAAATACCAAATGACTCAGTCATCCTATTACTGGATATTTACCCAAAGAAAACAAAAGCACTAATTTGAAAAAATATATGCACCCCTATGTTTACTGCAGCATTATTTAAAATAGCCGAGAATGGAAGCAACTTAAGTGTCCAGTGACAGATGAATAGATTAAGATGTAGTATATATGTGTATGTGTGTGTATATATATATATAATAGATATGTGTGTATATATATATATAAAATAGAATACAGCCAGAAAAAAAAATGAAATCTTGCCATATGAGACAAATGGATGAACCTAGAATGTTAAGTGAAAGTGAAATAAGACAGAGAAAGATAAATACCATATGATTTCACTTATATGTGAAACCTAAAAAACAAAGTAAGTGAATAAGCAAACAAAAAGCAGAAACAGACCTATAAATACAGAGAACAAACTGATGGTTCCCAGAGGGTAGGTGGGTGGGGGACAGTGAGAGGCTATGCAAAATGGCTGAAGGGGAGTGGGAGATACAGATTTCCAGGTATGGAATGAGTAAGTCATGGGGATAAAAGGGTATAGCATAGGAAGTATAGTCAATGGTATTGTAATAGTGCTTCATGGTGACATATGGTAGTTACACTTGTGGTGAGCATAGCATAACATATAAACCTGTTGAATCCCTATGTTGTACACCTGAAACCAATGTAACACTGTCTCCTTAAAAAACAACAACAAAAAACCAAAAGCAAAACAAATAATAAAACCTAAGACAACCCCTCATGAACCAGTCTTATGTCCTTTTCACAATGCCTAAGGAGGTAATATTAAGTTTTAAAACAGGTTGGAATACCGACAGTATGAAATATGATGACTTAAATAAGAACTTTCTCCAGAAGTATGGATTATGGAAGTATGGGAAGGAAAGAATAATTCAAAATGAAAATCTTGACATGGGGAGATAATTAAGAAATGCATATGTAAAGTAGCCTGACTTACTATTAGTTTAATTTTGAAGTCAAATATTTTTTTTCCAAATATTATTTCTAAAGAAAAAAAAAAGTGTAGTGGGAGAAGAGATGGGAAGACACCAGCTAAGAGCTGGTCCATTTGGTGACCCTGGTATTACACTGTTGTCAAGTTATGATGGTTAAATTACACTCCAATAAACAGAACTAATGTGCAGATAATTCTTGCCAAAGATATGGTTGCAAAGTTACTATTACTTCTCTTTTTCCAGGGTATACTGGGATTTCTATAGTAAACCCAAAGTTAACTTTTACAAAGTTTTCTTCTATAAAAAGAATGTTCATTCATTCCATCAATAGTGGCACTTATTAAAAACAAGAAAATACTAAAAACTACCTACCCGTTGTCCAGAAGAAAAAGAATGAGAACAACTAACTTCACCAACTAAATGAAGAAGAATGTACGTCAGATAATATGCCTGTTAGAGAAATAAAAGAAAACACCCATGAATTAGCTAGCATAGATACCATCCCAGTTTTTTACACATTAGGAGAGTTGCCCAGGAAGGACTAAGAATTTGCTAAGTTGACTGAGCTGGTAAGTCAGGAAAAGCCAAGCATTTAACCTAGGCTTCCTGATTTCTAAATCAAGTGCATTCCCTTTGCCATCTTGCAACTGCCCTAGTAAAGGAGTACCAAAAAATACTCCCAGTATTAAATTACCAACAACCATCGTTTGACCTCAATTCTCAACTCTCAGGGTTACTGAAGAATTTCATGACAGCTGTAAGTAAAAAATATCATGCACTTTATAATTGTGTTGCTAGAATGTACCTAAGTCTCTAAATCCAGAAATGCCTATGCTATTAGCTTGTCATTAGGAAACTGGCACCAGTTATATGTATTCTTTTGAGAGATGATCTAGCCCCAGATACCTGCTTTTCAAGTTCCAAATGAAGACTATCATCAATAGTGCCATTTGGCTGTTCAGCCCTTTTCTTCAAGACCATTTTCTTCAACAAATCAGAAGGCTTCATTTGTACAAGATAGCGATGTAGGACTGATATCTATCAACAGAAGAGGAAAAATTGAACAGTTGCTCTTTCTTAATCTTTTTTTCAGTGGTCCTCTGTTCATTTTGCCTTCTCTAATTTTGTTCCTTTAGCTTTCTTTATAGTCCAGGGATATCCAATTCTCCTTTACTTAAAAGTTCTCATTTGCTTAGAAGGGATTTTAAATTAAAAGATTTGATATTTGTAATTGAGGATAAAAGCTCAAGGAGGAGACCAAATGGCATTACAAACAGAATGCTTTCTCTGTGAAATTATTTTAAAGTCAGCAAAGCTAAATCTCTCTAAGAGTAGAAGTCCCTGAATTCTGAAAAGAATTCTTTTTTGATGGAAGTATCACTGAAAGAACTGACAGCTATTTGCCTGGTGGCTCAGAAATGGTCCCCATATATCTGGAATCAAATCTACTTGAACTCTGCTAATGAAGAAACCAGCTGTCCCTTGCAATCTGTCTCACAGCACTCTGTGCATACTTCTATCATTCTTACTACACTGTACTAAAATGGCTGGTTTATTTTGTTTCATCCTAGATTGTTTTCAAGAGCAGAGTCTCTAATTTATTTTTTCATCCCTAGGACCTAGTAGAGAAAAGAGCATTTGTATTGAATTGCAATTCATACAAGAACACATCTAGAACAGGTTAGATGTTGAGTTTTAAAATTCCAACCATGTGTAGCCCCCATAGCTCCCTCAGTGCTATTAATGTTTGTAAAAAGCTTTCAGGACCTCTCAGTGGAGCTTCCTTTTTTTTTTTTTTCTAATTTTTTTTAATTTTTAAAATTTATTTACGACAGACACACACACACAGAGAGAGAGGCAGAGACACAGGCAGAGGGAGAAGCAGGCTCCATGCACCGGGAGCCCGACGTGAGATTCGATCCCGGGTCTCCAAGATCGCACCCTGGGCAAAGGCAGGCGCCAAACCGCTGCACCACCCAGGGATCCCTCAGTGGAGCTTCCTTTGGACATACTTAAACCCATTCATATATACAGGATATATTTACCACTGAACAAGTACTAGAGGACAACCATGTTTAAGCCCTACAATTTAAGGATTATTTAATATTAAAACAGGCACAAGGGGATGCCTGGGTAGCTCAGCAGCTGGGTGTCTGCCTTAGGCTCAGGGCATAATCCCGGGTTGGGGAATCGAGTTCCGCGTTGGGCTCCCTTTGAGGAGCCTGCTTCTCTTGTCTTTCTTTGCCTTTGCCTCTCTCTGTGTCTCTCATGAATAAATAAATCTTTAAAAAATAAAAATAAAAAAATTTAAAAACTTAAAAAAACAAGTACAAGATGCAATTATGTGTAATAGTTCTGCAACTTCTAATCTTATGATAAAATCGCTAACCTTGATAAGGTGAACTAATAGTCTCATATATATCACATTTTGATTTTCCCACTAGTATTTATACATTGATTCATCTAATTGTCCACAATTAACCTATGGTATTGGGTATGATATCATGTCCATGTAATGGATCTCAATAGTTAAGTACCATTTTAAAGTTTATATGAACTATATAATTATGCTTGAGAGTTGAGATCTAACCTCAGAACTTTTGACTTAAGAACCATCACTTTTCCCTATACCTCACGATCTTTCCCATTTATGAAAAGAAAACAAAAATATTATTTATACCTGCAGATTACTGGCATTAGGGATATCTTCATGTTTCTCATCCAAAAGCTTTGAAATAATCACTAGGCTGAGGCACTGTCTTAGTTGCCTGGAATTAGAATTTAAAGTATTTAGAATGCATTTTAATCAATACTGTTTGAGATGCAAAGATGCAAATAAATGAGCCCAAAGGAGTCCTTCTAAATGGAAACATAGCTAATATTTCAAGAGACGGCAGTACAGGAACATATAAACTTTAATAGAACTGTAAGATTTTCGTGTAAAATATTTGTACATTAAGTTAGAATTGTCTGAAACTCAGGCAAATCATTAAGAGCCTTTATCTTTGGCCCTGCTGATTCACTGAAAGAAAATCTATTTTATTGCTCACATTTATGTTTACTAAAGTAAAATAAAAAGAAAAAAAACTCATTTTCTTTAACTCATTCATTTTCATGATATGTGCCATCTGTATTGTTATAAGCTAAAATTAAAAATCAAGGATATCACAAAATGATCTAAGCATTAGAATCAGGCTGTCACAATGCCTTTCCCCATGGCCAACTATGAAATAAAAGACTGATCCAACATTCAAAGAATGATGAAAGAGAATAAAGGACCAAAGTATTTCATTAATGTAAATATAAATTTTTCTTGATGCTTATTTCTCAATTTTCTATACCTTCCACGTGATGTCCAGTTAGGAACCAGCTGTACCAACCACAGAAGGTTGTGTGGATGACTAGACAGCTCATTTATGGCCAGACAGAGTTCAGGCACCTGAAAACAAAGAATAAGCAAGATTTTTCAAATAGGTCAGTGGAACTAAATCATCCACCATCCCTTCTTGCCCTTATGGAAGCATTATTATAAAAAGAGCCTCATTTTCAGAAAAAGCATGGAGTCTAGGACCTGCTAAAACAGACACAGTACACAGATTCAGTTTTAAACTTTGGAAGAGGGGATCCCTGGGTGGCTCATCGGTTTAGCACCTGCCTTCGGTCCAGGGTGTGTGATCCTGGGAATCGTGGGATTGAGTCCCGCATCAGGCTCCCTGCATGGAGCTTGCTTCTCCTTCTGCCTCTGTGTCTCTGCCTCTCTCTCTGTCTCTCATGAATAAATAAATAAAATCTTAAAAAACAAATAAACTTTGGAAGAGACTGAACAGATATACTAATCAGAATCTCACTTGGCTTTTATGTTTTGTGCTATGGCATACCTATACCTGCATCTAAACAGTCCTCTCCAGGAGAATCTAAATCTAAATAAATCTAATTTAAGATTGATTGATTGATTAATTTTAGACAGAGAAAGAGAGGGAGCATGTTTGAGTGGAGGGAGGTGCAGAGGGAGAGAGAAAAGAATCCTTAAGCAGACTCCCCGCTGAGTACAGAGCAGAACTGGGGGCTCCATTCCAGGGCCCTGAGATCATGACCTGAGTCGAAATTAAGAGTTGGACACTTAATCAACTGAGCCACCCAGGTGCTCCTAAATAGACCTAAATACAAATACCCTAGAGGTATATAATGAAAGCTGCAGAAGATCATGTTTCTGACCTGGGATTTCTTGCATTTTAGGGATCCTCAACTATTTCAGTATTTCAAGTCTAACAAAATTGCTTCAAAATAATCTCTGAGTAGGGGAAGAAACTATGGGATGAGGGTAACAGATGGGACAAGGTTGATTATGTCCTGTTAATTGTTGAAGCTGGGTGATAAAGTACTTATGGGTTCATCATACGTGTCTATTTTTGCACTTTTGAAATCTTCCACCAAAAAAGGTTCTAAAAAATAGAATTCTTAAAAACCTAACAAAAATTATACACATTTACCATTAATATGGCTATAGATATTCAACTCAAATTTTTGTTGTGACTTTGCTTCACCATTTCATGTAGGTCTTTCCTAAAGGTCACTTCAGAAGGGCCTTCCCTGACTGCCTTATCTGAAACAGCAGAGGATCCCTGCCTTGCTATTATTCTCTACACCCATGTCTTGCTTTATTTTAATTTGTGGTCCTTACTACAACTTGACACGATATTATAATCTATATTTACTTTATTATTTAACTCTCTAACATAAAACTGCCATAAAGGCAATGGATTTATCTTTTTCATGGCTGTATTTCTAATACATTAATGCTGGGCCCACAGTAAATTCCCAATAAACACTTAAAAAAAAAATGAATAGCTGCAGTTTTAGAGAAGATTCAGTTACCATAAATTTAAATAATACAGTTCCTTGGGTGCCTGGACGATTAACTGATCAGTTAATCACATGCCTGCGGCTCAGGTCATAATCTCAGGGTCCTGGGATTGAGCCCCGAGTTCAGCAACCTGCTCAGCAGGGAGTCTGCTTCTCCCTTCTCCGGCTTCTGTTCTCTCTAATAAATAAATAAAATCTTAAAAAAACAAAATACAGTTCCAGCGAAGATAGTCCCTTCCTCAGTTTATTTTTCATATGTTAGAGATCTTAACAGGCTAGAAAATAGTAATTCCATATGCACCATGAAAGTCAAATTGTGATGGTATATAAAAAACCAATGCTAAAATCAATATAAAGGCTTTAAGTATGGTTTACCTTTGTGTTCCAATCTCTAATATTTTTCATCAGATTTATCAGGAGGCTCTGAAAGTCCACCAGAGGAATCTGTTTCAGCTGTTTCTCCAAACTCATTTTAAACAACATTAAAATCAACAACATTATTTCACGATCTTGGTAACCTTCTGGATGTATGGATGTACACAAGCCGAGAAACTGTGACAGAAGTACAGAGATAAAACAACTTAAGGAGATAAATTTCACTTGGAGAGTTTAAATTATAAAAACTTTCTGACAAAAAATGCAAAAGTAAAAAACATCAAATGTCTGGAAAAAGAAGGCAAGAAATAAAGAAATGCTCATTTAATAGTTGAAATAGGTGACAAGATAAGTATTTTATTCTCCAATTTTCACTTTTGAGATTTTTTAAATGGTTCGGTATCACTGATTTGATTCAGCCACTAAAAAGTTTTAGCACTGTTATTAATTCTTAATCACTAAGTTAAAGTAATAACTTCTTCAAACATCCTAATTCTAAAAAATTATTGGTTCCAAAAAATACTGGTTTCTAAAAGCTTCTTGGTAAAGGTATTCCTAGAACTGTATTAATTCTGTAAATCTAAAGTTCTCTTTTACTCCTAATATTAAAACAAAACAAAACAAAATAGCAAGAACGACATTTGATACAAATACTATTACAAGCAATTTCAAAGATTGGATATTAGTAAACCTCTAGTAAAACACTAGTCATTTTGTTTTAAAACCTCCAACCACAAAACTAAATGGTTCTAGTTCTGTGCTAAAGACATAAAAAAGTAGTTTTCCCCTACCTTAACCACATTTAAAATGTTGGTTTCAGGAAGAGTTGAAAAAATTGGCTTACAAAATGAATCTTCACTTCCATCCCGTCCCCAAGTCATCTGTGTTTCAGAACTATTGAAAAGTGAATAAAGTAACATGAAATTAGGCACAAGATAATTATTTTAAGAAATATCGAACAAAAAATAAGTTTCATTGGGGCATAATTTACACACAATAAAATATACTGATTTTAAGTTTTGACAAATGTATATAGTAGGGTAACTGTCAAAAGAATAAAGAAGTAGCAGGACATTTCTATTACCCACAAAATCCCTTCATGCCAGATCCAAGTCACCCTGCTATCTCCCACTCCAGGTAAACACGAATCTGATTTCTATCTCTATTCATTAGTTCTCCCTTGAACAGCTACTTTTTATAAGGCACTATCCTCACTGATTTTGGTGGTGTCAGAGAACTACGTAGAAGGTGTCTTTGACTACAAAAGAACTCAACATTTGAAGGTCTCAATGAATAGATAGCAATATAAAGAAACAATTCTAAGCACCTTAATTTTGGTTGAGGTAATCCGTGAAGGTTCATGGAGGAGGAGATACATGAATTTGGCCTTCAAAAGTTATTTTGTTTAATTTTTTGAATAAATAATACCTTCATATGGTTAAAAAACTTCAAAAGGTATCAAGGCACAGTATGCTGTGAAGAACTATCCTCAGTCTAGGCATTTTGCCCCTACTTGCCCTCCCCATAATCACTACTAGTTTTCAGTCCTTCCTTCTACAGGCATTTTATGTATATACAAATAAATATGAATCTATGCCTTCCTTTACTATAAACTGTACATAGCACACTATATACTGTAGTATACCTCTCTTATTTCACTTAATGTATCTTATACTTCCAATAACCTTATATGAAAAGCTTTCTTAACTACTAAAGTCTTTGCTTGGTAGCCCTGTGTGCCTTCCTAGATATATAACCTCAGGCAAATTACTTAAACTATCTATGCCTGACTCCTCTATAAAATGGGAATGAAGTTAGTATCTAATAGTTGTAGTGACCATTAAATGGTCACTACATGTTAAGTCCTTAGGACTGTCCCTGGCACATAGTAAACAATATGTAACTACTAGTAGTTGTGATAATTATTAATGTATCATGATTTATTTAATCTGTCTCCATACGGATACTGTCTTGCTCTTAGAAACAGTGCTTCAACCAGTGAGACAGGTTATATTCTGATGAGCAGACACCGAGGATGGAGCTGAGGGATCAGTATGAGAAGAGCCAATGCAATGACTAATACAGAGGAACATCAAGTAGACCAATTTTGTTAGAACAAAAGGGAGAGCAAAATAGAAAATAGGTCAGAGTCAAATTGTAGAGTCTTAAATATAAGGTGTAAAGGTTTGAGAACCAAAGAGTAAGAAATTCAAGACTATGTTTCATAAAAGGAATCCTCCAAGAATGAAAAGAATGAATACCTTGGAGGTAGAAAGCTTCCAGGAAAAGGTTATTTTTTCGCCAGGGTAGGCATGAAAAGACTATCTGAATTAGACTGATACTGGTAACAAAAAAGGAAAGAACAGCTGTGACATGAGCAGAGGAAGTGGAACACAGGGATGTGAGAATTGATGGAATGTAAAAGAGAGAGGTTAGTTGTGACTCAGATTTTTAATAAATATTTTAAAGATTTTATTTATTTATTCATGAGAGAGACATACAGAGAGAGGCAGAGACACAGGCAGCGGGAGAAGCAGGCTCCCTGCAGGGAGCCCAATGCAGGACTCGATCCCAGGACCCTGGGATCATGCCCTGAGCGAAGGCAGACACTCAACCCCTGAGCCACCCAGGCGTCCCGTGTCTCAGATTTTAAGTCTGTACATCTAACACAATAATGGTCAAGAAAAGAACTGTTCTACTATCCTTTAGTATCGTATTTTCCCTATCTGAATATTTAAGAGCCTTCAGACATTTCATACACACCAACAAAAATTGTTAAGTTGCATGTGAGTCTTAGAAGAGAGCGTTGCGGTCATATCTCAATAGGATTCAGTCTTGTACTCATGTTGGTTAAACAGGTATTTCATCACAGTTCACTCATTCCTTCACCAGCTCCTTCCTGCTTTCCTGTGCTCATTGATGCCTACCATTACACTGCAACAGTTACTACAGCCACCATCTCCCTGCTGTAGTCACCAAACCTAAGGCCAACTCTTCAACTGGTAAGTAACCAAGAAAAACAACTATCTCACCAAATATCATTTGCATGCATTATGTCTTAATGCATTCATTATATATCTTTACTTCACTATTTCTACTTCAGTATCTACTTGCAACAGTGAAGAAAAATTCAAATCTGTTGCATACAACATACAAAATTACCACACGTTACTGAATTCATTGAATGTTAAATAATAAAATAATTGGCATTTTAACTTTTTAAAATATAGGTAGTTTGAGTATTTTAATGATGTATGGAGGAAATGTTGAGTTTTTCTGGATGGGCCAGGAAAGCGTTTTTTTCCCCTTATTTAAAGTGACAGAGAACATAGTTTTAATCTGAAAATTTGCTATCCAACATATTTTTAGATACAGATTACATCTGAGCAACAAGGGATCTTATTATGGAATGGAAAGAGAACTAGAGAAATAAGAGTTTGGCTTTGGATATAGCAAGTAACAAGAATTTACCTCTCAGAAGTGAAGATGAGTATATTTTCATAATTAAGAACATTCTTATTTCTATGCTGTTTATTTTTTCGTCCAATATTCTAATAGGTTATTGATCTTTTTCTCTTTTAATTTGAAACTAAACCAAACCTATGTCTGCAACCAGAGTTGTTTCATACACACATATATGCATGAATATGAAAAATTATATGAATATATACCTCCCTCTTATCCCTTTTGAGGCTTTTGATTTTGTGTATAGTGACTACTATCATGGCAAGTTGTGGTCAAATGACTTAATTTTCCTTTTTATGGCTTTCAAGTGTGAGTTCATACAAAAACCATTTTCTCTTTTTCTAGGATTATAAATACCTGCTGGTTTCTTCTATTACTTTTATGGTTTCATTGTTTACATTAAAATCTTTAATCTATCATTTTGAGATATGGATGCAAAATTTTTCAGATGGCTACCCAGTGTTCCAAACAGTGGAAAATACCAGATACTTAATATCCTACTCTTTCCTCATTTATGGAAATAGCATCTTTAGCATAGTGTCTCTGTCTTTGCTCGTTTTGGACTTACTTTCTTCCACTGATAGAGCTTTGCATCTTGTCCTTGTCCTATACTATTATCTGCTAAAGCCAGTCCTGCCTCTTAACTCTTCTTTCTCAAAGCTTTCCTGGAAATTGTTTTTTTCCATATGACTTTAGAATTACCTGTATAGTAACAACTCTCCCCTTCCCCACAAAATATTTGATTGGCATTTTAAAAAATATTTATTTATTTTTAAAAGATTAAAAAATATATTTTATTTATTTATTCATGAGAGACACACAGAGAGAGGCAGAAACACAGGCAGAGGAAGAGGCAGGCTCCTTGCGGGGAGCCTGATGCAGGGCTCAATCCCAGGACCCTGGGACAGAGAGAGAGAGAGAGAGAGAGAGAAAGAGAGAGCACACAAGCAGGAGGAACAGCAGAGGGAGAGGGAAAAGTAGACTCCCTGCTCAGCAGGGAGCCCAACACCAAGCTCGACATGACCCAAGCAGAAGGCTGATGCCTAACCAGCTAAGTCATCCAGGTGCCCCAATAGTGGATGGTCTTATTAAATTTTTAAAAAAAATTTAAATGTTTCTATTTCCTCCTTGTTAAATATGATGATGACTTTTTGAATTTTTTAAATTTTTATTTATTTATGATAGTCACAGAGAGAGAGAGAGAGAGGGGGGGGCAGAGACACAGGCAGAGGGAGAAGCAGGCTCCATGCACCGGGAGCCCGATGTGGGATTTGATCCCGGGTCTCCAGGATCGCGCCCTGGGCCAAAGGCAGGCGCCAAACCGCTGCGCCACCCAGGGATCCCCTGATGATGACTTTAAGACTAAGACAGATGTTAAGGGGCACCTGGGTGGCTCAGTCGGTTAAGCATCTGCCTTCAGCTTGGTTCATGATGCCAGAATGCTAGGATAGAGGCCCAAGTCAGGCTTCCTGCTTAGAAGGGAGTCTGCCTCTCCCTCTCTCTCTGCCCCTCCCCCTGCTCATGCGCTCTCTCTCAAATAAAATCTTAAAAAAAAAAAAAAAAAAAAAAGATATTAAGAATGTATCTAATTCAAGACCCATTTCAATTTTGAGAGATTTAAAAAACCAAAAATGGGTATTGAACCTAACAATTTATTAATTGTTATTATATTACAAATTATTAAAAAGAATGTTTTTGGGAGTTTATAAAAACAAAACTTACACCAGATTGTCTTCATTAAAGTCTGGCTGAAGATTCTCCAGAGGAAACAAAGATCTAAAATCAATTCCCATATTGAAAAACACAGCTGCTATATCGGATAATGATGGGATCCAGGGCCAAACTGGTGAATCACTGAAGGTATCTGGTTAACAGAAGAAAATATTTTATCCCAAATCCCAGGTTCACAAACACACAGTTGCAAGATGACACTATGTAGTGAAACATGGATATTATGATGATTTTAGAGAAATGACATCTGATAATGATATGTTAACAATATAGTTATTTAGAATGATCATATAGGAATTATACATTTTCAAGTAATGTGAAGGAAATGACATTTATGAAAATATTTGAGAGTGATGATGAATAAAAGAGAGAGGGAGTGGTACACTTTGAAAACACTGAAAATAACAATCGTAAAATACCAACTACTTCTAACACAGGATGATTTTACCATTTTCAATCCCCATATAGTCCTAATTCTCAAAACAAGTGAAAGATATAAATCACAATGCTGTTTAATGAAACATGGGATCTCAAAAATGAAAAAACAGTTGTTACGTTTTTGTAGTAGATACTTTCAATCTCCTTAGTGCATAATCAGTACAATACTTGCTCATCAATAAGTCAGTTAAAGTTAATTGGCTAAATAAACAAACATGCAACTATTTCCACTTACCCAGACAGTAACTCATGAGTTGGTAAATATTAAGTTAGGGCTGTTCCTTTAAGATCTTATACCCTTTTCTCAATGCAACTAGAGAAATGCAGATACTCATTTTTGATTGGCATTTCATTTCATTTCATTACTAGAGATTTTAGATCACAAAAATAATTTTTATTCTATACTTTTGAATATCCATAATGTTTAACAATTAGAAATAGACTCCGTACACAGTATTCAATAATTCAGACTACTAATCAGAGTATACTTATATACTCACCATTTCTAATCGTTATTTCCATCAATGTACTTAAAATCTGCACAGACACAATACAGTCTGTATGAACCGACATCATCTGCCAAAGTAGATAAAAGTATTAAGAAAGAAGAAAGAAAATGAGCACTTATTACTTGTCAGGGAAATACAAAGGTATTTTGCGTGTATTTTCTTTAATATGCATTTTACATACATTTCATTTTATTTTTTTTTATTTTTTTATTTTTTTATTTATGATAGTCACAGAGAGAGAGAGAGGCAGAGACACAGGCAGAGGGAGAAGCAGGCTCCATGCACCGGGAGCCTGATGTGGGATTCGATCCCGGGTCTCCGGGATCGCGCCCTGGCCCAAAGGCAGGCGCCAAACCGCTGCGCCACCCAGGGATCCCCATACATTTCATTTTAATATTTAAAATAACCTTATGAAGTGGTCATTCATTATACATAAGGCTCAGAGAGATTAAAATACTCCACCTACATAAGACACGAGGAGTTGGAACTTGAAATCCAGGTCTGATTCTAAAAATCAGGGCCTTTCTATTCTAACATGCTGTTTTTACAACTTTCATTTATAATTAGACAAACATTTGAAAACTATCAAAAAACAGCTTTCTAATTCATGTGCAATGATATCCAAAAACCCATAAAGGAAAGGCTGCTTGCTAGTTGTTCATAGGCAAAAACCAAACCACAATCTAGTAAAAATGTTTGAAACGATACAATATGCAAATTAACATACCAATATACTTTTTATTTTTATTTTTTTAAAGATTTTATTTATTTACTCATAGACACAGAGAGAGAGAGGCAGAGACACAGGCAGAGGGAGAAGCAGGCTCCATGCAGGGAGCCTGATGTGGGACTCGATCCCAGGTCTCCAGGATCACGCCCCAGGCTGCAGGCGGCGCCAAACCGCTGCGCCACCAGGGCTGCCCACCAATATACTTTTTAAAAGATGTCTAATATCACTAGTAGTCAAAGAAATGCACCCCCCCACCCCCAATAAACTCACCTGCAGACTCAAAAAAAAAAAAAAAGAAAGAAAGAAATGCAGAGAAATAGAGAAATGACAAGCTATCATTAGCTTGTCAAGAGAAACTGGACATTGAGATTGTTAATGATCAAGAACATTGATAACACCCAGTGTTCATTAGAGTATTAGGAAAGAGGTAGCATGGCCAGTGTAAGTATAATTTGGTAAAATTTAAAAAGTAATTTGGTAGTATTTATGCAAAGTTATTGTCCTTATATTTTGATCTAGTCAGCCTTTTTACATATAGAAATTTATATGCAGAAGCATATAATTAACATAATTTTACAGTAAAAGATCATTTTGGGGGAACAAAATCTCAATTTAAAAAACATTTAAGGGATCCCCGGGTGGCGCAGCGATTTGGCGCCTGCCTTTGTCCCAGCGCACGATCCTGGAGACCCGGGATCGAATCCCACGTCAGGCTCCCGGTGCATGGAGCCTGCTTCTCCCTCTGCCTGTGTCTCTGCGCCTCTCTCTCTCTCTCTCTCTGTGACTACCATAAATAAATAAAAATTAAAAAAAAATAAATAAAAATAAAAAAATAAAAAATAAAAAAACATTTAAGGGCAGCCCCGGTGGCTTAGTGGTTTAGCGCCGCCTTCAGCCCAGGGCGTGATCCTGGAGACCCGGGATCGAGTTCCATGTCAGGCTCCCTGCATGGAGCCTGCTTCTCCCTCTGCCTTTGTCTCTCTTCTCTCTCTAATAGATAAATAAAATCTTAAAAAAACACAAACATTTAAAAAAATCCTATGACAGGGACACTCGGGTGGCAGCTCAGTTGGTTAAGCCTCCAACTCTTGATTTCAGGTCAGGTCATGATCTCAGGGCTGTGAGATCAAGCCCTGGGTTAGGCTCCCTACTCAGCTGGGAGTCTGCTGGAGATTTTCCCTCTCCCTGTCCCCCTCTCCTCCCACTTCCACTTGTGTGCATGCTTTCTTTCTCTCAAATAACTCTTAAAAAAAAAGAAAGAGAATTATGTGACATGTTGAAGGTAATTTTATTTTTTTAAAGATTTTATTTATTTATTCGTGAGAGACACAGAAAGAGAGAGGCAGAGACACAGGCAGAGGGAGAAGCAGGCTCTATGCAGGGAGCCCGATGTGGGACTCGATCCCAGGTTCCAGAATCACGCCCTGGGCCGAAGGCCGAAGGCAGATGTCCAACCGCTAAGTCACCCAGGCGTCCCTTTGAAGGTTAATTTTACAGTGGTTTTGTAGGGGAAAATATTTCTCTTTCCCTTTTGCTTTGAAGCTATAGATTATGATTATAGTAAATTTAAATCTAAAATGCAAGAGAGAATAACCCAAACTCTGGTTTCAATCAGGCATATTTGTATCATCGTATGTTTGTATTTGCATCATTTGCATGTTTGTGCCATTTTCAAAATCAACTTCTGTCAAAAAAGTCTGTTACATGTTTGTGTTATGTTTTGCCACTAGGTTGCAGCAACATTCAAAGGCATGTTGGAAACAGGACAAGCTTTGGTAACAATCTTTTTTGGGCAGTAATGAATTCTAAGGTAGGCAACACAGTTCATGGAAATAAATAAATATGTAAAGAGGTGTATATAACAATCTAATGTCTATCAATTGAGACTGGGTTAAATAAATCATAGTATAACACTACAACAGAATATGATAAAGCCATTAAAAAGGATGACAACATTTCTACTGACAAAAATACTCAATAATTTGTTATCAGAAATAAACAAGTTACAAAACAGCACATATTCTGTTCATATCATCATACAGTAATCTATGTACATGCAGAGAAAAATCTAGAAAACACTAAAATTTAAGAGCCCCCAGAAACTGGGGTGGCAGTAAGCCTTTAAGAAAATTCTTCTTTCCATTTTACTTGAACTTCGCACAATCAAATGTGAATTCCCTTGGGATCCCTGGGTGGCACAGCGGTTTGGCGCCTGCCTTTGGCCCAGGGCGCGATCCTGGAGACCCGGGATCGAATCCCACGTCAGGCTCCCGGTGCATGGAGCCTGCTTCTCCCTCCTCCTGTGTCTCTGCCTCTTTCTCTCTCTCTATATCTATCATGAATAAATAAATAAATCTTTAAAAAAAAAAAATGTGAATTCCCTTTGAAAAAATTTTTATTTTTATTTTTTTATTTTTTATTATTATTTTTTTATTTATTTTTAAAGATTTTATTTATTTATTGAGTCACAGAGAGAGAGAGAGAGAGAGAGAGAGAGGGAGAAGCAGGCTCCATGCAGGGAGCCTGATGTGGGACTCGATCCCGGGTCTCCAGGATCACGCCCTGAGCTGCAGGCAGCTTTAAACCGCTGTGCCACCGGGGCTGCCCTGAAAAAATTTTTAAAAACTAATGTCTTTCTAGTTTTATATACGCATAAAATCAGGAAAATGCAAACATTTTCATTACATTTTAACAATTAAATTTACAAAACGTTAGGACCATAGATTTCATTCTTTTTTCTTAATGGCTGAATAATATTCCATTGTACATGTACACATGTGTGCACGTACATCTGTATCTACTCATCTACTGAAGGACACTTGGGCAGCTTCCATAATTTGGTCATTGTAAATATTGCTGCAACAAATACAGTAGTGTATATATCATTCTGAATTAGTGTTTTTGTATTCTTTGGGTAAGAAGGGTTTAAAAAAACATGAGAACCACAGCATTAAAATAAATTGACATACTTTCTAAAAAAGAAAGTCATAAATTGGCACATCTCTCCATCATGAAAAATGCAATTGAAAAGGAGAGATGAGACAAAGTGTTTTACACAGAAAAAGTGATTAATGAATAATTATTAGTTTAGTTTTTCAAAGAATAAATATGAAGAGTATAAAAACTACTTATATGAAGACATGCTTATATTTTACAATCAGGGTTTTGAAGGCTATAATGAAGACCCACATCAACAAGATAAAAATTAACACAGATAAATGCAAAGTCTTACTTGTAAGTTTAGGAAAAGATATATTACATAATTAGAGAATAACAAAGCCCTGGCATGACAGCAAATGGAAGTTTTGAACTGCAGTAATAGGAATATGTCAGTGGGTAGATGGTAAGAGTCTCACTGGAAACTTGTTTAGAAGGACCTTATCGGGATCCCTGGGTGGCGCAGCGGTTTGGCGCCTGCCTTTGGCCCAGGGCGCGATCCTGGAGACCCGGGATCGAATCCCACATCGGGCTCCCGGTGCATGGAGCCTGCTTCTCCCTCTGCCTGTGTCTCTGCCTCTCTCTCTCTGTGACTATCATAAATTAAAAAAAAAAAAAAAAAAAGAAGGACCTTATCTAGAGCATATATCCATTTAAGGTAAGGGGTAAACACTAAGAGTTAAAGGTCATTTAGAAAGATGATCAGTAAAGGGACCAGATATTTAGTGACTGGAGAAAGTTTAGTGTTGGGGGGAGATGAGGGTCATCATCTTTTAAAATAAATGAAAAGCTATTAGATGAAGCATATTTTGGGAAGCTCTAGAAAAGATAATTAGTACTACTATATAAAAACCACAGGGAGGCAAGTTTTGATTTAATTAGGACTGTTTGAAAAAAAAAAAAAAAATCTACTAGGGTCAGAGTAAGCTCCTAACCACTGGAATTAAAGGCTCCTGCCCCAGAGTCTGCACTGCCCGTTATTTTCCTCTGCCTAGAATGTTCTTTTACCATAAAGTAGCAAGACTCACTCCATTACTTTCTTAGATCTTTACTCAGACCTCACTTACCAATAAGGCCCTCATTATCAATTATCATATATAAACATTCAAAAAATTAAGTTTTCCTCCCACCCTGATACTTCTCTGTATCTACCCTAGCCTACTCTTTCTTCTTAGCACTTAACATCTAACATAATATATCTCTAAATACGCATTCACAGACATACAAATTTACTGTTTCCTCTATAGTACTAGAATATGGCTTTCATGACATCAGAAATGTAAATTTTTTCATTGTTGTTCTCTCTAGTACCTGGCACAGCTGGCACTCAAAAAAAAAAAAAAGCCAGTTATATGAAAAAAAAATGAATAAAAGGCTGTACTGGAATATCTAGTTCTTGCCAAATATGAGATTGTTTGAAATGCTATCTTAAAGCCCAAAACAGAAACTTATGTTTTTCCCCACTTCATACAACATATTTTTTAATAGTCATATTTTTGATACCACCGATATTTATAAAGTTATGCAGATAATTAAGTGGATTTAAAAAATAAATCTGAATGAAGAAAAAAAATTTGGTTGCAGAGACACACACACACACACACACACACACACACAAATGGGGAAATATTAGTATACAAGTCAAATACTAAAAATACATATGCAAGAATCTCCATAAAAATGAGAGAAAAAAATATTTAAAAAAAAAACCCACAAAGTCTCCCTCCTCTCCCCCTAAAAAGCATGTAATGTAAGAATAAGAAGAACTCTTCTAAAACTAACTATAATAGTGATTTGCCAGTGGGATGAAATGTCTTAGGCACAATAAACATTACTATCCCACACATAATCTGCATTTGCATTTCCTTTATAATCTCTTTACATAGACTCTTTTTGCCTCATTTTAACCCACTGAAATCATGAATTTGATTGTGCTTAATTATTTTTTTCTCTAGTAATGTGTAGATATAATTACATTTTAAGTTTGTTTTTGACTAGGAAATGCAGACAACTATACTTCTCAAACATTTTTCTTACCCGAAACAGCCACTTTAACACAGGTACAGGACACTGGACATAGTGATAAGCAGAGGTAAGAAAGCCTTGTGTTGTCAAAAAAATCTGATCTGTTTTTCCTGATCTGAAAAAATAAAGTGAAATCAATGACTGTTACTTTATGGCAAGAAACATCTACCACCACATCTGACATAACCAGGGAAATGAGCAAGCATACCATCCTCAGTCCATGGAAGTAGACTCTACTCCAATATGGATGAGTTACTGATAAAGGAAATTCAAATGATGGTCTAATGCTGATCTGTTGTCCTGTCTCCAGATTGATCTAGTGGATAAACTTACATTAGCTGGCAGTGTTGAGAAGGCTCCTATTAAGTCTCAGAGCATCGTCTGCTTTTGCCAGCTTGGGTTTGTACTTCCATAAAACTCAGCACCAGAATTAATGTGATCTCTCTGGATCTGAGATATCATGCATTGAGAGAAATTAGACCAACTCGGGCACTGTGATACAGACTGCTAATTGCCCATCCCAACATCTATTCTTGCCTTTCCTCTTGGCAACTGAACCCTGATTTTTAGCTCGGTACACTGGCTCTGCCTGAGACAGAAACCATTTCCCAGCCTTCCTTGTAACTAGGTGTGACCATACTGACTGAGTTCTATCCAGCTAACCATAAGTAGAAATGTGTAGGATTTCTGGGAATTTGAATGTAAAGGCTGGAGTACCAGTAGCACCTGAAGCTAAGTCCTTAGGATAGTGGAGAAGAAAGACTATATGGCAAAACACCAGCCCTGGACTCCCTATCTCTGAACTTCTTTCACATTAGAAAGAAATATACTTCTTGTTTTAAGCTACTATTTTGACAGTTGCTGTTATTATACACTGATATTAACCCTAATTAATAAAGGTGTGTAATATACCAAGCAACTATCTTACACTGATTCCTATAATTAAATAATAAACACAAAAAGCAACGGTAATAAGGATTAGGAAACTGGACAGGTCATAATAGAAATCAGATTATGTCAGTCAGGAATCTTTTAGGGTAATTTTTAAATAGGAAAAAGTAAAATATTTTTCTATTTTTCTACTTACTTAAGAATAAGCTTTTCTACAGCGCTCTGTCCTATAAAACCAGAGTCTCTTAAATCCAAGGTATACTGATTGAAAATTTTTCCGGAATTGAGGAAATTAAATATTTCTTCACCTGGGTGATGATCAGGAATAGCATCAATTGTAACTGAAAATTTCTTTAGAAATTCCCTAGAATAAAAAAAGTTATTGAATACCAAATAGTTACATTGGATATGGTTTTGTGTTTAAAGGTTTTGCTGCAAAGAAAACTTTTCTTACGAATGTTAATCCCACATAAGACTATCCCACATAAGAAGACTTATCATGGGAACATGTGTTTTGCGCCTCCCACTTTTTGCTAGTAATCCATAGCCACTAAATGGGTCTGTGTGAAAAGAAACAATAACCAGGAGAAAAAAATATGTAACTTGGCCTTAACATTTGTCCTTCAAATACATTATAGATGGATTAGGAAATGATCATAGACTACTCATTAAGTAAATAACCATCAATGGTCCATTTATTTCACAAGAACAAAATTTAGAAATGTAAACTTAATAGGGTATATATTATGAAAAATGCTATACCTGTGCTCTTCTAAAAGGCCATCCTCATCATCTGTACTGTCTTGATCTCCAATTCTGATGGGGGATTTAATACCTCGGCCCTGCCTTATATCTTCCTGTAGTTGCTTCTGCAGTTCATCTAGCCTGAGAATTGAAAAAGATAGTTTACTTTAAAAATAATCTTTAGTTTATGTCTAAAAGCAGCACCAAAACAAAACAAAACAAAACAACCTTCCCAAAAAACCCAACCTCTTATTAAAGTACCTTGTTATATGACAAACTTTGTTGCATTGCAGGCCAAATTATGTTTCCCTGAACATCAGGATGTAGAAGAGACTTTTACCCAGCTACTGGTATGATATTAGAATAGTATTAGTTGGAACACCTGGGTGGCTCAGTTGGTTAAGTGTCTGCCTTTGGGACATGGTCTCAGGGTCCTAGGATCAAGCCCCATGTCTGGCTCTCTGCTTAGCGGAGAGTCTACTTCTTTCTCTCCCTCTGCCTCTCCCCCTGCTTGTGCTCTCTCTCAAATAATTAAATAAAAATCTTAAAAAAAAAAAAAAGAATAGTGTCCTTCACATAGAAGACTTGAATATTTCTTTATAACTAGGACTTCAAGAAGGATATCCAAATCATTTAGAGAAACGGGAAGGAAAAATGGCAAAGAATAATTTGATCATCCCCTTGAATCTTTAATGCTCAGCTGACTTCTAGTAGACCAACAACCTGATAATGTTAATTAGGCTTTCTAGCAGCAGTAATCATTATCAATGTCATCATGGTTACCATCACGACACCTGACACTGAGCCCTTACTATGTGACAGGCACTGTATTGAGAACTTTATGTATTAAATCTTTCAACCTTCACAAGAACCCCATGTGTAGTTTATTACCCATTTGACGTATAAGTAAATAGACATTATTAGGAAAGCTAACTTGCTCAAGCTCACAATGCAGGAACTGGGATTCAAAGCCAGAGAGTCTAGCTCTGGAGTCCTTCCTTATACTGTTTGCCAAGATTAAGTTATTTTAACCAAGGTCCTTATTCCCAGCTCCAGCGCCACAGTAGATGAGTATAATACAACAGTAAGTGACTGGTAAATATACTGATCAATACAGGAAAAAGTCAACCATCAGATCAAACTAGCATCTCTACCTCTGGTCTGTACAGTGCTCATTTTAAATAAACAACTTCAGGTCTGACATTACATATCACATGAATTCATGAGAAGTTTAAAGAATCTTACAATAAAGAGAATTTCTCTAATTTAAAAAGGGGAACAGGGGATCCCTGGGTGGCTCAGCAGTTTCGCGCCTGCCTTTGGCCCAGGGTGCGGTCCTGGAGTCCCGGGATCGAGTCCCGCGTCGGGCTCCTGGCATGGAGCCTGCTTCTCCCTCTGCCTGTCTCTCTCTCTCTCTATCATAAAAAATAAAAATAAATCTTAAAAAAAATAAAAATAAAAATAAAAAAATAAAAAGGGGAACACTTCTGACTAATTATAATTCCTACGTTCTATAATTCCTTGTCTATCAAGTTTGAGACACATACATACCAACTTCAAGTCAGTTGAGATTTTTTTTTTAAAGATTTTATTATTTATTTGAGAAAGAGAAAAGAGCGTGCACAAGTGGGGGTAGGGACAGAAGGAGAGGGCTAATCAGTGTGGAGCCCAATTCAATCCCAAGACCCCAAGATCATGATCTCAGCCAAAGTCAGATGCTTAACTGAATGAGCCACCCAGGAGCCCAACGTCAGTTGAGGTTTTAGTGAAGTTTTCTGGGCTAGTTTTGTGCATATTGCTTAAATAAGGAATGTATTTTTCCCCCTCATTAACAACAGCAGCTTGTAACTAGTGACACAAATTTTATTAGGTCCATTATGATCTTCAAACTTTTTGATTTCTGTGTGTGTGTAGCAGAGAGAAAGACACAGAGATAGAAGGAGAGAGAAACGTAATTCTAAATTTCTTCCTCGGGACGCCTGGGTGACTTAGCAGTTGAGCGTCTGCCTTTGGTTCAGGGCATGATCCTAGAGTCCCAGGATCAAGTTCTGCATTGGGGTCCCTGCATGGAGCCTGCTTCTCCCTCTGCCTGTGTCTCTGCCTCTCTCTCTCTCTCTGTGTCTCTCATGAATAAGTAAATAAAATCTTTAAAAGAATAAATAAATGAACAGACTTCTTCGTCAAGGGTAACTTGATGTAGAAATACCATGTCTGGCTATGCTGGTTTCAAAATTTGGACTATGTGAACATAAGAATGTTTTAAAAAAATTCTACCTGTACAAACAAAAAAACCCCAAACAACTCAATTAAAAAATGGGCAAGGGGCACCTGGGTGGCTCAGTCGGTTAAGCATCTGCCTTCGGCTAAGGTCATGATCCTGGTCCTGGGATGGAGCCCCAGGGTGGGCTCCCTGCTCAGCAGGGAGTCTGCTTCTCCATCTCCCACTGCCCCTCCCCCATCTCGTGCACACTTTCTAATCAGTAAAAAAAAGGGGGGGGGGGGCAAAGGATCTGAATAGACATTTCTCCAAAGAAGCTATACAAATGGCCAGTAAGGACATGAAAAGATGTTCAACATCATTAGTTATTAGGAAACTGAAAATCAAAACCATAATGATGTACCACTTCATACTTTTTAGGATGGCTATTATCAAAAAACCAGAAAATATCAAGTGTTGGTGAATGTGGGAAAACTGGAATCCTTGTGCACTTTCGATGGGAATGTAAATGGTACAGTCATTGTGGAAAACAGTATGGCAATTCCTCAAAAAATTATGTATAGAAACACCATATGATCCAGCAATTCTACTTCTGGGTATATATGTAAATGAGTGCAGAGTTGAAGACACATCTGTACATCCATGTTCACAGCAGCAATACTTCAATAGCCAAAAAATAGAAACAACCCAAGTGTTTATCAAAGGATGAACAGGTAAATTAAATGTGATATATACATTCAATAAAGTATTATTCAGCCTTAAAAAGGAAGGAAATTGGGCAGCCCCGGTGGCCTAGCGGTTTAGCGCTGGCCTTTGGCCTGGGGTGTGATCCTGGAGATCCGGGATTGAGTCCCACATCAGGCTCCCTGCATGGAGCCTGCTTCTCCCTCTGCCTGTGTCTCTGCCTCTCTCTCTCTCTCTCTCTCTCTCTCTGCCTGTCATGAATAAATAAAAAATCTTTAAAAAAAAAAAAAAAAGGAAGGAAATTCTGACACATGCTATATAACATGGGCAAATCTTGAAGACACTATGCTAAGTGAAATATGCCAGTTAAATGGATGAATACTCATTTATATGAGGTACCTAGAATAATTAATTTCATAAAGACAAAAAGTAGAATGGTACTTGCCAAGGGCTGGGGGAAGAGGTGGATGGGAAATTATTATTTAATGAGTATGGAATTTCAGTTAGGGAAGCTGAAAAAAAGTTCTGAAGATGGAAGGTGGTGATGACTACACAACAATGTGAATGTACTTAATGCCACTGAATTGCACATTTAAAAATGATTAGGATGGTAAATTAAATTATACATATTTTATTACAATAAAAAAATATACACAAAAAGTTCTTCCTGTACATTTGATCAAGAATTTCAGCTACCAGTTAAGATACTGGTTATGGTAAGCAGAAAGGAATTTGTATTATTGAATGCAGTAAACCATAAAAACCTGATCTTCTGACCCAGCCTATGAACAAGAATACTTTATCTCCCTCATAGTTGACAGCAAAACTTACTGTAGTATTAACACAAAATGCATGTTAATTTCTCATGATTTTTAAAGGAAAATTAAAAGCCAGCCACACAAGCAGTATCTTAAATTTACCAAAGTAGTCATGATCTTACTAACCTTTGAGTGTCTTCCATCTCCTTCACTAGCCGGTCTAAAGTATTTGTGTAAGTTCCACTATGACCATGTTCCTAAAACAAGAAGAAAATTTAGGGATACTTTATAACATATCTTAGTAGAAGAACTGGGATGTTTTGAGTTATTCAGAGTACTAAAGAATATTTTCTATTTCAATAACCTAGGCCAGGAGGATACCTTTCTTAGAGAATTTTCACCATCATGCTTTAAGTCTAGTATTTTGTACTGCAGGCAATTTGATTTTACCACTTATTAGGAAAGGCACTACTTATAAAACCCTGCCAGTCTTATGAACTGACTGCAAACACCCGAGGGCTCCATGGCTACCCTGTTTTTATTTTTAAATTCTATTTTAATGGAATCAAACTATTAATTTTTAGGTGTTACCATGGAACATTAACACCTTCCCCACCAAATTTTACAGACATATTATTAGAATTTAATGCAGCTTATTCCCAAGATAGAATGAAGCACTTTAGAAATAAAATTGCACACCACAATTAACAACATTTCTACACTCTACCTTCATTTACAGCAGTGGTCTCCAAAGCAGGGGGTGTGCAAGGTGATCCATTGGGGTGCAGGAAGAAAATAATAGAACTTCTATTTATATGGAACTTCTATAGAAACTCCAGTAGAACTTAGTCTATAGTAACTTCTATATAACTTCTATAGGAAAATACTTTTTTCTTCTTCCTTTTAAATTCTGTTTTTGCATTATGTTTTAGAAAGTACATAGTAGTATAGTGGTACATGTATATTATCTATAAGTATACATATATATTGGAGTACATGCTTAAAAATTTTTTTTACTAATTAGAAGTGTGTGTGATCAAAAAAGTTTGGAGACCACTGATTTACAGTAATAAAACTAAAGATATGGGAAACCCATTAACCAAACAAGAACTATATCAGTTTCAGTCCAATTATGAATAACAAATACTGAATTTTCAAGTAAGTTCTAGCAATTTAACCCTCTTTCACTAATCAATCCAACTTTCCCTCTTCAAGTAAAGATAAATGTCACAGAACTACTTACTGTATAGTCTGATGACTGAGATCTAAGCCCCTTGGAAAGAGGAGGCTTTCCTGTAGATGAAGGAGTCTGATTGAAGTTCAAAGCCATTATTTCTTCCAGTGATTTTAATGTTTCCTCTTCCTCATCACTGTCTAGGTTGTAACCTAAACTTTCTTCATCACTATCAAAATCACCCCTTAGTTTTCTTTTCAGTGCATTGCTACCTGCATTGGAATTTCCTGAACTCTCTTTATCTGAAGGGGCTTTATCTGAAGGCGTTGTAGGGCTTGGGATACATGGCACAACTTCCAAAGCAGCTGGGGGAGACTTTGTAGGAGTGCTATATTCTGAATGCAAAGATCCCCCAGAAATTTTCCCTGAAGATACATTAGAATCAGCTTTATCAGTCTTTGCTTTGTGTTCCTTGTGTTTGGAGGATTCTGTAGAATGCCCAGAACATTCTTTAGATGAGGAACGCTCTTTTTCTTTTTTAGGAACTGGAAGAGTGCAATTTTTAGCATTTAATGGTACCCGAGAGGAACCAGCACTTGGAACATGGGAAAGTAAAGGTAGAAGTTTTGTTTCCTTTGATGCCACAGAGCTAGCACTTTTATTTTTCTGAAGGTTGCTAGCTTTTCTAACTGCAGACTTTTCCTGAGGTAAAGATAAGTGGGGTTTCTGCATCTTAGTCTCTTTGGTACTTGCCACACGGATTTGGTCACTATTCCTGGAAGAATGGTGGCCAGAATTTGAAGGTGCCAAGCCTCCAGAGGAGCGATCAACTTCTTCGCTGGGTTCCTTAGATATATCTTCCAAGCGCAATACATCCCCCGGTGTCTTCAGTGCAATATGTTTTATAAATTTCTCTTTCTGATGTGGTCCGTCAGGACGCTTCTCAAGGAAGGACTCTTTTACTTTTGGAATTATGGATTCTCTTGTGCTTTTCAGATCTGAGTCCACAGAGTTCCTTTTTCTTTTGTCAGGGAATTTATTCTGCTTAGACCCTGCTAAAATTTAATTTTTGCCAGATTAGTGAAAAATATATTTTCCTATCTTAGTAAAGTTTTATTCAGTTAGTGTCTAGAACACTCCGACAAAACGTTTAAACTGTTGAAGTTTAAGCTGAGATCATTCAATGTATGTGGGATAAGGAAAAAGTTAATACTACCATTTATTTATTAACTAATAAAGTAAGGGTGTCCAAATTTAAAGCTGATGACAGTGCTTATTTTCTTTTTTTTTTTTTTAAGATTTTATTTACTTATTCCTGAGAGACAGACAGACAGAGAGAGAGAGAGAGAGAGGCAGAGACACAGGCAGAGAGAGAAGCAGGCTCCATGCAGGGAGCCTGATGTGGGACTCGATCCCAGGACTCCAGGATCATGACCTGGGCCAAAGGCAGGCACTTAAACCGCTGAGCCACCCAGGAATCCCCCGACAGTGCTTATTTTCATTCCAAAGCTATTAAAGGTTTAGTACACGAACAAAATTTAAGGTGTTGCTCCCCAAAGCACAAAAGCTGTATCATGGAAAGGACTGCAAAAGCAATCCTTTTTCCTAAAAGTTCATATATTCTTCCTTAGACCAAGGACTGATTCCAGAAATGTATTACTTCTACATCTAAGCTTATAATACCTTAAAATACATACACGATAACTAGTTTAAAGCAAATTTAAAATTTTCAATTAAAAAAAATCCATCCAGGGATCCCTGGGTGGCGCAGAGGTTTGGCGCCTGCCTTTGGCCCAGGGCGCAATCCTGGAGACCCGGGATCGAATCCCACATCGGGCTCCTGGTGCATGGAGCCTGCTTCTCCCTCGGCCTATGTCTCTCCCTCTCTCTCTCTCTCTTTGTGACTATCATAAATAAATAAAAATTGAAAAAAAAAATCCATCCAAGGCTTTCTTCTCCAGTGTTTGTTTGTTTATTCCTTCCTGTGTATCCTTCTAGTCTTTAACTGTGTTATGAACTGTGGCTCCCAAAATGATATGTTGGAACCCTAACTCCCAGAATCTCAGAATGTGACTTTAATTAGAAATAGGAGGGGCACCTGGGTGGCTCAGTCAATTAAGTATTTGCTTTCGGCTCAGGTCAGGATCCTAGGGTCCTGGGACCCAGCCCCTAGTCATGCTCCCTGCTCAACAGAGTCAACAGAGGGCCTGTTTCTCCCTCTCCCTTTGCCCCTCCCCCTGCTCATGTTCTCTAAATCTCTCTGTCAAACAAATAAACAAAACAAAAGTCTTAAAGAAATTTTCTAAAAAGAAATAAAATAATAGAATAGAAATAGAAATAGAGTCTTTACAGGGATAATCAAGTTAGTCATTAGGGTGAGTCCTAAACCAGTTATGTTTGGCTTCTTAAAAGGGGAAATTTCCAGTCTTGAGGTGTTTTATTTTGTTTATACTATCATACCATGAATTCATAGGGAATGGATGGCAGCAGTTCAGGCTCCTTTCCATTGGTTCTCACAAAATGTACTTCTCTGGGTGGAGCAGGCTGGCATTTTATTTCAGTTAACGTAAGTACCTTTCTCTTTGGCTTACTTCAAAATGGGAAATTTGGACATGGAGACAGACTTAAAGAGGGAAGATGATGTGAAAACACACAGGGAAGGGGCACCTGGGTAGCTCAGCTGGTTAAGTGTTCAACTCTTGATTTCACCTCAGGTCATGATCTCAGGATCCTGGGACTGGGACCTCTCCCTCTTCCCCTGCTCGTGCTCTTTCTCTCTCAAATAAATAAAATCTTAGGGAAAAAAAAAAGAAAAGAAAAAAAAAGAAAAGAAAAGAAAAGAAAAGAAAAGAAAAGACAAGACAAGACAAGACAAGACACCGGGGAAAGATGCCACGTGATAGGAGTGATGCATCTACAAGTCAAGAAATGCCAAGAACTGTAGGCAAACACCAGAACCTAGGAGAGGCAAGGAAGTATTCTTTCCTAGAATTGTTAGAGCAAGGCCCTGATGATAGTCTTAATTTTGGATTTCTACCTTCTAGAACCATGAGAAAATAAATTTCTGTTGTTTTAAGCCACCTAGGTTTAGGTGCTCCATCCAGGAGAACTTTAATAAACCACGTATATTTGCATTAACCAGATTTTTAAAATTTCTTATGGTGTTTAAAAATGTGGTGTAGGGATTCCTGGGTGGCTCGGTGGTTTAGCATCTGCCTTCAGCCCAGGGCATGATCCTGGAGTCCTGGGATCGAGTCCCACAACAGGCTCCCTGCATGGAGCCTGCTTCTCCCTCTCAATCTCATGAATAAATAAATAAAATCTTAAAAAAATAAAATAAAATAAAAATGTGGTGTATCATTAATTAAAACCCATTATTCATTAAAGATTACTATTTCTGTAATCAAATATTCCCCAAATCAAATTTCTTTCTGCATATGGGCAGATGTCCTCAAATCCCCAACAGTTTGATTAAAACAATAACAAAGGAACTCAAGAGTTAAGCAACTTTTTGGATAGCCTGATCAGTACATAATCTGAAAAATTTTATAAACAGAAAAAAAATCAATTAATGGGCAGCCTAGGTGGCTTAGCAGTTTAACGCCGCCTTCAGCCCAGGGCCTGATCCTAGAGACCCAGGATCGAGTCCCACGAGTCCCATGTCAGGCTCCCTGCATGGAGCCTGCTTCTCCCTCTGCCTGTGTCTCTGCCTCTCTGTGTCTCTCATGAATAAATAAAATCTTAAAAAAGAAGAAAAAAAGAAAAAAAATCAATCAATAACCAAATATCTCTATCTCCATTTTTCTACAGATATCTCCTATTACCTAAAGAAATCATTGCATGCCCACTTAGTTTACTGGGGTTAAATGTCTTGTAAAAAAAGGACAGTAGTATAGGATGAGAAATCAAACTAAGAAAAAGATGTGGGATGGACTTACACTGATTAAGTTTGGGGTTACAAAAAAAGGCAAAAGCTGCCAGTTTGAGTTCTGTTCCAGTTCCTAAAGAAGTCAATTTATATACAGATAGAAATGAGAAGGGATGCTTGGGTGGCTCAGCAGTTGAGCTCTGCCTTTGGCTTAGGGCGTGATCCCAGAGTTTCGGGATCAAGTCCCACGTCAGGCTCCTTGCATGGAGCCTGCTTCTCCCTCTGCCTATGTCTCTGCCTCTCTGTGTGTCTCTCATGAATAAATACATAAAATCTTAAAAAAAAAAAAAAAAAAAAAAAAAGAAGAAATGAGAAATTCCTGATTTTTCAGGAATTGAAGACCTTACCAGGAGGAGAGAAAAACTGTTTATGGGCAAAGTTTAGGAAAAATCAGCTTATTAAGAGGTATTGACATCTAGAATTAGAGGAGGTTGAACTGGTACTTAGGTAAGCTCCTCTTTTTTGCAAGTTCTCTAGGGCAGCGGGCTAACTACAGGATTCTTTTTGCATCACCTGTACAAACTGTAGACTGTTTAAGAACATTTCAAGTATCTATTCATATATAAAATACTCAGAGAAGACAGGGATTGAGTTTGTAAATAGAAAAAAAGTAAAAGTTCAAATATTCATTAATAGGGGATTGGTTACTAATAAATTATAGAATAAACAAAGGATGAATTAATTCGGACCTCAGAATGAAGCCCAAGGACAGGATTCTGGAAGACTAAACAGCTAAATGCCTTTACCAACATTTCTGAAATCCTCAATTTGTGTGTGATTAATAAATGTGTGATCATGTGTATCATGATCACAACTGAGAAATAGAATAGCAGTAATTTGAACAAGACAATATATTTGAATTATTAAGATTTACTATCAGATAAAGATAAGTATTCTTCAGGTTATCTAGAGTGAAACAGCCTCTTATGTCCTTTATATTCTGTTGACAGTGAAATGCAGTATATATGTGTATTTATTAAAAAGCACAGTATGATAATTAAAAAAGAATTATGAAGCCTGAAAAATATTAGAAATAAAAATGTAAGTGAAGGTAACTTCTTAAATCTGCTTGTGAAAATATGCAGAAAACATCTTTTTCAAGCACTGTTCAAAAACTGCAATATGTGGAACTGTAGAAATGAAACTACTTCATTCACCACTAATGAAATCAGCAAACCTATGAACTGAAGAGAATTTTTATTTTAATCATTACTAAAAAAAAGCTGAAAAGCTTGGTGGCAAAACTACCACCAGCAGCCCTTTATACTGGCAGAGCAAGCCTAAAAATATTCTGTTTTTCCATTCACCTCACTGGAAAGTGGTCATTTATTACAAATGTGTAATAAAGTGAGTACAGGGACAATCTCATGCCTGAGAATTTTTTGTTTTTGTACTTCAAATGTCAAAATTCAATGAAATTTGATCACTAAAAATCAATGACACTATAAAAATTAAATAAAAATTTAAAAAACTACATAAAACTTCAAGTTTATTCCTGTATCCTAGAAGCTCTTTCTACGATGGTAAACTATGGTTTCAGCCTTGGCTGAACATTGATTATAACACTTGAGATTGCCTGCTCAAAATGCAACGCACCTCTGGAATATATAGTTTTACATGAAACCTGAGGAACAAGGAGTCACATCTGTCTCTTTGTACCGGTTTCCTCATCTTTAAAAGTAACCATCTTATAAGGATGAAAGTCAAATGAATTAAAAGCACAGAGAACATGGCATGACACACAATAAGTGTTCAATAAATGCTGGCTATTACCATTATGTCCACTCTATCTTACTGAGTGTGGAAATTTGTAAAATCCATTTTGCAATGTTTGCAATCATGGCAAAAAAAAAAATCTGATGTATCAGACTATTAACAGTTGTTATTTCTGGGAGCCTTTCATTTCCTGTGTTATAAATTTCTGCAATGTTTGACTTTTACACTGTTCTATTTCCTAGTTAAAAAAAAAAAAGATATCTTAAGAATTACTGAATTAATGGTAGTATTTATTATATATTTCCTCAACCGACAGATACAAAAAGTACAAACTAAATATAAGTGTACTTGAAATTTGGTATTAAAAAGTTATTTTTGGGACACCTGGGTGGCTCGATGGTTTAGTGCCTGCCTTCGGCCCAGGGAGTCCCAGGATCGAGTCCCACATCAGGCTTCCTGCATGGAGCCTGATTCTCCCTCTGCCTGTGTATCTCTGCTTCTCTGTGTGTCTCTCATGAATAAATAAATAAAATCTTTAAAAAAAAAGTTTTCTTTGGATATGAAATATTAGAAAACACTGTTTTGGAGCATGAGAACAGTTTCAACCTTATACAAACCATCTGTAATACCAAAATCTCAGATAGTCCACAATTTCAATATTAAGACTGCTTCTTACTATAGCTAAGATTCAGTAGTAGTACACTGAATACCAAAATGAGAAACATGTTGCTAGGAAAAGCAAAAAAAGTCAAGGCAAACCACAGGTTACACATACTAATTCAAGGACTATACTTTTTGAATGTAATTTTACCAAACTTTTTTTTTTTTTTAAATTCATGAGACACACAGAGAGAGAGGGGCACAGACAAAGGCAGAGGGAGAAGCAGGCTCCATGCAGGGAGCCTGACGTGGGATTCGATTCTGTGTCTCCAGGATCACACCCTGGGCTGAAAGCAGCGCTAAACTGCTGAGTCACCCAGGCTGCCCCAATTTTACCAAACTCTTAACTAAATCTGAGACATTCGATTTCCCTCTAGGAAGGAAACTGCATATTTAAACAAATTTGTTTTAAAAAGGTGCCACTGATATAATTTTATTTAAAAATTGATAAATTAATTTTGATTCTACCTGAAGCAGGTTCCCATGAATCAGAAGAGGACCTTTTCCTTGAAAAATGTCCATTTTCCTATCAGCAAAATGAGAAAAAATTAATTAGGAATGGGGGCCAGTAAAGAATGTGAACTTTTCTTCATAACTTTAAACAGATTCTAGACCAAATAAAGCAAGCACTTATATTTGGAGGTAAGTTCAAACTTCTGTAGTAAAATATTTTAAACTCTTAAGTTTTATAAAAATGAAGAGCATTTATATTATAAAAACGTAAGGATGTATAAAAATACAGTTTTCAAATGCAAATTTACAGATTTATATTAACTCAAGATTGTATTAGAACACTATACCATGATTTTGATAAAGTTATAGTAACTCTAATATTTGTCAACTAAATGGACATAACACAGGGGTGCCTGGGTGGCTCAGTCAGTTAAGTCTCTGACTTTGGCTCAGAGCATGTTCTCAGGGTCCTAGGACTGAGCAGGTGAAAGACTCCCCACTGAGCAGGGAGTCTGCTTATCCCCCTTCTTCTGCATGTGTGTGCTTTTTCAAATAAATAAAATCCTTAAAAAAAAAAAAAAAAAAAAAAGGACACAATGGACTCTTCAATACTGCAGTTCAAGTACTGATTGATGCTCAACCAAACACTGAAATCTTCTAAGAAAGGACCAGATGTTACTAACCTTTATGGTTAGCAAATCTCACTGTTGGAAGACACCAAAACTCCTTGCAAACAAACCCTAGAGTTTACAAGTATGTTTTCCAGCAACATACAAGGCAACACTCTCCATTTACTCCTAAAATGTCATGGTTTGATTTACTTTTGGTCTGATTTTAAAATCTCTTAGTATCTTATCAACATAGGCCTTTCTTGATATCCGATCTTCCAAGAAACACTGTATGTAGAGAAGTTCTTTGAAACAAAGGTACTTGTCTTTTCTAGGGGAGAGGGTCAGCTTTTATGATAATTTAGCTTTAGTCTTTTCTCTGGGATAGCTTTCTAAGTATTACCATCTAAGTTGTCTACCACCCATTCTCAGGTATTTAGGACCAGTGATTCTCAAAACTTTAAAGTACATCAGAATCATCTGGAAGGCTTGTTAACTGCAGACTGCTGGACTCTTGGCTCCAATTTCTGGTTCAGTGAGTCTGAGGTGGGGCCTAAGAATTTGCATTTCTAAGTTCCCAGGTGATGCTGATGTTGTTAATCCAGGGACCACATTTCGGAAATTTCTGTTCTAAACCATTTCCTACTGTTTTAGATTTTCCATTCCTTCAGCACAGCCTAATTTAAAAATGACTATAACTTGCTTAAAAAAAGAATGTTTACTTTCTTAAGAAAGATCTTTGTTCATGGTCTGAAAAAAGGGCAAGAAACACTACTGAGTCCTATGGACAGCTGGAGGAAACCTAATGGAGTTTAGGTTTTAAAAAAACTGTATATCAGCATTTCCTTAACAAGAGATACTAGTATGATGTCAACAATTATTATTTCTAAATTTAGCATTTTAAATATAATAAAGCAATAGCGAAACTAATTCAGTAATTATTACACATACCAGGTTTGAAAGATTACTTTTTCCAGCTGTGACGTCATTCTGTTTACTTTGTTCCTGCCTTGGTTTACATTTTCTTTCTATACTAGAGGATTTTAAGGAAAGATTGCTTGCTTCTGAGAAAGAATTTTCTGAGTTGATTCTCTGTTCCATTTGTTCCCTTCTCAACTTCTTTAGTTCTCTTTCTCTGCAGTAAGAAGCTAATGACAACTGGAATTTAGCGCCCAGTGGACTTTCTCCTGGGTGGTGCCTGGATAAGCTGCTCCTGCTGCTAAGACTTCTAGAGCTGTTCTTGAAGATGTCAGCTTCTGTCACTGTGGCCTGCTTTTTGGAATCTGCACTGGTCTTGTCTCGATCTCTATCATTCTTCTCCCTGCTATTTTCATGAATGAACAGCGACTTTCTTCTCTCTGGAGATCGATGTTTTTTCTTCAGTGCCTTCATCTCCTTTGATAAGCAATATGGAGGAACATAGACTTCTGTAACCGCCTTAGGATATTTGGTGGCTATTGACACACAAGGCCGACGTGATTCATGTATACCACCATCTTTATGGTGCTCTTTAACACCTTTCATAAAAGCCTCTAAAATAGTGCCCTTTTCTGATGGCACCCTTTTGGGTTTAGACTTTTTTGGTGAGGATAGTTTCCTTTCAAACTGCTCTGTCCCAGTGATGGACAATCCACTTCCTCCATATTTGATGTCTGATTTTTGTGGAGAATCCAACATATGTCTGTCTAAATAGCCAATTAAAACACAAATTGCATGTTATTAAAAATAACAAACTATTACATTTTGTATACACTTTTAAATTAATAGTATTTAAAATACTAAGCTATCACAAAAATTTTCAAATTCATATTTAAATGATGATACACATTTTATGGGGGGAATTAAGACACAATCTATTTAATAACCTTACTTTCATAAACTCCCTTTTGCTATTTCTTGTAAGATCACCATGGCTCTATTTATGTTACTGTATCAAGAGAATCAAAATAGTATGCCTTATGAACATTGTTGACTGACATATTTTAAATATAATAACAGCAAAAAGCTTCATGATGGTTAGAATTTATCTTTGAAAAAAACCCTGCATCTTCATTATATTTTCAATTTGAACATTATGCTTAATCAAGTAAGAGCTTAGAGAAATTTGAAAATTGAATCCATCTCCCTCTTGAAAAGATCCTGCAAAAAAAATGCATTAGTAGTATACATACCTTGCTTTGAAGCTGGTTTGAAGAAATCTATAATTGACTGCTTCCTGAAAATAAAAGCATAACTAATATGGTATCACACAAGCAAACATTAAAACCTCAATAATTCAGATTAAGGTGAGAATAATAGTAGATTTATAGAATACAGATTGGATTTAATCAAGTTCTGACAGTGGCAATAATGCTTTCCTAAGCTGATTATAAAAAACTGAAAATATAATTTACCATTTCCTGTAGAAGCAAATTTACAAAAGCACAATTGAGACTTATATAACCTATAGTACTACAATGATTAACATTGGAATATGGATCCAGGGAATTGACAGTACTTCCTACGACTGAAAATCATGAGGGGATCTGATCCTATTGCTTGGTATCTCCAATGACTGGTACAAAATAATGCTCAATAGATGTTTGCTGAATGAATAAACAGAGATTATAAAAACTGAGTAAAACCTAAACAGATTCATAACAAGAGCAGATGACAGAATGGCAATATCAGTGATTGGGCCTATCTAGGGAGGCAGCTGAATTGAAGTGCATGCTGGCCAAAAGACAGAAAGGATCAAGTGCCAAGCCTGTATTATCTTCTTTGTACACTACAGTATGATGTTAATCTAAGTTAAACAGCAGAAATTAGAATGAGTCTTCACAACTAGTGTTTCAAAATCTTAACTTTTATATAAAAATTCTTAAGATATTTGCAAAAATAACATATTGCCTAGGGAAAACACAAAACAAGAGAAAAGGAAGAAAGTGAACAATTACAAAAACCAACTGTTTTAATTTTTAAGGATATCTGTACCTTACAGTAACACAAAAGTGAACCATATTACCAGAATTTGTATTCGGATTGATGTATTTAGAATTGTCAGCTGCATAAGGAGGAATGTCATCATATGTAGAGTAAAAAATTAACTTCCTGGCAAAATTCTGGTAAAACATATTCATTTTACTTAAAGAGAAGCAGTACACTATCAGTTTCCCTAAACAATTATCCACAGTGAGGTTGGAATGCTCAGACAAAACTTGAACAATCCCAGTCCTTTGTATGCTTCACAGGTCACATAAGAAGAGCAACACCCATCTTTAATGGTTTACTAAGAGTCCACAATGTTTGTGAGATGTTGGTAGAAAAGCTAACTGGTTATGAAACGAGTATCAGTGCCAGACTAAGGAAGAATCTATGCATTTGTTTTTATAAATCTAAAAAAATCAATGCCACAGGAGAATAAAGGAAGAAATGCTAGAGGTTCTGCAAACTGGTAAAGGACGATGCCTTCCATTACTGGTTGAGGAAAGAGATGGGAACGGATTAAGAAGTGGCTAATTCAAAAGAACACTAAATATGCTTTTACAGTAATTACTAAAAGAAAGTATATTATATCTTAAAATTTTAGATCCCAGGCTCCTTTTCGAGTAATACACCAGAGGGAAAATGGTTTTGGGTAAAACATACAAGAAACCTGTAAAATAACCATGAATGTAACTTTCAAGTAGGAACAGTTCTCTAATTTCATATGCACAGAAATGTCCATTAGTTATTTATAACTAGCTCTTTAAAATTATAACAGCTCACAAGCCCTTACCTGAAAATTTGGGGTCAAATGTTTTTGAATTTGAATTTACTGGATTTTAGAAAGGGGGTAACTCGGATGCATTACATAAAGCCCCCAGTGGGGTCTGACACTGCACCCCGAAGCATACACCAATATTTCTCCAGCAAAACTTACAAATACACTCAGTGTGATAAAGCCCATATATAGTCTTCCATTACTTCTAGTCAGATTTGGCTGCCAAGTAAGATGTGGTGCCAAACTTACTGAAAACTTTTGATTTTCATAGCATCCTGGCTTCCACAATTAAGATAAGGGATTGTGGACCTGTACCACAACATTAGAAGATAAACTTACTGTGACACTTAAGTTACAAGCTTTTTAAAACTTAAAATAAAAAAGACAGTACCAAGTGCGTAGAGAATTTAAACATCTTTTATTGTCAGAGGATGTCATTTGATAAAACTCCCCATCTCGTTACAAAGCTCCCACAAAATCTTCACAAAAAAATCTAGCCTCTTGGAGAGGCGGAAAGCTGCCGAGGAAAAAACATATCACATTCCAAATCTGCATGTTCTTTAAGTATGAATTATCGTGCATACTGGACTATTAAGTAATTAATGGAAGGGTCTCCCTCGTCACATCGTACACAATTCCACCCACAATTTAGAAAAGATTTTAGACTATTATGCTACTCCGATTAGCAGAACTGAACGTACAAAAAAACCACCTCAATATGCACTTAGCAGTTAGGGCCCCGGGTCCAGCTCTCGGAAAGGACAAAAATCACGGTCTACCTAAGGCGGGTTCTCCGTAGCCACCCAGGCTGTGGTCCCTACACCGAGACCTGCGTCCCAACTACAGAAAAAGAAACTCGAAGTCCCAGAAGCCCCCGCGCGGAGGCGGGGCAGGGGTTTGCCAGGCCCCGGAACGCCGAGGCCTGAGCTCGCGGAGGATGGCGGGAACTGAAAGAGCGGGCGTCCGCAGTCCTCCCTCATACCCTTGCCCCCGCGACCCGGCCCCTTCTCCAACCCTCTGCACGGTACCTGTCCCCAGGACTCTTTGTTCTCTTTCCCGCTGCAGCAGGGGCGGTACTACCGGGTCTCAGATGGCAGCGCGGGGGCGACGACCCCGGGGCTGGGGATGAGGGGAAACCTGGCCTAGCGGGCATGCAGCGCCTTGTCATGTCGGCGCCGCTGGCGACGGCGGCATGAGCTGTGGCTGGAGAAGTTGGGTGCGTGGTTGCCGTCTTGCTGCTGGGACTCGGGGAGGCTGTCGGAGCAGAGTTGGGCGGCACCCCCTTCTCTCTTCATGGCGGTTCTCTCTCTTCGGAAGTGACTCCTGTGTGAGCGGGAAGGAACCTGAGGACCAACAGGGGGCGGGTCTTACTTGAAGGGTCGCACTCTGACTGGCTGCCGCGCCGGTCTTTCCAGTAGTGGAGCAATAGAAAGCGGCAGCCTCTCGGGAGAAGGCGGGGCTTCGAGAAGGGGAGGGGGTAGGAAAACTGCCCCCCCCGTCACGTGCGCGGCGGGGGGTGGGGGGGGGAAGCGCACAGTCGCATCCGGGCCGCGTCGGCCTCGGCAGGCACGCGGGGGCGAACCGGCGCGGGCGGCTGCGGGCGCTGCGGCAGCTGGCGACAGCCGCCTGTTCGAGGACGAAGGTCGAGGTTTGCAGAAGCAAACCCGAGCCCGGCAGCTGCCCTCAGTGAGGATGGCCAACGGTTGGGCTTCCTGTGTCCTACAATTGTGCCTCAGAAATCCCCAGCTGCTCATTGCATCGTCTCTTTAACATCTTAGGCCAAAGTGCCCTGATGCTGTCACCATTTCCTTGGTAATCTGCACAGCCCGATCTGAAGTCTTGTCCATTCTGTGAGAGTTCTTGTTAACGTGTTGTGGTGGGTGCTTTTTCTCTTAAGGGGGAAAAAACCCCACTGAAATAGAGGCTGTTTTTCTTCCACAGAAGCATTTTCTCAGCTGTTGAAATGAGTTATCCATGAAGTCTGCAACCCGATTCCTTGGAGATTTTTGAAAGGAACATAGGGTCAGCTTTCAATTACCCATGTTAAGTGTGGACAGCATAGATTAGTGAAAGCTGCCAGCAATCTCCAAATCTCCTTTGTAATGGGCTTGTGAGTTGGAGGCTGTCAGTCAGGGTTTTTCTTACAAATGGAGACTGGTCAGAATATTTCTGAGCCTCAATTTCTACATCTATAAAATGGCTATTCTACTTTTCTGGGAAATTGTAAACTATAAGATAAGCAGTGTAAACTTCACAGTTTGGAGTCTGTCGTTTAATAAGTATTGAGCAAATTAGCGTTCCTTTTCCTTTGCTCTTTAGACCTACTCTTACATACTTTACTATAAAATCTCCCAGAGACAGATCAGATATTGACATCTTATATACACAGACATATAATATATGTAATATACTAATAGTTGTAATGTACTGTTATGACGTATATGTCAAACCAAAATACCAATCTTCAAGATGTCCAAGCTTTGATTGGCAGGCCTGTTCAATCACCTGGGTGGAAGAAAATCTCAAATGACAGAAAAGAATTTAGGTCTTTAGATAGTTTATTGTACTGAGATTTGACTGCCTCTGTAGCTAAGTAAGGCTGACTGACCTGAGGTTCACCTCTTTTCCTTTCTGTTTAGCCCTTAGGAGGAAGAATTAATGAGGAATAAAAATGGCCCACAAAGTTGTGAAGTATAGGGTAAAAGATAAACAGTGAATATACAGATCTCTCATACATCAAAAAAAACACATATATACGCAGCTATATATGATGTAACAGGAATGCAAGAAAGGAAATAAATAAGGGGCATTTTTCTGTTAATAAGTGGGAAGTTATTGTACCTAGCATCATTCTTTACCTAACAAAGAATATAATAGATGCTTGAAATGTGTTGAATAATGATTTGCACATTTGTTTATTTGGGGCTTTTTACATGTATTATTTCCTATCTCTTGTATTAGCACTTTCTGTTGGGTGTTGTTACACTAGTAAATTCTTGTTTCTATAATGGCACATCTACAAAACATTTACTCTGATACATTTCACTGCATGCTTGGTCCATAAGAAAGAGCGATGCATAATAAAACAATATACTACATGATCAATCAGTTGCTTTTCTTGGATTATTGTATTTGAATCATCTGACCTCCAAGCTATCACTTTAAAGTCTGTACTCATGCTACCAAACAATAGTTTTCACATTTTCTTAATCTGAGCAACAGATTATGGAGTTAAGTGAGGCAAGAAATCCCTTGATCAATAAATGGAGATGGAGTCATAATGAAAACACAATTTTAAAAATCTCTTCTTAACAGGGAAGTAGTTATCTAAATCCTCAATAAGCATCAAGGCTCTTCTTTGTTTAAGCTGTGTTTGAAAATGATACAGATTTGGCCACAGGGTGAAGTATGTTCAACATACTAAGTAGAACTGCTGGGAGCCTTTCAGGTTCTTTTTCCCCCCAGTAACATCGGGCAGTCTATTTTGTAATTTTGCCCCTTCTCCTCACATTGAGTGTGTACATATGCTGCATGCACAGATTGTTCATGTAGGGTTCATATAGTGGGCCAGAAATAGGTAGCCAGGAGCTGTACACCAGGGGAAAGATCAGGTGTTTGCATGTGAGGAGGCATGAGGACAGTAGAACTGGGGTGGGGCTGGGGAGAGAGGATGATGAATAAAGGAGACAAAACTGAATTAGAGACTCAAGACAAAACTTCAGCCAGGATTGGATAAAGAATTTGGAGAAATTAAGGCCAGATGACCATAAAAGGCTAGTTTGAGAAGATTCCTAGGAATACAGGTGGGGATGAGGAAGCAAAAATCATGAGTGGAGTGGCGTCTATGCATGAAGCTTCTGTGGGGGGCATCTCAGCTCAGTCTGGCACCCTGAATTGTTAAAGACCCTAAGGAAGAATGCAGACTCTGGCCTTGCCAGGAATGGATGGAGCAGCAGCCGAAACAATGTTACAGTAACAGCAGATCAAGTTTGCTGGGAGTGTGATGCGAATCCTGGGAGGAGTGACTGGACAACTGATGCCAGCGATTGCAAGCAGTCACAAAGAAAACAAAGTGGACAAAGCTGGCTCACACCCTACCTTAGCAGGCAAGGAGGAGAAGAACAAAAGGTCAGTAAGTTACAAAGAATGTTACTAAAGAGAACTAAAGTAAGAGTAACTTCTGGTTCTACAGTAATGATGCACTTTTGCTGAGATGGCTACCCTCTGGTAAATTTCAAGGCTTTTATTGGAGGGTTCTCTAGGGCAGGCAGAGACAAAGATGGGTTTACTGGGGAGCTGCCTGCTGAAGACCAAGACTATATGTGTGGAGGGGAGGGTAGAGGGACCTGGGAAGGAGGATAAGGAACAGACCCAGAGAAACAGGAAATAATTAACTTGAATGCCTGACAGAGAAAGACCACGTGATGATCTGAAGAAGGAAAGGCGAGCTCCTGCTTTTCAAGATCCACACGGTTCACTTTGCAAATGGATGCCGAACTCAAAACTGCCCAACAAGCGTGTTTGGAAAAAGCACTGGCTTGGTTTTAAGGGGCTGCTAGGGAAATGCCAAATGTAATATAATGTAATGTCACATAATCTAAATTTCCTGGGAATAATTAGTAACACTCTGAAAAAGCAGATCTGATGTTAGGGAAAGTACGTTTCTTGCTATTTCATTACGGAATGATGCCAGATAATATTTCCTAAACTTTAAACACAAGTAACATATTTGTGATTTTTGACATACCTAAAAATTTCCTGTATCATTTAAAAAATTTTTTTATTTATTTATGATAGTCACACAGAGAGAGAGAGAGAGAGAGAGAGGCAGAGACATAGGCAGAGGGAGAAGCAGGCTCCATGCACAGGGAGCCCGACGTGGGATTCAATCCCAGGTCTCCAGGATCGCGCCCTGGGCCAAAGGCAGGCGCTAAACCGCTGCGCCACCCAGGGATCCCTTCCTGTATCATTATAAATCAATCTTAAACACATTTATTTTGGAAGAAACCTTAAAATCATTTCCATAAATTAAAAAATCAGTATCACTTGGAAAATGGAAGCAAACTGTAGAAACTAATAAAGAACTAAATAAGAACTAGAAAAAATATCTCTCCATGTTTCTCCTATGGTCACCTTGTTTGCTAGTGGTGGTAGGCATAGGTATTATTTATACATGTGTGAAATACAAGAGACTCTTAGGGAAATACTAGTCTTAGGGAAATACTAGTTTTAACCAGGTGTTTTTCACACTTGGTTAGCAACCCATTAGAGGGTTTTGAAATTGATGTAATGGATCACAGACTATACTGAAAAAAGGGCGAGTGAATGGAATAGAGAATATCAGTGCACTGCACATAGTTTATAGTAATGTTATTTTGCCAAACTTCTTCAATTGTATGCAAATTTTTTATATGACAATGATGCAAGAAGTAGTTCAGTGGCTCCCACTGTGGACAGTGGTGGAAACTTTTGAAAGTCTTTGCTGTAATCTGTATTCATACTTCACCTTTGTCTATTGGTGGCACTGAATAGCGGAAGCTGCTTGAGGGAGAAAAGGTGGGCTTCCTTTGTTCACCACTGCTGGTGGGGAGGGAGGGGAGACACATCAGGCTCCCCCCCCCCTTTTTTTTAAAGATTTTACTTATTTATTCATGAGAGACACAGAGAGAGGCAGAGACACAGGCAGAGGGAGAAACCAGCTCATGCAGGGAGCCTAATGTGGGACATGATCCCAGCATGCACTGAGCCAAAAGCAAAGGCTCAACCACTGAGCCACCCAGGCATCCCTCAGGCTCCCCTTATATCATTTTAAGGCCATTTCCCCCAGGAGTGGGGAGTCGTGTAGAGGGAGGCTGACTGTGTTTCCAAAGGAGCTTGCCTTTACCTTTCTTGTGCTGTATTAGCTTCAAGATGGGAGAGATGGCCCTCTAAGGTCCAGCCTTGTCCTTAGTGATCTAGGGACTGTGAGTAAAAATGGGAGAAGGGAGAATGGTGCAAACAGGCAGAAGGATCCCCTCTCCAACCTGCCTCTCATATAAAACCCCATCATCTGGAACTGGAGAGGGTCTGGGAGGGAGAATACATTTGACCTCACACCTTTGCAGTGCTCTTCCCAGAGTTTCTCACATCACGACCCTTACATTACCAGGATCTGACTTGCCTCTTCAGTCATTCTCTTCCAACGCTATCCTGAAGCTGTAAGTTTTCACAACACCAAAATACTGAACCTTCTGTGCCAGCCTTCCTGAAGATATGCTTCCCTGAGTTCGCAAAGAGTTTGTTAGAGACACAGAGGCAGCATTTAAAAATCAAGGGATTTAAAAAAAAGGGAGGGGGAGATTTCACACAAATGTCTATATTTTTGGCTTTAACAGATACAAAGAGGGGTCTCACAATTATGCCTGCAGGGACTAGGTAAATAAATGTATGAATCAGGTCCATTTTCCTGACTTATAGAGAGTTGGGAGCAGAGGAATATTTCTTATGTCTGTATGACAATGGTAGCAAGCTCCTGTTGGGCCTTACTATGGGTCCAGGCATTGTTCTAAGCACTTTATGATTGTTCATTAATCTTTGTCACTTTCCTACAAGTTAGAAAATGGTGGCATTTGCCCAATGTTTGCAGAAGCACAATGATAAATGGCAAGTGCAAATCAGCCTCAGTGAGTAGAGGGGTGAGGCTCTGGGGGACCTGGGTGTCACATTCCCCACTAAATGGAGAACACCTCTCTAGACCACAGTTTCTATATGGGCAGGTAGGCCTTGTGTTTCCTCCTCTTCTCTCAGCATCAAAGAAAGAAATGCCCAGCAGTGAGGAGGTGAGACATGATATAGCACTGCAATAAAAGCCTGCAGCCTCCTCTTTGAGCTACCCTAGATGTCTTAATATATGCCTTAATATTTTTTTAAGTCCTAGGAGAGAATACTATGTTCAAGCAAATGTCTCTTGGAACCAAAAGAGGAGGACATAGTGCTTTTGGTATCCAGAGGAGTATTACAGGGAGTTAACAGGATTCTCACTCAGGGGTTCTTACTTAAAGAAATTGCCACACTTTATCTCTGATGAATACCCGTGAGCGTTTCAAGGAACCAATGGCCAGTATCTATCAGAAATATAAATGCATATGTCCTTTGATTCAGCAATTCCCCTTCTAATGCCTCTTAGAAATATACCGCTACATTCACAAAGATGAATCTATAATGTTATTTGTTGTAGCATTATCAGTTGTATAAGGCTGAAAAGGAACTAACCAGCCCAGTAGTTGGAGACAAAACAAATGATGGTACATCCATACAGTAAAATACTGTGCTGCAGTTAGGAAGTCACTTGGAAAGCACAGCATCCTTCCAGGGAGTCTTGGTATATATATGCAAATAACCCCTTTTATTTATACAAGCAATAACATCATCTGTGTATACACAGTAGCATATACTGCTCTGCAACTTATTTTTTTTTCACTTAATACATCTTCTAAAATATTCCATAATAGTTTATATTGTTCACCAGTGTAGAGAATTCAGCTAAACAATTCTGTAATATTGCCACCTTGGCATCTATTTTGCATGGCCAAGCAGCCCGCAGGGGCCTTAAACTGACATTTGCCCTCCCATGCACATGCCAAGATAACAGCCTGCAGAGTAACAAGTAAACCTAATTTCCTGATATGATTCTCCCCGCCCCCTCCCCCCCATAGTCCCTGTGATCCACAGTCTCTCCTGTCTCCCAGGGCCTTCCCTTGATAAGACCTTCATGAAGTTTACCACAATCCACCTCTTTTTAATTTGAATTGACCAATCGAGCCTGCTCCTGGGCACCCCAAAGGATTCCACTGTGGACCCTTATAAAGTCATGTGCTCCAGGTCCTGCTGCTCTCTCTGCCTGCAGCCTGCCTGGACCTCCCCATGTGGGAGCCCATTGGTCCTGTTAAGTGGCCATCTTGATCATAGGTAAAGAAGCTCATAACAATGGTTGCTTCTGGAGAGTTTTTCCCCTCCTTGTGAAATTTGTATTTTACCAGTTATATATATGCCATTTCCAAAGAAACATATCTCTTTCTCACCTACACATAATAAAAGGACCAATTATTTCAGATAAAAATTATGCTGTTAGGGCAGCCCCGGTGGCCCAGTGGTTTAGCGCCGCCTGCAGCCCAGGGTGTGATCTAGAGACCCTGGATCGAGTCCCACATCAGGCTCTCTGCATGGAGCCTGCTTCTCCCTCTGCCTGTGTCTCTGCCTCTCTCTCTCTCTCTCTCTCTCTCTCTCTGCATCTCTATGAATAAATAAATAAAATATTTAAAAAATTATGCTATTATATTAACTGCTTTCAGTGAAGACCCTGCCAGATACTTGCCACTATTTCTGGTAGCCTCTGCCCATTTCTCCTTCATCTCCCTTCGTTGGACCTTGACATTGACACCCCTACTCCTCTCTGCTTGTTGTGTGTTACGTAGAAGCCATTTGGTTATGTTGCCCAAGGAGGAATTTGGGAGTACAAACATTTGATGCTGGGTTCTCTATGTGTCTTAAATGTAACTCATTATCTCCCCTCCCTAACCTCCAAATGTAATGCTCTCTCCTCCTGTATTTCTTATCTTAGTGAATGGTGTAATCATCTCCCCTCCCCTATAAACCAAGCCGGAAGCCTGGGAATCCTACTAACCCCTCCTCTTTATCCTCTCTATCACCCTCAGGCCCTACGTGTCATCAGTCACCGAGTCTTAGTGATTTTGTACTTTAAATACCACTTGTATCTTTCTTTTGTCTTAAAAATACATGCACGCATGGGATCCCTGGGTGGTGCAGCGGTTTGGCGCCTGCCTTTGGCCCAGGGCGCGATCCTGGAGACCTGGGATTGAATCCCACGTTGGGCTCCCGGTCCATGGAGCCTGCTTCTCCCTCTGCCTGTGTCTCTGCCTCTCTCTCTCTCTCTGTAACTATCATAAATAAATAAAAATTAAAAAAAAATACATGCACACACACATATTTGGTTCTTTTTAGAAATGTAAAAGATATAGACAAATACAAAGAAGACTGTGACAAACACATATTCACCCCTCCAGACTCACAAACTGTTAGCATTTTATTCAGTTACTCTCCTCTCCTCTTTTCTGTTTTTTTTTTTTTTTAATTTTAGATTTCATTTATTTATGAAATCTACAGAGATTCAGAGAGAGATACAGAGAGAGCACAAGTAGGGGGAGAAACAGAGAGAAAGGAAAAGCAGCAAGCAGACTCCCCGCTGAGTGGGGATCCTGAGGGAGGTCTCCATCCTAGGACTCTGAAATCATGACCTGAACTGAAGTCAAAAGCTTGAACTTAGCCAACTGAGCCACCCAGGAGCCTCTCTGGCCTTTTTGTTTTTATAACAAAATGTCACAGAAGTAGCTGAGACCTTTTTAACCAACACCCCAGTTTAATTCCTCTTCCCCCACTATTGTGGATTTCAAATCTGTGCCACAGGCTCATTATTTTTTACATATATCAATATTTAGTCATGAAGAATATATAGGATTATTTTGTATGTTTTAAAAGATTTGCATACATCCTATTTGTGTATGTAGTTCATATGCCACATTTTATCCATTACAAACAATGCTGTCATGAACATTTCTATGCAGACTTTTTTTGTGCCCATGTGCAAGAATTTCTGTGGGTTATATAATCAGAAGGGAAATTGCTGGGTCATAGAGTATTTGCATTATCAAATTTATTGTATGCTGCCAAATTGCTTTCCATAAATGGCTGAGTTAATTTATGGCCTCACTAGCAATGTATGAGAGTTCTGCATTCCTCATGTCTCCTCTAATCTTTGATATCATCCTCCTTTTTTATTTTTGCCTATCTGGAAGGTGAAAATGGCTTCTCATTGTTTGCTTTTGCATTCCCTTATTAGGTTGACTATTTTTTTATTCATTTTTGGGGGGAAACCTATCTGGATTCCTCTTTTGTTAATTGTGCATTTTCCTTATTTCACTCATTTCAGCTGTTTGTGTTTTTCTTAGTGGTTTGTAGAATTTAAAACTACATATTTTGTATATTCAAAAATCCTTTCTATCCCTCCTGTAGCACCCCAATACATGTCCTAATTATCCCCTGCAAAGTATCTTGAAAGACCTTCCAAACTGGCCCCCCTGCCTTCAGTTTGTCCTCCTTCGATTCATGTTTCCACTGCAGCCTGAGCTATCTTTCTAACAAGCGAATCTAAGTATGCCACCCTCAAATTCATTATTGACTGGGAAACATAACAAAACAAAAATATCATCATCAACAACAACCGGATCCCCAGCAAACAAATTTTAAAGCACTGAATCTACAACTAAATTTTTTGGCAGGCCAGACCAGGTACTCCATGATTTGATGCCTTTCTAGCTGTGTGAGGCCATCGCATTGTTCTTCCTGGTGCATCTTACATCCAGCCATTCAGAACAGTGGTATTGGCTATTCTTTGAACACATCGGCCTCACTCATGCTTCTGGGCTTTTGCATACCTCATTTGAACTGCTATCTTGTCCTAGTACAATTTTACCTGATATTCCTAAAGAGACCTGGTTACTCCTTGCTCGACCTATATATGCTATGACCCCACTATAATATTTATGACCTTGCATTGAAATGATTTGTTGTATACATGTCTTCTTTATGGTTGAGAACTTCATTTGGCCAGGGTCTGTCTGTCACAAGAGGCAGAATAGTAGAGTGGTTAGAATGATGGGCTCTGAAGCCAGATGACCTGGGTTTGAATCTCAGCTCTGTTATTATTTGAGAAGTTGCTTAACTTCTCTGTGACTCAGATTCCTTATTTGTAAAGCAGGGACAATCTATCTAACTGGCTTGTATTGAATCAGTTAATACACATAAAGTGCTTATAACAGTATATAGCATATAATAGGTGCCCAATAAAGGTTAATTCTGATGGCCTATGTTTATTAACATATTATTAATAGCTATTATGTATTTATGGTAGGCATTTGGTATATTTACCCGAATGCTTTGTCTACCCCCACTGTACGTCTTAATGCTTTTTCCAGAATCAGTACCCGGAATGTTGAAACACATGTCCACTGCCTTTGGGGCATTACATCCTCCATGTGGGTTCAGTTCCCCCTGTTTGTCTTCTGCCAGTCCTGGTTTCTTTTTATCTCTGGACATGGGCCCATTCCTCAAAAAGGGATTCCTAGGGCAAGAGGATATACTTAGTGTAGGAGCAGTGCTAGCCTAGGTGATACAGGGACATCCCCAACAAAAATTTCAGGAGTAATCCTCACTATTCATTTAGTCCTGTTTTGGTCAGTGGGTCTTGTTCAATGGTACCCGTTCTTCTTCCCTTCTTACCCAGCTCCTCCATTCCAGACACAACAGAAATAGCTGTTTCTGGTATTTGAAAATGCATTTGAAAAATGCATTACATTAAATGAATCTGGGAACATTTTTTTGCATTTAAAAAACCTTAGCTAGCCATTTTATGCTACTTCCACCCCAGTCCTTTCCAAGCCACTCACCAAATCCGCCTTTTCCCTCTTCTCTTCACCCTTGAAGCAGGCTTCAGTCTGAGGTCTCAGAGTGTGATAAACCCAAACCATCCGTTCTAAGAGTCCCCCAGAATCCACAGTTTCCCATGGTAGGGACTCAGATGGTCTTTACTGTAACGTTCTCTTTCTGAACTCTTTCAAGCACAAAATTCTCACTTTGTGTTCTTATGACGAGAGCAGAAACAGACCTTTCCTGGGTAGTTGGGAGCAGGAAAATATGCTTTGTTTTTGTTTTGTAGAGCATAGCCTAGAAATGCCATGCCTGATTTTCTAGAGGCCCTTAGAGTGCTGCTGGCTTAGATCACAAATGAAAAATTCAGATGTGGACAGGTGTAAGAGTCAAGGGATCAGCCTGGAGGATTCTGGGTGTCTACAACTCAACATAACAAATGGCAAAACAACAGGTGTCCACAGATGGACTGACCCACGAGACATTCATACCCAAAGCTCACTTTGGGATTGAATTCTCTCATGAAATCTACCCTCTCTGTGTGGCCTCCTTCACCCAATATCTGCAGGGCTTGGGAAATTATGCATTCTGCTGGCCTTATGTTACAGGTACTAGGAGGTTTTGTATGACTCACTCAGAATTAGCTGGCTTCAGGGCTCAAAGTTCTGACATTTTCAGGCTGTTTATTAGTCATTGAATGTTGCAGCCTACCTAGAGATGTTGTATAAGAATCAAAAATTATGATTGAGGCAAATGCCCATGGGTGGCCGCAGTGACAGAACAGAGAGAACTGTTGACTTGAGAATCCAGTGTAGGGTCCTCAGAGCCACGAAGTCCCCTTTTGAAATATGACAGTTTGGGGAGGAGAAAGAAATGCCATGGAAAAAAAGAATCAATATGGCTTTCTCTAATTTGAGGATCAGAAATGGAATTGGTGAATTTTGGAAATTAGCCACTTCATGAATAGAAACCAGAGCCAGGGACTGCAAAATAAAACACTTTGTAAGCTTTGTACCACCCCACATTTGTTCTTATTGTTATTCCCTGTTTGCTTCTTGGAGCAGTAGAAGAAAACACTTACAGCCAAAACAGGCCTGCGTGCTGATCATCAGGACCACCAGCCAAATAGGGAGCTTAAGGGAACTAAATGCTGCTCCTTAGCTCACGTGGGTAATGGTTTGGTGGCCTCCAAAGGAGAGGAAAATAGATTGAATATCTGGGTCTGCAGCAAAGAAGGACGGGAGAGCTTTGGGGAGGTACATGGTGAGAAGGGTCAGCTCTTCCTGTGGAAGGACAGAGCGGAGCAGCAGCAATTGCGTGTGTGAATGAGGTTCCTCAGAACTGCACTGTCTGTAACAGAACATTGGTAACAATGTATGTGGCCATCAATAAAGGATGGCTAAAGAAATTATGGCCTAGCTTTACTAGGGGATACTATACAACGAATAAAAAAGAGTGGAGAGAAGGATATAAGCTTACTGATATGAAGAGATACTTGAGATACATTAAGTGAAACAAGCAGAGCATGGAACAGTGTGCAGATAGTAATATCCTACTTCTGTACATTGTTTCCTTTTAAGGATGGGTGTATATGATGTATTTACATATTCTTTTTAAAAATATTTTATTTATTTATTCATGAGAGATACAGAGAAAGGGGTAGAGACATAGGCAGAGGGAGAAGCAAGCTCTCTGAGGCGAGCCTGATGCGGGACTCAATCCCAGGACCCAGGGATCACGACCTGAGCCAAAGGCAGATGCTCAACCACTGAGCCACCCAGGTGCCCCTATTTACATAATCTTGTGCATACAAAGATAGCGTCTGGGGAAGTTCACAAAACTGTTCTCTTCACCATGCCTCACACCCACCTGGGATTCAACTTAGGGAGACATCGGAGAATTATTACTTTCAACTTTATAATCTTTATTCTGTTTGAAAAATTTAAAGGCTGTTTATAATTTTTAAGAAGTATTTTTTTGTAGAGCTATTCAGGGTTTCAGGTGGGCAAATTTCAGGATTTATAATATTTGGAAACCAGTCCCTGAATGCTAATTTTTTAAAAAAGATTTTATTCATTTATTCATGAGAGAGACAGAGAGAGAGAGAGAGAGAGAGAGAGAGAGACACGGGCAGAGGGAGAAGCTGGCTCCATGCAAGGAGGCCGACGTGGGACTTGATCCCAGGACTCCAGGATCACGCCCTGGGCCGAAGAAGGCGCCAAACTGCTGAGACACCTGAGGATCCCCCTGGATGCTAATTTCAAATAGGAATATAGACTTTAGTTTTCTTATCTGTTCCTTCACCCAGGATGGTGGACAAAATTTCAGTATCTCAGGCACATGCCAAATATTTACAATGAGCATGTTCTAAGTCACAGCAGGATTCAAGAAGATGCCAAAGAACTGATAACATATAAACATTCTCCACCCACCGTGTAATAAAATTAGAAATCAGTAACAGAAGTACGATGTTTAAGAAATAGTTAAATACCAATTGAAGATGTAGTCTAATTCTAAATTCTCTAACAGTGATAACAAGGAAATCTTATATTAATAAATTTTCTCTGATTTTTACTGTTCCCCTTAGTAATGATGTGGATATTTGCTGCTTCTAAGGTGAACTAGCTGTGAATAAGTGAGCAAGTCAATTTTTTTATTTATATCTCATTCCTTTCTGTTAAGGTTTGAAGGCAGTTCAGTTCCTTGTGAGTTCAAGCTCAACATGGAGGGATCTTCCTTGCCAGTGGTTGTCACACTGATGTATTAAAGCCATGAAATTTCTCCAAGATCCTAACATTTGGCTACAGACACCAGCATTTGAAGGATCTTGTTTTTCTTTGGAAAAGATCCCACACCTGCCAGTCACAATGTTGTTTAGATACTGACATGGACAGGTGACCAAGATATAGCCTATATAAACAAAACAAGTTGCAAGACAATGTGTATTGTATGTAGTGTTAGATGATTTAATTGCAAACTAGGCAAATACTTGGGGTGCCAAGAAAGCAAAAAAAAAGTTTTGTAAGAATATGTATAGCTTTTAAAGTGCTGAAATAACAGAGAAAGGGAAAATCAAAACTTTGACTTCCACATGCTTGTTTTACTGTTTAGTGTTTTTCTTTTTGAGTGAAACACAGGTGAGGTAGGGGGACACCATAACCATTTCCAAGCTTAGAGCTGCTGAAGTTCTAAGTCTGGCTGTGATTTTATGAGACTAATGTTGTAAAACTTTACATATATGTGTATATATATATTAAATGTTCATATATGCAGAGAAAGCAATCTGGATAAATACATCTCAATTTAAAAGTGTTTATCTGTGAAGGATAGAGCTTTGATTGCTACCTTACATATTTCTGTAACTTTTAACATTTTTACAATGAGTTACTTCTGTAATCAGGAAAATAAGATTAGAAACAAAAGAAAACAAATTAGTTTTAGGTAATGTGCAGTTGGGCCTTGCCTGGGAATATCACTCATCAACTGTGTGGTTATGTGATTTTACTGCCTATTTCCAGCTATGGAGATCCTACTGCCAAACTCCAGAACAAAATCTTTCCCACAAACCCGGCCCGAAGGCTTGCCCTTGATACGCTCAGATTTCTTTGTGTCCTGCTGCTGCCACCTCTGACCTCTGGCCATGGTCTACCTGTCCCCTTGTCCACTGACCTCGGTGGACATTCATCTGATTGTTAAGATTCCCAACTGTGTTTCTCTTTTCCAGTTGGATTGACCCCTTGGATATTACCTCAGACCTTCTAATAAAACCCTAACTCTCTTTCCTATACAAACAAGCCTTCTGCCATTTTCTTGCATGATTCAAAAAATGCTCTTGGTAGCCGGATGAATGTAAAATGTGGGCACGATCCATTAAAGATACTGAACACCATGGGTTTGCAAATCTGTTTTTTAAAAAATATTTTTATTTATTTATTCATGAGAGACACACAGAGAGAGGCAGAGACACAGGCAGAGGGAGAAGCAGGCTCCATGCAGGGAGCCCAATGTGGGACTCCATCCCAGGACCCCAGGATCCTGCCCTGAGCCCAAGGCAGACTGAGCTACTGCTGAGCTACCCAGGTGTCCTTCATAAAGCTGTTTGAATGAGAGAAGGCAAAGACAGGAGCAAAAGGCAGCCTCTCCCAGATGGAGGATGCTCACGGGCTTCCTGACAGTCTAGGGATGAAGGCTAAACCACTGGAACAGAGGAGCAGGACAGAAAGTGGCCAACTGGCAGTGAGGCAATTACAGTATCTAAGGAGGTGGGTGTATTGAGTGGTGATGGGGGCTTTGGCTGGCTGGGTGGGGAATTCATTCATCAGAGTCTGGAGCTTCCTGGAGACAAGGCTGTTGGGACCAACTGGGATTTACTGGGCTTTAGCTAATTCTTGGCTCTGAGATTCACAGGTGACCCATCTGGCCTATTTGTTGGTATGTTATACAGAGACCACACCCAGGAAAAGGGAAGCCTGGAAGAACACGACTATCTGAGGTAGAAGGACCCTTCCCCAAGGTAAAGCTCTTGCTTCATGAATGGTTGGCCACCCCAGGAGAGAGAATGGGATCAGGGAAGGGGAGTGTGGCAGCCCAGTGAGTGCTTCCGTTACCAGATTAGAAAGAGGCAAGAGCCAGGCCTGGAAACGAAACCTCCTGTCACCTGTATGATTCTTAATGTGTGTGGCTTCCCCAGTTTATGTTTTTCCAGGTCTGTTTCCATGGCGATTAGCAGTAATCAGTAACAGGAAAGCAGCCAAAGCTTTAAAATAAAATGTGTTTGTCTTTGGGGGCAGCAGAGAAGGAGGGAGTGGGGATCTGGCAAAGGCACCTCCTGAGGGAGACTAAAAAGGCGGCTGGCCCAAGACTCACTGCGACAAGGGGAAGGAGATCTGGACCTGGCAGCAAGTCTCGGGGAAGGAGAGCCTGCCTGGAGGGCTTAGTCAAAAAATGAAAACAAACAAAAAACAACAAAAAACACAGAACATTAACAGCAATAAGAAATAAAAAGCCTCCCCTGTGGGATTTCTCACCCCTACCCTCATTTTACTTATCCCTCTATTGTGGTGCTTATTTTATGCCTAATAGGAGTTAATAAATTGCCCTGTGACGATTTGCTTTTATATTTCCAACTAGATATTGGAATGAAACTATATCTCATGTGTTTCTAAGAGCCTGCTGCAGAACTGGCATGTATCAGAGGCTCTTTATGTTTTTTTTAATTAAAATGAATTTTACTTTTATACACATACATATAATGTATAAATGTGTCCTTTTCCTTATTTTTTCCCCCTTGGCTCTCTCCTTCTTCTCACATTTACATAATCATGTATAAACAGAATGTACACAAGCACACTTGTGTGCACACATTCACACATAGTTTTTTTTGGTCAAAATATGTTTTACAAAAATATAATGATGTCACCTTATATACTTTTCTGCCTTTTGCTTTTCTTCCTCAGCAATAGCTCTTGGAAATCTACCAAGTAAACTTCCGTAGGACCATCTTATTTTTAATGCCTGCATAATAGTCCCAGGTGTGGCTGTGCTAGAGCTCCCAGGCGATTGTTCACATCTGTTCTCATCCCAGCATTCAGTAACATCAGGTTGGCAGCTTGAATGAAGTTAGGCGTGGTGGGACTGGTTACATGTTAGGAATTTACAAAAGCTACAAACCACAGCTTTTTCCTGGTTTTAACTAGCCCATCACTGAGCCTTATTCATGGATTTTATGTTGTGTCTAGCTTTTTTCTGGGGGAGAGATGTGGAGAGAGAATTGCCAGTACAAATAAACAATGTTAATACACACACACACAATACACACACAAGTATCTCCTTATGCACTAGTGTTTTCATTTCTGTTGAGGGGTCAAAATGAATACATATTTTCAGTTTCAGAAGATGTTGCCAGATTGTAAAGGGTTGTAGCCTTTTAATTTTTGCTTTTGAAAGGTATGAAACAATATCTCACTGTAGTTTAATTTGCATCTCTTTGAGTACTAATAATTTTGAGCTTCTTTTCCTATGCATGTTGGCCATTCAAATATGCCCTTTTGTGAGCATATTTGAAATGTTGGAAATATGCTCTCCCAACAGCTTTTGCCCATTTTGCTGTTATTTGCCTCTGGTCCATTTATAAAGCCATTTTGTTTATTTTTGTTTTCCATTATCTGTCTGTCCTGTACATTATGAATATTTTCCCCAAATCTATTGTTCATCTATTGACTTTGTTTATCTATTGCTATACAAGTTTTTTTTTTATTGTTACCAGGTAAAATATGTCCGTATTTTCTTGTATAGATTCTGGACTCCAGCCTTGTTTTACAAAGCCCCCGTCCGCTGACTCCTATATTGAACATGTAAACTCCTAAATTTCTAAGATTGTTATTGTCTTATTTTTACACTTGTCTTTAATCTACATGGAGTTTAAATTTGTATGTGGTATAAACTAGGAGTCCAGTTTTATTTTCTTCCAGATGGAAGTTGCCTTGGCACTATTTATTAAATAATCTGTCCTTTTTCACAGAATTGAAATACCAACTGTGTCATATAGTAAATTCTCATATATACACTTGGTCTATTTCTGGCTTCTCTATTTTATTCCAATGATACATATATCTATTCCTATGCCAATACGAAATTGATTTAATTACAGTGGTTCTATAGTAAGTTCTGATATCTGGTAAGGCAAACCTCACCCTTTATTTTTCTTTTTTATATTTTATTTGCCATTGAAAACAATTATTCTTCTATATAATTTAAACTTATTTTATTCAGTCCAACCCATGAAAACTTTCTTGTTATTTAATTAGAATTGCATCATATGTGTACATTAATTTTGGAAAAATTGACATCGTTATCAATATTTTTTCCAAAGATATTTACTGAGTATGTACTTTGTGACACACTCTGGGGATATAGCAATGAAGAAGACGTGATCTCTGCCCTCATTGAGTCCAGGTTATTGTTTTGTTTTAAGATTTTATTGCTAAGTAATCTTTATACCCAATGTAGGGCGCCAACTTACAACCCTGAGATCAAGAGTCACATGCTCTAATGACTGAGCCAGTCAGGCGCCCCCAGGTTGTTGTTTTTAATAAGTAAATGGCCCAGCAATTCCACTCTTATGTATATACCCAACAGAAATGAGTGCACAGGGGCAGCCCGGGTGGCTCAGCGGTTTAGCGCCGCCTTCAGCCCAGGGCCTGATCCTGGAGACCCGGAATTGAGTCCCGCATCGGGCTCCCTGCATGGGGCCTGCTTCTCCCTCTGCCTGTGTCTCTGCCTTTCTCTCTCTCTCTCTCTCTCTCTCTCTCGAATAAATAAATTTTTAAAAAATCTTTAAAAAAATGAGTGCACATCCGCAAAAAGACATGTACAGGAATACTCATAGCAACTTTATGTATAATCGACAAAAACTGGAAGTAACACAACTGTCCCTACATTAGAATGGATAAATAGGGATCCCTGGGTGGCGCAGCGGTTTAGCGCCTGCCTTTGGCCCAAGGCGCGATCCTCGAGACCGGGGATCGAATCCCACGTCGGGCTCCCGGTGCATGGAGCCTGCTTCTCCCTCTGCCTGTGCCTCTGCCTCTCTCTCTGTGTGTGACTATCATAAATAAATACAAAAAAAAATTAAAAAAAATAGAATGGATAAATAGATCATGGCAAAATTATACAATGAAGCACCACACTGCAATGAAAAAGAATGGACTTTCGATATTCACAACATTGTAGATGAATCTCACAGATGTTAACACAAGAAAAGTACATACTCTATGATCCCATTTACATGAAGTTTAAAAATTGACCAAACTTATCTAGACATAGAGTAGAATGATGGCCACTTTGGGGGGATGGATGCATAATGACCATGAGGGGATACAAGGGAAAGTCCCAGGGTGGTGGTCATGCTTCACATATGATCTGGCTAGTGATTGCATGAATACATATCTACATCCATCAAGCCATTCATTTATGAATCATCCACTTTGCTGTTTGTAAATTACGTTTCAGTTAAAACAAAAAAGAATAAAAGGGAATTCATCCTCACAGAATGCCCTCCTCCCTTTCTTGGTGCCTAGGATGAGCAGCCATCTGCCCACCTCTGTCTTCTGCTTTCTTCATCTCTGAAAAACTGAGCTTTCTAGTGCTTTCTAGGCTAGGCTATTTCAATCTTGAAGTGCCTGCAGCTGCTGTTCACATCACAGTTTTCCAGCTTCCTCCCCTTTAAAAAATATATATATTTAAAAAAATCTTTTAATGGAATACAGTAGAGTATTGTGGAAAAGCATCCAACCTGGACCAGCCAGCTCAAACTCCCTCTCCCCCACTGGTCAATAAGAAACCCTGTTTTTTTTTGTGCCTTACCCCCAAAAGAGTTATAAAGTTCAGTAAGTGCCTAGAAAGCAAGCAAGACTCTGCGATGCAATCTGGATCACCCATTACCAATTTGCTTTGCTCACCCACCGTAGTGGCTGGGCCTTATGCTTCCTAGGGGAAAATGAGCAGTTTGAATGCCTGCCCCCTCCTTCCCCCTTCTCCCATCTCCCCCATTCTCTTCCCTTTGTTCTCCATAAATGGTTCCTAATATGGGGGTGCCTGTGTTTGTGGCTCTTTGGGGAGAAAACTTTGAGCCCAAGTTGGGGTTTCACATGTAACCCCAAGACTGCAAGCGCTGGATGCAGCCTGCAGCGGTTACAAAAGGCAGATTACCATGCAGTGCTGCTGAGTTGCAGTTATTTTATGCCATTTTGTATTTCTACCCTCTATGGTAGTGACTCATTGCTTTCCAGTTCAATGTGAGGACATGTCCCACGGTGTTGACTGCCTGATGCTCCTGGAGGACATTCCTAACCCACCACTCACCAAGTTATTAGAAATCTAACTCCGAAATCACTAATCCCCAAATAGCCTCTATTCTCTCAACTGCTGGCTTCCTTGCTTTGATTTTATGCACAGTAGTTCTAAACTCAAGGCCAAAAATTCTACCCCATGCCGAGCCACTTTCAAAGGAGAACCAATATGCTAAGACTAGAGGGGGATTTGAATAGCGGCTAATTGTCAGTTTGTCTAGTGAAAAAAGCTTCCTCTTTCCCCTGAGCGGGCTGGTTATTTGTTAAAGTTTGCTGGGGTTTTGGAACACCTCGCTGTTAGGGGCAGCTCAGACTCAGCAGTTTTAATTATTAATCGGGTCAAAGGCTGATGACAATTTTTCTTCTCTTCAGGGGAGGGTCTTGAAAGTTCACAGGAGGGGATGTCCAAGCCCTTGTCCTGTGATGGGTGGAAGGGAGGGAAGGAGGGAAGTGATTCAAACCAGATCAGTCCTGAGTCCTTAATGGTTCCTTGCCCTAGACAGATTGGGTTGGAAAGTTACTAAATCTGCCTCTGGATTGATTTTAAGTGAATATAGATCTTTATCCTTTCCGGAGCTGGGGAGGGTGTGGGGGTAGGGGGCCGGTGGTAGAGCAAATTCCAGACTTGACAGCACATGTGAAAGTGTATCCTGTTGTACCCTTGCAAATTGGAGTGTAGAAAAGGTGTTATGCTCTTCAAATTTGTCCACTTCGGGGCATCAGCTCATTCTGGGTGGGGATGGGGAGGGCTCTTTTCTTCAGCACATTTTGAGAAAGGCAGGAGGCTTTTTCTAGTTTAGGTTTGTAACGTTTCCAAATATGCTGACTCTATTCCTGCCCTGCCTCCCACGCTCACGCTTCTCTCCTGATCTCTGCGGGTCTGCTTTCTCTCTTTTTGGCCTGAGACCCCAGCTTGACAAGATCCAGAAAGGTCTCCTTCCCGTCAGCCATTCTACAGGATTCCAGCAGGCCCCGCCTCCCGCCCCTGTTGCTAGGCAGATTCCCCTGTTGCTAGGCCACCACTGCTTCTTCCCTGCCTCAAAAAGAGGCAAATTCCTGGTGACCCGCTCAACAGTCCACCCACCCACACACTGACAAAATGAGTGGATCCTAAATACCTAACATATGTGAACCGTTATGCCCAGTGTAGATCAATTCCAAACGGGAGAAGAGGCAGCAAAGCCAGAGGTGTCAGAGATGGAGGTGACCAGTTGTTCCAGGGAAGGTGAGCAGGTTGTCTCCTGGGAGGTTTCTCAGGGGACAGCCATTAACTTGGAGACTTTTCTCTGGTCCAAGATCTGACCCTCAGCCTTATGGGCTCAGAAAACTCATTTTATCTGCAATGAGAAACAGATCCTTGTCTGGTAACAAAAGCATATTAATCAGGCTTGAAAGATTGATGCCTAAAACCAGAATGTGAATTTATTAATTTATAATGAGCAGTCTGTCACATGGATCCAGGAGACTCCTGCAGGCATCACCATCTCTGAGGAGGCAGACTTTTCTGGAAAAGACAGCATCACTGAAGAGTGTTGGAGAGTTAATATGGAAAGGGAGCTATATCTATTTCTACACTTAGATCTATTGTAACATTCTTGCTGTATGTCAGACAAAATGCTACATGTTTTACAGACATAATTTTATCAATTCCTCACATAAGCCATGAGAGGGCGCTACAAGCACTCATCCTCTTTCACGGAAAGAAAGCCGTTCAGGTTAAAAGACTTAACTGAGGTCATCTAGAAGTTGATGTCTATTGTTTCCAGGTGAGAATGAGTCCTGGCATGATCTTTCCATGTTTTAATAGGAGCCAGATGTCAGCATATTTTGGTGAAAAGTCCAGTACCAGAACCAATACCAGAAGGAGAAGCCCATGGTGGGACTAATAGATCCCAGCTACCTGGCAGTGGTGAAGTGGCAAATTTGGGTGAAGGTGAATTGGATAATGGATACTGAGGTGCTGGTGAATCAGCCAGGTGGAGATATTCTCTAAATGATGAGGTGTGTGGAAGCAGAACTCTGCTGAGCCAAGATCTAGAGACAGAAATTAGTGGCATCATCCGGCATATGCCTTTCCTCTTCTGGAGGTTCTCTGAGATCAAAGCTTTGACATTCTTATTGATAGTGGGTAAATATTTGTGCGTTTTAACTCCACTGTGGTATTAGAATGCAGGAAGGTCCTTTGGGCAGGGTAGGCATCTGAATAGGGTAGGACAGGGTACCTGAGAGAATTGCCAGGATTAGGAGTTCAGAGGAGAAAGGTTCCTGGTGTAGCAACTCCCAATGCCATCTTGCCATCAACCCAAGAGGCCCAGCACCTAACCAGACCAAGAGACCAAGATCTTAACTTTAAGGAAAGGTAGAAGGCATTGTTCACTGAACTCTCTGTAAGGGATAGCCTGGAGCCTGTGTAAGAAGGTGACAGAGGAGTGACTTCCTTGGCTGGGGGGCCTGGTAAGGAGCCCCCACCAAAGGGAAATGCAGGCGGGCAGCACAGCCCTGATCGGGGGCTTGATCAAGCCAGCGGCCTAGATGGCAGCATGTCAAACAACTAAGAGCTCCATCAGGCATGGTGATGGTGTTAACCTCTATCTCTGGCTGGAGCGTGAACATCTTTGTTCTGTATCTAAGCCTTACAGAATTGAGGAGTGAGGAGCAAGGAGGTGTAGGTGGCCAGCAAGCTGAAGCTTCCCTCCCTTGCTCCCTCCTTATTCACCTAGTCTTGCAACAAACTTTCCTGGGACTAGATTTGAGTCATTCTGGGAGAAGGAATCCGCAGCTGTCCGTTTCTCTGCTTTTGTAATTTACTTTCTTGGCTTTCCCCCCACGTTCCTAGTGAAGTGTTTTTTGAACAATCTCAGCCTTGTCTGGACGCCTGAGATTTGCCCACATTTGGGCCAAGAGAGTCAAGGGGTTCCAGGGCCCCTGGAAATTTAGCATGGTGGGCCAGCAGCTGTCTCAGCTGGATTTGCAGGAAACAGCTGGTAGAGCCAGGGCAGGGAGAGGTGAAGCCCCGAGAGAGGAAGAGATTGCAAAAGGGAGAGCCATGGGAGCAGCTGCAGTTGCTAAGCTCTTCCCTCCTGGACCCCTCTATCATGGGGGGCCTTCTCAGCTCCAACACTCCCCACCCTGACTTCTCTCAAAAAAAGAAATAAACAAGTTAAAGTGATGCCCCAGAGACCAGAACCAGCAGACATGGACAATATCTGACAGGGAAGCAGACCCAGGGCTCTTACATTAGAGCCCAGGTTTATTCCCAGGCAAAGCTTAACAGCACCCTGGGTGTGATTCAGCTGGTGGGGGTGGGGGAAGGATTATGCCCCAGACACCAGACCGTGACTGTTTGGGCCTGAAATCCAATCAGGGGACTTGGCATTCAATTGAAATAGCAGAAAACTGGAGGAATTTGGGCCTCTTCTGTTAGTTTAGTAAACCGAGAGTCTCTCAGACATGTGTGCACTGCTCTGGCCTGCATCTGATTGGAGACCCTCCTCACCCCTGTCTTCCTGACTTGGATGAACAATGATTTTTTACTTATAGACTCGGAGTTATGTAATAATCAGACAAAGACAATGATTTCCTTGACTTATCGCTGGCTAGCCCTTTGGAAGGAAGGGCTAGAGTGGGAAGATGTCAGAGCCACTCAGAAAGTTTTGTGTGTATGGAGGGGTACCTTCTCCAAACCCACTATCTCAAAGGCTCAGGATTGGTTCTTGGGCAGCAGTGGTTAAATTGAAATCTTGATTCTCTTGGTAACTTGATGGCTTAGTTTAGGCCTCGAGTTGCTGTTCCATGAACTGCCTTGAAATTTAATCACCCAAATTTATTTCCTAGAGTGTTTTTCACCGTCTCCTCCTGTAGGCCCATTAGTCACCATCCCATGACCTGACAGAGTGATTATTAAAGACCCTGTCGTTCCCCTTCACTAGATTTAGGGGTGTTGGTAACTCTGGAGACAAGTTCTAACTTGAGTCACAGTTGGGTGGATTTCCCCCCTGCAATCAGTTGTGAATCTTCCCTGAGGGCATCCTCTTCAGGCTGAGAGAGTAACACTGGGGACCTTCTGTTCTTTCTTCAAAACTAGAGAGATAGTTACCGGGTTCTTCTAGGGCTGGTGTTCTTAGGTTGAGGGTTATATTATCCTTTGCCCGGAGGCACATCACAGACCATCTCCCAGCTTCAATTTCCCTGTTGGTGAAATGGAGATAATGCACAGAACGATGGAAGGGCTGAGCCTGGCATGTAGGCATGTGCCACGTGTTAGCTCTCTTCCCGTCCAGCTGGGATGAGACCCAGGCCTTCCTTCGGGGATCTTGGCAGAGAAATTTTATCAGTCTGATTTGGAAGCATTCTTAAAAAATTTTGTTTCAGACTAATTCTGAAAATGAAATGTTTAGCTATTCCTCCTTCCAATCTATTTCTCTTCTAAGGTAGGAGTTGCAAACTTACATAATCACAGGTGCCAGGCAGGTAATATAAATAAGCTGGCTGGACACCGGGTGGGGGACAGGAGGCCAAGAGCCTGTGAAGAGAAGTTGATGTCTATTGTTTCCAGGTGAGAATGAGTCCTGGAATGATCTTTCCATGTTTTAATAGGAGCCAGATGTCAGCATATTTTGGTGAAAAGTCTCAAATTTAAATGCTTTCAACAAATTAAAACATTTAAAATGTGAAGTTCATGAAATATAGTACGGTTGCCTGGTGGCTAGAGTCACAACCTCTGCTCTTTGCAGGTTCTGGAGAGGGAGTTGTCTCCTCCCTGCAGGACTGGGCATGCCTACTCTCTGCCTGGTTGACCTTTGGAGTTATCTCTGCAGGCCTGCTCCTGTCCTGCAGACATGCTGGACCAGTTAAAGGTTATTCTGTAGAAACCTCAACCAACAAGTCAAAAGATGAGTTTCCTGCTCTTAATAGATAATTTTTATTGGTTTTGCAATAAACGTATGAAATAGAAACAATAGCAATAAACTAGCTCAACAAGAAATCGAAAGGCACAGGCCCCCAAAGCCCTTCCCGCCTCTCCTTAATGAGTCTCTAATTTATAGACCGACTAGCAGGACCACTTTTCTTTTTCCAAGCTTTGCAAACTTTTCCATTTTGGAGGCTTGAGGACTCTGGGGGCTGTGCGCTTGCTTCCACATAGTTGCTGAACAGAAGCCAGGGCAGAGCAGTGCCAGACAAGAGAGGGTGGCACTACTTTGAAGCTTCAGAGTCTGGACTCCACCCTGTTTCTTCTGACTTTGAGGGTCTGCCTCCTTTTAATTTCATATTTATGTGCAGGGCAGAAAGGGAGAGGGACCAGAAGGAAAACTCAGCTGAGATGGCCAAAGGCAGCTTTTTAATGCTGGGCGAGCAGTGACGGGGCGGGGGTGGGGTGGGGTGGTGGTGGCATGGAAAGCATCCAGAGGCCAGGGAAGGGGTCTTTCACTTTTAAACCTCTGCCCTTTATCTTGTGGAAGGTGCAGGATATTTTTAGTCCATGGTGCTAGGCCTTTTCCGAGGCCCTACATGAGCATACCCCTGTCTGCTAAGCAGCACCGGGTGGGGGTGGGGGTGATCTCTGTGTATTTGTGACACTGATGAGACCTCCTTGCTGTTGTTCTCAGTGGCAACTCAAGCAAGCTGGAGGCCCTGGGTCCCTGCCAGCGGGTGTTTACTTGCGGGGTTACTGGCAGTGTCAGATGAGTGATAGCTGGAGTCGGAAGGGCTCGTGCACCATCCGCACATTTCCCCTGAGGCCTGTAGCCCAGAGAACAGGTTATCTGTGTTCCTCATCAAGCTTCAGAGAAAGTGCAGGCCTCCCCAGGGCTCACACCTCAACAGAGTGAGTGAAAAAACAGAATCAAATGGGTTTTCCAGACCTGCCTCTTCAGCGATTGCAGGACCCCAGGGTCTGCATGGGTTGCAAAGACCCTGGCAGGCTGTGGTACAAGGGAGGCACAGAGAGCTTTTGCTTGGAATGTTTGTGATACCACCCCCAGGGCCAGCTGTGCACTCCAACACTGCCCCCTGCCCCTCTTCCCACTGTGCCCCCTGTGAGGAAGGAGCTGTTCGGGAGTCTGTCCTGGGAATTCCCAGCAAGGGGAAGGGCTGCAGACTTCTCCAGGGCCTTAGCTCTCTGTCTCTCCCCTCTCGCTCACCCTCTTTCCCCCCTCCTCAGTGGGCTTGGGGGAAAAGACCGCTGACTTTGCAACCCACAGCCCCTGAAAGTCCCCATCTATGGCTTGCTGTTATGCTTCGAGGACACAGGACTGTGAACTCGAAATTGTCTCGCCTTTGTCACCTCCTGGCAGGTCTTTAGAGCTCGGGGAAACAGCGGAGCGGTACAAATCGCAGCGGCGTGGTAAAGCCCCCCTTACTCCTGATGGGTTGCCTGACTCATATCCGTTTCCCTGGCAAAAAATAAGTTTTTGTTATTGCTGGCTTGGCAGAAGCACGGAAGAGTGCGCGAGGATCTACTGCCCCATGCATCACTGGCCAAATTGCCTGAGAAATCCCAGCTCTAGAACTTTTCATCGTTGGCTGTGATGTACGGAGCAGAACGGCAGCTCCATTTCCCCTGCGTGGGGCTCAGCAACGCTGGCACTCAGCAGACCTGCTCTGCTTGCAACTCCCAGCAAATGTGGCCTCTCCTTCCTCTTCCCCTCCTCTTGGCCCCCTATTCCCCCCAGCCTTTATCCCCCCCATCTGCTCATCAACCCCCTCCCTGCCTCTACCCAGCAGGGCCATAGCTGGAGAATCAGGAGGAGGCCCACCATGTCACTTCCCCATCACTCTGCAGACGATTCCACACTAATGTTCTTTTACTGCTGTGATGCTGCACTAATTAATAAGCATCCTGCACAGAGGCCTTGCCTTGCCTCCCTTCCCCTCTCCTCCTCTGCTCTCCCAGCCCCTCCCTGCCAGACCTCAAGAAGGCCTCATGATATCCTGGCATCTGGCAGCAGAGAAAGGATTTTGCTCCTCTACCTGGGCTGCCTGATATTGCTATGAGAGATAACTGTATACGAACCAATAATCTAGCCTGACAATCCAATTTACTGACCAATAGCGCACAATCCACCATGTCATCGGCTGTGGGGAGGCCCATAAATTAGTTCCTAGTAATTTATTCTGATCAATAGAATGGGCAAAGTCACTTGTCTCTTTAATCAAAGGCCCTCTCAGAGATGTCAGTACAGGCGGCTGTGTGGGAGGGAGCAAGGCTCAGTGAGCAACTGGGCGGTGGGTACGTGGCACCACACCCAGAACCCTGGCTTCAGATTCCAGCAGATGGCACCCCATAATGGGACTGGTGTGGGAGGGCACCTGGGATCTTAGCTACCTATACTTCATTTGGCCACTCTAACCATAAAGCATTGGCCTTCAAACAAGCTAACAGAAGAGATGGCTGGGGTGGTGGTTAGCAAGAGATAGACTTGAGGAGATACTGGACTGGACTCCAGGGACGTCTTGTCCCTTCTGAACGTTTGGAGTCTTCCTTCCTCCTCAGGTCACAGGAGCCCCAGCTGTCCTTGGCCTGGGGCTTCTGTAAAGAGAAGGTACATAGCGTGGTGGGTAAGAGCCAGATTGTTCTGTTTTGAATGCTGATGTCTCCACTGCCTAGATGTGAGGGCTTGGGCAAACTGCTTGCCTCTTCTATGATTTAGTTTCCTCTTCTGTAAAGTGGGGCTAATAGTCATATGCATCTCATGGGGTTATGAAGAGTATTCAATAAATGAATATATGACATATATTAAATTAATACATTAATATGTAAAGCTCTTAGAATGGTACCTGACACACAGTAACTGCTATATTGAGTATTAAAATAAGCAAACACAAAGAGATCAAGGAAGAATGTTGATGTGCCTCTCTCTGAAGATGTGCCAAGTCCTTGAGATGCTCTGCTTCCTGAAAACTTGCTCTTTCTGACCCGCCTTCACGTCTTGTTCTGCCATCCAAAATAAACAGACGAAGGAAGAATCAATTGATGCTATCTCTTTGAAATGACAGTGAAACTCCAAAGGCCTTTGTGCAGGATTCTTCCTCTCCTTCGGGGCCTCAGATAGAGCCAGTGCATTGAAGAGAGTCATTGACTCTGCTTTAGAGAAGACTTGCCTGTTATTAGATAGTGGGGGCAGGGGTGGTGGGGTGGAGTGGGCGGGTGGCCTGTTACCTGCATTGGATTGACCCATGAGAGAGGCAGAGCTCTCTGACACGAGCCAGGTACACAAAGGAAGACATGAGACAATGGTGCCAGGGTCTGTGACTTTGAGTTCCAGTCCCAGCCCTGTCATTCCCTAGCTGTGGGGCTTTGGCCGAGTCACTTCATATCTCTGACTGTGATTCTGTATCCCAGACATGAAGGAGTTGGATAGAACCATCTCAGAAGTCTTGTCCTGGCTCCGACACTCAAATTCTATACAGTCAGTAAGGAGTCTGTTGGCTTCTGACTCCCCTCAATCCTGTGCTCCCCACAATGATCATCTGAAAGTCTCTGAAACTAAGTGCCATAAGGAAATCCAAGATGTCTCAAATATTATAGTCACTAAATGGAACTGAAGTCACTGACAGAACAGAGCCAGTTCCCTGAGAAGAGGAGTTGCTGGGGCCTTGAACCCAACTGAGACAGGGTCCTGGGTGTGCAAGAGGCCAGAGGATTCTGTTCTGTCATCAAGGTCAAGGGCAGGACTTCTGATTCTAAGGAACCTTTGGGGCCTCCTCTGCTCCTTTCACTGGCCCTCAGGGCTGCTTCAGGGTAGAGAACCCCATGTTAAGGGCACAGCCTCATTGAGGCATAGGGGGGAAACTGAGCCAAAATTCCACCTGAAATTCCAGGCTTCAGTGATTGTTCCTGGGTCCCATCCTGGCCTCTTATCTCCTCATAAATGAGCCCCGACATGTGCCCATCTCAGACCCGATGAGCTGGAGGGCTAGGGTATAGCAGTCATTGAGGTGATAGGGCCAGGTTGGAGGCCTGAGGCCGGCCCAGGGCGGCTGCATGGCAGGTGGACACAGTTTCTGGTGAGCAAGAATCTGGCACCCTCTGCTGACCCCGCGGCAGGAGACAGCTGGTCAACCAGGCTGGGGCTGCAGCCACCGGGAGGGGGAGGGGGAGGGGCGGGGCCCAGGACCAGGCGGCAGCTTACTAGTCAAAAGAGCAGCTCCCCTCTCTGAATAGATCATTTTTATTGGTTTTGCAATAAGCTTATGAGACAGGAACAATCGCAATAAACAAACTGAACAAGAAATCGAAAAGATGGGCCCCGAAAGCTGTTACTGAGCCCTTCTCAACCTTCTCTTAATGAGTCTCTAATTTATAACAAAGTCATCAGCCTAGTACCTCCAGGGTTCCCTGGCTCCAGGCTAAGACCCCATGGCTTCTGCCTTGTGTGTGTGTGATCTGTCATCTCTAGGTGCCTGGAACCTGTCTCCAGGAGGGACAGGAGACTCCAGCTAGAGGAATTGATCCAGAGAAGTCTTGGGACAGGCTTGAGACTTCAGTCATGGCTACCTCTGTGAGGATCTGGGACATGTGGTTCTCCCCCACCCTTCACTAGGCCTCTTCAGAATGAATGGGGCTGGCTCTGAAGCCACACGGCCTCCAAACTTCTTCCTCAACCCTCTTCCAAGCCCTAGGCTGCTGATGCAGACACAGAAATTGTGTTCCTTTCAGACTTCCAGGCTCGGGAGGCTAGGACAACTGGCAGCTTCACATTGCATGCTCCTCAGGATTGGCAGCCCTGATGAGGCTGGGGTTTTTCCCTCCTCAAGATTAGAGGCTCCCTTAGGGAAGCCATGTCTCCTCTCCTAAAGGCTTAGTCTCTCTGTGAGGCTAAGAGCTTCCCATCAGACGGTGCTTGTATGAGGCCAGGGCTGTCTCTTTCTTGAGGTGGGGGTTCCCTGGGGAACTGTTGCATCTCCTCCTTTGGACTGCAGCCCCTGGATGAGGGTCGTGTTTCCTTGCCTCAGACTGGGGCTGCAGGTGACAGGGCTACGTCACCTCCACAGACTGGAGCTCCCCTGCACGTTCATTTTTCTACAATTTCTTTTGTCATCAAAGGACCCTGAAGCCTTTTCCCAAAGCAGCTTCCTGTTCTGACACTGGCCCCTGCTCGAGGTACATGTCAGCTCCCTGTGCCTTTCCTGGTTGCTGAGCCTAGAACAGGGCATCCAGGGATCAGACTCACTGTCCCACCAAATATTGGCTGGGTGATTGGTAGAGCTGTATTTCTCCGCAGGGGACCCAGGGCTCCCTTGCGATGCCCGCAATCCTAGAGATGGCCACAAGATGTCAGTGTGAGGCCATGGAAATGGCTCCTGTACTAGGGCTGAGCTCAGAAGGAAAATCAGCGACCAGAAAGGGGTGGGCGGGTGGGAGGGGGGGCAGTCTTGGCAGCCAGCACTGTGCTTTTCTCTCTGTCCCCTCTGCAGGTCCCAACACTAGCCCTCCCACACCTTCTCCCTTAAACTCACAGCAATGCTCCATCTCCTGCTCTGCCTCCAATTCTTTGCTCACGGAAAAGTGGGTTCTCAAGCTCCCTGACATGCAACTCTGGGAAGGATGAGGAGCTTTGTCCCTGCTGCAGGCACCCTTGTTGGGGAGAGCAACGCCTGCAGGTGTGATCCTATGTGTCATCGTGGGTGTGGCCTCAGGCCACCAGGCACTCAAAAGCCGGCGCCTGTGTGTGTGTGTGTGTGTGTATGTGTGTCTTTGCAAGAATTTATATTTGCTACAGTCGTTCAGACCTGGAAGAGGACCTTAGAAATTTCCCAGTCCAATTCTTGTTTCATAGATAAGGAAATACAGGCCCTGAAAGAGCGGGGGCTTAACTTAAGGCCATGTAAGCAAGTCTGTGGCTGGGAGAGCACAGCCACAAAGCTGTCCCTGGGACCCAGGTCTCCTGCCTTCCAGCAGTACATATACGGGTTCCCATCTGGAGTCTCCAGGGCTGTGTGTCTGGTATACTTCTGTCTTAGTGTTTTACTTTCAATGGGTCCTGGGATGCTCCCCTACTGATCGCCAGCTGGCAAGGTTCTGAGCAGAATCAGAAGGCAATGGGGAGGGGGCACTTGATGGGATGAGCACTGGGTGTTATGCTATATGTTGGCAAATTGAACTTCAATTAAAAAAATAAATTAAAAAAAAAGAAGGTAATGGGGAGAAGAGATGGGATGGAAAGGAAGAATGGAAAGGCAGGGATGTATCTATGGGTGTGGGTGCATGTCTCTTTATGCTGCACCATAGCAGCATGTAGATGCCAGTGAATGGGTGTGTCCGAATCTCCATGTGTCAAGTGAATGTCTGTGTCAGAGCCCATGATTCTGGTGTGTGGGCTTGAGTTTGTGTGCATGTTTGTGCCTGTGTGTGCATACATGTCCTAGGACCTGTGTGAGTGACTACTTGGAGTCCAGGCCTCTTAGGGAGGTGTTGGTGCTGCGGGCTGGAGAGTGTGAGTGATGGTGTGTGCCAGCCATTGGCGTGCATGTCAGTGACTCAGGAGCGTGCATCAGTCAGGGGCCATGTGAATGACTGTGGGTGTCAGTGAGGACATGAGTGTGTGTGTATGTGTGAAAGAGAGGCTGCTCTGTCTCCCCACCTCCTTGCCCCCCGCCAGGCTGTCTCCTGTGGCCCCTAGGGGTTCTGTGTCCCCGCCCCAGCAGCAGCGAAATCCTTTATCGGTTGAGGCACCAGCCCCCGTGTAGGGATTTCAAGGTTCCTGTCGGTTCCATCCATCTTCCGGGGCCTCCTGGTATTAGCATTGATCTACAGGGGAAATGGAGAGCGCGCCTGGGTTATTACGCACCCGCCCGCCTTCCCTGGGCCGTGATTGAGTGCACACAGAGAATTTTTGAAACATGGCCACCCTAACTTATTCTGTCTTCCTGCCAATAGCGTGGCGTGGGTCCAAATTACGGGTCGATACCAGCTGATCTTTTTATGTTAAACTGTGATGAAGTCGCTTCTATGTGGAGATGGGATTAAGCCCTGAGCCCTCCTTTAGGGGAGAATTCTTGGGGTGGAGAAGGGGGAATCAAGGAGCGGACGAGGGGAGCAGTCCTTAGGCATGATGGTGGTGGGGATCGGTGGGGTGGGGGGTGGGGGGGCGGGCAGCCTGAGCAAGGCACGTGTACCAGGGCAGTCAGAGCTAGCCACGCGCTGGCCTCAGGCCTCCCTGCCTGATTTCTCCCTTTGTGACCTTTACCACCCTGGGGACCCCTAGGGCCCCCCATCAGACTTTCCATGGTCAGCCAGTCTGGCCCTAGTGAGCCCCTCCCTGTTCCCCTCCAAGGATAGAATTCCATTTCCCTCCAGCCCCCTCCACCCCTCTCCTCCAACCCCCCTCCACACACCTGCACCATCAAACGGGTTTGTCTTTAACCTCCAAACAGGGAACTTTAATTAAAGAGACAGTGACCCCTTTTATGAGTTTGGTCGAGTTGGGTTTCAGGGCCCTTGTCACTAGGGGCTCACATAACGCTAACAAAAGCTTGCAGGCCCCAAGAGGAGCCGGTCTTCTTCGTAGACATTGCAGCAGGGCACAAGGTGGGGATGGGGGGGATGGGGCAGGAGGAGGCATCTTGGGGCTAGGAAATACAGGTGACAGCCTCAGTAAGGTGGTCACTGGGTTGGTGGTTGGGGAAGGGTGAGGGGGCAGACCTGGGTCTGGGGTAGGGGCACTGACTACTGTACCTTTGCAGCATGACGCCCACACCCCCAACCATCTGGGTCCAGCAGTGTGGAATAGCTAGGCTTCCAAGACACACTCGTGCAAACATCCAGGGCTCCTATCCTGTTTGCCTGTTGGCATGTGTGATAAAACCAGAAGTAATTTCCAAGAGAAATAGATAGGCTAGAACTTACTCTAAGAACAGCTGATATTTTTTTACTCACATATTTAAAGGAAAAGTGATTTTATGATAAAACATAATTGCTAATAACTATAATAACACCACTCAACATATGGCATGAAACACAAATGCTGTCCTGAATCTGGAGGTGCAAACACTGCACAACACAACCTACTGCTCAGAAGGGAGCGGTTCCCCACCACCCCCACCCGCAAGAGCTGGATACAGGCCTCCTCTCCACTGCAGTCTCTCTCCCCTCCCCCACTTCCATCTTCCTTCCAGACCCCCAAGGTGGACAACTATTGGGTTAGTGTTAGGAGTCTGAAGGGCCCTTATCTTATGTCTAATCACCTCTTAACTGTTGAATTTTAACTAAGGGCTTCTTTCGGTCCTGTAGGAGATGTTTGCTTGCCCTTTGATCTAGTTCTTTGATATCCTTTGTGAATTCTTGGAGCTGAAGAGGGATGCCCAATCTGTCACACTTATTCATTCAACAAACATCAGGGGCTATTAAAAGGAACCTGTGTGTAATTGATTCTTTCTGAAAGGGTGGATTTTCCCTAAGTGGGGTACACTCCCATTAACCAGAGGCTAAATTGTCAACTATCTGCACAGGAAATTCACCACCGAAATGGTAATCCAGGGTAGTCTCTGATTGAAAACTAGGGGTGATCCCAAACTAGCAAATGTGTGGAGGTGTTACTTAAGGCCAAAACTGAATGAAGATGATCCACAGCAACCCCCCTCCACTTCTGCTGTCACCCCTGGGTCCCTGACTCCTCCTGGTGACACATGTGCTTGTCACATGGGGGCGCTTGGGTGGGATGTAGGGATACCTGAGAGGAGTCATCTGTGACAGGGACACCTGTGAGAGGTCAAATGACCTCCACACAAGGGGGTGAGCGCACAGACCAACATGTGACATCATCATATCCTGGGCCTGCTCACTCCCACGCGTGGGCCTTCCCCGGTACACATGCCTACCCACATGAGTGGTCTGTGTGTGCACGCCTAGAGTGCAGGCACCCACAGAGAGAGGTCACAGCCCCTTCCCTCCTCTCTGGGGGAGGGACCTGGAGGCCAGAGGGGTTGGGGAGTAATTGGTTTTGGCGTTTCCTACCTCTCCTGCCCGGGGAAGCTTTCTCTGTTTCATCTTTAGCCTGATCAATCCTCAGTCATGTGCCTTTCCACATGGGCGCCCCCGGCCCCCCAACTCACCATGCTCTTGGAAACTTCGTTAGTACCATTAATCTGCTGACCCAGGCAAATCACCAACTCTTCCTGCAACTCAGCCTCTCAACTCATCCCCCCTGGACCACCCCCCAGGATCTGCTAATCACCCTCCCTCCCCAGGCTGACCCATTCTCCCCTGCTTCCTCCTGTTCCTGCTTACCCCTTCTGTGTGCCAGCCTCCCCCAGCCCATCACTCCCAGGGATCCTCCTTCCTCCTCATTCCCGTCCACATACTCACTGACTCCCAAGTGTTTACCCACAGGTGAGTACGCACTCGGTAAGGCAGTTAGCCCATGTCTGCCACCAGCACTCCGCAGAACCTGCGGCCTGGTGGTGGGGGATGTGGAGTCTGGCTCTGGCTGTGGGAACTGTACAAGGCACCGTGCTGAGGGCTTCCTGTTTGCCAGGCACTGTGCTAGACACTTCTACCCAGTTTTCTAATCCTCATGACCCAAGAGACAGGCATTATTTCCCCCATTTTAAAGACGAGGGGAATTGAGGCTGGAATGATAAATTACTTTTTTTTTAAAAGATTTTATTTATTCATTCATGAGAGACACAGAGAGAGGCAGAGACACAGGCAGAGGGAGAAGAAGGCACCACACAGAGAGCCTGACGTGGGACTCGACCCAGGGTCCCCAGGATCACGCCCTGGGCCGCAGGCGGCGCCAAACCGCTGCGCCACTGGGGCTGCCCTAAATTACTTTTTTTAAAAAAAGATTTTATTTATTTATCCACGAGGGACACACGCACACACACACACACACACACACACACAGAGGCAGAGACACAGGCAGAGGGAGAAGCAGGCTCCATCCTGGGTCTCCAGGATCAGGCCCTGGGCTGAAGGCGGCGCTAAACCGCTGAGCCACCCGGGCTGCCTGATAAATTACTTAATGAGTAGTAGACACAAGATCGGCATTGACTCAGATCTGCCTGATTCTAAAAACATGTTTTTTCATCTGTATAGAGGGAAGGAGAAGACCAGCCTTGAGCTAGCTTCTAGGTATCTTCCCTAGAAACTTTCTATGTGAAAGAGTCCCTGACATGAGGTTCATCCCAACTTTTTCCTCTGTCAGAGCAAGGTCTTCAGGTTAGGGTGAGTGTGTGTGTGTGTGTGTGTGTGTGTGCGCGCGCGCGCCCTTTTCTCCTTAGCCCAGAAAGCCCCCTGGTGTCCAGGCCCCTATCTGGAGCCCCAGGCTGCACCCTGAGCTAGGGTGCACCCCTCTCAGCTGGCTCCAGGCCTACAGAAGAAGGCCCTGCTCCTTCCGTGGCCTCTGTGGCTGATGTGCTGGGCCCATTGTCCAGTCAGGAACAAAGACTGCGGATTTAAGCTGAGTGACCAGGCGGCTCTGCCAAGCAGAAAAGACCGCCCCCCTCGAAGCTGGGCCCAGCCGGGGGCAGGAGGGGGACCCGAGAGAAAGGGGACAGGGAACCTTTGAAAGTAACTAATTAAAGGGCCTTTGCCTGCCCCCTCCTCCTGGGCGCCTAATCTCTCTAGGGCAGCAGCCAGACAATGTGCCCCTCCACCCTGCCCCCCTCACCGGAGTTTTAAAACAAGAGACAACTTGAAGTTAATGAGCGCCACCTGACGGGGGTCCCCTAATGAGAGGGGGCTGCTGGGAGGCTCACACATTCTCTGGTTCCATGAATAGCTCCCCCCACCCCCTGAGTTTTATTCATCTCAGGCCAGGGGCAGGGGGCAGAAAGGAAGGGGGCCCTGCTCAGTTTGGAGCACGTGGACTGTCCTGCAGTATGGGGGCAGGGGGACCCCGCATGGCCCTCCCCCATGGTTGTGCCCACGTCTGTGGCTGAGCCCCGTCAGGCTGTGGCCTAAGACCTGGGAGGCCCAAGGCCTGGCTGGGTGGCTCAGACCAGCCTGCTTTGTAGGCCCTTGGTCCCTTGGTCTCTTTTCTCAATGTGGCACCAAGGCAGAGGAGGGCTGCTTTGGGGTTGCTGTACTTGGTGGTGGAGGCCAGGGCCAGGAGTCATTTGGGAGGGGGACTGAAAGGCTCTCTTGCATGTTTGGGCAGTCTCCACCATCCTGGCTCTTCCTATCCCTCCCTGGTCCTGGCCTGATCTCTGATTCCTGTATGGCTCCTATTTCTGAAGCTTAGCTCTGATGCTCCCATCCGCCACTTCCCCAGATCTAACTCCCATCCCCCTGCCACCCTCCCTGTTGTCAACAGTGGCTCTTCTCTCAGACTCAGCATCCTCTGTTCCCAGAGCGGGTGGGCAACTTGTCAGCCCCAGAAGACAGGCCTGGCTTCTCCAGTATGCATGTGAGTCTTGCCTCTGTGAGTGTATAACAGCAAACAGGTGTGTAACAGCCTAGGGAGTAGGCCAGTGTGGAAACACTTTTGGGTTATTGGGGAGATGGTGAATGACCCCAACTCTCTGCCTCATACTGGCATTCTGCCCCAAATAACTCTCCCACAGCTCACTGCCATCCTGAAACCCTATCCTAAAGTGCACTGGAGTCCATAGTGGGGCTCTGATGTCAGATGAGGAGTCTGGGAAACAGAGCTCTGAAGCAGCCTGGTCTCTGGTCTCAGGGCCAGACACACCCAGCAAGGGCTCCTCAGAGCAATGTTGCACAATTCCCCCACTACCCCCAAAAGGTGGGAGCTGAGTGGGTAGCATTTGAAGGGCCCAGGGCAGTTTGACATGGAGGGGAGGGAGGGACCAGACATAATAGGGGTCTCCAGCCAGCAGAGAGCCATGGACAGAGGTGACTAATTTCCCAACTACTCATGGTGAAAATATCACATTTCATGCTTTGTTGCCGATTCATAGAAAAATCCTATTAAAACCGGGTGGATTATTTATACAGTTTAAACAAATGATGATCAAAGATTTTACTCGTTTTGAAGACAACCCAGGGTTATGCAGCCTGGCTGGGGGCTTATCCAGAGTGTGGCAGGCAAGTGTGAGGTGCGTGGATGACTTGGTAGGAGGTAGGAGCAGGTGGGGGTAAGTTAGGGGCAGGTTTACATGGCGGGCTTGTGGGGGTGGGGGGGTGGGGAGTTACAGCTGTTCTGTCCAGTAGGGGGCGCCCCTCCCCACGGTGTTGATACCCCCCTGCCTCCACCTAATCAAAGCCCCACAGAAAGGTGATGATTTCAGGTCCCTTTTTGCCTGTTCAAGGACCTGTCAATTCCCTTGAAAGTGTTGTTGGAGGCACTTATTTTTGTGGAGCTGTGATTGTGCGGTACTGGGCTTGGCACCTGGATGCGTGCAAACAGGCATTGCGTGTGACTGCAGGCCAGCCCAGTATCTGCGCATGCGTCAGTGTGCACCTGCGTGGGCTAGTTAGGGTATGCTGCGTGTCTCTGTTGCCTCTATTATTCACCTTCCTCTCAGGGCAGTGCTGAAGGTCTCCCTATTATTATAGGGTACAATAACCTTATTACTCTTGCACAAGCAATGGCATGTGCACCGCACAAACAGATCACACTGTGCAGTGGGCCACTTTTTGAGAGCCACCCTCCCCCATGGCTTAGCTTTAAGTGATGGTAAGTGGTAGGTGGCTGGAAGAGGGATAGGTCCCCTTCTTGGCCTACTGTGGGGGATCCTCGCCTGGAAGGCATTCCCTGAAGCTTTGGCTTCCGCATCCCAATGCTAAAGATACAGGAACTTCCTGAATCCCTGGAGTCCCAGATCCCTTGGGGATATAACCCCCCACAGAGTTCCCCCACCCTGAGGAAGGGTGTGCTAAGTGCTTGAGATCCCTGATTGGAGGTCTGCCTAGAGCTCTGTGGTGAGAACCTGGAGCCCAGCTCAGCCCCAGGAGTTGGCAGAGGGGGTTGGAGGGAGAGGTGGATGGTGCCTGCGGCAGGGACAGAGCGGCCCTGCATCCCGTGCCCTTGCCACCTGTCCCTGCCCACCGGGCCGTCCTGCCTCAGTAGTTTTATTACGCAGAGGGAGATAACGCCCTGGGGGAAGGCAGCCTGTTCTGAAGGGGAATGTACTCCCTTCCACCCATCCCAGCCTCAGGGGCCAGGCCAGGGCCTAGGTGAGTTTCTGGTCTGCTGGATTCTGCGGAGCTAAACTAGGGTTCCCCGGAGAGGCCATGAACAGATCTGGAGGTCCCCATAGGAAAGAGTGGAGGGTGCCTGGATGGCTCAGCAGTTAAACTGTGCTTTCGGCTCAGGGCATGATCCTGGAGTTCAGGGATCGAGTCCCACATCGGTCTCCCTGAGGGGAGCCTGCTTCTCCCTCTGCCTAAGTTTCCACCCCACTCTCTCTGTGTCTCTCATGAATAAATAAATAAAATCTTTGGAAAGAAAAAAAAAAGGAAGTGGTGGAGGGAAAGCAAGAGCGGAAGAAGAGGCAGGGTCAGGCTTCTCTTGGTGGGAGGAAGGGGGAAATTTTGGTAGGGCAGGTTTAGAAACAGTGGGAGATGGGGTTATCTGCCTCCCTGGAGACCTCCCAGCTGGAGTAGGGGAGAGTGGGAGTAACTGAGGGCACCCAGCCTGGAGGGTTATTGCGGTGGGTCAGTGCTGCAAATGCGTCTAAGGGACATGAAATGTCTTCTTTGCCACTTGATTTGCTTATATATTTATTTATTCTTCCTTGAATCTGGTTCCAGCAGTCACATGCATCCCCAAGGCCTATGCAGCTAGCTAAGGAGCAAGACCTGGCCTAGGGAAATTTAATCATCTCATCATGGAGACCCTAGCTTATTATTTGTTTTCCTCCTGGACTCTCTCCTCCCTCCTTCCTTCCCTCCCTCTTTCTTTCATTCTCTCCTTTGCTTCCCCCCCTTCTTCCTTCTTTCTTTCTTTCTTTTTTTTTTTTTTTTTTTTGAGGAAAGAAAACAGGCCACACTGGGGAACCTGCAACAGCAGCCAGTAGAACAATCACATGCGACTGGGGCATCCATCACAGCCTGGTCCTGCAGCAGCCCGCCTGGAGGAGCCGCCACCCTCACCACTACTGCCTTCACCACAGCTTGCACTTTATTAGAATTTATACGTTGCCCCGATTGAGGGGGAAAATAATTAACACCCCTACAAATATATCGTAAACAAAATATTTATTAGAAATAAATAACTCATTTATTTTACATATTTCATTTCAACAATAACATTACCCAATTTATCATTTAACATTTTTGCAAGACAACTTAACGACTACTTATTAGCATTTCCATTTTTCACCCGCGCACCATAAAGCACGGGCGCTCCCCAAATGGCCTGGCACAAGCCGAGCCAGGAGCTCAGAGGACCCTGGGGAAGGCTGTGGACCCCCTGGATCTCCCTCTTTTATGCACATGAACATGTGCAGGACCAACATCCCATAACCAGTACATGTAGTCACTTTCAAACATAGACGCTTTCTTCTCATATAAATCCACTCAGCTGCCTACCCCCTGCAGACACCCCCAGAAAAGAAACATACAGGCATGCAAAGTGATTCCCTGCCTGATTCCAAATATTCATGCTGATAGTGTCCTCCAACATCCACATGTCCACATGTCCACAGACTTCCCGTGGCCCACACCCGGTTACACACAGATACAATCACTGGCCCTGCACTCGTGCTAACCAGATCTCACATTTGGGCTTAATAGGCAGGAGTCAGCACCTTTTCCTTCTTCTTCCACAAGGAGTAGGGTGGGCTAGAAGCTCTGGGTGGGATCTGAGGCCCCTCTAGCTGCCACCTGTGGCTCTCTGGCCTCCTCATATGCCCCTCTTCTATTTCCTCTGATCAGCAAGCATTTCCTGGGATGACTATTCATTTTCACTCCAAACTTTTGTCTGTTGGGGAGGGAGTGTCACCCTGCAGAGCCCGGCTGGGTCTCTTCATGCTCCAACCCCAGTATGTATTCTGGGGAGGAAGTGTGTTCTCTGGGCCTCGGCTCCTTGGGCTCTGAGCTGTGAGTTCAGGGCCGGACTCTGGGAGATGAAGAGTTTGGATCTGGGTGAAATGAGGTTGAACTCTGTGTTGGCATTCAGTGCATTTGAGTCCCTTCTCCGCTCAGGATCACGGCCCAGCTTCACTCCTTCCTTCCCCTGGCAAACACTTTCTCTGGCCTTCTGGAAGAACGAAGCCAGTGGGGGAGCCAATACCACAGGTGACGGTTGGAGTGGGAGACATTCCCCCAGCCTCCCAGCCCCTAGCAGTGACCAGGTATCTGGTGATGCCAGAGGGTGTCCCTAACTGTTTATGAAATCAAACTGTAGCCCCCCTCAACTCCATCCTGAAACGCTACTATTCCTAGAGTGTCTGCGTGTCTGTGTGCAGAGATGAGCTGAGGGAACAGATGGGGGCACACCCCTCGAGGACACACATGGATGCACATAGATGTGCACACGTGTGTGTCACTCTGTGTGAATTCTACCCAGGCTGACTCACAGCCCCACGCCCTGGCACCAGTCACAACATCTGGGAGATTAGGGTCTGTTTGGGTGCTGAGGGCCAAGGCCGGGACATTGCTCTTCCAGTGCAGAGCCTCTCTGCCGTCTCTCTGGGAGGTGGAGGTGGGATCCTGGTATCTGGGGGGCCTGGGGCCCCAGGGATGGGGCAAAGGGGCTCTTCGGAATCAGCCTAGCCAGCAGCTGGGGGCAGGGCCCTGGGGGAGCACTCACAATGGCTGGAGGTTGGAGGGTCTGAAACTGGAGACTTTAATAAAAGCCACTGACAGCAAATAAAGCTGCCAGGGGAGTCCCATTACCCACAACAAGGACCCTTTGTGAGCTCCACAGGGCTGAGCTGACCCTTCTCCACTGGCCTGGCCTCATACTCACCCGCCCTGGGCCCCATCGCACTGCCCGGAGGCTCCAGAGCCCCCCCTCCGCAACACGGCACCATCCAGCTCAGGGTGCCTCCCATGCCGAGGCCGAGTGAGCCCTGCTTGAGCTTCCCACAGACTGCAAGTTCTTCTCCAGGCCTACTCCTAATATCTCTCGCGTCTGATGCCCCTTGCCTTTGGTCGCTTTGTCCTCTTAACAAGCATTCAGTCACTCCACTGCAGGAGCACGTCCTGTTCAATGAGTGGGGAAATTGACCATGGTGCGGGCTCCACCCACCCCAGTCCCGAGCTGAGGCAGGGGATGGAAATCCGTGGCTGTCCTGACCCCGATACCGACCCTAGCATGGTTCTTAACCTGGAGACTGCACTGTCCCTCTCTGGAGCCTCGTGCTGACCCCAGCACTGATGGGCCAGAAAGGCTGCTGCTACACCAGGGTTGGGAAGACCTGGCTTAAGTCCTGGAAGGGACACTGAGCAGCTGTTTGACCCATTTCTCCTCTTGAGCCTCAGTTTCCTTATCCTAAAGTGAGGCTGATTTAAAAGGGCTCCTAGGAGGATTTGTGACCTGATAGGTATAACACTTATAAACTTTAAATCACCCCACAAGTGAGGGCCGTTATAACTACTTACCTCAGCCTCAGTATGAAACCAAATTGTGCCTTGAACATCAATCTTCACACAGATTCTCAGTCCTGCTCTGTATCCTGTGCTGATGACAATATTACTAAGGATATAAGAAGCCGTTCAATGAAAAATTGAAGAAAAAAGGAATGGAACATACTCTAATACCTGACTTCAGCTAAAAAGCCAACTGATTGGTGGAGGGTTTTGGGGAGCCACGTGGGAAATAGAAAAGTTGGGGTCAGAGCACTGACCTGGAGTTTGGGGACACTTTGGGAAGATGGGAAAAAAGGGGTTCAAGGCAGTTGGAGGTCTCTGAAGCAGAGTTAGGGTGTGCAGAGAGAAAGTTTTGAGGTTGGAAAAGGTGCAACCCATGAGATTTGGAGTTGCTGCTTTAAGGGTGAGGTGGGGCCTAAATGGGGGTTGGAAGATGGGGGTCCGGCAGGAGGGGATTCTGGTGCAGGGCGGGGAGGGAGATTAAGAGGCGCTCTCAATTGCCTTAATGGGCTCTAAGAGGCGGGATCCTATTACAGCTCGGGGTGCCCCGGGGTGCCTTGCTGGGAAGACAAGCTAATCTGCCATGCAAATTAAATCCTGCCTCAAGACGCAAGGCCTGCTTAATGTGATCCATTACACAGTTTACTTGTTTATATCTAATATTGGAACAGGCAGCCCGGGCGGGCGGCAGCGGCAGGCGGAGCGGCCCAAAAGCAGGAGAGTAAATTACCAGCAAAATGAGCTTTTCCATCCTCAGCGCCGCCGCCACCAACGCGCCTCCCTGGCCCTCCGCGGCCTCGCGCCCCCTCCCACCCGCCGCCCGCAGCGTCCCCTCGCTCTTCTGCTGCCCGCTCTCTCCCTCTTGGTCAAGTCTCCTGCTTCTCTTTGTCTTTGTCTCTGTCTTTCCGTCCTCTCCCCGGTGTCTCTGCCTCTCTCTGTTTCTTCATCTCCTTCTCCCCGTCTTCCTCTCTGCCTCAGTCTTCTCCTGAGTCTTCCTGGATGTTTCTTTCTCCCTTCTTGGGCTTCTGTTGCTCACTTGTCTCCTCCTGCCAGAGGGACGGGGACCTGGAGCAAATGCCGGCTGGATGCGTGATGCTGTGTGGGGCCTTGGACTGTGAAGCCAGGCTCGGGATGCCCCCCAGTGTGCTTGTCCCGGAGAGCCCTGGAAGAGGCTGCGCCTAGGAATGCTTGGCCTGCCCCTCAGTGAACTGCAGAGCTACTGCTTTGCCAGCAACACTGTCCCTGGTTGTGATGTTATTTGCGTGAGTGACCTTGAGGTGTTTGCTTATGTGGGAAGCATCACTGTGCCCCCCTGTTTGTATGTGTGTGTGGCTATGAGGGTGTATGCGCGGGTGTGGATATGACCTGTGCGTGCGTGTGTGGGGGTTTGGGGTAGTGTTTTAACAAACCCTGGGAGAGTTCCTCGCCCTCTGCCCAGCACACCCTCGGGCAGGGCTTCCTCCTCCTGCCGCTCTGGGTTAGCCGCATAGGTGGCATGAGGATTCCCTGGCTTTCCTCATGCTTCTTGACCCGCAGGCCACTCTCCTTTTAGCTCCCGAACAGCCCTGAGGCTTTCATTGCCCCCAGGATCATCTCACTGTCCTCTGTGGAGTCCCTGGGGTCTCCGTGTTTTTCCCTGCTATGTCCCTGTCCAGGCCCTTACCCCTACTCTGACCTGTACCTCTCTGGTTGGGCATCCCTGAGGTCTGAGCCTACATTCGCAGGGGAGCCAAAGGCCAACAGAGCCAGAGGCAGGCAGAACAAGAAGGAGAGATGAGAGAGACACCCAGAGACACTATGGCAGAGGCGAGATTGAGCAGAGGTGGTGGACAAGCGAGACAAGCAGAGAGATCACAGCCACTGACACAGGTCAGGGGCCAAACAGTATGGGCCTTACTGGGAGGGACAGCCTATGCTCACAGACACCACAGGCCTAGTTTTGAGGGGCCATTCCAGACTCTGAAGCTGCTTGAGGAGCTCTAAAGGGCTGTGGGAAGGGGGGCTCTCCATCCTCTGGGCTTGATGAGGCCCTGCCCCGGGGCCTCCTGCTGAGGAGGAGACATGAGTAACTCCAGCCTAAGCCTCGGGACCCCTGGTCTGTGTCTGCGGTCTCAAGGGGAGCCAGCCCACTCCACCAGGCTCTGAGAGCCTCGGGCCCCAGGGCAGACATGGGGCAGAGGGCAAGAAAGCGCCCACGGCCACCACTGTGCCCAGCTGCTGCTCTCACGCCTGCCCCTACATCCGCACTTGCTCATATGTGCCACGTGCCAGGCTGGAGGCTTGCCAGTGAGTCTCCCCTGGCTTTGGTCCATGTTCCTGTACCAGGGCTCTGGTCACATTCTTTAGACCCAGGGCTCCTGGCTCCCTAATCTCCTGCTGCCCCAGGGCCTTGTCCCCCTCAGGCCAGTGAGTGAGCCTGATCCCTATTCTATCCCTTAGCCCCCCGGGACTCCTGGCCTCACAATCCCTCCTGGTCCCCAAGAACCCTGAAGGCCCCATCTCTCCAACTTTCAGGCACATGTCTTCCTGTCCCTGACCCTTGGCTCCGGTTGTAGGGGGGTGGGGGGATCCTGATGGGTTGGGGGGGTAGGAGAGAAGGTGTGAGTCTGTGTGTCTGTGTGGAATGGGGGCTGTTTGGATAAACAGATGGCAACAAATGGCATAAAATTATATACCCATAATGTCAGTTCATAACATTTTGTTCGACATACTTGATTTAATCGCTTAGCTGACGATTTGGCTTTTGGGCCCATATGGTGGGGAATGAAGCTGCGTGGCACCCGCTCCAATCTGGCTCTTTTATCACCGAGGCTGGGGGGGGCGGGGATGGGGGGGTCGGAGAGGGGGAAGAGAAGGGGATGCAGATGGAAAGAGAATGAGCTGACAGGAGGGGAGCCAGGGAGGGGGTGACTATAGGGACTGAAGGGGACCGGACCCTGGCAGGGTGCAGGAGGATGGCTGGAGACAGTGTGGGCAAGGCCTGAGTCAATGGGGACAAGCCTGTCCCTGAGAGACCTGGACCTGCAGCAGCCCCGAGGCTGACCTCCTTGGGTCCTCTCAGGTGGTGGCCATAGATTTGTCTCACAGTAGCCTGAGAGTGTCTCTTTCTCTTCAAAAGCAAGACCTAGACACCCAGCTCTTAATCTCTGGGGTTATACCCAATCTTTTGCCAAATTGGGTAATTTGAGTGCTTGCACGTATGTGCACACATGTATGCCTGCTTGCTAATGTGGGAACTGAGCGAGGGGCTGTGAGATCCCTTGGGAGATGGGTTACGTCTGTGAGGATTGCCTAACTTTCACTTTGAGCAACTGGGAGAGCAGTGAATGAGTATTGGTGGCCCTTTGTGACTGAGTGAGTCTCACTGAGTGTGGTGTCTGAGTGGGCCTTGGGACTTGTTGGAGTGTGAGTGACTGAGACGTGACAATGAGGGTGTGAGGGTGTGATGACGTGTGACCATAGAGGAGAGCATGATGCATGTTAGATTGATCTGTGGGGAGTTGTGTGGGTGTGGTTTAGTGTGGGAATGGTTCAGATAGGCTGTGGTACACAGTAGGTGCCCAAGTAGTGATGCTGAATATGTCCATCCAGCCACCTCACAGTGGTGCGTTCTAAGCGTGCATACTGGGCTGTGGAATGGTGTGTGTGCACGCACTCCTTGGCCACTTCCGGGGGCTACCCACACACCTCTGCCTGCTTGCCTGTGACCACTCCTCCAGCAGGTCCATCCTGCACTCTCTGCAAATCAAAGGCTCTGCAGAGCGCCCCTCTCAAGTCCTCTGGCTGTTGCCCTGAGTCCTTGGTCATCAGAACTCTGCTGGGTGCTCAAAGAAGAGATCCAGGGGCTTCTCCAGAGAGATACCCGCTTCTGATCACTGGTCTGGCTCCCAAATGCCCCAGTCCACCCCTCCTCCTGGTCTCGGAGCTGTGCCAGCCCCCCAAGCGCCGCGAATCTGGGCCCCAATCAGTGCCCATCACTCACGTCGCAGGCTCATCTCCCCCCTGCTGGGTGTGCCCGCCAGCTCTGGAAACCAGTGGGAAGCCAGCCTAGGAGCACCTGCAGGAGACTAGGAACCAGCTCTCCTCTCCCGCCCCCCTGGGGCCCTATGCCCCCAACCCCAGAGTTAGCTTTGTGTGCTCCGAAGTTCCTGGGTTGTGCTTGGGGTCTTGCTGCCCATCTGCCCTTCCCGTGTCTCTGCTGCTGTCTCTCTCTATCTCTGTCTCTTCCCCTTGTCTTCATGAGTACCACCTTTCCTCTGCTACTCTCCTGGTCTTTGCCTTTCTTCTGCATCCCTGCTCCTCTCTGCCTACCATTTTTTTCAACTGGTACCTCTGGCCATTCCCCTGAGGGCCTATGATGGTGGAGATCAGGGCTGGGCTAAGGCTGGGGCCTAGGCCCCTAGAGTGGTCTTCTCCATTTGGGAAGTTCTATTACTACACTTTCCCTTCATGGCAAGGAGATAGGAGTCCTGGCTGGTGGCAGTGGTGGGTGCTTGAGTCTGTGACAGGGCTCTAATCAGGGGTGGGCATGCTGGCTGCTCTTCACATCTCCTAGATCAAGTGCTCCCAACACTCTTACTCTCCATGGAATGCTGTGGTTGGATCAAATCCTGAGCTCCTTCCCAGGTCATTTGGTCATTCATTCATTCATTCATTCATTCAATAATCATGTCACTCATTTGACCTGCCAAGTATTGTGCTAATCAATATGAGCAAGAATTTGCCCTCAAGGGCTTCCCTCTCTTGAGGGAGACAGGTGTGAAAACAAATAAGGATGCTGGTGTTTTAGGGAGTGGGAGCAAGGGCCCAGTGAGGCCCTGAGGAGGTTGAATTCTATGGGCAGGGGTGTGGAAGCCAGGGGAGAAACATTATAGGCAGGGGCGTTCTCAGCTGCAATAAAATCATTTTTCTTTTCTACTTACAAAAATAATACTTGCTCAATCCAGAATGCCAAAAAGACACAAAAAAACTCAAAGGAAAACAGAAATAAAAGAGTCTCTAAAGAAAATTGCAGAGTCTCGAGAGATGAGTGGAGTTTTACCAAGGGAATGATGTGGTGATGAGGACGCTGTGGGGGAGGGTGCTGGAGAAGGCATCCCCAGCAGAGGTGGGGGCAGGAGTCAAGGCACCCTAACATGAATTTGGGATGTTTGAGAGCTATGGCTGAAGCCTGGGGGTTCCAGAGGCTGGTTGAGGGTTTTGGCCCTTGTTCTTTGGGCAATGAAGAGCCACCCTGGAGAGTAATGAACAGGTGAATGGTGTGATCATATTTCCCATTTTAGAACAATTATTCTGGAGGATGGATTGGAGACAGGGAGACCAGTTAGGAAATCAGTGCAGTAGTCTGAGAGAGGCAATGTGAGGTGATGACTAGAATGTTACTGTGGGAAAAGGGAGATGGAAACCATTGGGAAGACAGAATGACTGGGACCAGTTTGATGTGGTGAGGCTGGAAGAGATGGAGGAGCCACCAGGCCTTTGGCTTGGTCACTGGTGTGGCTGGGGATGTCATTCACTGAGATAGGAAACTTGGAAGAGGAGCAGGATTGGGGAGGGGGTGGCAGAAGGGCTGAGTTTTGGGTTTGGACATAGTGAGTGTGAGATGGAATTATCCAAGTGGAAATGTTTAGTTGACAGTGGAACACAAGGGTCTAGAGCTTGGGGTTACAGATTTGGAAGTCATTGTTCATTTCTATGTATTAGTCAACAAATATTTATTGAGCATTTGTGGTAGATCAGCCTGGGGTTGTGATGGTCAATGAGACAGGTAACACCTTCCCTGGTGGGGCTCACAGTCATCAATGGAGAGGTGGTATCTGAAGCCATGAGAGTGGATGATCTTCCCAGTGGGTAAAGAATGGAGGACATTAGAGTGCCAGCATTGCAAAGCTAGAAGAGGGGCAGCTGAAGAACTAGGGCCTCTTGTCTCTCTCTAATCATGGAAGACAAAGCAGTACACTTGCTCTGTTACCTTCTTAGATAAGTTTTGACTGGATGTCTCCTGTGGTCTCCATTTTCCAGACCTATCTCCTGCCAGTGTGCCCAAGGATACCGTATGTGAGGCATCCAGGCTCCCTATGTCTGCCCTGTTTCCACGTGTGGGGTAGTAGAAGACAAGTCCAACAGACATTGATTTGATCTGCCATGTAATCCTTTAGCTCCTGACATTGTTTTAAAGAAACCAAGGCTCCTTGCTATGGTCTTCAAAACCCTTTGTGAACTGGCCTTGCCCAGTTACTCAGCCTCACCTCTCCCAAGACTCCTAGATGCCCCAGTGGCTATCTTTCCAATCCCAATGCCTGGTCAGCCCTTGCTCTGCCCCACCTCCAAACCTTGCACATACTCCTTTTGTTGATACCATCTCCCTATCCCATTCAGACAGCCCAGCTAACTCTTAATGACTTAGCTCAAGTGTCTCTCATCTGGGAGCCTTCTCTGCCTGCCAGAGCCCCGTAGGGGCCCCTATCATAGACTTCTCTTTAGGAAGGTCTTATTAGCTCATATGGTGATTGTCTTTTTGCCTGCCTGTCTCTATTTCTAGATCAGGAGATATTTTAGGGCTTTTAAAAAATTCATCTCTAAAGCTCCAGTGCCTGGTATAGTTCTGGACACATATTAGGAGCTCAACTACCCTATGACCCAGCAATTTCAGTACTGGGTATTTACCCCAAAGATACTGATGTAGTGAAACACCGGGACACCTGCATCCCAATGTTCATAGCAGCAATGTCCACAATAGCCAAACTGTGGAAGGAGCCACGATATCCTTCAACAGATGAATGGATAAAGAAGATGTGGTCTATATATACAATGGAATGTTACTCAGCCATCAAAAGAGATGAATATCCACCATTTGCTTCGATGTGGATGGAACTGGAGGGTATTATGCTGAGTGAAATAAGTCAATCGGAGAAGGACAATCATCATATGGTTTCACTCATATGTGGAATATAAGAAATAGTGAAAGGGACTGTAAGGGAAAGGAGGGGAAATGAGTGGGAAAAATTAGAGAGGAAGACAAACAATGAGAGACTCCTAACTCTGGGAAACAAAGGATTGCAGAAGGGGAGGTAGGTGGGGGGAGTGGGGTAACTGGGTGATGGGTACTGAGGAGGGCACTTAATGGGATGAGCACTGGGTGTTATATGTTGGCAAATTGAATTTAAATTTTAAAAATATAAAAAAAAGAAAAAACATTTTTAAAAAATTAAAATGAAATTAAAAAGCAAGAAAAAAGTTAAAAATATTAGGAGCTCAAAATTACAGGTTGTGCACTGGAGGTAGTCTGGTGTTGGAGGTGGGGCTGGGTGTTGGGTAAGCTGGTGTTAGAGACAGAGGTGGTTGGGAGGTAAGGCTAGCTATGGAGGTAGGACTGGGTGTTAGAGGTGGAATGGGTGGGTGCTGGAGGTGAGATGGTTGTTGAGATGGGCCTGAGTGTTGGGGTAGCCCTGCTGCTGGAGGTGCGGCTAGGTGTTGGAGGATGGGATGTTGGCATCGTACTGGTTGCTTGGTGTAGGGATGGATGTTAAAAATGCAATTTTGAGAAGTAAGTGGGCAACTGGGTGTAGGAGAAAGGAGGCTGGGTGTTGAGGGTGGGCAGGTGTGTGGGGAAGGGATGAAGGAGGATGCTGGATTTGGAGCATAGTGGAGAGCCCTCTGAGACCTCTCTAGGGTTATGACTCTTAATGCTGCTGATCCAGCTTTTCCTCAGTAACCAGCTTCTCCCCAGAAGGAGAGAAGAAGAGGAGACCCGGGGAGAAGAGCCTAAAAGGGTGAAGAAGGATTTTCATTATGAAGTTAATTAGCTTCAGAGCCGCTGCACCTTTCAGGACGAGGAATTAGAGGGATTTAATTGCTTTATCAGCCTTCCCTTTGATTTTCAGCAATCAGGCCGATTCCATTTAATTTAACTGCCACAGACGAGGAGAAAATTGATGCGCTCACCTGCCTCCGAGCAGAAAGAGAGAGAGAGTGGGGAAGAGGGAGAGGGGGAGCCAGAGAGACTGGCAAACACAGAGTCTGCAGATTAATGAAAACCAACACCATTTGCTCACAAGTGGAGATGAAGTGTGCCCTCGAGGTGTTTGGAGCTGTGTGTGTGGCTGCATATATGTGGCTCTGTGAGAATTTGTGTGTACAATTGTGAAGAGTGTTTGTGACTAGGCATGTTTGTGTGAGTGAGACTATGAGGACTTGGTGGACGTGGAAGTGGGTGTGGGGGTAGATGCTAGTATTTGGCTGTAGGTAAGTGGTGGCATAGGTGCGTGACTATTGAAGACTCCTTGCACATGGGACTAGCAGTGTGAATGAAGATGGCTGTGTCTGCCTGTGTGATCATGAATTCAGTGGCGATGTGTGTGTCATTATGTAGGTGAGAATTTCGCTGTGTGTGAAACTGCACGTCTGTTAGTTCATTTGTTGAGCAAGCACTGAATAAATTCCTGCTAAGAGCCAGACATAGGGCTGATGGGCAAAGATAACTAAGAGAGGGTTTCTGCCCTCAAGGACTCAAAGTCTAATAAAGGAGAAAGATTAGTAAATAAGTGTTACAGGGCTATGCTGTGTGGATTGCTCCACTCCAGGAACACTGCTCTGGAAGGCCTCTGAGAAGAGAGGGCTTAAAAGATAAGAAAGTTTCCAAGTTAAGAAGGGATTGATGGGGTTGTGACAGAGGAAGGACATTACAACCAGAGGGAACAGTATGTGGAGCATAATGGGAAGCTGGGACTGCTCAGGAGGGCAGCTCCCAGAGCAGAAGCATTAGGTCATGCTAAGAAATGTGGACCTTTCCTGTAGGGTATTATTATTGCAAATGGGAAGTAACCGGCCAGATTTGAGCATTAGAAAGGCCTCTCTGACTATTGAGTGGAGGATGGATTGGGAGAAGGTAAGACCAAAGTCAAGGAAACCAGTTACAACCATTGCAAACTCCAGGGGAGAGAGGGTGAGGGTCTGAGGGAGGAGAGAACAAATGAGGTAATACAGGCAGAATTTGAAGGAGGTGGACAGAACAGAAAGTATTGAAGGTTTATGAATTTCAAGGTAATAGGTGATTCTACAAAAGGAGATATTGAGGGGCACCTGGGTGGCTCAGTGGTTGAGCATCTGCCTTTGGCTCAGGTCATGATCCCGGGGTCCTGGGATTGAGTCTTGTGTCAGCCTCCCCGAAGGGAGTTTGCTTCTCCTTCTGCTTATATCTCTGCCTCTCTTATGAATGAATAAATGAAATCTTTAAAACAATAAATAAAAATAAAAAATAAAAAAGGAGATATTGGAGAAAGAGCAAGTGGTAGGGGAGGGTCTTGAACATGTTGAGCTGAAGTCATGATAGCAGGCAGCTGGGCATGAGTCTAGAGCTCAGTAGAGAGGCCAAGCCTGGTGACAAAAAGAGAAGAATCAGCAGCATGTGTAGGTAGTAAATAATGTAATAAAAATGGATTAAATTATCCAGGGAAAACATTGAGATCGAGAAAAAAGAGAATCAAGAGCAAAAGCCTGGAGATCACCCATGTATATGAGACCAGAGGAAGAATAAGAATCAGGGAAAGATGACAAAGGAGCAGACAAAGCAAAGGAAAACTGAAAGGAAGTTTGGAAAGAGAAGAGTGCTTTCATGAGAAGGTGAGTTCAGTTTTAGACATGTTGAGTTTGAGGTTTGCTAGGAGATGCTCATTTGGAGGTACCTGGGGGCAGGATCTAGAACTCTGGGCTTTCAGCACAAGTGAGGGCTTGGGGTTGTGGTAGTGTGTGCTGGAACCTGGTGTGGCTGGTGTGCAGGATGAACAGATGGATGGAGAAGACAATGACATTGGAGAAGTGAATTGGAGTATATATGGTTTTGAATACCAACCTGCAAGTTGGTACTTTAATCTGAGGGCAGGAGTTTTTGACTCTTTATTTTTTTAGATTTTTTTAAAGTAATCCCTACACCCAATGTGGGGCTTAAACTCACAACCCTGAGATCAAGGGTCATGCTCCTCTGCCTGAGCCAGCCAGGTGCCCCACTGACTGTCTTTTAATAAGGAAGATGACTGGATCAGATTTTCATGTTAGACACATCACTCTATATCTTAGTTTGATTTCCCCACAAATCAGGGCTTGAGACAATGACTTGGGTGAACACAGTTTATTTGGGAGGTGATCCCAGGGAGTAGTAGTGAGGGAGTGGGGAGAGAGGAAACAAAGAAGAAAGTTGGTTTGTCCCTGTGGGCAAATGATGATCAATCTTTGGGAACATGTCAAGAATCATGTAGAATATACCTCTGAATTGTCCCTGTAAAGGACAGGAAGCTGGGCATTATGTACTGATTGAGGTCTCCCATTGGTTGACAGCTGCTCCCTGGCCCATTCATCCCTTGTCTTACTTAGGCTGGCTACACGGCAATCAGAAGGGGGTGAGGGGAAGAGACGCTGCAGACGATAAAAGTATCTGCTACACTCTGACACTTGGGAGATGGATCAGGAAGGGCAACGTTAGAGGTAAAGATACTGGTTAGAAGATGATTGCAATGTCCAGACAAACCGAGACGAAGTATGGAAGAGTGGATAGAAGGATCATCTGGGAAGCATAGAATTAATAGAATTTGAAGATCAACCAGGCATTTGGATTTGCGGTGGGCAGAATAATGGCCCCTCAATGTCTGCATCCTAATCCCAAGAACCTACACATGTATATGTTATATAGCAAGGGTGGATTAAGGTTACAGATGGAATTAAGATTGCTAATCATGTCCAGGGAATTATCTTAGATTATCTGGATGGCTCAATGTAGTCACAAGGCTGTTATAAGTGAAAGGGGAGGCAGGATGGTCAGAGTCAAAGAAAGATTTGAAGATGCTATGCTACTGGAAAAGGCAAGGAAACAGATTTTCCCTTAGAGCCTCTGTAGCCCTGCCACCACCTTGATTTGAACTCAGTGAGATCTGTTTTAGACTTCTGACCTCCATAACTGGAAGATAATAAATCTCTGTTATCTTAAACCAGTAAGTCTATGGTAATTTGTTACAGCAATACTAGAAAACTAATGAGGAGTCCAAGAAAGAAGGCTCTTGAGTGACTTCCAAGATTTATAGTTTGGGTCAAATAGAGAGGGATTAACTGAGAAAAGAAAGAGAAGTAAATTTGAAAGAGAGGCTTCTGAACTATTTTAGCCATGTTCTTTACATAGTTGGAGGGACCTAGTCCTATGTGGAGCTAGTCCTATGGAATATAAAGCCAAGGTGGGAAAGAGTTTTGGAAAGAGGTTCTTCATCAACGTGGTGACATTTGAAACTGTGAAAGCAGATAAGCTTACTTGGCAGAGGGTGAGGACAGAACCTTGGGGACATGCCAGTGCTGGAGCTGATGGAGTTGTTGCTGGCAGTAGAGGTCTATTGATCTCTGTTTCCTCTTCACAAGCTCTTTGAGTTCCACTGTTGACTCTCTGGCCTCTACTCTTTCTCTTCCACTATCCCCCTATTTCCCTAGGCCATTAGTTTCTCAGGAGGTAGACTGCAGGGTCACTCTGGACTGTTGTGTAGGTTGTACACTGTACAACTCTAAGGACACGATTCACGTAGACTACAATATGAATATGGTGCTCTCAGAATTGTCAGTGAACAATCTTGCCAGCAATCCACGATAGCATGGTTGGCCTGTTTAGAGAAACAAGGAATGACATTGCCTCTAATGACATATCTAGAGCCTTAGCCCTGGCTTGAATCCAGGATGCAAGAGAGGTCTCAGGAGCAAGGCTCAGACACAGCAAAAGCTGCTCCTGGAAGGGATGGGGCCCCAGAGACCAGGCTGTCAGGTGTCCAGGCCTTGGGAGGACAGCTCTTCCCACTTCTCCTGGCACCCCACTCCTGTTGACTGCCTTTTGATTAGAATGTGGACTCTAACTTGGAATTAACCTGATTAATGTAATGAAGGCAGGGCCGGCTCAGCACCGCCCGGTGATGAGGGGAGATGGATTGGTAGCGAAGGCGCTCGGATGGAGGCGCGGCCGTAATTGCTGCGTTTACTGCTACCTGCCTCGCTGACCCTGCTGTTTAGCCCATTAATGATGATGCACAAGCCTCACTTTCCAGAGATAATGACAGAGACTCTTGGGGGAGGGTTCAGGAGGAGGGAAAGGGAACTGGGGGTCTGGGGTCTAAGGGAGACCTGGGTTCGCGAATGGGGCCATGTTGAGGATGAGAAGATGAGGGGCCAGGGGCACAGAAGTATATGGGGAAACAGGCGGTGCAAGGGTTCAAACAGAGGCTTTCTCTAGGTTCTTGCCCCCCTGGGAAGAGCTTAAGATAACTGCCTTGAGCAGGGGCTGCTGCAGGTGGCAGGGCTCTCTGATTGGGTGGGAGGCCAGCACCACTGCCTCCCGAATTCAGGAGGGCTTCCTAGAGGAGAGGCCTTGGAAAGAGGAAAGAAAACCCAGGGGGTTGGACTAGGGCTGAGCAATGCCTTCCCCATCGTCTCCAGTACTAGCCTGGGGCAGGGAGGAAAGCATGTGGGAGGTCACAGCAGAACCTTGGGGGCATGGTGTGGGCATACCTTGTATACTCAGCACAAAGAATCTGTGCATAAATCAACAGGAACACATCACTTTGATTAATTCCTCTTTGATGCCTCAAAGAAGATGAAATGGATGTTCCTAATCTCCTCCACTGCCCCTCTAGGTACTTTATCCTCATTCACATACTTCATTCATTCATTTACTCAAAATAGCCAAGAGTGGTCCCAGTTCTGCCCAAGTAGCTGACCCCACTGGACAGACCCCTTCCTCTGCTGAGCCTCAGTTGACTGCTCTGTAAAGGAGGGGATGGAACAGATAGCCCTGATACATAATCCTGCAGAGGGGCTGCACGTCTTTGACGTTTGCCGTTCGCCCAGAAGGCCAGGCTGTGGGGAGGCAGGGGCGGGGGGCTCTCAGCAGCCCTGAGGACAGTGGAAGCGTCTGTCTTTCCAGCCTCTGCTGGGCTCCAGCAGGGCTGCCCACATCTGCGTTCTATCTTTTCAGTAGGTTGGCTTTGTGGACCTACACTAAGTTCACAGGCTGATAAAGTTTCCCTGCTTTTTCTCACATGAGCCCCTGACTAACCTGGACTGTCTCAAAGTGCACAGGGAAAGTTGATTTGTAACACAAATTCAGAACTTCACACTTATCCCTTAAATGACATTATGTTAATTTTGATCCATTATTCTAAGCTGTCTGTGGGGTGCTAATTTTATCCTCTGTCATTTAAGTTTTATATCTTCTGATAATCTGATGAGCCTGGAGGTCATTAACTAAAGCGGGAGAATAGGAAGGGGCAAGGATGGAGTCACAGGACCAAGCTCTAGAAGTTTCTTTTCAGGCTTCCATCATCTAATTTCCCCTTTTATTTCTCCGTTGACTATGGCTTCTCAGTGTAGGTTTCTGCACACATGTTCTCTATTTAGTGTCCACACACTGTTAGTGATACATTTTCTTTTTTAAAAAATTTTATTTATTTATTCATGAGAGAGGCACAGAGAGAGAGAGAGAGAGAGAGAGAGAGAGAGAGAGGCAGAGACACAGACAGAGGGAGAAGCAGGCTCCATGCAGGGAGCCCGATGAGGGACCTGATCCTGGGTCTCCAGAATCACACCCTGGGCTGAAGGCGGTGCTAAACCGCTGAGCCACCCAGGCTGCCCAAGTGCCTGCCTTTTAGTCTGAGATATAAGAGGTGTTGAGTGTAGAGTCAAACAAGAGGGTAAATGACTTCTCTAACAGAAATGAAGATGGTAGTTGTGTTAGGGTAGGGCTATGATGGTGCTGTTGCACAAGATGTTAGGAACATCAGAGTGTGTTTCTGCTCCAAGGCACCCACTTTCTGGTCCCTGCCAGAAATGAAGGGGTAGAGAGGAGAGGGAGAGTTTGTGGAAAAATTTAAAAACTCCGGGGTACTTCTAGAGAGAAAGTGTATGTGTGTGTGTGTGTGTGTGTGTGTGTGTGTGTGTGTGTGTGTGTCTGAGAGAGAGAGAGAGAGAGAGAAAGAGAGAGAGAGAATGAGAGGACAAGCAAGCAAGCATAAGCGAGTGCTTTGGGGTCAGGCAGACTTGGCTTTGAATTTTGCTTGAGTTATCTATAGCTGCAAGACTGAGGGCAATTGCTCATTGTTTCAGAATCCTAGTTTTTTCATCTGTAAAATGGGCCTAATAATATCCACTCCCTTTAGCTGTTGTGAGGATTGATGCAATGACAAAGATAAAGTCCCTGGCCAAAGTTTGGGGCTGTGCCTAAAAATGGTGTTCCCGCCTCCTTTCTTTTCTCCTCTCCCTTTTCCTTAGAGGGGAGACTGAAACTTAGGGAGGAAGAAAGAAGAGTGCAAGGAATGTTGTTTGTGCTCTAAAATATCTCTGTTCAATTACCAGAGTCTGGGAAGTCAACCTTGACATTTTTATAAAAAAGCTGTTTTTCCTCATTATATGGGTTATGAATGTTAATTGAAGAAAAATGAAAATTCAGATATGCAAAATAAAATATCACATGTAATCCTACCACCCATAATTATGTGTGTGTGTGCATGCACATGCACATACCTGCACTATGGGAGACATGTTGCACTATTTATTTTAAACACACTGAATTGGGGTTTCCAGGGGAACTTCTGTTTGGAGGTGCCTATTAGGCAGATGAGAATATGAGCAAAGGAATTATCTGAGCTGAAGACAAGAGGTTAGGAGTCATCAATCCACGTATATGGCTGTTAGCACTCTAGGAAGGATTATGGTGCCTGAAGGGAGGGTCAGAGCCAAGGGCTAAGGGTGGAATCCTGGAAAACACTAGCATTTGAGGGTCAATGGAGAACCAGTGATTAAGGTTAAGAGTCACCAGCAGAAAGGCTGGAAGAAAATCAGGGGAGACTGTCATCAGGAAGCCAAGGGAGGAAAGAGCTCCAAGAAGGTGTGGTGGGTAAGCAGCAGAGTGACATGAAGAGGATGAGGCTTCAGAGGCAGCTATGGAATTTGTAATGAGAGGACACAAAAATCTTGGTTGGAACAATTTCCTTGGGGTGGTGGGGACAGAAGCCAGGTGACAGTGGGAATGAGTGTGGGAGAGGAAAGAACAATGCAGGTGCTCTTCCAGAAAGTGTGGTGATGACAGGAATGGAGACTAGGGGCTCTTGGCCTGGAGGGAGGCAGGGCCAAGGGAAGGAAAGGGGTGGAGTGGGGAAGACAGTGGAGAGAGAGCAGAATTCTTGAGTAAGTCATTGTAACTTATGGTTATATTTATATATATTATCACTTCCAGTATCACTTATGATTTATAAAACATTTCTGCATCTTCTACAAGGTATGTTGAGGATATTGCCTGTTCTGGAGTTCTGTGTGCCTCTCACAAGGAACCCTGTGAGAAGCCATATGGTGTGTAGTTAGAAGCATGAGCTCTGGAGTTTGCAGACCTGTTTTCAAGCCAAGGCTTTGCAACTTACTGGTCATGCACAGTTGGGCAACCTCTCTGATCCTTGGTTTCTTCACATGTAAATTGGGAAAACAATATCTAATCCACATGATCGCTATGTATATTAGATGAGGTAATGGATGTTCAGCCTTTGACATAGTGTCAGCCCCATTGGAAAAAAGAAGGAGGAGTTATTATTTATGCATCATCAAGAGTTCAGTTGCAGGAAACAGGATATTAAGCAGAAATATCAAGCAGAACGGGTTTTAATATTGCGAAGAGAGGGAGCTCTAGGCTGCTTCTCAGGAATGACCCTCAGGACCATGAGGCAAAAGTGACCACTGGACAAGGGGAGTAGGAGGGACAAGAGCTTGTGCTTACCTGACTGAGCTTGCCATTGGCTCTGGGTGCTGGAAATGCAAACTGGTGTCTCTATCGGAGGAGAAGGTAAAGGGGTCAAAGGGCCATCTGGTTGCACTCCATCTTCTTGGGACAAGGAAGGAGAGAAAAATCTGGCAATGAAAAGACACCCAAAGGAAGGTAGGGAGGCCAAGCTGGGGTAAGAAGACCAACAGAGAAGAGATAGCCCACCACGCGGGAATCGCACAGGTGCTAGGTAGGGCCAGGTTGTCTCACGTAGGGAAGCTAAGGGAGCAAGTAGGAAGAGTCTTGGAAACTTTCCTAATGTAGGTGGTGAGGGACATCCTAAAAGACCCTGATAGGGATTCCCAGAGGACCTTCTGTGGTTTGTATCCGAGGTCTGGCAGGACCCTGCCCAGACTTGTTGGAACTCCCAGATGCTGTCTGCAGAACCTTGCAGCTCTAGGTGGAGACACTGAAGAGATCTGGGTCCACTGGGGAGTGTGGGGAATGACTTTTCATTTCTTCTGGCATTTGGAGTTCATGCTTCTGCCGAGAGGATAAAGAGATGTGAAAGTGAGCTTACAAATGGTGTTGAAGATTAAAGGCTAGGATTTGCTTTGGAGGACTGTGCAGGGGTAGTCAGGGAATTTTTGGGAAGAGACCTGCTCCCTCATTAAAAGAGCTGTAAGTTGATGATTGGGTGCCAGGAAAAGCAAAGCCCAGATAAATCTGTAAAACTTAGTGTTATAGGGACCCATGAAAGGAGAAGCCTTTGCGGGTCAAGCAAACTTGGCTTTGGATTTTGCTTTAGTTATGTGTTAGCTGCATGGTTGAAGGGGGTTATTTATCATTTCAGAGCCTCAGTTTTTTCATCTGTAAAATAAAGCCTAATAATATCTACCCCTTCTTGGCTGTTGTGGGGATTAAATGAGAGGATGGCTATAAAGCCAGTGGCAGCGCACCTAAGAATGGTGGCCTGCTTCCTCCCTCCTCCCCTCCCTCTACCTTAGAGTGGAGACCACAACTGTCAGGGGGAAAGAGAGAAGAATGTAAGAAATGTTATTTGTGAGGGCACATAGGTGACTCAGTTGGTTAAGCCTCCAATTCTTAGCTTCCCCTCAGGTTGTGATCTCAGGGTTGTGAGATTGAGCCTGGTATCAGGCTCCGCACTCAGCACAGGGTCTGCTTGAGATTCTCTCTCTCTTCCCCTCCAGCTCATGCTCTCTCTCTCTCTCTCTCTCTCAAATAAATAAATAAATCTTGAAAAAAAGAAAAAAGAAATGTTATTCGTGCTCTAAAATAGCTTCATACAATTCCCAGAGTCAGGGACATTTGACTTAAAAAAACCTGACTTTTAAAAAAAAATTCCTTTTTTTTTTTTTTTTTTTAAAGATTTTACTTATTCATGAGAGACACAGAAAGAGAGAGGCAGAGACACAGGCAGAGGGAGAAGCAGGCTTCACGCAGGGGGCCTGATGGACTCGATCCTGGGACTCCAGGATCATGCCCTGGGCAGAAGGCAGACACTCAACCGCTGAGTCACCCAGGTGTCCCCCGCCCCCCCAAAAAAAGGAAGAAAGAAAGAAAAAAAGAAAGAAAGAAAGATATTCTTTGCCCATGAGTTATGAATGTTAACTGAAGAAAAACTGGACAATTCAGGTGTGCAAAATAAAACATCACTTACCATCCGGGATCCCTGGGTGGCGCAGCGGTTTGGTGCCTGCCTTTGGCCCAGGGCGCGATCCTGGAGACCCGGGATCGAATCCCACATCGGGCTCCCGGTGCATGGAGCCTGCTTCTCCCTCTGCCTGTGTCTCTGCCTCATTCTCTCTCTCTCTCTGTGACTATCACAAATAAATAAAAATTAAAAAAAAAAAAACACATCACTTACCATCCTATCACCCAGAATACCACTGTTCACATTTTGGTGTACAGCCTTCCAGACTTTATTTTTATGTACATAATCAATTTTTTTACAAAAATGGTGTTGTATAATATATTCCTTTAAATTTTTTTAAAATTTAACAATTGTAGGCAATTTTTTATGTCAATAAATATAGTGGGAGGGACAAGCCTTGTTAATGCTTGCATAGGAATCTACTGTTAAGGATAATGCCATTGAGTAATCTCTTCTTGATGGACATGGATGCTTTCTACTCTGGAAACAATAATGCAAGGAACATCTCAGAGCATGGATCTCTAAATCCAGGACAGGAATGGGAGCATGCCATGTGACTACCTGGGAAGGTCCTAATGAGGCCAGATTGGCCCAGGGCTTACATAGATCATGGAGGAAGGAAGAGTGACTGAGAGAGGAACATTGTCAACACACTGTGAGAAGCATCTGCAAGGTTAAAGCCCCCAAACAGGGGATGCTGCTAAAAACTACCCAGCACTGCAGTGGGGCAGATAAACCCCATGCACATGTATCTTATACAGGACTCTGCAAAAATCCAGGTACTGGCACAGGGGGCTTTCCGATCATACTGTTGAATGAGAAAAGCAAACTATAAAAAAAAGAAAGAAAAGAAAACTATATAACCAGACATTTGTCATCTTACCTCTTTTTTTCAAGCAAAATAAAAAGCTTAATAAGGCAAAACAAGATTATCCTTGAATTTCTCCATATATATGTTAATCGTCATAGGACTCCATGTAAATAAGAATCTCAGTGCTAAAAAAAAAAAAAAAAAAAAGAATCTCAGTGCTAAAAAGAGGGGTTTCAAAAATATTTATTTATTTATTTATTTATTTATTTATTTATTTATTTATTTGAGAGAGAGAGAGTGAGAAAAGAGAGACTCCCCACTGAGTGCAGAGCCGACTCCAGGCTCAATCTCATGACCCTGAGATCATTACCTGAGCCCAAACCAAGAGTCAGACACTTAACTGACTGAGCAACACAGGCGTTCCAAGAGTTGTTTTTGTTGTTTGTTGTTGTTGTTTTTTGTTTGTTTTTTAATACCTGATACCTTTCCTTGTTTATTGTGGGAAAATATATATAACATAAAATTCACCATTTTAACCATTTTAAAGTGCACAGTTCAGTGGCGTTAACCATATTCACAGTATTGTGCAGCCATCATCACTATTTCCCAAATTTTCTCATCATCTCAAACAGAAACTCTGTACCCATTAAGCCATTACCCTCTATTCCATATAAGCTCCCGAGAACCTCTAATCTACTTTGTCTTTCTAAATTTGCTTATAAGATGTTTCATATAGGGGAGCCTGGGTGGCTCAGTCAGTTAAGTGTCTGCCTTCAGCTCAGATTATGATCCCAGGGTCATGGGACTGAGCTCCTCATTGGGCTCTCTGCTTAGCGGGAAGTCTGCTTCTCCCTCTCCCTCTGCCAGTCTCCCTGCTCATGCTCTCTCTCACTCTATATCAAATACAGAAATAAATTTAAAAAATATATATTTTATATAAATGAAATCATTACAATATTTGTCTTTTTGTGTCTGGTTTCTTTTACTGAGCATGATGCTTTCAAGATTCATCCATGCTGTAGCAGGTGTCAGAACTTTATTCCTCTTTATGACTGAATGATATTTCATTGTATGTACATACCACATTTTGTTCATCTCTGCATCTGTCAATGGACAGGCATTTTCTCTCTTAATGTCAGAAATCTATCCCTTCAGATCAAGTGCTCTTTTTTGCATATGCTAACTGGGAGCCTGTTTTCCATTATTTTAAATGGGAAAAATGATAACAGGTTATATGCCAACTCAGATCCCTTAACTGATTTCCTAAAATATAACCAAATCCCAGTAAAATGCCTCCATGTAAATAACAAATTATTTATTATGCTAGGATGGAAAAATACTCAAAACATTGCTTCCCGGTTACCAAACAATGAATATGGTTGTGACAAATGGCTGCTTTGTTAGCAATAATAAGGCCCCTCAGCATCAGCCACGCTCTAGACTCACATCCTCTTTGTTGACACTTTTCAAAACGTCCACACACGATTCTGACACTCTACCAATGCTATTCGAAATGGAACTCAGGATTTTCCCTGTACACCATTATGTTTAGAATGCCATATTGAGTTTTGGGGATGCAAATACTATATATGTTTCCCTTATAAACAATTGAAACACATTAGTGGGAGATACATGTGTTCTATAAAGTCTGGGTGCAGAAAACCTAGAGATACTCTGCCAGGAAAATGTTGATGGGGGATATGTTCTACAGGATATGCCAACATAGTTAAGCAAAAGCCCAAAGCATATGTTTTTTATGTACATATATATGTGTGTAAATGCATACAAGAGTATACAGCAAGGCAGTAACAATAAAGAATGGACTATGGAGTGCCTAGGTGGCTCAGTCAGTTAAGCTACTGACTCTTGATTTTGGCTTAGGCCGTGATCTCAGGTTGTGATACTGAGCCCTGCATCATGCTCCGTGCTGGCCTTGGAACCTGCTTAAAATTCTCATTCTCTCTCTCTCTCTCTCTCTCTCTCTCTCTCCCTCTCTCTCTCTACCCATTCCCCTCCCCCTCTCTTAAAAAAAAAGGACTAGAATTAAGAGGACTGGTCGATGACAGCTCTAGCTTTATCTGTAATATTTCCATTTTAATGAGTATGTATTACTTGTGTGATTAAACATAAGTGAATGAACAAATGGCTGGACTTTACTCATTAGTTAAGTGAATAAATGAATAAAATGTGTTTAATACCCAGGACAACCCTTGGAGGGGAAGGTCATGGTATGATGTTAAACCAAAGACAGGGAAGAGCTGCTACCTTCCCTCGCTCCCTTCTTTCCAAGGTGTCAAGGAGAATGACTTCAAATCAGAAATAGTAGGGAAAAAACCATGGTGAAAGGTCCAGGTCCAGACAGGTGTCAAGATCATATGTGATCATTCAGTGACCTTTGGGAAATCATGGGGGTGGGAGGGGTGCCATGGGATGGAAATGGACAAGTATTGCCATTATATTCATCATAGACAACGGGTTTGGAAATTAAAGACTGTCAAGATTGATGTTGATTCCTGGCAAAATTCTGGAAATGATTATTATGTATGGAGTATGGCAGTGCTTACCAAGGAAACTGTGTCTGCTTTTTGGCAGAAGCCAGCATGAGTTCTCTAAGAACACATATCAAAGGGCAGAATATCATGCTTCTTTTGTTGGTTAGGACATTGAATGAGGAGGTTAGGGGAATGCTGAAGACACTGTTTTTTGCTTTCATCAGAGTATGAAGCAGTTTGTCATATAATCCTTGTGCATACAATGAAGACACGTGGGCTATATGATGGCCCTGCTTGGAGGATTCATAGCTGGTGACTCACTATACCCAAAGAAGAGCAGTTATGATAGGGATTATGTCTTGCTAGTGAGGGATCTTGCCAGTGGAAGGCCCTGGTCGTGCAATGTTTCTATCAGTGGCTCAGATGAAGATGTAGGTATCCAGCTCATCATACTTCCAAATGTCACAAAGAGGAACAGGATCACTAATAGGTTGGATGACAGAATTGAGATATGAAATGATCTTGACAGGCGGAACGATGATCTTACATGAACAAGTGACATTTGGAGGAGGGTGGATATAGAATCCTACAAGTGGGGACACCTGGGTGGCTCAGCAGTTGAGCGTCTGCCTTTGCTTCAGGGCATGATCCTGGGTCCGGGGATCGAGTCCCACATCAGGCTCCCCACAGGGAACCTGCTTCTCCTGCTGCCTGTGTCTCTCTGCCTCTCTCTGTCTCTCATGAATAAAAAAAAAATAAAATTTTTAAAAAGGAATCCTAGAAGTAGATTTGGAAGAGCATATGACTCTTGATCTTGAGGGTGTGAATTTTCAAGCCACATTGATATAGAAATTATTTTAAAATATTTTAAAAAACTGTTTAGCTTCTTTCTTTCTTTCTTTCTTTCTTTCTTTCTTTCTTTCTTTCTTTCTTTCTTTCTTTCTTCCTTTTTCTTCTTTCTTCTTTCTTTCTTTCTTTCTTTCTTTCTTTCTTTCTTTCTTTCAGATTAAAACTGTGATAAGATTTTGTTATCAAGCAGCATTTGATAAAGAGATCCAATATTTTTTAAAAATCTTAAAATAATGAGTCACTCAAAAACTTTTGACAGTTAATTCATCGTGAATTAATGTGTGGCACTGCCAGGAGTATGATAACTCCGAAGCTCCCAAGCTGCCTTAGTAAATGTAGAAAGCTTAGAATAAGAAAGGCCAATGGTTCTACTAGTTTCCATATTTTGTTAGGTTGAGGGCTGAGGAGCCTTCTAAAGAGTGCTGACCAGGGGAGGCAACCCCCATTGTAAAGAATCTAAACACCAAGTACTATGACCATAAAATTTATTACCTAAACTAGGACACATTTGAGAGTAAAAGAAAGTGTTACTAATAACTGTAATACACGATAATTCTATCTTTGAGACATCATTGGAAGAACTAGGACTTTTTATACTAGGGAAGAAAAGAATTCAAATAACCAAATGGTTGTCCTGTAAGAAGGAGAAGAGATTTCTGTGGCTTATTATTTTTAAAACTTTTAATTTAAAAAGGAACACTTGCTCATTGAAAAAACTTCAAATGATAGCCAACTATCATGTCAAATGAGGATGATCCACCTTGAACTGTTTTAAGGATTAAATGAATGTAAAGTGTTTAACGCATGGCATAAGAATTTGTAAGATAAAAATAAAAACTGTTCAACAGAAAAAAAAAAGTTCTCCCTTTTTCCACTAAATCCCATCCCTGACATATCGGTCATGTGCCTCAGAGGTAGCCACGTTATTTATTTGTTGTGTTTTCCCTGGAGCTAAAAACTGCCTCAGTTATTTTATTTTTTGTTGTTGTTATTTGTTGTTTTCTAGTTATTTGTTATAATTCACATCCAAATTCCCAACAGAGATATGAAACTTTTTATTTTTGTCAAGCATATTTTGCAATCCATTGTTACCATATTTTTACTGGCGGCATCCTTTCTGGACCTACCGTTTTCCCAGGCAAGGCCACCACTAGCACAAATGGCCTTTTTGAGTCAATTTCTTTAAAAAAGCATCCCTTCTGGACAAATGGATTGTAAAAAGGAGTTTCCTGGGATGACAAGTTACAGAATACTTCTCTCTTTGGGAAGATCAATTAGTAAGAGTATCTTCCTCTAGGTTTGATGAAATCCTTTATCAGGAATGTGGCTTGGAAAGCAGAGTGCAAGATTAATTTTGGCTCCTGTTTATGGCCACCAAGCTAGATATCTTTGGTCACAACCTATATATTGTATGTGGGGTACTTGTTTCTGTTCCAGTCTGTACTGATTATTTCATGAATATGTCCCACAACTGTCATTATAAAATTTTCCTTTTAGGAATTTCCTTTTAGGAATTCCCTTCACCTCTTTCCTGTGTTAGATCTTTTGCTTACTGGGGTTCAAATATTCCTCTTTCTTATTAATTCTTTGATGGAGTACACCCTCCAGTAATTTGTTAAGAAAGAATACAAAGGAATGTGGGGGGACTTTGGAACTGTGAGAAAGACTTTATTTTGGTTTCATACTTCACTAATTCTGAAGCTGAGAATTCTAGCTTCAATACATTCAAAACATTTTTCCTAAGAATTTTGATGATATTGTTCCATCATCTAGTAGTTTCCATTGTTGCTCTTGAGAAGTTTGCTGCCATTCTTCTTTCCTAACTGTTGTATTAAATTCTTTCCCCCCTTATTTCTCTCAATCTGGAAGCACCTCTTTATCTCTTGGTGTTTTAAGATTTTATGATTATGTTCTTCTGTGTGGGAATTTGTAAATCCATTGTTCTGGGTATCTGGCAAATCCTTTCAATCTAGACATTTATGTTCTTCATTAATGGAAAATTTATGGAATTACTTTAAATAATTTTCTCATCTCCATTTTCTTTGTCCTCTTTTTTGGACTCCTTTTATTTATTTTTATTTATTTATTAATGAGAGACATACAGAGAGAGGGAGAGGCAGAGACACAGGCAGAGGAAGAAGCAGGCTCCATGCACGGAACCCGACATGGAACTCCATCCTGGGTTTCCAGGACCAGGCCCTGGGCTGAAGGTGGTGCTAAACCACTGAGCCACCCGAGCTCCTTTTAATCAGATGTTTATTCTTTCTGTATCTATTCTCTTGTTTTCTTATTTTTTTAAATTTTTTTAAATTTTTATTTATTTATGATAGTCACAGAGAGAGAGAGAGAGAGAGAGAGAGAGAGAGGCAGAGACACAGGCAGAGGGAGAAGCAGGCTCCATGCACCGGGAGCCCGACGTAGGATTCGATCCCGGGGTCTCCAGGATCCCGCCCTGGGCCAAAGGCAGGCGCCAAACTGCTGCGCCTCCAAGGGATCCCTTGTTTTCTTATTTTTTTCCTTAGTTTCATGTCTGTGGCTATTCATTCTACTTTCTGGATATTTTCTGAACTTTACCTTGAAAATCTTCTATTAAATATTTTTACTTCTGATATTATGATATACATATATGCAACATACATATATGTTAATTTCCAAAGGGTTAAAAATTATTATTATTCTCCAAATGTATCTTAAAAATATACAGTTTTGTTTTTTTTTTTTTTTTTTTTTTTTTAAATATACAGTTTTGTTTCATGGATGCGTTTCTTTTACCTCTCTGAGGCTATTAATTATAGATAGATTTTTGTTTCTGTGGTTTGTTTTTAGTTTTCTTCTTTTCCCTGAATTGTTTTTGATTCTTTCAAGTTCATTTTCTTGTGGCCGTCAATTCTGATCTTTATCTCTTATGTTAGAAGCTCATTTAAAATAATTAGTATCCTTTCCTGTCCATCAATACGCAGAAGTAAGGCAATAAAAGACTGCTTGGAAACTCTGTGTGGGTGTTTGAGATATGTTGATTAGTAGATGTCACTGAAAGGTAGTAAGGTGGGGACACAAACTTTTTGTGGGGGACCTCAATTGCAAGAATCTAGAAGTATTTTCTTTTGGGCTGGTCAGGTTTTTGTTTTTGTTTTTGTTTTTGTTTTTGTTTTTGTTTTCAGAATCTCCAGCTTGAATAGCTAAGTAATTGAAGACAGAGGTCAGCTTTCTGAAAAACAAGGTGGGGGAGATAGCTACTTCCAAATTTAACTAGTTTGTTTCAATATAATGATGCTTTAAAATTTTTTATTACTTAAAAATTCAAACATATATAAAAATAGAGAGGATAGTATAACAAACCCAGCTCCAACAATGATCAGTTTATATCTAGTCTTATTCCACATAATCCCAACCACTCCACCCTCCAAATTATTTTATAGCAAATCCTAGACATTATATCATTAATCTGTAAATATTTAAGTTTATATTTCTAAAATAAAAAGACTTCTAAAATGACCATAATAGCATTAACACATCTAAAAACGTCATAATGTTCTCAACAAGATACTAGCAAGTCAAATCCAACAGTACATTAAAAAATTATTCATCATGATCAACTAGAATTTAATCATGGACTGCAAGGGTTGTTCAATATTCACAAATCAATCAATGTGATATACCACATTAATAAAAGAAAGGATAAGAATCATATGATCCTCTCAACAGATCTAGAAAAAAACATTTGACAAAATACAGCACACATTCTTGATAGAAATCATCAACAAATTAGGGCTAGATGGAACATACCTCAACATCATAAAGGCCATATATTAAAGACCCACAGCTAATATAATCCTCCATGGGAAACAACTGAGAGTTTTTCCTCTACAGTAAGGAGCCAGACAGGGATGTCCACTCTCATTATTGTTTTTTTTTTTCATTATTGTTATTTTTAAAAAGATTTTCTTTATTCATGAGAGACACACACACAGACAGGCAGAGACATAGGCAGAAGGAGAAGCAGGCCCCTCGCAGGGAGCCAGATGCGGGACTTGATCCCAGGACCCCAGGATCACGTCCTGAGCTGAAGGCAGATGCTCAACCACTGAGCCATGCAGGCGTTCCCTCATCATTGTTATTTAACATAGTACTGGAAGTCCCAGTCTCAGCAATCAGGTAACAAAAAGAAATAAAAGGCATCCAAATCAGCAAGAAGTCGAACTCTCACTATTCACAGATGACATGATACTCTGCAGAGAAAATCTAAAAGACTCCACCAAAAGATTGCTAGAATTGATACATGAATTTAGTAAAGTCACAGGATACAAAATCAACATGCAGAAATCTATTGCATTTCTAGACACCAATAATGAAGAAGCAGAAAGAGAAATCAAGGAATTGATCCCATTTATAATTGCACCAAAAACCATAAGGTACCTAGGAATAAACCTAACCAAAGAAGTAAAAGCTCTCTACTCTGAAAACCATTAAAAAATGATGAAGGAAATCAAATTGACACAAAAAATGAAAAAAAAAACATTCCATGCTCATAGATTGGAAGAATAGATATTGCTAAATGTCTATATTACCCAAAACTATCTACACACTTAATGCAGTCCCTATCAAAATATCACCAGCATTTTTCAAAGATCTAGAACAAATAGTCCTAAAATTTGTATGAAACCACAAGACCTCAAGAATCCAAAGAAGTTTTGAAAAAGAAAAGCAAAGCTGGAGGCATCACAATTCCAGACTTCAAGCTATATTACAAAGCTGTAGTCATCAAGACAGTATGGTACTTGCACAAAAACAGAAACACAGGTCAATGGAACAGAATAGAAAACCCAGAAATAGACCTGTAACTATGTGGTCTAGTCTTCAACAAAGCAGGAAAGAATATCCAATGGAAAAAAATTTCTTCCGTAAATGGTGTTGGGAAAACTGGACAGCAACGTGCAGAAGAATGAAACTGGACCACTTCCTTACACCATACACAAAAAATAAATTCAAAATGGATGAAAGACCTAAATGTGAGACAGGAAACCATCAAAATCTTAGAGGAGAACAGAGGCAGTGACCTCTTTGACCTTGGCTATAGCAACTTCTTATTAGACACATCTGAGACAAAGAAAACAAAAGCAAAAATGAGCTATTGGGACTTCATCAAGATAAAAAAAAAAACCTTTTGCACAGCAAAGGAATCAGCAAAATTAAAAGGCAATCTATGGAATGGGAGAAGATATTTTCAAGTGACATATATTATGAAGGGTTAGTATCCAAAATCTGTAAAGAATTTATCAAACTCAACACCCAAAAACTAAATAATCCAGTTAAGAAGTGGACAGAAGACATGAGTAGACATTTTTCCAAGGAAGACATAGAGATGACTAACAGACACATGAAAAGATGATCAACATCACTCATCATCAAGGAAATACAAGTCAAAAAACTACAATGAGCTACTACCTCACACCTGTCTGAACGGCCAAAATTAAGGAAAACAACAGATATTGGTGAGAATGCAGAGAAAGGGGAACGCTCTTATACTGCTCGTTGGAATGCAACTGTGCAGCCACTCTGGAAAGCAGTATGGAGGTTCCTCAAAAAGCTAAAAATAGAACTACCCTACAACCCAGCAAATGCACTACTAGGCATTTATCCAAACAATACAAAAATACTGATTCAAAGGGGCATGTGCACCCCAATGTTTATAGCAGCATTATCAATGATAGCCAAATTATGGAAGGAGCCCATATGTCCATTGACTGATGAAGACATAAAGTAGAGGTGATTTATGTATATATATATGCATATAATGGAATATTATTCGGCCATAAAAAGAATGAAAATCTTGCCATTTGCAAGGACATTGATGGAGCTAGAGTATATGATGCTCAGTGTAATAAGTCAGCTAGAGAAAGACAAATGCCATATGATTTCAGTCCTGTGTGGAACTTAAGAAACAAAACAATGAACGGGGAGGGGGGAAGAAACTTAAGAACTTAAGAAACAAAACAATGCATGGGGGAAGAAAAAAAGGGAGAGAGAGGCAAACCATAGAGAACTATAGAGAACAAACTAAGAATTGATGGAGGGGAGGTGGATGAGGAGATGGGCTAAATGGGTGATGGGCATTAAGAAGGGCCCTTGTGATGAGCTCTGGGTGTTATATGTAATGACAAATCACTAGATTCTACTCCTGGAGCTAAAAATAAATATAAAATAAAAAAACACTTCATAATGTGACATTAGTATACTGTTTACATTTCCCTGATTACCTAGTAGCTTCTCTTCTTATTCTTCCTCCTTCTCCTCTTCCTGTTCCTCCTCTCCTTTTTAACTACTTGCAAGATTCAAATGTATCATAATCAGCTGATACGTCTCTCAAGTCTCTTTTAGTCTGTTTTCCCTCTTGCAGTTTCCTTACTGAAGAAACTAGATTATTTGCACTAAAGTTTCTCAGAGTCTGGGGAAACTATACAAGTAAGCACCTAAATCAGATTGCATCCTTGTGGTTCCTCTGTTCATAATATTTTCTGTAAAATGATAGTTACATCTAGTGGCTTGCTTAGATTCAGGTGTGATTTTTTTTGGAAATACTACTTAATAGGTTTTGTTTTGTTTGTATTTTCATCGAGAGGCACATAATGTTCTGTTGTTTCTTTTTTGTGAAATTAACAACCATCAATGAGTGTTATCTAGATCTATTATTCCATTAGGGGTTACAAAATGATGATATTCTAATTCTATCCATTCCTTCTTCATTTATTAGCTGGAAGACTTCTATAGAGAGAAACTTCCCCTCACCCATTATTTGATTTTCCTGAGGTACAGTTCTATAAGAAAAACAGTAGAAGTACTTGATTTTTTTATCAGTTTCCCAAATAATTAGCTGATTACCTAGCATCCTCCAAAGAAGATCAATAAGGCTTTTCTTTCAGGTATAATTATGGACTCATGAATTTAAACATATTTGATGAGTTTCAGTTAATTGCAGTTATTATTCTCATTGATGCTCAATTATCTAGTCATTGGCCAATGGGACTAATTGGTGACTAAGTCCTTTTAACGTGACCCTAGTAGTCTTTTTTTTTTTTTTGACCCTAGTAGTCTTTCATAGCTTTTCTATTTTCTGAGATCAGAAGATTCCCAGAATCATCTTTTATATTTCTTATTTCAGACTTGGAATCTTCCATTTCCCCAAAGAGTCCTGGCTCCTTTTGGTGCAAAGTGGTATTTAAAGACCACAATCTGGGGACTAGAGGTGCTTATCGGTATTGAGGTAGTCATTTTCTTGTCCTTTTTCCATGGACAGATCCAGGAAATAAGTTTTTTTAAAAAAAGGTAAAATGCATCAAGAGTTATTAGTAATATGTCCAATTAAATCCAAAGCTATAGGGATTTTACTTGTCTTCGATCTTCCATCTGGTTTTATTTGTTTCTCTCACACTGAAAAACTCTATGAATATTGATATCACTATTTATTTGCTCTATCATGTACGTCCCACTGGGGAATATATGTACAGTCAATTAGTAGGTTTTAAATTACTTGAAATAGTTTCTATGTGGTTATGACACCAACTCCATAGATAGTTTCATTTGATTCATTTTGCTTTTGCTTTTTTTGAGGAGGATTGCTTATTTATTTACTTAATCTTGTTATATTATTATGTAAAATATTTACATGGTTCTAAAGTCAAATCTACAAAATAAGCTATGATCAGTTATTTCTACCTTCTACCCTGTTCCTGTTCTTTTATTTCCTTCCTTCTTCAATAGATGAACATCTTAAAAAGTCTTTTTGGTTTTATCTTTCCATTTTGTAAAATGTAAGTAAATAAGTATATTATTTCATATTCCTCCTTTATTAAATAATTGCTTGTTATACATATGTTCATCCACATTAACATTGGTCTTTTAATAAAATTAGTGTTAAGGAATATGCTACATATTTTTGTCATGGCTCAACCTGCTCCCTGGTTTGCTTCTTGCTTAGGGACACACACTTATTAAAGCAGATACCAAATGGCCAGAGCATGGTGTGCTTTAAGGGAAATGGGCCAGGGTTTGAATTCTAGCTCTTCCCCTTACTTGCCATGTAACTTCAGGCAAATATGTTAACCAGTCTTATCATCCTTATCTATAAAATAGAAATAATAAAACTTCTTAACAGGGCTATTTTGGATAATGCAGGGAAAGTACTGGGCACAGTGCTTAGCTCTTGCTAAAGACTGGGTAAATGTGAGCTGTTTTCAATTGTGTTATTATCAGATCTGGGTCTTCTTTCACATTTTTGTCAATTTGATGATTCCAAGGGTCTTGTGTGTATTGGTTGTGATTTACCATCCTCCTTAGCTCGTGAGGGAGTAGACACCTCTTGGGCCAAATGAGCATTTAGAGTACCGAATGCTTTTAGGGATGCTCAGATACTACTCTGCAATCAGGGGCTGCCTCCTTCTGACCCCAGCTTAGGCCCCTCTATTCTGGCCAGCTCCATGGAGCTGTGTCCTGTCCTGCAAAGCCAACATCGTTTTTTGGCTTGCCAACTTTCCTTCTTGGTTCAGGTTGCATCATCCTGTCCAGGTTGCATCATCCCTCCAGCAGCTGCTTCCATACCTCTGCTGCATCCTGAGGAAGCTACTATTCAAACAGTGTTCTCTCACTCTATTTTCAGGGCCTCAGGGCTCAGATTAAGAGTTCTATCCTCTTTCCTTCCACTGTCCTTGATGCTTTATTATTGTGTGACATCACCACTACTCCACCATTAAGTCATGGCATCATTGTATCTGTACCTCATTACCTAGTTAACATGATTACACTGTCAGGTTGTCATTTTATTGCTGGGTTGTATGCCTTGTTAGAGTCATTTCAGCACTACAGTATCACAGATTACATGGTTATCTCATTACCACAATACAACCCATATTGTTAGTCAATATACTGATCCATCATTTCCTGGTTGATATTAGTAAATTGGCATATAGTTATTTTATTTCTAGATTACATTATTACAGTCCTACACTATCACTTATACCTGATGACAAATCTTTACTGCATTATACTTATTATTGTAGGATCACTTAGAAAATTATACTACTACTTTGTCACAAAATTGTATTGGCTTATCCAAACTGAAATGCAAATTTGGAGGATAGGAGAGCAAAGATAGGAAGACATACTCCCAATTCTACACCCCAAGGTCAACTCGCACCCCTGAGCTACTGCTCTGTAATTCTGTCTATTGGATCATGCCCAGGCATGCTAAACTTAGGCACATATACAAAGTCAAGCTCATTGCTTCTAGAACCAAGTCAGCCTCTCTTCTTACCACTGATGGCTTCATCAGCCATCCAGGGTCTTGGAACATGAACTTTGGAGACAGTGATCTTTGCTCTCTCTCTCTCTGTTTCTCACCTTCAGATTCAATTGGCAGCCGAGTCCAGATATGCTATCTCAGTGAGACTGCCACCAGGTCTTCCTGGAGATGGTGATCACGTAGCTCACCTCGTTCCCCTCTGTCATGGGAGACTTCTCCATCACAAACTTTCTTTCCACAGATCAACGTCTCTTTCTCTTTCTCTCATAACTGCATTGGCCTCCTAATGATTTCCTTGCCTCAGACTTCTCCTTTAATCACACTGTCTGGCAGCCTGAGTTAATTTTGAAAATAAAACTTTGCATCTGGCCATTTTTAGAAGCCATCAATAACACCCCCTCTCCCCCCACCATCAAAGACAGGAGAAAGGCATTCATTGCTCTTCACAAACTGGTCTCTTCTCCCCTCATCCCTCTCATTCAATCAGCATCCAAGTTCTGTCAGTTCAACCTTTGGTAAATATATCAAAATATCCCCTTCTTCTCTGGTCAGCCTCATGCTTTAGCCAACTGATATCCCTGCACAGAGTATTCTTCTCCCAGACCCTGGGCTTTGCTCTTCTAGGAAGTACTTATGGCCATTCTAACCTCCATCTCTTGGCAGCCTCATCTGAACCCACATAACATAGCTGGTTTGGGTAGTTTTATGGGCTTACAAGTTTCCTGAGTGTTCTCTGAGGGTTTCTTATCTCCCCAGCCACCCCAGCATGTCTTGGGCTTCCAGGAAAGATCTGACTCTTGGGAGCTTAACCCTAGAGTCAGGCCAGGGATAGAGCCAAAACAAGGTTAGGCCTTTACTCATTAATTCCACAAATATTTTCTGGTATCCATTAAGTGCCAGGCTAGAAGGATAAAGATATGGACTCTATTTTCATGAAATTAACATTTTGGTGAAAAGACAGACAATGCAGAAGTAAGGTGACATGTTGATGAATGAGGAAGTCTGGGAGCTATAAAAGCACATCGAGGGGTTATGGAAGGCTTCCTGGAGGGAGTGACATTTAATATGAGATCTCAAAGATGAATAGGAGTTAGTAAAGTTAATTGGTGATGGGGGTGGAGGTGCTGTTGCAGACTGGGAGAAAAACAGAGTACGCAAAGCCAGAAAAGAAGGTCAGTGGGACTGGAGCAGAGAAAGCAGGGGAAGGATGCTGGAGGTAAGGCTGGGGCTTTGTGAGTCAAGTTAAGAGGTTGAACCTGACACCCTGAAGGTCCATGGTGGTCAACCAAAGAGTATTAAACTGGAAGGTAGTGTGTGTATTATTTGTATTTTTAAAGGTAATGTTAACTACTAGCAAGAGCCTAAATCAAGAGAGCAGGGGCAGCTACTGATGGCTCAGCCTTGGGTGGTGGTGAGGAGCTAGAAGCAACTGGCCCAGATTTCACATGTTTACAGGAGGAGGCTGAACTGACAGGACTTGGATTCTGATTGGGTGAGAGGGATGAGGGAGAAAAAGTCAAGGACAACTAGTAGGATTCTGGTTTGAGCAGTTATGTGGAAGATGGTGCCATTCCCTCACACTAGGATCAATGAGTGGGACAATCATATCTTGGGCTCCACCCACAAAGTCACCCAAGATGGTTGAGGATAATGATGGGGGAGTACAGGAATTATGGACCCTAACCCAGTCAAGGGGGCACAGAAGGCTTCCTGGTTGGGCTAGCTGATGGCAAGGCCTGAATATATGCAGCTGAATATAAGATATGAGGTTGTACCTAGGATTGGGATGGGGTGGGGGGGCACGTGTAAGCTGAGGAAGCAGGAGGCCCAAAGACTGGGAAGTGGACTCAGGGTGGCCCAAGTCCTGGGTGACTCTAGCCTTGGTCGGTGACAGATGGCTGGGCTGGGCTGGGCTGCCCTCTCCTCCTCTGATAATTAATCCCGCGCGGGGGCCGCGGGCGATGACAGGGCTGTCTAGCGTGCACTTAAGCATTAAATGACCAATTTCTGTCAGACTAACTTCCCCAGCCTCCCCGTCCCCTCCTCTGCCGCCCACCCCCCCGCCTGCACCCCCTCCCTCCACTCCCTGCACTCTGAGTTTTTCAGCAACTGATGGCTCCTGGTTCATTTCTGTGGAATTAATTGGTCCCTGAATGAATTCTGTTGACAGGGCAATTTATCATGTGTTTGGGCTGACAGTGCGGGTGTCGGGGGGTAAGGGGGTGGGGAGACGAGTGGGAGATGAAGGAGAGGAGGGGGTCTGGGTGGGGGTGAATATTGGCTATAGATAGGGGCCTGAGAGGTGCCAGTCCAAGAGCTTGGGGTGCCACAGAGCACCCCCACTCATGGTTTCATCCTTTGCTACACATTCTTGGTCCTACAAGTTTGAGAGAAAACCCCAATTGGAAAAGACCCCTTGAAACTTTGCCTGGATTCTTCTCAACTCTTCAATCATCTCAAATGGGGTGTCTTCATTGGAGAATTCAGTACCACCCTAAATTAACCCTCTGAAGGCTAAAATGGGGCCCGGGGCTCTGGGAGAGAATAAGGGTGTGTGTGTATATGTGTGCACACATGCATGCACACACTCATGCACTCAAGGAGCAAAGGACTGATTAGTCTAGGGGGTAAGGGGGCTGGTCCCCAGGGAGTTGGGCGCTCAGCCGGCCTGGCTAACAGGGGCCCAAGGGACTGGCTAATTAGGGTATTGGGATGCTTTGGGCAGGCGGGGGTGTGTGGGGAGGCAGAGAATATAGTTGGCCCCAAATGGCTGTTCCTTTGTCTTCCTCCCTTAGTCCCCTACCTTGCACCCCCAATGCGCCCCACCACTCTCCTGTCTCAATGCTGGCAGCTCCTGTCCCTAGAGACCTCTGGGCAGACACTGGGAAGAGAGCTAGGAAAAGGCGGCACTCCCTCCCAGTGGGAGAGATGGCAACAAATAAATAAATCCATGCCTCCTCCTTCTACAGTTTAAAAAAACACTCCATCCCCTCACCATCCAAATGTACCCACCCCACTCCCATGGAGTGTTCTCAAGTTCCTCCAGCCACAAGGACTGCCTTAGCATCCATAGTATACAACTCTAGAGGTCTAGGATGTCAAAGTGGGAAGGAGTCCCAGAGGCCATCTGGTTTTTACACATGAGGAAACTGAGGCACAGAGAGAGGAAGGGGCCTCTTTGCAGGCCACACAGCCAACCTTTGGGTTCCTTCTGTTGTTGGCTTAGAGATGCCTCCGTGCACATGTGCTTGTTGTTCTGCCTCTGGGTTGCGCATGGCGGCTGAGAATTCCTTGAGGGGGACCGGCTACAGGGATGGCTCCCCTCTGGGCCTCTCCTACAGGGCAGCAGAGGCCACGCCAGAGGACCTGCGGATGGACAGACACAAAGATCAGACCCCGACCATGGGCCAGAGTTGCTGCTGGGGTTCTGTCAAGTGGGGAGGCCACATGGAGTTGGGGGGATGTGGATCAGGTCAGAAAAGGAGGAGCAAGGTAATCTTGGGCATCCAGCTGCTGTGTCCTGAGAGATGGAATGAACCTGGGAGAGGGGAGCCAGAGCCCCACCACCCATGTGTGTTCCCACCACTGGCTGGCAGCACATGTCTGCTCTCAGACTTCTGAATCCCCAAGAGAGTCTTCTAGAACTCTACCTTCCTTAAGGCTGGGCCTAGCCCTGCTCCCCACACTCTGAGCAGACAGCAGTTGTGCCTCCTGCAAGCCTCTGAGTGACCCCAGCAGCTCCGTTCGCCTTAGGATCTTCCTTTCTCCAGTGGAATTTTCTGGATCCTCCCCACTCCTCACCCCTACACCTCGGCCCCATTCTTTCAGATCTCCTTCCATAAGCCTCTCACATCCATCTCCAAACATCTTCACTCCCTACCCCTGCCTTCCACCCTCTAGCTTAGCCAGCAAGCTTGTCCACAGCCCTTGGCCTGCAACAACCTTCCCTTGAGCTAACCAACCATGTCATCTCAAGCCCCTCCCCTTCAAAACCTTTCCAAAGTATTGTATACCCTCTGCCTCTTGCTTCCTCAGGTCTTAGCCACCTCTCCCTGCTCCCCAGCCCTCCCTCCCTCTTTAGAAAGCATTAGCTTTCTGGTTACCACGTACCCCTATCTACCAAACCCAGTGGTCTTGTGGGGCCTGGGTGGCTCAGCAGTTGAACATCTGCCTTTGGCTTAGGGCGTGATCCCGTCCGGGAATCAAGTCCCACATCGGGCTCCTTGCAGTGAGACTGCTTCTCTCTCTGCCTATGTCTCTGCCTCTCTCTCTCTCATGAATAAATAAATAAATCTTTTTAAAAAATCCAATGGTCTCTCCCTCAGTTGTACAGCAGAAAAGCAAAATTTGGTTTATTCACTAAACACTTACGCTTATATGTGTCAAGGACCTGATTGCCTCTTTACATTTTTAATTTAAATTTCATTTTTCAATAAAGTTAAAATTACATTAAAAGGGTATATTCTCACAGACATACTGTTCCCCACCCAGAGATCACCATTTTTATTAGATTGTTGTTTATCTTTCCAATGTTTATGTATAGAATTGCAAATTGTTTCTATTTTTCCCCTTTCTTATATGATGTATCTACTGTTCTGCACTTTCTTTTTTTTAATTAATTAATTAATTAATTAAGATAGTCACAGAGAGAGAGAGAGAGAGAGAGGCAGAGACACAGGCAGAAGGCGAAGCAGGCTCCATGCACCGGGAGCCCGATGTAGGATTCAATCCCGGGTCTTCAAGATCGCGCCCTGGGCCAAAGGCAGGCGCCAAACCGCTGCGCCACCCAGGGATCCCCTGCACTTTCCTTTCTTACTAAAAATATAACCTTATCATTTTCCATGTCAGGGTCCTTCCTGAGTGAATCCTGAGTGTAGGTGGAGCGCCACCAGCTTTTGGCTGGGCCACCATAGTAAGGTCATACAGGTCTCTCTGTACCCACTGTCTCTTCTCGTATCCCACTCCTCACATTATGGGCAGAGGGCGCTTCCAAAAATGTAGACCTATTAAACCATTCTCTCTCGTTCTAAAACTTTCAGTGGTTCTCACTGTCTATAGAAAAAAAAAATCCAAAGTCCTTAACAGAGCATTCGTGCATTCCAGAACTGTTTAAGTTGGAACCTTTTAGATTGCAATTGACAGTCAACACTTTCGCTTAGATGAAAAGGAGACTGTACTGTACTGTCTGATGACCCTTAAAGTCCAAAATCGGTCTTGTTTCAGGCCTAACTGGCTCCAGAGGCTTGGATAATACCAGCAGAGCTTTTTTCCTCTCTACCTCTGTCAGCTCTGTGTGTTCTTGCCTGATTCTGAGCGGGTCTGCACTCTCCCTGTGGTAGGGATAGTCCCGAGGGGCCCAAAGTCCTCGATCACTTCAGTTCACAGTCCAAGAGAAGAGAACTTCTCTCTTCCGGTCCCCAAAAATGAGCCTTCTGAGAAGACTCTGCTCTTAACTTGAGGACTATGTGCTTTGGATCATGACATGAGGTCCCCACTGGCCAGATGTGGGTCTCAGGCCCATATCTCTGGTCAGGAACTGATGGGACACCCTGATTGACAGTCCCACGAGTATTACACAGAGTGATAGAGGGACAGTTTCCCAATGGATGAAGGTGTGCCCCTTCATGATGCCCCCATGGGGACAATGGTGGGTGCTTCCAGGTTGTAAGGAAAAGTCACCCTAGGTCTAGGTAATGGAGGGAGTTGTTCAAGGAGTTGGGTGATCACATCAAACCACTGGGTTTCTAGAGAAGTAGGAGCAGCATCTGCTCTTTCTCACCTCTTCTGTTAGCCACTCAGCTGCTCTCTGCAGGTCACCCTCCTTCTCCACATGATTGAGGGTTCCTACCATCTCTCACTCTCTCCTGTCTCTCTCCCCTGCCTCAGCCTCCCACTTACTCATGATTTCTTGTTCACATCACTCCATTCGTTTCTCTGTCCATCACCATTTGTTGAACATCTGTGTGCCAAACACGGTCCAGCCATTGGTGATAGAGCAGCAAACAGATCAGAAAAAAATTCTGCCCTCATGGAGCTCACATTCTAACCAGAGAGGACAAGACAGGACCAGCAAAACATAATCGGGGAAGGGAACAGAGTGATGGTGTGTGTGCACTATTTTATTTAAGTTGATCAGGGAGGGCCTGGTTGATAAGGTAACGTTAGAGCAGAGTCCTTAAGGAAGTAGGGGGCTGTCCGGGGAGAAAAGCCATGTGAAGCATGAATGGCTTGAGAAGGCTCATGCTTGGAGCAATGGAAGCATGGTACAGAGGCCAGCAGGCCCAGAGCACAGTGAGCTGGAGCGGGTGATGGAGGCTAAGTCACCAGCAGTGATAGGGCTGGGGGGAAGCGGAGGCCACCAGGACATGCAGGGCTTTGTGGGTCAGCTTTAGGGTCCCGACTTTGACTCTGTAGGAGAAGGGCAGCCACTGGAGGGCTCTGAGCAGAGGAGGGACACGATCCGCTCTACATTGGAGCATCACTCTGGCTGCTAAGGGGTGGGTGGTGCAAAGATGGAAGCAGAAAGACCAATTAGAACATTCTTTTGTGAGTCCAGGTAAAGGGTCATTGTGACTTGGACTAGGACAGTAGAGGGCAGGTAGTCAGACGTGGTCCAATTCTGTGCCTGTTTTAAAGGTAGAGCTGTCTGTGCTGGTGCATTCAATGTGGGATGGGAAAGACAAGGGCATCGGGGCACATCTGAGCTTTTGGCCTGAGTGAGTGGCAGACTGGAGCTGTCTTCTACTGTGATGACCAAGAGGGGGAATCCCCTCAGGGCCTCCCCTGGGCTTTGCTCCCCCCATGTCCTCATCCTCTCCTGCATCCTGTTTCCTGTCCTGACTGGCTCGGCTTGGATTTGTGCTCAAGTCCACCTCTAGTAGCGGAGTCACTGGTACAGATATGGTGTCCACAGGGGCAGGAGGGGCTGGGAGTGGGGCAGCTTCCCTAAAGGAGCTGCATGAGTGATGGGTACCATTTTGACATTTCCAGTACAGTGTCCTGGCTCTCAACTACTTTTCCGCTTCATCTCCTGCCATCTCTGTCTACCCTTCTGCCTCTCCCCAGGCACCTGATACTCCAGCCACATTTTATCTGGTAGATTTCCATGCCTCCGTGTCTTTGCTCCTGCTGTTCCTTCAACCCAGGACACCTTTCTTCATCTGTTTCTAATTGTCATACTTGGTGTACCTCAGCTGGGAACTCTGTGGGAGTGGGGGAGGACAGGACCTGCAGAGTCAGAATTAGGTGAGTTCTGGGGAATGCTGAAGCTGTGGAACGGGCCCTATTTGTGTTTGGGGAGGGTAAATGGGTCTGCAATTAGAACAGGAAACTGGTCAAAGAGTAGAGACATGCTTGGGAGGCCCTCAGATTTCCAGGCAGATATCAGTACCTCAGGAGGGGCACAGCATGAGAGCTTCTGGGCAAAGGTGGTCACCATAGACTGTGGGATCCTCGCTGTCCAATTTGGTCTGAAGGTGACCAGAAGTAGAACAGAAGGTAAGGAGTTCCGGGGGTACCCAGAGGAGGCCCTGACTTCCAATTTAATGGGTTGAGCAGGGCAGGGTTCTCAGTCTAGGGCACCTGGAGGCAAAGCCAGGCACTGGGGGCGAGGTATGATGAGAGCAGCACTGGCTGGGCCAATCCAGTGTACTGACCACTTCCAAGAACGTATCCACTGGGTATCAGGCGACAGCCAGGAGCTCTGCCATGTTGGGTTTTGATGGATTCCTAGCAGAGTGTCTGAAGTGGGGTGTACATTTTCCAGGGAGTGCAAAATAATCCATTTAGGCATGAGATGAGAACATGAGAACTTATTCCTATGCATTCCAATCACATCCTTTTTCTATTTTATGTCCTATAAAAATCATAACGTTAGTCTGATAGTATATTTACGGAATTGCTAAATAAGTCAACATACTTATATTAGGAGTACATATTCAGAATTCTCTTTACTGATAGCGTATATGATCAAAGAAGTTCGAAGACTACTCTTCCAGGAGACTTGTGATCAACAGAAGCAGCACCAGGCAGGGTGGAAAATGGGACTGTCATTTGTTGAGATGGGGAATAGGGAGGAGACTGAGGTGGAGAGAGAGGAGGAAGGGGATAGACCTGATTCGGGGCTTGCTGATTTGTTGAGGACCCTTCATACCCTCCCGAAGACCCTTGATGTGGGTGAACCTGAGCAAATGGGCTGGGGAAAGAAAAGCTTTTGGGATCCTAGTGGGAAGGAGGCATCTGGGAGGCACCAGCCAAGGGAGAAGGTCATTCCTTAGTCAGCCTCCAGGCCTTGTTTTCCATCCTTGACAGCTCAGAGTTTCAGCAGCCTCTCAAGTGGGAAAAGCCAGAGATGGGAGCTAAGGGGAAGGTTTCCCAAGGGCCGAAAAAGAAAGTCTCTAAGAGCAGAGACCACGTGGACGCTATGGCCTTTGTAGTGGGGCTGGAGTTGGGAGGTTGCTGAAGAGACAGAAGTGGGACCCTTTTGAAGTATCTCAGATGCATTCCTCCCCAACGCAGGAACAGACACAGGGACAGACACACAGATAGATCGTTCCCTGGACCTCAGGGATAAGAACAGTAGAGTGTCAAAAAAAAAAAAAAAAAAACCCACAAAAAACCAAACACAAAAACCCGTTTTCCTACTTCCCCACCACCAGACCCTCCCCAGGACAGATAGGCCCACGCAAACAGAAATCCAGGCCACCGACCAACCGACGGACACACAGACATAAGACATAAGCGCCTGCACGCCCTCTCCAGGACGAACCCAAAGGCGCGAGGATGGGCGAGCAGCAGGTTGTCCGCGGGTCTCCGCGGGGCCGGGCTGTGTCCGGGCCTGGAAGTAAACGCTTAGCGATAGCGAGGAAACCGGTGGACAGCGTGTGCGGTCTCGGGGTCTCTGTGTGGCCTCGGGTCATAAAATCGCGGCTGCGCGACGGGCGGAGGAAGGAGACTGCCTGGCAGATGACCTCCACCGTGGGGAGAGCGCCTCTGACGTAGCCTTCTGAGAGTCTGAACCCTAAATCTGAGTGAGGGTAGAGAGGCAGGGCGGCCGAGTCGGCGTGGTGTAGACGAGTCACTCGAAGTTACTCTGAAGTTTTGGAAAGTGAAACTCCTTGCCCCAAGGGCGAGGTGGGCCGTAAGGGTAGCGACCCGAAGGGCACACCCGTCTGGGCCTCTGCCTCCGACCAGCCGCCACTCGAGAGGGTCTCGGCGAAAGAGTGGGAGGCGAAAGGGTGGGAGGCCAGTCGCAGTGGGGGTGCAGCTGGGAGGACCCCTGAAGGGGTTATTTGGATCGACCAGTGTGAGGGGAGGCCTGTCCCAGAGACAGGGAGAGACAAACCTGGAGCCATGGGGAGTGACATACAAAATTTTATTATTATTATTTATTATTATTATTTATTATTATTTTATTTCTCATGTGCACAGAAAAAAAAAAAGAAAAAAAAAGAAAAAGAAAAAAAACAACAAAAAACGAACCGACGCGCTGAAAGTGGCTAAGGAGACCAGAGCTGTCAGGGGATCTCTCGAGGGTTCGACTGGGTCCTGGGTCTGGGGCCCCTGCCCGGCCAGCTCCACAAGGACTGGGATGGCCCGGGCCTCGGCGTCTGGACCTCAGCGCCCCCGCCGCCCCGCTCGGGCCACGGAGCCTGGCCGGGCGCCGGCAGTTCCCTTAAATTAAACTGTTCTTTTTTCTCATTTTCCTTTTCAAATAAAAAGGCTCGAAGGGGAGAGAGATCCGGGCGAGGACTCCAAGCCTTTTCGGATTTGTTCAAGGATTTTTATTTATTTATTTATTTATTTGTTTATTTATTTATTTATTTTCACTTTTATTGACTTTGTTTCTGTTATTTCGAGTCGTCACGATCCACGGGTGAGGAGACATGCAGGGCGCGTCGCCGCTACCGAGAGAGCTACTACGGGGCGGGGCGGCCCGGCCGCCGGCGGCCCGGGGCGCGAGGGGCACGGCCGGAGCGGCGAGCCCGGGGCTGGAGTGGCCGCCGGGGCGCTGGCCTGCTGGGGCCGGGCGGCCGGGGCGGGGCCGGGGGAGAGGCCGGGGGCGGGGCAGAGACCGAGAGACAGAGACGGAGGGGGCGAGAAGCGGGGCGGAGAGAGAGATGGAGAGAGGGGAGAGATGCGGAGGAGAGACGAGGAGAGCGGAAACACGGAATTACAGAGATAGCCAACGAAACAGAGGCGAGAGGAGTCCACAGGACCATGTTCGTCGTTTTGCATAGAGATTTCTTTTCTTTCGTAATTTTTTTTTGTAACATAAAAAATGCCCCCCTCCCCCAGGACGTGCTGTGCTTTAGTGGGCGTGTAGCTGTGTCCCCCCCTCCCCCCAGCGAGCGGCGACTCTCACAGCACAGACAGGGGCGTATCTACAGGCAGGGCGGGCGGCAGCGGGGACTCTACCGGGCGGGGCGGAGCGGTGGGGCGGGCTTATATACACAGGGGTTCGCCTTCACACGACACACACCGTCTCTCTACAAAGCAGCAGCCTGTTGAGTTTGTTTTGCTTATCCTTTTTGCAAAGACCATCATACTAAATAAATGCAGACTTTTCGCGGTCCTGTTCAGTTCCTGCCGGAGGAGTAGGCTGGGGTTGGGGGGAGTGGTGGTGGGGGTGGGGGTGGGGGTGGGGGTGGGGGTGGACTGGGCAGCCCCCGCGTCCCTCGGCCGCAGCTCAGATGCCAGCTCAGAACCTGCTCCTGCCACCCGCAGATCGCGAGTCTGTGTCGGGGCAGGGGACGCCCAGTAGCTGCTCGGCCAGACCAGTGCCCGCGGCCTACGGAAACGGGTCCTGCGGCAGGCACTGAAGAGCCTCCGAAGGGGCGGGAGCTAGGGAGAGATGCAGAGCGTCGTGGGACGGGAGGAGGAGGACAGGCAGGAGGGGAGGATGAGAGGTCGGCGGATGGAAGAGACGCTGAGGTAGGGGCAAAAGGGGGGACTGAGAGTCCGGTCACTAGCAGGAGTGCCTGGACCCTGGGGAACCAGGCAGTTCAGGTGGAGCAGGGAAGAGCCCAGAGGAGGGCTTGGTGGGTGCGCGCTGCTGGGGCCTGCGTGCCTTGGGTCCCAACTTCGGAAAGACCTGATGACCCCAAACCCTGTCCCAAGAGCCCGGGCCGCACGCCCCCATTCCATTCCACCTCCTGGGGCAGGGCACACTCGGAAGGTGGGGGCAGTCCGGCTGGCGCGAGGGTAAGGACTCTTCCCCGAGGGTTCGGCAGGGGGCTCTTCCTCCTTCTGCAGAAAATCGTTTTGTTCTTGATTTCCTTCGCCCAGCCCGTCCAGCGAAGCCTCCCGGCGCCGGAGCGTCCGAGGCGGGCTGCTCCCGGGCTGGGCCGCGCTGCGGTCCGCGGTGATTGTGTGTCACAGAAACGTGTCCCCCGCGCGCAGCGGCGGCCCGGCCAGGGTCCCGCGGTGTGGGTGGTGGGCTCCGGGGCCGGTTCGGGCCGCGCCGCGGCGAGCTGGGGCGCGCCCTCCTCTCGACGCCGCGCAGTCCAGGCAGGCGGGGAGGGGCGGCGGGCGGGGCTGGGGGCGGCGGGCCCGGGCCTGAGGGTCCCGCCCGCGGCTCCACCCGTCCTGTCGGGCCGTGGACGGAGTGGTGTGAAGGGCTGCAGGGCTCCTCGGGTGGGGGGGGCTGGGGCTGGGCGGTGGCCGGGAGGCATCGCGTCGCGTCGGTCCTCCCTCCCTCCGGGGTGGGCGGTCAGACGGGCACGATGTGCAGGCCGAAGCTGTCGGCCTGAAGCTTGATGTGGTCCCCGCGGTAACTAGTGGCGGTCATAGGCAGCGGCAGCAGCGGCAGGGGCGGAGCCCCGGGGGGCGGCACTATAATAATAAGGGGAACCTGGAAGTTAACACAGGAGAAGAATGGGCTGGGTGAGAGGACAAACAGGAGAACAAAAAAGGAAAGAAAAGCAAAGACCTCCCCGGGGCTGGGGTCTGGCGGGATCGGGGCAGGGACACCTTGGCTGGGCTACGGGGCCGGTCGCCCCCAGGAGAGCTTCATTCACCGCCGGGAGAGGGACCAGTCGATCGGTGACCGCCGCCGCCCGGCTGGGGGGACCTTCCAGAGGGACACGGGGGGGGGGGGCGCAGAGCCTCCTAGCCCCGGGGGAGGGAGAGAAAACGAGGGAAGGGGAGGGAGGCGCGGGCGTCCTCGAGGGATCCCGGGGCCTCGGTGCTGTACTAACAAGCCCGCCCGGCCTGCACCCGAAGGTCGGGTCGCGGGGAGTCGGACCGGCGCCCCGAAGCAGCCGGGCGGAGCCGGCCCGCGGGCTGACGCGCTGAGCCGCCGGCCAGCCAGGTGGCGTACTCACTTAGTAAGGCGGGGTTGCTGAATCTCCAAGCCTCGTTGTAGGCCGTGTACTGGGGGTGGCTGTACGGGTTGCCGGAGAACTCGCTCCCTGCGGGAGGGCGGGGGAGTGGGGATCAGACCCGCGCAACGCCTGGTTGGACCCGACGTGCCCCAGCCAGCGGCCTCGCCCGGGGTCGCAGGGACAGGTGCAGCGGGCAGGGCAATGCCGGCTGGGGGCGCGCGGGCAGACGGAAGCAGAGCGATCCGCCGGGTCTGCGTGGGGACAGCCCGTGGCGGGGCGGGTGCAGAAGCACTGATGGGCCTCCCACGCCGGCCTGGGGGCTTGGGGTTGCCCGGAGGAGGCGCGCTGGGCCACCCGGGAAGGGCTTGTTCCGGGGTCAGGCGCACCCACCCCGCTGCCCTACCCCAGGGCCTTTTTAGTGGATACTCTGGTTCTAGGAGCGCTAACCCATAGGGTGGAAGCCTTGGAAGGTGGGAAGGAAGGCCCTCGGGACACTTTGTCCCAGAAAGTCCTAAGAATGGCATCTCAGCACCGTGCCAATGCAAGGGGTTGGGACTCTGCTGGGAAACACCCCCTCCGCCTTTCCCTCCAGAGATTCGATGGGGGGGGGGGGAGCAGCAGGAGAAGGAGGCGGGGGCGGGGGCGGGGGTTGGGGTGGGGGAAGCAGGTGGACTGCCCACCCGTCCGTGAGCGGTTAGCGGAGGGCCCCGTGGACCGGGAGCCCTCGGAAGCTGCTTCCCTCCCTCCTCGGTAGAAAGGCCAGGCCTCCGGGTTTCCCCCTCGCCCTTTCTCCTGTGTGATGACCCCAGACTGTTTACAGTGATCCCTAACCGCGGGTTAAGTAGAGGAGAAGGGGCCCCTCTCGGAGAGGGAGCTGGGTGGGGGTGGGGGATGCAGCCACTGGAAAGCCTGTTTATTGACGAGGAGGGAAAGCATGCGTGCAGCAGGATAATGAGCTTCTGAGCTCAACTGTGACCAAGAGGAACTGAGCTATCTCCTTCCCCATCGCTAATGAAACAAGTGTAATTTCCTCATCAGCACTAGATTCTGTTTAACGACTCCCCCCTTGCCACCATGAGCTCTCTGCAGCTCCCCTCATCCCCACCTCCTTGCAGACACCCCCTCCTTCACCCCTACCTCTCCAAGACCTTCTCCAGCCTCCACCTGCTCACTGCTGGGACCTTCCCAGAAGAATCTCCTTGTCCCCAACACTTCTACCCCACTCCAGGTTTGGGTGGGAATCCCCTCACCCACACATCCCAGCTCTCCTTAGCCAGTCCCAGGAGCTAGCTCCCTTCAGCCCCACTGGTACCCTCTTTGCCACAGCCCATCCCCCCCAAGGTCTGCTTTGCCAGGGCTGCCCCTGAATGGACATCTGGGAATGGGGCCAGGCACCCTCTTCCATCCTCCCCCACCACGAGAGTTGTGTGTCAGGCAAAGGTCGCCAGCAGGAGTGGGCTGCAGGCCCAGAGAATCTCACCCTCTTTAAGACAAGAGTTTTTTGGTGTTTCTGTGAATAGAAGCTTCAACTCTCTGGCTTCAAGCCCAGCTCCCAGTCTGGGGTGAGAGGTTGGGGAGAGTACAACCTCCAGCTGCAGTCCTCAGACCCTAAGTCTGGCCTCCACCTCCCTAATCCACACAGTCCAGACCCAACTCTTCTCAGAAGCAACGAGGGGCCTAGGTACCTCTGAGGAGACGTAGAGCTCTAGCTTGTCTCTCTGGGTCCTGCCATAGCCTTCCTCTGCTCTTCTTTCCTTAGGGACTAGCCCCTTCCTCTCCCTGGGGTGGGGTCAGTTCTCCACACTGGTTGTCCCTGTGGGTTGGTTTGGACCAGGGTGGCTTTGTCTGAGTGATGGACAATGCCCCTGGAAATGACTCTTGGCTCCAAGTTTCCATGGAAACCAGGGCAGGCTCTTCTAAGCAGTGTCAGCTGGCTAGGAGTGGGCTGGGGCACTGAGCAGGGAGCTGAGGCTGAGTGCTCCCCAGGCACAAGCTCCGGTGGGTGGGCACTGGGGAGGGGCCATGACATACAGTGGGATGCATATGAGAGCCACTTCTGCAAACTCCCTCCCTGGGTTGCTCATGAGGGAGGCTGAGGGACCCACTATAGCCTCTAGGGAAAGAGAGGGGTGGGGGGGAGGGGATATTGGGTCTCTTCCCACCCCAGCCTCAGACTACAGACCACTCAGCAGCTCGCCCACAATTTAGTCACCCCCACCTAAATTAGGTAGCTGCAGCATTGTCACCTACCAGGCACCATTCCTGCCAGGGTGGAGGTGGGGTAGCTTCCCTGGCCAGTGGGGGGCACGTGAGGGGGGTAACCAGGCAGAGTGGTGCTCGCCATGTCACGACCTGGAAAAACACAAAGGGGAAGGGGTGAGGCCTGGAAAAGAGAGGCCTGCCTCTGCTCACACCAGGGTACTTCATGGGAAGGAAAGAGCTGTGTGCCGACACGTGGGAGAACATCTGCGTGAGCAAGTCCAAGTGTGCCTTTACATGTGTTTAAGCTTATTACCTAAACGTCTGTCCTATGATCAGTCACGCACCTCTGCTCTGTGTAGCGCTTTGTGTCTCTCTGTGGGCGTCTACGTGTGTATGTTTACCTTTGCTCATGTCTCTTTGAAGCCCAAACCCAGATGGAGAAGGGAGGGAGATGACCTGCTTTTACTCCTCCTTTCCAGCAAGATATTCAGCTGTGGTTTCTCCAGTAGCCAAATGGACCTCTGTCATCTTGCTCACCTCTCACCATCTTTCCTTCAGGCTTGGAGGATACTCCCACCCCCACCATACTGGGCTATTGGGTCTGTCTTGTCCTCTCCAAGTAGAGCTGCAGGTGCTGGGCCTGGCAGGGGAAGGGGCGGGCAGCCAGTGGGCTATTTTGCCATTAGTGTTTATGGCATTTAAATGATAGAAAACCATCCCTGAAGTGAATCAGGAGCTTTGAGAGCCAACAGTTCTGGTGGATCAGATAAAGTTCCACTGAGCAAAACCGGCTTCCCCTACCAGCTGCTGGACTTCCAGCTGCTGGAAACTTCTACTAGCTGGAGTCTGGATGGTGGAAGGCAGGAGTTTCCTTAGCCCTGTCCTGGAGTGAAGGTAAAGCAACCCAATATTAGGGAGCCACCCACAGTCCACAGACATGTCTGGGACGCAGCTACACCTGAGTGCCCTCCCTTCCTTGCCTGCCTCCTCCATCACCATGAAGGAATCACCACCTGCCTTGCAATTTATGCCCCAATCTTTAGTGACAATAATTTGCCCTCTCCCCTCTCCCACACTTTCTTGCCCTAGAGACAACGTGGTGCTCTCCTGGGTCCCATTTATCATCTCCAGATTCCCCTGGTCCTCCTCTTCAGCCTGTGCTACTCTCCATTCTAGTGCCTTTGTCTGACCCTGAGAAGGCAAAGGGTGGCCGGAGGAAGTCACAGAACTATGCACATCTGGCCCGGTTCATTATCTTTTCATCAGTTGTCTTAGTCTTCATTCTCCCCATGACTTTTCCAAAACGTCCCTCACTCTCCTTGCTACGCTTTCCTTGAACTTCACCTCCTCTCCTACTTTTCTGAGATGTGAATTTCCTCACTCCTCCCTCAACACATCTGAGTGATTCATCTTTCTCTAAGTATACAGAGCTACAACTCAGCTTTTTGTATTTGAAGCTGCCTGCTGAACAGTTTTATTAGCTGTCCCACTGTCACCTCAAACCTAACGGGAATAAAAGCCAACTCATCTTCCCCCTGATCAGGTCTACCAACATTTTTGAAGACCACCAAACCAAAAGATACCTTTGGAATCCTTTTTTTTTCTTTTTTTTTTTTTTTTTTTTTTTTTTGAGAGAGAGCTAGAGAGCATGAGTGCACTCACAAGCAGGGGAAAGTTGCAGAACAGAGGGAAGGGGGAAGAAGGAGTAGGGGAGAGAGAGAATCTTAAGCAGGCTCCACATCCAGCCCAACACGGGACCTGGGACTCAATCTCATGACCCTGAGATCATGACCTGAGCCAAAATCAAGAGCCAGATGCTGAACCAACTGAGCCACCCAGGCACCTCTGAAATCCATCTTGATATAGCCTTTATCCTTCCCCTACAGATGAAGTCAGTCACCAAGTGTTACTAATTCCCCTTAGCAATGTCTGTCATATTGGCCCCATCCCCGTTTCCTCTACCCCATCTATAGCTCAGCTCCTGAGCACCTGTCCTTAGTCTGCCATAACAGTGCTTGCCCCCTCCAGTCTATCCCAGCTGTGGATGCCTGGATTTCAACATATCCCTTCCCTTGGGAAAACCATCACTGATTCTCTGCAGTCCACAGTTGGAATCTACACTCTGCCAGGCTTTCAAAGCCTCCTGGGTACTCCCCCCACCTGATTTTCTTAGCTCTGATTCTCACTCCACCTGATTTGGTTGGACTGTTTTCATACGCATGTATGCCGTGGAATCTCTGTGCTTTTGCCATATCATTTTCTTCTCCTTCTTCATAGTTTTCCTCTCCTTCCAGTTCAAGCCTTAAAATGCCTACCATTCTACCCATCAGGGAAGTTTCTTTCTTCTAAACTTCTATAGTGTCTGCACTGCATGGGTGACCATGCATTATATTTTGTAAGGCATCAGACCTGTTTCCTGAAATAGACCATAATCAAACTGAGGGCAGGGCTTCTGCTATCTTACATAGTTGAGAAATCAATAAATGATGCTCAGTAAATACTTTACTGGTTGATTCCCTATCACTCTTTTATACTTCTAGCCAATTCTAGTGGGTTGTATTGTTTTCTAATTGTTCCATTGTGTCGGTCTCCTTTTTTTTTTTCAAGATTTTTATTTATTTATTCATAAGAGACACACAGAGAGAGGCAGAGACATAGGCAGAGGGAGAAGCAGGCAGGGAGCCCAATGTGGGACTCGATCCTGGAACTCCAGGATCACGCCCTGAGCCAAAGGCATATGCTTAACTGCTGAGCCATCCAGGTATCCCTATTGGTCTCTTTTGAAGAGGTGAAGGCTGGGACAAAATGTAAATGCTGAAAGCTGCTTTTTCTCTAAAAACAGTTTGAACAAGGGATCATGAATTGTTATAGGATGAGAAAAAATAACTGACTTATACTGTGACTCAGCTTTATCATGCAATAGAATGGTTCTCCTCTGTACCTGTCTAATATAGCTAAGATCTTATGTTTCTTAAAACTCAAGAACAGACAACAGAGTGGAACTGTCAGACAAGAGATCACTTCAGACTCTCAGAGAGACAGAAGAAAGAATCTGTGTCTGTTTCGTTGTGGGTTTTCTTTCACTGACTTCTACTGTTAATAAGTTTCACTCTTCCTGAGCGTCTTTCAGTGGAGCGGGTCTGAAGTGGACAAGGACAGCAATATCTACCAATTCCTTGAGAGATTAATAATATGGTATTTATTGGTCAAATGGCCCCATGACAGAGGAGAGTTAGGGAAGAGGTGGAAGTTTTGCAATGAAAAAGATCTAGAAACTCAATTTCTCCTGGTCCTGTACTCTTAATGCCTACAAAGTAGCCAGGAAAAGAAGTATGCTTCTTTCTTAAAACAAACAAACAAACAAACAACAACAATAACAAAACCCCAGGAATTTAAATTTCAGCTGCTTGGTTCCTACAGCCTGTCACACATGAATTCCTAGTAATCTAAGGTTTTGTCATACAATTCCCTACCTGGCTTTAGGAGAGAGGAAGAAAGGTCAGATGCCTGGAAAGGTGTCTCTAGCTAACCTGGAGTTACCCTACTGCAATATTTATTTCCACTGGCTTTTCCCCTCACAAAACAGTCAAGGTCACTTCCAGCATACAGAAACTTTTGCGTGCTGGAAGTCACCCAGAGAACTGTTAATTGAAAGACACATTTCCAAACTCTAGTTAAAAAACTTAATACAGGAAGTGCTTATTCAGACATTTGTCAAATGTGAGGAAAGGCCCATGATGAGGAAGAAGCATACGAGCTTCCTGGTGTTCTTCATACAGCCATGCTGCTGTATCCTGTAATATCAGTATCACGACAAAGAGGTGCCCATCAGGACCCCTGAACCAATAGAGGTGCAAGCCACCGCATACAAAGCACCCTCAATGGCTTCATTAGTACACAGGTGACACTTGAAGAGGAGGAAAAAATTGACCAAACTCTTGCCAGAGCCATATATTCTTCTGGAACACCATTGTCAATAATGGAAAACACATACTGCAGGAAGTTTTCAAATTACTAAGACCATCATACCATTTGCCCAGCAGCATTCTTTGAGCAAGCCTCTTTTAGTGAGAGATATGAATGGGTAATGGAATGTGTGCAAGGAAGAATCAACAGAGCACTGCAGATGGATGGACAAAAGGGAGGCGAGATGGGCTCTAAGACTGTAAGCATAACCACCCCCTAAAAACAAACAAGGAAAAGCACAGGAAGAGGAGAAAAGAGCTATATGGCAAAATACATCAGTTATAAAGTATGTAGCACCCAACAGGAGAGAGGAGGTAGGAAGGTGCTTTGCTGCTCCCCCCTCCCCCCCAAAGGCCAGTAACAAGACAACAGCACTAAGAATCAACAAATGTATAAAAAAACCCACATATTACCAGGGGGTGGGCATTTCGTGTGGGATAGTTGCTTCCTAAGATCACAAAGTTTTAAAGATGGATGAGCCTTCGAGATGATCTAACTTCCTTGTTTTAAAGTTGAGAAAACGGAGGTACAAAGGCATAATGACTTTTTGTGGCCACAGAGCTGGGGAACAAGAGAGCCAAAGTTCGAAGCTATGTCGCACCACTCTGCCTTTGATGACAACATGAAGCCAGATAACCCCCAAAAGGACCAAAGAAAAGGAAAAGTCACCCAACAAGCAAAATATCCTATCATCACTGTCATCATTAAGACGAGGCAAGAAAAACAGGATATAAAGAATAAAATACTGACAGTGAAAGTCTGCAGTAAAACTCCATGGGGTGGAGTATTAATCTCCTTGGAGAGTTTTCTAAAAAACAAAGAGGCTCTTCAAGAAACAGTAGTAGTTGAGAATCTTAAAGTACCCAGAAGTGTTAGAAGCACAGCTCTTGATGAGGGTGTCTTCTCAGTTCAACTGTGGAAGTCCCCAAAGAGTCTACAGCCAATTTCTACAGCAATCACTGCATCTGAATCAGACAGTGCACTTTTGTCAGACATTCCTTACCAAATGGGCCAGATCAAATCAACTGTTTTGGAGACTCTAAGTGCAGTTCCTCTTACAAGTACAGAGAACAGCAAAGTGAATGACTTTATTAAGAAATTGGAAAATTTCAGTCACCAGATAATTTATGCTATCTTGCCAGCTCTTAGATTCAAGGGCAGAGTTGTGTTTCTACTTAATCTAGACTAGCTGGCATTCACTGAACACCATCCTAAATATTTTCTATGTCTTATCTCTTTTAATCCTCATATCAACCAATGATGTTGATCTGTGTGTTTTTTTTTTAAGATTTTATTTATTTATTCATGAGAGACATGGAGAGGCAGATACACAGGCAGAGGGAGAAGCAGGCTCCATGCAGGGAGCCCGACGTGGGGCTCAATCCCAGGACCCTGAGATCACGACCCGAGCCAAAGGCAGATGCTCAACCACTGAGCCACCCAGGTGTCCTGATGTTGATATTTTTAATCCCCACTGTATAGATGAAAAACTGAAGCTCAGAGGGGCTCAGTATTATGTTTAAGGTTCCACAGATAGTAGGTGGCACAACCTGGATGATAAACCCGGCAGCATATACTTGGGAAGTGATTCTAGAAGGACATCCTTGAACATTAGAGACCCAGAAAGTAGGTATCTGGTCCAGGAAGGTAACCTGGGATTATGGTAGGTGAATTCTTCCTAAAACAACCTATTGTTGCTTCTTGTTTCTTGCATGTTTCAGGTTCTTCCATTTTCTACGGCAAGGATTTTAAACTGGGGTTCACTGATTCTGTAGGACTCCACAGATGCGCTTCACAGAGTCCATATAAAGCCATACATCAAATGTTATAGGTATACATATGTAATATCTAGATGGCTTTTATCATACTCTCAGAAGTATTCATGACTCGAAGACTGATAAACACTATTTACCACAAACCAAAAGAACCCGTTCTTTGGCATAAGAGAGACACTGATTTGTTTCAAAGTACTTGAATTGTACCAATAGACAAGCTCATATAAAGAACAGCAAATAACAGGGGAAGGAGCAGAGAGGCTGATCACAAGTGAGGAAAACGTCAGCATCCAGAAGACCCAGGAAATAATAAAAAGGCAGCTGCCAAAGCAGCAGAGATGTTGGGGCTCAGTGATGACTCAGACCACAAGACTTATTAGACATTGATTTATACAGCAAAAGTTCTATTCAGTGAGTGTAGAGATGCTTTTCCTCAGCATCGTTCTCTGAAAATGAGCACTCCTGCTATCCACTTGACACTATGGAGGACCCTAAGGCCAGAAAACATAACTCTTGTTTTACTATCCTATTCTCAAGTTTTGTCTGCTTCTCATAAGGTAGCAAAGATGAAGACATTAAATCGCTCCAAGGTTGGCAGTCTGTGCCTGTATTTGACACAAGCATTTATAATACTTCTAAGAAAACAGTTATTAAATTTGTAATTACTGCCTACATATACTGTACATTTACATTTACTGTACCAATTATGATCGCTTTATTACCAATCCAAAGAAACAAACTTTAAATCTGGAGAAGCTGCTTTTAAAGGAGAGGAAAAGAATTTTCTACATGTTGCATTTTGTTTCATATCTCCCATGTTTCTGAATCCTCCCCAAGGTTTCTCCTGGGGGGGTACAGGGGGGTGCAGGGGGTGCAGTGCAGAGGCATCTGCATGAGAGCTCCCAGCTCCAGGCCAGTACCGTGTTGGCCTCAGAGCTCTTCCTGAGCCTTGTCTGCTCTGAGTTCCAGCAGAGGGGGCTGTGCCGGCAGCTCAGGTGGCTGCTCTCCTAGCTGATCTTGCTTCCTACACAGCTAGACCTTTCGTCCCTGCTGTGTCCTAGGCAGATATGCTGCCCACATCTGGGTGGGCTCAGCTGGTCTGACAGCCAACCAGCTCATGCCACCGGTCATGCTATTTGCACCCCTTCTCCTTCCAGCACTCTGCCCTCAACCTGGCTGGGCCGTGGGAGCCTGCTGGCCAAGGCCCCCCAAGAGGTTCCTTTCTTTGAACTCAGCTGGACCATGGATGGAGCTGCAGCCTCAGGATCCTGAAATGAGGCTAGGGAGTGTTGGGGAGAATCACATTTTCAAAGGCCTGAACGGGAGTCTGGCTATCTTCTAGTCAAATTCCTCATCTTACAGAGAAGGAAACTGAGGCTTAGATAGAGGGGAAGATATAGCAGCCCTCCCCTCCTTCACCTCTCCAAGCTGCCTTCAATAGCTCCTTTAGCAAACCTCCAGTGGAGACTGGAGTCCAGCGGGTGCCGGTGTTCTGGAGGCCACCCCCGGCTCACTGATGGGCTCAGAGCACAAGAGCCCCTCATGCTGGGTGGGCAGAGGTTAAGCCTGTTTGCACAGTCTCCCGATACTCCAGGTCTCCCAGTTCCTCTCCGGCTTTATTTTGTTCTCTGAGAGCACTGAATTGTCAGCTCTAATCCTTCCGAAAGTGCAGCGTTTTTCAGGCGCTCTGTGTAAGTGAAACCCTAATCCCAAGGAAGACGGCCACTTAAGCTGCTGGAGCATTAGGCTGCTCTGGGAGCGAGCCCTCAGACTCCCTCCCTCCCTGCCCGGCAGCCTCCCAGCCACTGGGGAGGAGAGGAGGATTCCAAGCTGAAGGGAGCAAAGCCCTCTCAGAAGTAACAATAGTGGCAGGGCTTGCCTCCCAAAGCTCAGGGTTGAAAAAGTACTAGCTTGTCCTGAGGCTGATAGCTGGGAAGGAAGGATTCTGATAACCCTAGGGAAGAAGTGTGTGTGTGTGTGGGGGGGGGTGTCTTCCTGTCCCTTAGGGGGGCAGCTGGCTTTCTGGGGGGAAGTAGGCTTTCAGATATTACCTAGGTGGCCTTGAGGCCACCAAAACATTTCTGAGCCCTTGGTCCCAATGTGCATCTGTAATATTCATTGGATACACCACCATTTAGGATTTCTGGTCATTCAGAAATTATTGAGTTGACTCATTTTACTTTTACTTAGCCAACCTTTTCTTCTTAGAAAGTGCCAAGAATGGAGTAAATAAGCTCAGTGCCAGGGGATCCCCCTTTTGGAGAATTTTCCTTTGGGACACCCCAAGGATCTCTAAACATCTATATAGCAGCCAAAGGTTCTCCATAACCTAGGTTATCATGAAAATGGTACCCAGTGTTTTCTATTAGGCAACGTTTTGTTAGCCTGAGATGGCTACTATATGCACTTGAAATAAAGATCATTGATTCCTTAAAAAATATTTTAAATCATATTAAAACTGTCCCCTCTCCCTGATCCCTACATGGACTAGTGAGCCCTGGCTGTGGAGGACTGAGTGTAGTCCATTTGGGGAGCTCAGCCTCTGGGTCTCATGAGTGGTGGGAAGAAACAAGGGAGAAGTCAAGAGGAAGGCCTGAGGTAATGGGCCAAGTTTGAACTCAGCTTAGAAGACCACAGTATCGCATCTTTGCTAAAATACCGGAAGCCTTTCACACCTTCTTCGTCTTCCCCATGACTCTCCTCTTCTCTGCAGCTCCATTAGCAGCCCCATGTGCTTCTGTCTAAGGCATCCTGCTGGGATGGGGAGCCCATCACCACTGGGGATTGCTGGTAGGCATAGACATGGACATGGATTTAGGATGGAGATTGGGGTGGTATAGCTTTTATTCTGCTCCAATTCCATCTGACTCTCTCAGTCCTAGAGTGGATTAGTGCTTTCTTCTTTTCAATATCCTTTCCCTCTAGAGTGAACTGGATAAAGGAGGAAGGGAAAGAGCCCAGATCCAATGACTCCCTAGGCTGCAGGCCCAGGGCACCCGCATTATCTGTCAATGTCTCATTGCTATGGAAATGCCCCTGTAATTAAATCAGAGCTGAGGTCTGGGGGCTGGAGGTCCTTGGGGATGTGGCTGAAGGCCTCAGGGATGTTTGAAGGAAGTGAGCTTCCTACTGTTGGTGCTTCTGGGCCTAAATGAAGTGTCCAGGGTGCATGGGTGCTGTGGAGAAGCCCTCTGGTTTGGTTTGGCCTCCACAGCAAAGGGCTCGGACTTGCTGTAAGTCAGAAGTTGCCCTAGCCCCCTCCTTTCAAGGTTGGAGAGGAACTCTGATGTCTGTGCCCTAAATTCCTCTAGCTAATCAGGGGCTTTGAGCCGACAGACAAGGCTAGGAGACTCCTAGCCTCCTTTAGAAACATTTCTCAGCCTTTATTACCCTCTCCTCCCCCGAGGGGCTGGCCAAGGGCTAAGCTGTTTGTTTTATGGAGGGAAGTGCAGTTGCATTGGAAGGGGGTTGTTAACTACAGGAAAGAGGCAGTTTCTGGAGGTCCTTAGGACTCCCTGAGTAGGAGGAAGAGGGTTTCCCAGGGTTCACACTTCTGTCTGCTAAAAGGCCACTTTGCTGGCCATCCCAGATGTGGGCAAAGAGCCCTGAGCTTCTGAGGGCTCACAATCCTTTCTCAGAAGCTGAGCCTGCACAGTTCTCACAGGCCTCCAGACCTGGAGCAGGTCAGCCCCACTTTTCAGCTTTGAACTTTGCTTTACTGATCTCCCGTGAATTTACCAGCTTCCAGAAGTTTCTGCTCCCTCTCCCTACCTTGGGCACTCCCCTCTTGGATGACATCCACATCTCCTCCTGGATCTTAGCTATAGATTCCTTCAGAGCTGTAGCCTTAAGGCATCAAGAGAAGTTTCTCCCAGACTCTTGAATAAAACCACCTTCTCCTCCCATTGTCATCCACCCAGGGTAGGAAGCTAACAAGGCTCTTTCTTCACTGAGGAGAACTGTATTTTCCTTGTCCCTAGATTTCCAAAATTCATTTTTCCAAAGAAAAGGGAATATTCTCTGCTGACCCTTCAGTCTGGGATCTTGGATAAGCAGGGGCCAGGGCTGCCTGACGCTCAGCTCTATCCATGGCTCCTGGACCTCAAAACAATAGCTATAGATGTGGTCTTCATTCCTTGTCCTTTCTGATTTTTAGTACCCCACAACTGGCTAAGGCTTGGTGGGGAAGGGGATATGGGATCTAGATCACTGATAAACACAAAACTGGTACTTTTCTTTTTTCTTTCTTTCTTTCTTTCTTTTTTTTTTTTAAAGATTTTATTTACTTATTTGAGAGACAGATCTCGAGAGCGAGAGAGCACAAGTAGGGGGAGTGGCAGAGGGAGAGGGAGAAGCAGATTCCCCACCAAGCAGAGAGCCTGACACGGGACTCGATCCCAGGACCCTGAGATCATGACCTGAGCCCAAGGCAGACACTTCACTGACTGAGCTACCCAGGAGCCCCTGATACTTTTCTTTTATCTTTTTTTAGAATATGAAATATGCTTATTTTATACTTGCTTTTGGACTGTTCTATTATCTCCAGTTCTTGGGGGTATTAATCGTCCTATTCATTACTTCTGCTAACTCTCCCTCATGATAAGTCTGTATTCACAGGAGATGTATAATTTTTTTGTAGTGAGCTCATCTTTAGTGATGGAGTCCCACATGCCCCAGGTTGGGGAATGCCTCTGCAGAGAAGGTTTGCCCTTGTTCACGCTGGGGTTTCTGAATGGGTTATTATCCTAGACAAATTTTTATGTCAGTTCTTGGCTGGGGGTTCCTGCCACATACTCAGGTATAAATTTGGACTCTGAACCAGGGTCAGGCTTGGGGGCTCCATTTTTCATGGAGACAATTTTTCACTCACTTGCTTCCCGGGATCACTGGCATAATTTGTGTGTTTCCCCTTCACGGATAGTGTTGTCCTGCTCTGTGCCTGGCTTTATGCAGGGCAGCACTGAGTTCTAGCTTCCTGCTTCTCCTGCACCCCAGGTCACAGCTCCTGTCTGCTGGGTCACAACCGCAGCCTCCCCCACTTAGGGTCCACCTCCATCAATCTCTCACATTTTGCTCTGACTTTGAGTTTCCCTCTACTTGTGGCCCAGAGAGTGAGGTTTCGTTGTGTGTTAACAACTCCTTTGTCACATTTTTAGCCAGCTGCATTTTGGTGAGTGTAGCCTGCCTTGTTCCTGGACATCGGTCTTGTTCCTCCAGGACCTCTCTGGGACTAAAAGGAGGACGGCAAGAACTACACTCCGAGCTCTCCCGGCACTCGGTGGTGATGCCCAACAGAGGCCAGGGAAGGGCTGACAGATTCGGGGGCTACTGGGGTTTGCATGGACAGCCGCCACACAATCCCCGTCTCACTGCATCTGGCCTCCAGGGTAGGGAGCCTGCTCTCACCTTCACGGTGGACTTTCACCAGGCCAAGGGACTCTCTAAGTGCTCAGGCGCCTCTCCAAGGGACTTAGGGAATCCTGAAACTAGAATCCATCTTCTCCCAGATCAGTGGGGCTGCCAGCGTCCCCTCATGCTCCTCTGTGGCTGTAGACTGTAGACGGGGACAGGCAGAGGAAGGGAGAGGTCGAGGTGAAGGTCATGGGGATGAGGGGCCCTTTTCTACCAGTGATGGGAGACTTGAAGGCACTAGCACACAGCTAGAGCCAGAGTCCTCACTCAAGTCCTGACCCAGAGGTCTCTGGGGCTACCAAGGGGTCGATGACAGCCCCCTCTGGGGTCCTTTGGAAGGGTAAGAACATGACAAAGGTTCCAGCCACCGCTGGCCGACCTGAGGAGGTCTGGGGCCAGAGTACCCCCAACCCACTCTCTCATCTAGCTGGTCCCTTTTTCCTTATCACTTCGGAGAGACTCGGCTCCGTTCCAGACCAGCAGCCTAGAGCAGTGGGCTGGAGAGAAGAGATGCCGCTGAGCTAGAGCAGCCCAGCGGCGGAAGGGAAAGTGGGTGATAAATTTAAATAACCAGCTTGACTTGGCAGCTTGCTGAGTTGTGATGCAGTGAAATTAAAATCTCGGCAGAACTTGCAAACACTACCCAGAAAAAGCCGTCTCTCTCTCTGGTTCCAAGATGGAAGGTAGGGAGGGGAGACTATCAGGCCAAGCCCCGGCCACTGGCAGCCACCCTTGCTTGCAATGTGATTAGCTGTGTCCTGGCCCACTGGGCCCCACTCTCCCCTCCACACAATAGCCCAGGCTCCTCTCTCCTCTCAGTCCTGACCTTGTGGAACAGCTGTATCAAGTGGCTGGTGAAGTTTGAAATCAGCCTCCAGTGCCAGGAGGTGGCAGGAATATCAATAAGGTTGGCTCTTCAGGTTGGGCTAGGGCCTTGCTGGGCCGGTTTCCCCAGGGCTGATCCCTGAATTATAGCCTCCGCTGCCGGTCTCCGGGGAGGAAGATGAGCCGGGTGCCCGAGACACAGGGGCTAAACGCCTTAGCACACCTGAGCCAGGGTGCGGACACAGATGACCTCCCTGCTCCCTTGCTTTTAGCACACACCTGGCCGGGAAGAGCCTCCCCTTCTCTTTCCCCACCAAAGTCCTTCATCTTCTTCAACAAAATAAGCTTTTTAAGAATCTTCAAGGGGAATTTCTACAAATACACCAAAAGCCTCTCCCCTATGCCAGCTGTGCTTGAAGTTTTCACAGATGCCAAGATCTTTCTAGAAGAACACAGCCCAAGTCCACCTCTCTTGTGTCTGCTCACCTTGCATTACTGCTCACTGCTACCCACAGAGTCCTGGCCTGAAGGCCACCATGCTGGACCCTCTACCGAGGTGGCCCATGAAGTCTCTGGACACTGCCCCGTTTCTCACCTTGACAATACCTCCAGCAAATTCTGTTTGTCCCCATAATAAACACATCATGAATCATTCATCTTTAATAGATTATGCAAATTAGGAGGACATAAAATCAACAAAGATCAATAACTGCAGCCGTTTAATTGCCAGCAAAAACATTTTAAGAATGAGCATAATCTGCAGCCCTTTCTCTGGTAATGGCACCATTAATCCAAACATTGGATCTTGGCCTAAGTGTAGAAAAATCATTCCCTGCCCCCACCTCTTCCCACCTCCCCTCCCCCACCTCTCCACACACTTCTCTCTTTTTGGTAATTTCCAGTTTCTGAGTGAGTTTCCCGTCATTACCACTGGTGAACAGCTCCGAATGTTAATGGTTCTGCTTTTGTTACTCCTCGCTTGATTGAAATGTCGCATACAGATTGAGATGTTAGTGCTAACTTGCCACCTGGGAATGTCAAGCTGGGTCTGAAATGAACTTTTCTCACACTTGGATCCAGATGGATCAGCCGGAGATGTTCCCAGGCTGAGCTGGGACTGTTCCAGGGCCATGGGGGGGAGGCGGGCGGGGGATGCTCAAGGTGGAGGCACTTTTCTGCACCAGCCCTGAGTTCTCCTGCAGCAGGAACCCTACCCGAAGATCCATCTCTCCACCCCCGGGGAGCCCCCTGCCTTCTGGACTGTGGCCCCGGGCCCAGAGAAGCACAGCTGGGATTAGAAAAGTCTCCTAGGCTCTCTTTTGTCAGCTGTCTGCGGTGGGATACCTTCAGGAAGTAGCCACTGAAACACTCAGCAGCTCAGAAAGGTGGCCTGGCCTGTACCACCTCTCTGCCTTGGGTCAGAACACCCAGCAGCTCAGAGGGCTTCCATGTTGGCTAAGGCAGGCTCCCACATTGGCTAAGGCAGGCTGGTGTCGAGGGCCAGTTGATAACAGGCCGTGTCCTGAGACAGCTAAGGTTGTCACTCCCAGAAGCCCCATCCAGTTCTCTGACACTTCCAGAACTCAACCCCTAGGCAAACTTTGGTTGCCTAGCCAAAGAGCTCAACCCTATCTGGGCCAGAAACAGCAGTACCTGGACACCCCTTGAGGAGAGCCAGGGAAAGCTAAGGACAGGGCTCCCCCAAGCCCCTGCGTGGAGGCTGGAAGGCCACTCACACACCATCTCAGGCCTGAGCCCTACTCAGATCAGCACCAAGTCAGAACCAGGACCTTGCTCCCCGCCACTGCACCTGGCTGTGACGCTGGCTGCTGGCAGTCCTGCTGCCGATCCCTGGGCCGCCTCTACCCGCCTCGCTCGGCAGGTAACGCCTCAGTGTCTCCCAATCCCCACCGAGACCCTTCTCAATCATTCTGTCTCCCAAGGAACAAACGGCACATTGGCTTTAGTGTCTCCAGAATAATTAGGTGAATTTTAATAACACCTCAATGTGTGTTTCTCCCACTTGGGCACTTTCCTGGCCCGAAAACCCTTCTGCGGTGCCAGGCGCCTTCCACAGCCTTCAGCTCTGCGGCCTAGAGCTTCTTCAGCTAGGCCCTTGGCTGTGTCACACCTCGGCCTGCTACCCTGCTAGATGTCTCCACTGCTCCTCATCCATGGGAGCAGCTGAATTAGATGTCCTCTCCCCCTGCATTTGGCTGTGGGACAGGCCTGACCCTACCTAGCCTTGAAATCAAGCCTCATCTCAGTGATTTCTCTGGGAAGCAGGAGAAGGACTGGGATAATTGTGCTTATCTATAACCACAGAGCTGAATGCCATGCTCTGAAGCCCAAAGCCCCAGCTACCCAGGGTGCCTAGAGAGAGAGAAAGGCAGACACCCACCCCTGCCCTAGGAGCCTTGTAGGCATGGGAGTGTGGAGGCTGGACACTGCCCCATTCTCCCCAGCCTGGCCTATTGACCCTCTGCATTCTTCTGTGCACGTCCTAGCAAGAGGCTTATAATTCTGGGCACCTTGGTGGAGGCAAGAGAAACGGCAAAGAGAGAGGCAAGAGGATAAGCAAAAAGAAGGAACCAGCAACAGCTCCTCCTAGCTTCGACCTTCCCCGGCTGAAGCACACAGAGAGACCCTGACCACAATTTCTGCTCCTCACATCTGCACACATCTGTTCAGGAAGCACCCTGGTTTTTGGAGGTGCTCACTCTCTCTGCAGATATCATGGCAGGGGGCCCACCTGTCACACTGGGCCCCAGATGGCAAGGGCTAAGGTGCCCCTACTGAAAGCAGTGCCCCCACCCTCCTGAAAGCCTCCTTACCGGTCACAACGGGGTATGTCTGCGTGCCTGACACGTTGCTGCCCAGCTCAGGGTTGGTGGATGCAGATAGACTCGACTTGACTTCATCAAGCCCAGGGGTCAGGGCTGGGAGGGAGTACTCGTTCCCCTGGGAGAAGAGAGAAAAGAGACAGCTCTCTATTGATGCGCACATGCGGAGAAAGGGCTCGGTGTGCAGATGGGGAGGAGGAACAGGGAGCCTTCCCAGATGGGGTGGAAGGAGATGGCCAGGCAGAGGGAGGGGAGAAAGGGAGGGGCGGGCTCAGCGGATGATGGAGATTTTTGTGTGGGTGGGGGCACACCTGACTCTGGGTAGCTAGAGGTGCAGCCTGCACATCATTGGTGGTGATCTCAGCACCCTTTAAACTGCTATAGCATCTCCTGCCTAAGAAGCCCCAAGGGTGGAGTGTAGCAGTTGGGTCCCCCCTGCTGAGAGGCAAGGGATGTTTCCAGGTCCCCTGGAGTCTTGGGGAGGAGGGGCGAACCAGCACTTGATGGCCCAGGCAAGAGCTGGGGGAAGGGCCGATGGGGGCCTCTGGCCTGGCACTGCTGGGCTGGCTGATCGGGTGCTGGCGCCCCCTTTTTAAAAAACAAACAAAGACAGCCCCACGGGCCCCTCGCTCTCTGCCTGTGCACTGGGGTATGAAATTGGGGAGGGGGAGAGTCCACATGGCTAACAGAAGGGTGGGAGGGGGCCAGTCATTGCCTCTGAAAGGGTGTCCTGCCCGAAACACTCGGGTAATTGCCTTTTTATTGCCGTCACCGCTCAGCCAGACCCCGGAGCTGGGCCGACCAGGAGCCTGCACAAAGCAGGAAAAGTTGCTCTGATTAATATTACGTTAAATTAAAACTGATTTTCTGCTCTTTCGGGTCCGTTTTTTTCCCTTCCGCTTCCTGGCCCCCCCAGAGGGCCCCCTCCCCTCCCTGGCTGGCCGGGATTGCCTCGTCATTTCCAATTCCTTCTCGTATTGATCTTCCTGTAGAAATCAGTTTTGTAATTAGCTGCAAATTAGGCCTTCTACTGGGGGTGAAGCTGCCCCCTGATTTATCACCAGAGTAATTCGCTGTGATCGGAGAGAAATTAAAATGAACTCAATTAGGCTTCGGATTTGCTTTATGGGCCCTGCTTCGAGTTTCAGGGGGAAAAATGACTGTGCTGGTGTTTAATAGTCTAATGAAAGTAAATAAAGGTTATTCATTGTAATACAGCCGGGGACTCGTGGAGGGTGCTCCGAGCCGCCCGCCTCGGCCGGCTCCTCCTTTGTTGGTTTATGGCTCAGGGCACCTTAAAAAGACTTTTGATTTTTGTTTTATGAAGACAAACAGCTTATGGGATAAAAGGACAGGCAGAGAGGAAGGCGAGTGGCTGGGAGCTGCTGGAGTCCTAGAGTGGAACTGTGCCGTGCAGAGCCTGCGGGGCCACGCAGGTGTGCGAGTGCGCAGTGTGTGCATGAGTGTGTGCGCGTGCAAGCCCAGCTGACTGTATTGTGTGGCAGTGTGGGTCAGGCCTGGGCTGTAGGCGTGGGAGGAATGGGTGTGTGCTCCTATCTTCAAGTGTGTGCATGGGGGGCCTCTATGGATGTGTGGGTGGAGGCAGGCGCTGGAGGTGGCGCTGGAGGTGTGCGGAGCTATGGTATGGGAGAAGGCACCTCTTCCCACTGACCTGGGGGCTGTGCTTTGAGTCCTGTGAGCTGTGAGTGGGGGGAGGGAGCAGGTGTCTGTGTGGTGTATAAACACGTGCACATGGGTAAATGTGAGGAGTTAGGAGATATGTTCCTACATTGTGTATTGTGCTAATGTGTTGTGGGCTGTGACCCATGCAGGGCTGTTCTGCATCTGGAGGAAGTATGGGGTCTGCGGGGTAGGCTGTCAAGTCATGCTGGACAGCTGGATTTGGGGGCAGGAAGCAAGCATTGGGGCCTCTCCTTCTGATATCAGGCGAGAAGAGCACCCCGGGGTTGCACAAATTTTCTGTAAGGCCTCTGGGATATGGCAAGGGGATAAGGACGTTTCCTGAGTATTCCATGCCAGACGCATGGAATGGCAGGGCTGGAAGGGACCTGTTAGACCTTACCCAAGTCCTCCGTTCTACACATGGGGACACTGAGGCTCTGAAAGGTGACAAGGCTTATCCAAGACCATCCTAGCACCCAGAACTTATCATTTCCGACAGCCATGTACCATAATGGCTTTTCCTAACTCTACCATAATGTCCTTATGTGAGTGTGCCCACACAGCACACGCACGGTGCACCCATATGCAGCATTTGCAATGCTGGGTACGCACGTTCTCCAGAGGCCTGTTCTGCCCAGTTTCTGTCCACTCCTGACAGCAGAAAGTTCTTTCTCACCTGTTCTGATTTGATGTGCTCCGATGCCTGGAAGACGTCAGGGTAGGAAGGACGTTCAAAGACTCGATCCAAAGCTTCCAGCTGCTGCTGGGTGAAGGTGTCAGCTCGCAAGTGCTTCCGCAAACTGTCCACGCCACTCTGGGAGTCTCCATTGGGGACTGAGCCCTCGGACACATCTAGAAGACACAGGCACAGTGGGGACATCAGCATGGGCCAGCAGAGGCACAGCAAGTCGAGGGGGCTTCCTACCCCTGCTGGGACCCCTCCTTCCCAGCTTCTAGGCTGGAGCAGCTGGCCCAGGGGCTGACCATGCCTCAGAGATCTGGCTGGGGGAGCCAGAGCCTCTGAAGGACCTCGGGGGAGAATGGGAAGTTGTCCCAGTGTGCGGGGAGGGGAGGGGGGGTGCACTGCGGGAACACTGGGCAGAGGTACAGCTGGGGGTCTCCTTGGAGATGTTTCCCCTGAACCCCTGCTGTCCCCAGGCCTGCGTCAGCCTGGGGGAGGAGCTGGGTGGCTCAGACCAGCATCATTGAGCCTGTGGAGAATTGAACTCGGCTCTGAGATGAATTTCAGTTCCACTGACTCCAAGGGTGGAAAATCATCAAATCTCCGAGGCTGAGTGTAACCTGGAGGCTGGGTGAGGTAATTAACTTCACCGCCGAGGGAGGAGGGATTCTGAAAGTCAAGCTGAAGCATTCTGCTTGCATGGGGCCAGGACTCCGAGCAGAGCAGGAGGACAGCAGGTGGCATGTGAGCAGTGAAACACGGCCTTGGGCAGAGACTTTGTGGGTACTCTTGTGCCCAGACTGTCCTCCTCAGCCTCTGTCTCTGACCCGGACTCTGACTAGGTCTCTGTCGGAGGCCAGCCCCTCGAGCCCCACCAGCTCCTCCTGTGGTTCTCACAGAGAGCTGAGACTCACGCTGCGAAGGAAAGGCCATGGCGGTGCCACACTAGTGCCCGCTCCCTGGGGCTGCAGGCCAATTCTGTCCACGTCCAGCTCGACCTAGGCTTTCTGTTACCTTCCCTCCCCATCCTGGCACCCCTGCATCAGTTCTGTTAGGGTTTCAGAGCACACAGTGAGCTAAGTGCCTGCTCTCTCTCTCTGTCTGAACCCCTACCCAGCAACTCTCCAGGCCGAAGCTGAGTCCTCCCCAGCCACAGTGTGGCCGCTCCTTGGCTTCCTTCAGCTCAAGAGCCACCGGGGAGCCTTGGGCCTGGGGCCAGCCCACGTTGTAGGCCTCAGGGTATTCCTCTGGGACTATTATATATATCAGTTTATAGGTGATTATACGATATGATATAATCAATATTGCATTATATACAGTAACACCGTACAGTATCATTCAGGAGACCATAGAAAATATTACATATTGATTAACCTCATCCTGCAGCCATCCTCTCTTCTGCCCTCCCAGATGGAGCATGGGGGTCTGCTGTCCAAATGGGACCTGCTGTCTTCTCTCCACTCTGTTCCTCAGGAGGTGGGAAAGCAAAAAAAGTGTGTGTGTGTGTGTGTGTGTATAAGAAAGAGAGAAATGAAGCCCAAGATTGAGTCTGAGGTAGATAGACAGACACAGGAGCAGGCTCCATGGTATTTCCATGTTCCTGGCATTCCTAGAGACACAAAACTTGGTTGTTGTGTTTTTCTACTGTCTAAGCCTCAGGAATGTTTTTCTGTCTTAGAGAGTGTGTGTGTCTCTCTTACATGAGTTAGGGTGTGGCATATTTAGTTTTTCCTTTTATGTGGGTATTCTCTGCGTAAATGCACTTGTAATATTACAAACATTATATTATAAACATCCAGATAAATATGCATCTGTGTATGTGTAAATGACAGAGTGAGAACTATTCTCAAAGAATGTGTGTGTGTACATGTGTGATTGTATGGGGAGCATGAGCTCATGTGCCCCATGTTTTTTCTGTGCCTGCTTTTCTTTCAAGGATGTGCCATCATCCTAATTCCACCCCTCAAAGCTATTTGCACGTTCCATTGTGTCTAATCCTCTCTTGCTGGAGTCTTCCTACCTTTTGGGAAGCCCTGCTGTTAGGGCCTAGGGAGGCAGCAGTGTCTTTGTGTGTGGTTGTTGCAGTGTCACCAAATGGGCCCTGGGAAAGAAAGTGTGCATTTGTCTGTGAGCATGTGCTCATACATTACGTGCATGGGTGTGTGCACATGTGTGGGAAGGCTCATATTGTGCCTCTGTGTGGATTTGTATATAAGCCTGTGTGTGGCTTGGCTCAACCTTGTGTGTGTGTGTGTGTGTGTGTGTGCGTGTATAGGGGCTGAACTGAAGCTTTGTCCTCAGGTCACTGGCTGGAGGAGTCTCTTTTCCTTCATTTATTCAGGGGCCCTTCAGATCTTGACAAATCTGTCACTCTAAATTTGCGAGAGATTATGGTGCTCTCTCCCCAGCCCGCAGAGAGGTGATATATGATATCTGCTGCCCCTATTGATTGCCTGATCTGGTGGCAGAGGCCGGCGAAATGAACTTGAAATGAACATCATGCCTCAACTCATTGTGCGTATAATACACTACTTAATCCCACATTTTTCAGCCGCTATGGAATTCAATTGATCAATCATGTTCCACTGATAGTACTGTTTTAGGGGTTATTGCCGCTCCCTCCACTCACTGACCTTTTTATTTATTTATTTTTTTGTATACTCAGGCCCTGGTGATAAGACAGGTTACAGAGGCAGCGGTGGTGATGGAAGGGGGAGGGAGGAAGGGAAGGCAAAGGGAAGGCTGCTTCTGGAAGAGGTGGCAGCAGGAGGCGGGGCAAAGAGAATAGCAGGAGGAAGGGCATGGGGGGGGTGATGGAGAGAATGAAGGTGCTGGAGGATTTGGCGAAGCAAGGTGGTGTGATGAAAGCCTGCAGAGAACCCCACCAGAGGCCATGGGAGGCTTGAGGAAACCCCCCAGGGGAGAAGGAAGGCAATGAGAAGGCAGGAAAGGCAGTGGTAATGACGAACGGTGAAGGAGCACAAAGAAAGTTCTGGGGGTTTGGGGGAGTCCAGGGTGTCGGGACAGAGAGCGGGCAGTGACATCATGATGGGGACAGGGAGCTCTGGCAGGTTTTCTCTAGAGGCACGGTGGCACCCACCTTCCTTCAGCCAGAGAAGGAAGGAAGGGATGAAGGCAAGGAAAGAGTGGGAAGGAGTGAGGAGAGGTGGTTGGGAGAAGCCTGGGGTCAGAGGTCCAAGAAGAAGCCCGGGGAAGGAGGAAAGGCAGAAGCAGAGAAGAGGCAGACAGGGAGAGGAAGAAGGGAAGATGCTCCCCACACCAGAAGCCCTCCGAAGTGCTGGTTGGAGACAAGGCACTCGGACAGGAAACCTGGCTATCCAACTAAAGAAGAGCGGGGATGGGGGTAGGTTTGGAGGGTAGGGCAAGGAGGGGGCAGAAAGAGAAGACAGGAGAGGAAGACAGGCAGACACAAAAAGAGAATGTGGAAGATGAGAACAGAAAAGGAAGAGAGCATGAACCGGTCATCAGCATTGACCACTGGCAGGGAGGTCCTCAGGATGATGGAGAGAGAGTGCCCAGGGTGGGACTTCTCAAGGGGAGACCCTCAGAGGTGACAGCAAGAAGAGGGATGAAACTACAGTAGGAGACCACTGCGAGGCCTGGATGGTCACTGGCTCTGGCAGAGCTGGGCCAAAACAGAGGAGGAGGCAAGACCAGGTCTTGATCCAGGTTTCAGAGTAAGTGGGGAATGAAAAGTGTGAGTAATTATTTTTTTTAAAGATTTTATTTATTTATTTGTGAGAGATACAGAGAGAGAGAGAGAGAGAGAAGCAGAGACACAGGCAGAGGGAGAAGCAGGCTTCACACAGGAAGCCTGACGTGGGACTCGATCCGGTCTTCAGGATGACGCCCTGGGCTGAAGGCAGGCGCTAAACTGCTGAGCCACCCGGGGTTCCCATGTGTGAGTAATTAGATAGCATCCTTCTCCAAGAAGATTCCTGACCCAATAGAGACAGCTCCCTTGTACCAAAGAGCCAGGCTGTGAGTTCCCTGTGGGCAGAGACCACACTGATGCATCTCGTGGCTCTGGCGCCAGGCATGGACGTGGGTATAGAGGGTGTGTTTGATGACTGACTGACTGAATGATTGATCCAGACCCCTGGCCAAAGGTTTCTGTACTGGACACCTGGCTGGCCTGACACCCCAAAACACCCAGGCACTTATCAGGCAAATCTCACACATCCTTAGCGATCAGAAGATGTGGGAAGATCCATAGTAGGTCCCTGGGTAGACTTATGCTCCTTCTTCTCTTACCCCCGCTGCTGGTGAGCTTCTAACAGCATCACTCTCAGCAACACCACCCTGCCCACCTACGTGCCTTTACCCAAAGGACAGAGAACACTGTGTTCCCACTTAAGAGTAGCACTTGACCTGGGAGCTGCAGAATTGCCATCCAAAGAAGGCAGCAGAGGTCGCTTGAGAACAGGGTCCAGAGACAGTCTCTAAATTGAACTCCCCATACCGAGGCCCTGTCACAGACGGTAGGGTTGGGATAAAATGGGTCTAATGGCCCGTGGTGGTGGTGGGAGCTGGTTCCAGAGAAGGCCTTCCAAAATGATAGGAGGAGGCCCTGGGCCTTTATCGTGATGAGATAAGCCAACCCCTTGTCAGCCAACTCCTTGTCAAGGCTCCAAGAAGAGGGCTGGAGTATGGTGGCCACATGTCCCGGGCTCTACGGGACAGTTCTGATTTTTAATATTCTTTTCCATTGCCAGGCCATGTGTTTAGTTTAAAGCTGGAAAATTCAGTTGCTTAGGTTTAGTAAGACCTCACCCTGCACCCTGCCTGAGTGAGGAAAGGACCCTGTGCTAGTCAGTCTCCACATGTGGAAGATTTAGCCCTGTTCTCCTGCTGTCCCCTATCCAGCCACCATCCATTAGCAGCTCACAGTACTCAGTTTATCACATGCCACTGAATCCTCCCCAAAACCCCGTGAGGCCAGGACTGTGATACCTATGTGAAAGAGAGGGAAACTGAGGCAAAGAGACATTAAGTAGCTTAGCCAAGACTAGGCAGCTAGTAAATGACAGTCAGGATTTGAATTCAGGTCTGCTTCACCCAGAGCCTGCCCACTACATCATTTCACTCTGATGCCCAAGTTCCAAACCCAGGGGCTAAGCTGGGGACCACTTGACTCCATCTGGGGCATGGTTTCCCTCCTAGCATCCTCTCTACACTGAAGGCACAGCCTATGGCCCTGAGCTGGCTGAGCACAGACTGTTTCAAAATAACT